>NC_138120.1:11326248-12025661 GCF_964146895.1 Miniopterus schreibersii | reverse complement strand
ACTTCCTCATTTTACATCAGGTGTCCCTGTCTGAATATAATTCCCACTGCAGTGCTACATACTTCCTTTCTCAACCTGATTCTCTGAGGACCTGACATAACAGGCTCTATTCCTCCCAGTATCAGGGCGTCCATGAGAGAAAGCAATGACCCAGCTACCTAGCAAACTAGGGGCGAGTGTCCAGGAACAGTCCCCCTCACCTGTACTCCTCTACCTTCACTCTCCTGGGGCCAAGCTCCTCGCACAGTACTTGAGATGATTAGACCACACTTCTATTACTGATGTTCTAGTAGGGCAAACAGGACTAGTCAGAAGAAGCCAGGGATCTCACTTTACGAACCCAAGAGGTAGGGGAACCCAAAGCTCTCCTTCTGCATTGCCACCGAGGCCCAACCTCAGTATCCTGTCATATCCTTCCAGGTCGCAGCATTTTTCTCCTAAATAACATTGTCGGGAATGCTGGAAAGGCATTCTCACGCTTATCCAATAGATGGCAGCTTTTCGTTTCAAATCATGTTATTGGGGATGTTGGCAATTCATTCTCATGCTTGTCAAAACATGGCAGCTTTTTTTTACAAATAAAGTTACTGAGCAGGCTGGCAATGCATATCCACACTTGTCCACGAGATGGCAGCATGACTTCACATGTCATTTCATTCGGGATGGTACCACTGCATTCCCTCGTTTCTCCACCAGGTGGCAGCACTTTTCCACCAAATGATTTCATTGGGCATGCACGGTAGGCATGCTCAGGTATGCCCAAGAGTTGTTTGCATTTACCTCAAAATGTCATTTCTTTCGTGATGCTGGAAATGGATTCTCATTCTTGAACAGTCACAGCATGCAGTTATGTCCGCACGTGCCAAAAGGCGGCTTCTAACAGAAAAATACAGTTTGCACATACTTCTACAAAGGGAATTTGGTTTAACTGTGAAATGAACGTAAAACCCCGGCCTGGTTCCCTGCTGTCTCCCTAAAGCGAGGGTATAAAGCGATGAAGCAAACGCATCATCCTTTATAACTTATCACTGCAAATTCCGACCCTTGCACACAAGGCCTTTCCTTGAACTCCCTTATCACCCAAGGGAAAATGGTAAACTCTATTGGACTTTCACTGATTTCTTAATCCACCACAGTCTCTACCACACAGAAAGAATTTTGGCTTCTGATACCATCAGAAAACACAACTTAGCCACTTCTGCAATTGTAAAGGCCATGCATTCACGGGGCGGGTAATTCAGAGAGTCCATTGTCAAGGCAAACAATACATAAACAGGCACATTAGATGCTCTCGCTTTATCTTGCCATTTATTCCATGTGCTGCATATATCCATGGCTGAATGCCTTTCCACAGGGACATTCTGCACCTAATTTCTACGCAGGAAAAGAATCTTTGCTTGAAACACCTTTTAATCTGAAAAAGCTTCTCACGTGCACTACTTATATTGGAAGGTCCCTCCTATAGTTCTCACACGTTAAATACGTGCAGTTAACACAGCAAATCTGGTATCATCTCCTCTGAGGATAATCAAAAAGTATTTAAAAATCATGTCAAGCCCAAACCTGACAAAGTTGGAATCTCTTCCGTTTTCTCCAGCCATGCATTCAACAGTTCCCACCACAACTTGGTTGTGATGGGCAGTGTACCCAGGAAGGCCAGCGATACAATTCAGTAAATACATGGTGGTTGTGATGATCAATAGAGGGATGTGGTGGCACAGCAGCCTCAGCATTTTCATGAAGGAGGATACTGGAAAATTGTGGAGGGGGTTCTAGGAAGCACATCACAGAACTTCTCTTTAATGCATGGTAGGCAGGCCTGAGGGTGGTGTTGGTGACCTGAGGTGTGAGATCAGAGAAATAGGCCAAAGAATCTACTTTCATTCTGAGTGACAGAGGAAACAGACATGACCTCATCATCCTTCAGCCTCCCCCAAGTGAACATGATTGGCACTGCGGTGCTCAGAACTTCCAGCCTCATCCTCATACCGTGATGATGTCACAGGCTGTATTTCTCCCAGCTTCAGTGTGTTCATGTGAGAAAACAATGTCCCAGCTACCTGGCAATCCAGAGGCAAGTGAAGAGTTGGTCTCTGCTCACCTGTTATCATCTATGTCCCCTCTCCTGATGCCAACATACACTCATAGTTCTCACTGTTGATCTGGAAAGGAAAAATGGGCTCCACAGGAGAGGGCAGGCGTCTAAACCACAAACCCAAAAAGCAGGGGATCACACCAAGCTCTCTAATGGCATTTCCTGCAAGGACCCACCTAAGCAATCCTGTCAGATCCCGAAACATGGTGATCAGAGACGAAGTTGAAGAAGTGAATGCTGCTGTTCTGCCTGCAGTTGTAGGCCTGTCGTTCATACTGCAGGTACCACTGAATGTGAGTGGAATGGGTCACCCTGTATCCTGCAGCTTGAGGAGTGTGTGGAGAGGAACCTGTCACCTTCCAACTTGGACACACTTCTTGCCGCAGGCCATGCAGGGAGCCTCCTCTCTCCTGCGATGGCTATGAGAGGATCCTTCACAATCACAGTATCGTGGATGTAGGGGTTTTTGTGAAAGAGCAGCACAGTCTTGCAGCGATTGCTGCCATGCCAGGCTTCCTTCACCTGCAAAAGGATAGTGGATCCGGTTTAGGGTGATAACTTATTCCAGAACTCCCGCCTATTCCTTCCTGCAGGGATAGGATTTTTTCACAAGCTCTCTACCTCCCCAGCCGTGGTCTGCACAGCCTGACCTTCAGATTGATCATGTGGCTGAGCATGGTTTCATCTTGGTCACTGATAATGGCTGACAATTCCAGATTGTTGACAAATTGCAGCAGGTCAAAACGCCTGCACGCTGCAAGCTGAACATGAAACAGCTACAAAAAGGAGCAGATCCTTAAAGCAGCTTGGATTGCTCCCACCTCTCTAACCCCTAGCCCAGCTCCTTCACCATAAGATGCAAAAAGAGAGCACAGTGGTTCTTGTGGGCTCCATGTGTTTATACACACACGGGCACACTGTTTTCCTGACAGCCTTTGACCTCGCCTACATACTTGCCTGCTGAGTGCTTAACAGGATACCTTTATTTGTGGACATCACTCATTCCTGCCTCTCACTGACTTGGATATACAGAGGACTTGGACACGCAGCCCCCCTCGAGTGCAGCATTACCCCAAGAAGAACCTGAGTGACACAGAGCAGTGTGGAGGCAATGGCCCTTGTTCTGCGCATGAGTCTGATCTGGGACGGCGCTCCTGAAGCCCAGGGAGAGTTTTTGTGGTACTGGTGAGATAAAAGGGTGTCTCTGAGATTTTGGATCACACTGTTCTCACTATCCTGAGCTTCACTCCAATGTGTCTATTTGATTCTGAGCTACCGATCCCCACTAATACATTTCTCATGCACTAGGGCAGGCATATTGCGTTCCCTTCTGTAGAGTCAAGGATACACTATTGACTCAGCATCTGGCAATGCACTGAACGTTTGTGCTTTTCAGTTCTAAACAGGGCTGCCGCCGCTGCCAGGTACTGGGCTTGAGCCAGCAGAAGGATCTGCTCACTTGTAAGTTCACGGGCTACATTCCTAACTTAAGTGCCCGGAGCACATCCAGTGGGGACCAGGTGCACTGCCCACTGAGCCAATCCTCTTCGTGCTCCTGCTCGACTGGCTCTTCTTGTGGATGTTTTGTTTCTATCTGTGCCTGAGGCTCAACATCAACCACTACCTTCATGACTTTTATGGCGTCCTCTCACCCAGGACAAACTGCTCCCTGCCAATTAATTCCTCCTCAATCAATTCCTTCTCCTCTCCCTGCTCCACCCTGTCTGGCCCTTGTAGAAACTCATGATACATTTCCTCTGCCAAAGCATAACTTACCCACTTCTGCAACTGTAAGGCCCAGCCCTCCCAGGGACTGGTCGATCATTCCAAGGCAGCCAATCGTAAGGCTCAAACCAACACACAAACAACAGACAGACAGACAGACAGACAGACAGACAGACAGACACGGTACTTGCTCTTAATTTATCTTTCTAACTACATGCCATGCTCTGGATGTCTCCGCATCTCAATGCTTTCCCACAGGGACATTCTGCATCTATTTCCTGTGCAGGGAAACAATGTTTGCTTGAAAACACATATTTCGCTGAGAAAGCTTCTCATGTGCACGACTCTTCTTTGAAGTAAAATGGACAGTCCCTCCTATTTATCTCACAGTGTGGGAGGTCCCCTGAACACAACAAACCTCCTATTGTCTCCTCTGACTATTACTAAAGAATACTGAATAATCCCCAATCTGTAAAATGGGTCACTGCCGCCAGTGGGATCTCTTAAGTTTCCACCAGCCCTGTGTTCAACATGTGCCGCCACAACCCGTTTATAACGGGCACTGTTTTCAGGATGACCTGTGGAGGAATAAGGAGACACTTAAGGAAATATATGGTGGTTGTGATGATCAATAGAGGCAAGTGGTTCCAGAGCAGCCTCAGCCTTTGCATTCTCATGCTGAAACACCACGTGGCAGCATTTTCTCCTCAAATGGTATTATTGCAGATGCTCACTCTGAATTCTTACTTTTGTCCAGAGGCGGCAGAAAGTTTCTTACCAACGATTGTTCTGGGGATGCTGGCAATGCATTCTCACACTTTTCCACCAGGTGTCGGCATGATTTCACGAGTAATTTTATTGGGGATGCTGGAAAAGCATTCACAATTCCATTCAACAGGTGGAAACATTTTCAACAGGATGAATCCATTGGTGAACTCGTGGATGCATTCTCATGTTTACCCACCAGGTGACAGTATTGTTCGAACTGAGGATCATACTTGGGATGCTTGTGGAGATGCAGAAGATGCATTTTCTCGTTTGTCCACCAGGTGGTGGCATTTTGACACCACGAGATTTTATTGGCTATGCTGACAATGGAAGCTAATGTGTGTCAAGCAGGCAGCAGAATTATTTTACCGCACGGTTTCCCTGGAGATGCTTGCAATGGTTCTATATTTATCAGTTGGCGTCAATATTATACTAGTGAATATCAGGAATGTTCTGGAAGTGCATTCTCACGCTTTTCCACCAGGTGGCAGAATTTCCCCACAAAGTACTTTTACTGAGGATGCTGGCAAGGCATTCCCACGTTTTTTTCTACAGCTGTCTGCATTTTCCCTCCACTGTCCCATTTTGGGGAAACTGGCAATGCATTTTGGCGCTGAAACATGAGATGGCAGCATTTTTCCACCAACGATTCTGTTTGAGATGCTGGCAATGCTTTCCCACGTTTGTCTTAACACGTTTGTGGAAGCATTTTTACTACCAAATTATATTATTGGGGGTGTTGAAAATTCAGTCTCAAGTTTGAAAAAGACTTGGCTACATTTTCCACAAATGTGATTATTTTGTGGATGTTGACAAGGCATTCTCACGTTTTAACAGCCATTGAACCTACTTTCCCAAAAATGATTCTATTGGGAATAGTGGCGTGGCACTTTCACTTTTGTTCAATAGCTGGCAACACTTTCACCACAAAGTATCGTTTGGGGAATGCTGGAAGCACGTTCGTCCAACGTACTTCGTAGAAGTACTTTTCCACAAAATGATTTTATTGCGGATGCGGGCAATGCATTCTTCAGTCCCTCAAACAAGAGGCCACATTTTCCACCAAACGATTACTTTGGTTGTGCTGGCAATGCATTCCCACATCTGTCCACAAGGTGGCCACTTTTTTTTACCAAGGGATTTTCCTGAGAACGCTGGCAATGCATTCTCTTGCTCGAATACCAGGTGACAGCATTTTCTCCACAAGTGATCTTATTGGAGATGCTGTAACTGCATTTTCACATTTGTAGAAAGGTGACTGGTTTCTTATTTACAAATGATTGTTTTAAGGCTGCTGGCAATTCCTTCTGACACTCAAACACCAGGTGCAGTATTTTCCCACCAAATGATATTATTGAGGATCCTGGCACTGCATGCTCCTCCTTGGAGAACAAGTGGCAGCTATTTTCCACCATGTAACTTCACTGGGGCTTCTGGCGATGCATTTTCACTCTTGTCCAATAGGTGGAAGCATTTTCCCACAAGTGATTTCACTGGGGATGCTGGCAATGAACACTCACACAAGTCGACAAGATAAGGGCATTTTTCCCACAAGAGATTTTCATTGTGAATCTTGGCAATGTATTTTCAAATGTGTCCGCCATTTGGCAGCCAGCATCATCTCAGAAGGGATTTTCATGAGGATGCGGGCAACGCATTCTCACACTTGTCAAACATGTGGCGGCCTTTTTCCAACAACTGATATTATTGGGGCTGCTGGCAATGCATTGTGAAGCCTGTTTACAACAAGCCCGCATTTTTCCACCAAATGTTATTATTGCACATAAAGGCAATGGTTTCTCCCGCTTGTCCACCCGTTGGCACCTTGACATCACAAGTGATTTTGTTTGGTAAGCTGAGAATGCATTCTTACGTTTGTTCAGCCAGTTGCGGAATTTTTCCACCAAGCGACTTTATTGCTGCTGGCTGTACATTCTCACGTTTGTCCAACTATTCGCCGCAGTTTTCCCCTAAAGTGATATTGTGTGTGTGGGTGTGGATGTTGGTTTTGAATTCTCACACGTGGACATTGGCTATCAGAATTTTAGGCCCAAATCACTTTATTGTGATTCCCGAGCATGCGTTCTCACTATTGTCCACCAGTTGGCACCTTGATCTCAGTAGGGGTTTCATTGGGGATTCTGGGAAATCATTCATACAGTCCTTTAGCACCTGGTGGCCTTTTTCTCAAAGAGTGATTTTGTTGGGGATGCAGTCAATGCAAGCTTCACCTTGTCCACCAGGGGGCAGAATATTTCCACCAAGTTTTTTTTAAAGGGGATGCGTTTAATGCTCTCCCACTTACCTCCACAAGGTGGCAGCATTTTTAAAACAAATGCTTTTCTTGGGAATGCCGGGAATGCTCTCTCACATTTGTAAACAATGTCAGGTAATTTCTCATCAAACGTTTTTACGGGAGATGCCTGAAATACATTATCACCTTTTATTCAAAGGGGCAGCATTTTTTCAACCAAATAATTTTACAGGGGCTGGCAATGGATGCTCACGTTTGTCCCACACTTGGCAGCATTTGTCCCAGAGAAAGTTTTTTTGCGGGGATGCGTGGCAGCGTTTCGCCCCAAATGATTTTATTGAGGATGCCTGCAAGGCAGTCTCAGGTCTCTACATGAGGTCACAGTAGTTTTCAACCACATGATTGGATTGGGGATACTATCAGCGCATTCTCACCCTTTTGCATTTTGCCGACAGAGAGGTTTTGTGGTGATTCCGACAATACATTCTCAGACTTATCTGAGAATTGGCAGTATTTCCGTACAAATGGCCTTACTGGGGATGCTGGCAATGTATTCTCACGATTGTCCACGGAGGACAGCATTTTCAATCAAATAATTTTATGGGAGATGCTACGCAGCCATTCTTGCACTTGTCAACCAGAAGGCAGGTTTTCCACAGTATGATTTTATTGGGCATGCTGGCACTGCATTCGTAATCTTTTTCATAGGTGGCAAAACTTTCCCAAAAACTTATTATTTGGGGGATACTGGCAATGAATTGTCATTCTCAAGCATCCGTTGGCAGCATTTTTTAGCTAATGATTTTGTTGGGGATGCTCGCCGTGCGTTTTCCTATTTGTCGACCAGTGCACCTGGTGCCCGCTGGAGGTGCTCCAGGCACATAAGTTAGAGATGGAGAATATGGACTTGCAAGGAAGCAGAGCCTAACGGAAAATCTTGATAATGCATTGCCAGATTTCTCAGTAAAATCCCTGTGAGAGCTCAGTTCCGTATTATGTTCGAACGTTGGAAGCAAATGCCAGGATCCCCAATAAAATTGTTTGGGTCAAAGATGCCGCTTCCATGTGGGCAAGCGTAAGACTGCCTTGACGTTATTCCCAATAAAATCATTCTAGGAACAGTGCTGCCTCTTAATGGATAATCTTGAGAATGCATTTTCAGCATCTACAAAATAATCACCAGAGTGAACATATAGGCCATCGGCTGGACAAATGTAAGAATGCCTTCTGAGCCTACCAAATAAACTTGCATAAATGTCCAGTGTTGGGTCCTAAAAAATGATGGATTTCTAAGTATCCTCCCTGTAGGGAGTCGGTCACACATTAGGAACAGGCAACCAGGTGGGAGACTTCACAGTTGAACCAAAGTCCCTCTCTAGAAGTATGACTGCACAGTGTTTTGCTGAGAGAATCAGTCTCTGAGGCCGAAGATCCCAAGCGACATTTAGCAAGGGGTGGAATAAGGTGCACAGATACCTGTGGCGAATTGAGTCAAGGCGTGTGGGAAGTCAGAAGTGTATTAGGTTCATTTGGGCAAGAATCCCCTGCTGGAAGAGTAAATGAGCAGAGGGACAATAAGAAGGAGAGTGTGCCACAGCCCTCACACACAAGCACACACAAGCACACACACACACATGCACACACACAGAGGCAAAGGCATGGACATGAATTTGTGTTGGGCAATCTCTGGACTATGATGTCCACAGTCAGTACACCTTGCCCGTTTTTGACACTTTTTACGTTTCCTCAAATGGAAATGGCCTCCTGTGAATATGATTGTTTATTGACTTTGTTCCTTCAGACCAAGCCCTTGTGCAACCAACTAATCCTTAAGCAATATCAAGTCATCCTTGCTACTCGTCACTGAAACCCAAGGAGTGGATGAGAGAAAGTCAGAATGAGAGAAAGACCAAAAGAGCAAAAGCAATGGAAACAAATAAAAAGTTACTAATCTAAAAGGAGTCAGACTGAGACCTTATCTTGGCGGTAATAATCCTGATGATCCAACTCTACCAGAATGTAGGCTACAGTCCTCTCCAGCCACAGTTCTTCCCTTTGACTCTCACTTCAGTCTCAGATATCCCTTATACTGGAATAGCCTCTACTGCCCGGGCATTTCTCCCTGTGGATATTACCAGGGGTCCCTGTGGATGTGTGGGAAGTGTTAAAGAAAACGAATTCTGAAGTGGGAAACGTGAGTTGCCTTAAGAAAGAGCCCACTAGACACCGAACCGAAGGAAACCTAAAGATGCTAAGGCAAAATAGGACTTCCTCAGGAACGTTTCTCTACAGGTACAAGGCCCATACACTGAGGCTCACAGTGAGGGGCGGGGCTGAATACGATGATGCCTGCTGTAGCCTCACAGTTTGGAAGAAATGTTTCAGAAGCCCAACAGCAAAGGGGAGCGAGTGGGGTGTCCAGGAGCCTTTTCCACGCTACGTGACCACATCCCAAGCCCCTGTCTGTAGGCTCAGTGAGACCACACTGAGCACAGCAAGAACCCATACCCGGACCTGAAGTGTCTGTCTTTACTGTATGGCTTATTCTTGACCCTTTGGTCAAATATTAATTGACCATGATGGCACGGGTCAATTTCAGGATTCTGTACTTTTCCATTGATCTATGTGCCTGTTCCTGTGCCAGAAGCAGGTTGTTCTGATCACAGTGGCTTTGCCCTACAGCAGGATATTCAGTAATGTGATCCTACAACTCTGTTCTTTCTCAAGAATACTGTGGGTGCACGGGGTCTTTTTTGGTTTCCTATAAATTTTCGAAACATTTTTTCCAGCTCTGTGAAACACACTGTTGGGATTGATGACAATTGTGTTGAATTTATAGATTGTTTTGGGTAGCATGGATATTTTGATAATGTTAATTCTTTCAGTCTATAATTCTTTCACTCCTTTGTATCTTCCTCTATTTCTTTTTTCAATGTCCTGTTTCTGAATACAAGTCTTTTACATCCTTCTTTGACTTTACTCCTAGGTGTCTTATTTTTTCAGTTGCAATGGTAAATGGTATAGTCTTTTCTAAGAGTTCATAATCGGTGTAAAAAAAATGCCATCAATGTGTTGATGTTAATTTTGCTTCCAGCTTCCTTGCCAAATTCATTAATTATATCCACAAGTACTCGGTGGACTCTTTAGTTTTTTATGTACAATATCATGTCATCTGCAAGTAATGACAGTTAACCTTCTCTCTTCCGATACGGATGCCTTTTATGTTCTCTTTTTGTCTGCTCGCTGTGGCTAGGACTTCCAGTAGTATGCTGAGCAGTAGTGGTGAAAGGGGCAACCGTGTCTTATTCCTCTTCTTAGGGGATATGGTTTTAGCCTTTGCACGTTGAGTATGATTTTGGCCCCAGGTATGTTGTATATGGCCTTTATTATGTTGAGATATATTCCCTCTATTTCCACTTTGCTCCCAGTTTTTTCCAAAATGGGTGCTGGATTTTCTAGAATATTTTCTCTGTATCTATTGATATGATCATAAGATTTTTGTCCTTCATTTTGTTTAGCTCTCACATTTCTTGATTTGCGAATATTATACCAGCGCTGCGTCTCCAGAATAAATCACACTTGGTCATGGTGTATGATCTTATTTAATGTATTGCTGGATAAAATTTGGTAATATATTTTCTGAGGATTTTGGCACCTATGTTCATGAGGGACGTTGGTCTGTGAAATTCTTTATTTGCAGGATCTTCATCTGGTTTTGGGATTATTATAATACTGGTCTCATAAAAATATCTCCCTCCTCTGGAATTTTCTAAAATATTTTGAGGAGAGTGGGTTTTAATTCTTCTTTAAATGTTTAGGTAAGCTCGCATGTAAATCCATCTGGCCCCAGACACTTGTTTGCTGGAAGTTTTTTTCTTATTACTTCTTCAATTGCATCCATTTTTACTGGCCCTCCAGGTTTTCTGATTCTTTCCGATTGAGTTTTAGCAGATTGTAGTTTTGAGGAATGTGTCCATTTTACGCAGCTTCCCCACTTTATTGTTGTGCATAGTGTTTTCTTAGTATTCTTTCTGTTTCTGTCATGTCAGTTGTTATATCGCCTCTTTCACATCTGATTTTGTTTTCTTGGGTCCTCACCGTTTGTTTTTTGGTGCGTCTGGCTAAAGACTCATCGATCTTATTTCTGTCAGAAAACTAGTTCTTACTTTCATTGATATTTTGTACTGTGTTTTTGGTCTCTGTGTCGTTCATTTCTGTTCTGATCTTCACTATTTTCTTTCTTCTACATCTCCTCGAAATGTTCAGGTCCTCTTCCCTTTTTAATATTGGGTTGTTGTTTTTGTTTTGTTACTTACATAAGAAATAAAAATGACTTTACATTCTGAATTCTGTGTTTTATTTTAATCTCTGATAGCAGATTTATGCCCCTTCAGAAATTGATGTAGAATATACGTCATCTAAAACTAAACATTTTAAACTATACGCTCCAGTGGTTTTAAAATTGGAATAATGTAGAACTGTTACAGCATAACAAGAAGCTAGAAAAATTCCAGGACAAGTTGAAAGGGAAACTGAGATAGATTTTTAGACAGCAGTTTGAGTTAAGCCTATCTTCCCTAAGCCAAAGGCACTGGAGAATAAATAGTTTGTATTAGATGGGAAAGATGCAGAAACCCAGGTGCAGAGACTAGGGCACAGGAAACCACCTGGACAGGAACCCCCAGAGGCCTACAAGGGACAAAGACTGGGAAAACAAGAACTTTGTCCCCAGGTAATCTATTCTCCCAGAGCATGTCATGGGTCATGCGGTGGAGACCCCCTAAGCATTCCTCCCTAAAGATACCTTTTAAGTCTCAGTTGTATTTCAGCTCCAGGCCCATAAAAGCATTAAGACAAGACAAGTGGCATTGGAGTGGACTCAGGACCAGACACATTGACAAATGAGGCCCTTCCTGGCATGGACTAATCAGTGGCGACCAGCACCCTGAAAGGGCACCCCTGGAAAGCTCATGAATATTCTCTTGAGAGCTCCCCTTAAGCCTCCCATAAGATTTTCCACCTGCAAGGGAGATAAATATGCTCAGGACAAAGGACCAAGTGTGAGCTCCCCTACACCACAGGAAAGCGTGACAGCGCCAGTTTCCTCCTTCCTTCTGCGGGGGCCCCATGGTGCTTTCAACCAGGGGAGCAATGGGCAGTGGCAGCTCATCCCAGGCTTGTCTTCTGAAACTGTCTGAAAGGTCTTGGAAATGTGTCCAAGGCCCCCTTTTCTCTGACTTCCCAGTGAGCAAAGGCAGCCCAGCCTAGGCTATCCTGTTACTTCGTCTATGCACCTGCCTTGGTTCACCATCCTAAGTACATTTTTATTACAGCCATTAAAGCTTTGGGTTTTTTTCTTCATTTTTTTCTCTTGATTGAAATCTTTCCTTCAAGATGACAAGAGCTGAGGCCTTCTGCCTGTATCCCCTGTAACACAACCGTCATCTTTTCACTTCTGAAACCTTAATGTCAACATAAAAGAAAGCCTCATCCCATTTAAAGAGTATACCCAATTCTACTCTGGACTATTTCCTCATTTACACTGATGTCTTTCCCATCTCCATGGCTATGCTATTGCTATTGTCGTTGTTGTTAACCCTCACTAGAGGATATTTTTTTCATTGACTTCCAGAGAGAGTGGCATGGAAGAAGGGGTAGAGAGAGAGAGGTGCCTCAGTGTTAGAGACACAGATATTGGTTGCTTTTCTAATTCGCTGCACACCTGGGATGAGGAATGAATCTACAACCTAGGTATGTGCCCTCAACTGGGAATCAAACCAGAGACCCTTCAGTGTGCAGGCCGACACTATACCACTGAGCCCCGCTGCCCAGGGTAGATATGCCTTTTTAAATATGAAGTTTGTAGGTATATTTAACTTGAAATTGGTAGAGGTTTTAAAATGATTTCTTTAGTTTTACTCATGTTTTCATTGGTGATTTGCCACTATTATATTACTGGCATTAATTTTGCAACAGTTTGTATGTAGCAGGGAGGAAACACTTTTAGATCAGGGTCCAAATAGAGTAGTGTATACGAACTTTTTTTGTTAAAAGCTTTTATAGCAATGAGAACCAGAAAAATTTCTACTAAACTATCTAACACTACAACTGAAAGATTTAGAAAGAGAACAGAAAACAAGAAAGGGCCCAGAGGAAGTAAAAGGAAGAAAATAATAAAGAACCAGAGCCTAAATAAATAACGTAGAGACTAAAAAATTAAAAAAGGTCAATGCAACCAAGAGCTTGTCTTTGAATAGACAATCAGTGTGATGAACTTTTAACCCAACTCACCAAAAACCAAAGACAGAGGTCAAAAATAAATAAATTGAGGAACAAAAGAAGTGAAGTAACAACTGATACCACTGAAATACAAAGGGTTGTAAGCAAATACCCTGAACAACTATATGCCAACGACCTGGATGAAATAGACAAATTTCTGGAAATACACAACCTTCCAATACTCAGTGAGGAAGAATCAGGCATGCTGAACACGTTGATAAAAACTGGTGAAATTGGAACAGTGATTTTTTAAAAAATGCCCAAGAAAAAAAGGGCCAGGCCCAGACAGTTTCAGAGGGGAGTTTTATCAAACATTCAAAAAATAATTCAAATTGTTCCAAAAAGTCCGAGAGGAACAAACACTCCCAAGCTCTTTTTAGGCAGCCTGAATAATCCCAACTACAAATCCAGGTAAAGACCTTGCAAAGAAAGAATTACAGGCCAATATCCGTGATAAACAAAGATGCTAAAATCTTCAAACAAATATTAGCAAATTGGATCAAGCAATATGTTAAACAGATCACACCCCATGACCAAGTGGGGTTTATTCCAGGGATGCAGGTTTGGTACAGTATTCACAAATCTATAAATGTGATGCATCACAGGAACCATTTGACAAACAAAAATCTCATGATCATCTCAGTAGGTGCAGAAAGAGCAACAAAACCCAGCGCCCATTTTTGAGAAAAACTCTCAGCACAGTGGGGATAGAGGGATCATGCCTAAACACATTAAAGTCCTTATAGGACAAACCTTCAGTCAACTTCATACTCAATGGGCAAAAACTAACACATATCCCCTAATAAGAGGAACAAGACAGGGACGTCCACTTTCACCATCTTTTATTCAACAGAGTGTTGGAAGTCCTTGCCACAGCGATCAGACAAGGAGAAAACATAAAAGGCATCCAAATTGGAAAGGAGAAATAAAACTGTCACTGTTTGCAGATGACCTGATATTGTATGCTGAGAACACTAAAGATGTCACCAAAAGACTTCTAGATTTAATAATAAATGAACTCAGCTATGCAGCAGGATGGAAAATTAATGCCCAGAAGTAAATGGCATTTTTAAACAACATTCATGATCTCTCAGAAAGAGAAACTAAAACAAACAAACAAACAAACAAAAACACATTTAACGTGCAACAATAAAATTAAGATACTTAGGAATTAACTTAACCAAAGGGGTGAAAGACGTGTACTTGCAAAACAAATATGTTCAAAAAAGAGATAGAGGAAGATATAAACAAGTGTAAGAATGTACCATGCTAATGGATTGCTAGAATCAACCTCATTCAGATGTGCGTACTCCCCAAAGCAATCTATAGATTCAAACTATTCATAAAATACCAATGTCCGATATCACAGACCTAGAAGAAGTAGTGCAAAAATTTAAAGGACACAAAAAGGACAGGACCCCCAAATCGCTGCAGCAATTTTGGGAGGAAGAAAAAAGTGGAAGGAATCAAAATAATACATATCAAGATATAGTAAAGCCATTTTAATCGAAACAGAATGGAACTGGCAGAAGAACAGACTTAATGACAGAAATGGAACTGAACAGAGAACCCAGGAATTGACCCAACTCATTACACTCAATTGAGATTTTACAAAGGAGGCAGAGCATACAGTGGAGTAAAGGAAGTCTCTTCAATAAATGGTGTTGGGAAAATTGGACAGGAACTTTCAAAATAATGCAACTAGACCACTATCTTGCACCACACACAAGGATCAACTCCAACTGGATAAAAAACTTAAAGGTAAAACATGAAACCATTAAAAATCCTAGAAGGAAATGGAGGCAGCATGATCTCAGACATCTCTCATTGCAATATGCTTACCAATACACTGCCTAGGGCAATGGAAGCAAAGGAGAAAATAAACAAATGGGACTACAGCAAAATAAAAAGATTCTGCACAAAGATACCATCAACAAAATGCAAAGGGAACTCATTATATGGGAGAACATATTTGCCGATGATACATCTGATAAAGGGTTACTACCCCTAATATTTTAAGAAACACACCTTCACAAGAGGAAGACAAACGATCCAATTAAAAAACGAGCAAAGACCTAAGTAGACACTTCTCCAAAGAGCGCATAAACATGTCCAAGAGACATATGAAAACTGCTCAGTGTCACTAATCACCAGAGAGATGAAAATTAAAACAATAATGGGGTATCACCTGAGGTCTTCCAGAATGGCTATGTTTTCAATAAGTCAATAAACAGAAAGTGCCTGTGAGGGTGTGCAGAAAAGCTCACCCTAGTATACTGCTGGTGGGAATGCAGACTCGTGCAGCCTCTATGGAAAACATTATGACATAGGAGGTTTTCTCAAAAATTGAAATACAGAACTGCCATTGAACCCAGTGGCCCCACTGCTTGGAATATGTCCTACGAAACCAGGAACATCGATCAGGAAGAATATATAAACCCCTCTGTTCAGAGCAGCACAATTTACAATAGCTCACAGGAATGGGTACATGAATCTGCTTTGATTCTGAGTGACGGTAGACATGCACACTCTTGCATCTTCCTTCAGCTTCCTGCCTGAACATGATGCCACACTGCAGTTCTTCAGACTTTCTGTCTCTTCCCAATGCCGCAGTGGCCTGGCGTCATAGGCTATCCTTCCGAGCCTCAGGGTGTTCATGTGAGAGAAAAATGTCCCAGCTACCTGACAACCCAAGGGGGAGCCCCACTGGCATCTCCTCACATGTCCTCTAAGTGCCTTCTCCTGGTTCCAACATCCTCAAGTAGTCCTTACTGATTTTCTGGCAGAGCAAAAAGTGATCGTCCAGAGACGGCAGGGATCTGACTAAAAATCCAAAAGCAGGGGAACACACCAAGCTCTCTTAGGGCATTGCAAGCAAGCCTCCACCTCAGCAATCCTGTCAGACCCTGCCACGCTGTGGGCAGAGAACTAGTTGAAGTAGTTAAGGCTGCTGTTCTGGTGCCTGGAGCTGTTGGCCCATCGTTCATAATGCTGGCACCACTGAATGCAAGAGGCATAGGATGCACTGTATCCTGCAGCATGAGGAGTGTGTGGAGAAGGGCACATCACCTTTCAAGTTCTATGCACTTCCTGCTGCTGCCCATAGAGAGAGCCTGCTCCCGCCTGTGATGGTAATGAGATACTCCTTCACAGTGGCAGTACTGCATTAGTATGATTTGCTACAAAAGGACAGTTAACCTTGCCATCATCCCTGGCATGTCTGGCTCCCTCCACCTGCAGAAGGAATGTGGGTGGGGGTTAGGGACATCTCACTCCTGGACACCCAAGTGTCCCTGCTTACATGGACAGGTTATATTCTCAAGGCCCCTCCCTTTCCAGCACCAGTACCTGCAACATCACCTTCACATTGATCGTGTGGCTATGAAAGAACTAAAACATGGAGATCTACAAAACAGCCTGGCTTGGCCTGAACCACCTATCTTCTGGCCCCATTCCTTCTGCATAAGAGGCACAGAGGAACACAGAGGTTCCTGGGGTTACAGGTGCCTGCACCCATGCGGTCACACTGATTCCTCACAGGCTTTGATATCCCCACACCCTTGCCTGCACACGGCTTCACAGGATACCCTGATTCACGCACGTCACACGTTCCTGCCTCTGATGGAGGACTTGGGCATGCCCACACCATTTTGGGCTACTAAAACAGCTCTTCCAAACTGTGACTGGACAGAGGGCATCACGCTACTCAGCCCCGCCCCTCACTGTCAGCCTCAGTGTATGGGCCTCAGAACTGTGGTGAAACATTCCTGAGGAAGCTCTATGTTACCCGAGCATTTGCAGCTTTCCCAGGGTTTGGTGTCTGGGGGGCTCTTGCTTACGGCTACTCACGTTTCCCACTTCAGAATCCATTTTCTCTACCGCTTTCCCACAGATCCACAGTGACCCCTAGTAATATCCACAGGGAGAAATGCCCGGGACATTACAGGCTGCCCAGTCTGTGGGATATCTGAGGCTGAAGTGACAGGCAAAGGGAAGAACTGTGGCTGGAGAGGACTGTAGCCTACATTCTGGTAGAGTTGGGTGATCAGGATAACTACGGCCAAGATACGGTCTCAATCTGACTCCTTTTACATCAGTTCTCTTGTTTTTGTTTCCGTTACTCTTGCTCTTTCTGTCTTTTCCTCATTCTGACTCTTTCTTCCATCTACCCATTGGGTTTCAGTGACCCGTAGAAAGAACGACTTGATGCTGCCTAAGGGTTTCTTCATTGCAGGAGAAAGGCTCGGTCTGAAGGAACAAAGTAAATAAACAATCATATTCACACGAGGCCATTGTTATGTGAGGAAATGTAATACCGTCAAAAATGCACAAGATGTACTGGCTGTGGACACCATGGTCCAGAGATTGCCCAACACAACTTCACGTACATGCCTGTGCCTCTGTGTGTGTTGTGTGTGAGGGCTATAGAACACTCTGCATCTTATTGTCCCTCTGGGCATTTACCCTTCCAGCTGGGGATTCGACCCCAAGTGAACCTAATATCCAGACTGACTGCTCACATGCCTTTGCTCTCTTCCCCACAACTCCTACATGCAATTTATACTCCCACTGGCTAAGTGTGGTTCTGAATCCTGGGCTCAGAGGATGATTCTCGCAGCAAATACAGTGCTCTCATACTTCTAGGGAGGGCTTCTGCTTCAAGTGTGAAATGCACTGGGAAGCCTCCCACCGCGTTGCCTGCTGTCAATGTGTGAGCTGACCTCCGACAGAAAGGAACCTGGAAATCCATCATCCTTTCGGAGCTCGCAGTGGACATTCAGGCCCTTGCTCCCAAATCCCTTTCCTTGAGCTACCTTATGTCCCTGGGTCCATTAGTATCACCCACTTCAATGGACTTACTCTTAGTTCTCCCTCCTCCCCAGCCTCCAGCACACAGAAAGAATTCTGTCTTCTCATACTGTCCTAAAGCATAACAACTTAACCGCCACTGCCACTGCACAGGCCCAGCCCTCACAGGCAATGGTCATTCACAGGCAGCCAGTTGTAATGCCCCAAACTAGGGACAAACACCACAGAGACAGACGCTATTGATGCTCTTGATTTATGTGTTCCAAGAACACACGACAAACAGACAAACAGAGCTGATGCTCCTGCTTTAACTTTCCATTTCATACCATGCTCCCGATCTCTCTGTGACTGAATACCTGGTCACACAGACATTCTGCTCCATTGTCCTGTGCAGGAACATAATGTCTGCTTGAAAACACATACTCATGTCAAAACCTTCTTATGTGCACTTCTCTATTTGAAGGAAAATGGATGGTCCCTCCTATTTAACTCACACTGTGGGAGATACCCTAACACAATAATTGACTATCATCTCCTAGCAAAATTCCTAAAGAGTATAGTATAATTATTGGTGGCCCTAACATGAAGAGTCGGTCATTGCTGAAATTAGGATCTCTTAAATTTCCTGCTGCCTTGTGTTGGATGCATCACACCACACCACCTTTTTAATGAGCAATGACCTCAGGATCACCCAGTTAGGAATTTGGACACACCTAAGGAAATATTTGATGGTTGCAATGATCCATAAAAGGAAGTGGTGGCACAGCAGCCTCAGCCTTTGTATGAAAAGACTCCTGGACAAGTGTGGGAAGGGTCAGAGGAAGGACATCATGGGAGCCTCCATTTAAGGAATAGTAGACGGGCCTAAGGGTGAGGGAGGTGGCCTGGAGCGAGAGTTCAGAGGAGTGGGTCAATGAATCTGCTTTGATGCTGAATGATTTTGCACATGCACACTTCCTCATTTTACATCAGGTGTCCCTGTCTGAATATAATTCCCACTGCAGTGCTACATACTTCCTTTCTCAACCTGATTCTCTGAGGACCTGACATAACAGGCTCTATTCCTCCCAGTATCAGGGCGTCCATGAGAGAAAGCAATGACCCAGCTACCTAGCAAACTAGGGGCGAGTGTCCAGGAACAGTCCCCCTCACCTGTACTCCTCTACCTTCACTCTCCTGGGGCCAAGCTCCTCGCACAGTACTTGAGATGATTAGACCACACTTCTATTACTGATGTTCTAGTAGGGCAAACAGGACTAGTCAGAAGAAGCCAGGGATCTCACTTTACGAACCCAAGAGGTAGGGGAACCCAAAGCTCTCCTTCTGCATTGCCACCGAGGCCCAACCTCAGTATCCTGTCATATCCTTCCAGGTCGCAGCATTTTTCTCCTAAATAACATTGTCGGGAATGCTGGAAAGGCATTCTCACGCTTATCCAATAGATGGCAGCTTTTCGTTTCAAATCATGTTATTGGGGATGTTGGCAATTCATTCTCATGCTTGTCAAAACATGGCAGCTTTTTTTTACAAATAAAGTTACTGAGCAGGCTGGCAATGCATATCCACACTTGTCCACGAGATGGCAGCATGACTTCACATGTCATTTCATTCGGGATGGTACCACTGCATTCCCTCGTTTCTCCACCAGGTGGCAGCACTTTTCCACCAAATGATTTCATTGGGCATGCACGGTAGGCATGCTCAGGTATGCCCAAGAGTTGTTTGCATTTACCTCAAAATGTCATTTCTTTCGTGATGCTGGAAATGGATTCTCATTCTTGAACAGTCACAGCATGCAGTTATGTCCGCACGTGCCAAAAGGCGGCTTCTAACAGAAAAATACAGTTTGCACATACTTCTACAAAGGGAATTTGGTTTAACTGTGAAATGAACGTAAAACCCCGGCCTGGTTCCCTGCTGTCTCCCTAAAGCGAGGGTATAAAGCGATGAAGCAAACGCATCATCCTTTATAACTTATCACTGCAAATTCCGACCCTTGCACACAAGGCCTTTCCTTGAACTCCCTTATCACCCAAGGGAAAATGGTAAACTCTATTGGACTTTCACTGATTTCTTAATCCACCACAGTCTCTACCACACAGAAAGAATTTTGGCTTCTGATACCATCAGAAAACACAACTTAGCCACTTCTGCAATTGTAAAGGCCATGCATTCACGGGGCGGGTAATTCAGAGAGTCCATTGTCAAGGCAAACAATACATAAACAGGCACATTAGATGCTCTCGCTTTATCTTGCCATTTATTCCATGTGCTGCATATATCCATGGCTGAATGCCTTTCCACAGGGACATTCTGCACCTAATTTCTACGCAGGAAAAGAATCTTTGCTTGAAACACCTTTTAATCTGAAAAAGCTTCTCACGTGCACTACTTATATTGGAAGGTCCCTCCTATAGTTCTCACACGTTAAATACGTGCAGTTAACACAGCAAATCTGGTATCATCTCCTCTGAGGATAATCAAAAAGTATTTAAAAATCATGTCAAGCCCAAACCTGACAAAGTTGGAATCTCTTCCGTTTTCTCCAGCCATGCATTCAACAGTTCCCACCACAACTTGGTTGTGATGGGCAGTGTACCCAGGAAGGCCAGCGATACAATTCAGTAAATACATGGTGGTTGTGATGATCAATAGAGGGATGTGGTGGCACAGCAGCCTCAGCATTTTCATGAAGGAGGATACTGGAAAATTGTGGAGGGGGTTCTAGGAAGCACATCACAGAACTTCTCTTTAATGCATGGTAGGCAGGCCTGAGGGTGGTGTTGGTGACCTGAGGTGTGAGATCAGAGAAATAGGCCAAAGAATCTACTTTCATTCTGAGTGACAGAGGAAACAGACATGACCTCATCATCCTTCAGCCTCCCCCAAGTGAACATGATTGGCACTGCGGTGCTCAGAACTTCCAGCCTCATCCTCATACCGTGATGATGTCACAGGCTGTATTTCTCCCAGCTTCAGTGTGTTCATGTGAGAAAACAATGTCCCAGCTACCTGGCAATCCAGAGGCAAGTGAAGAGTTGGTCTCTGCTCACCTGTTATCATCTATGTCCCCTCTCCTGATGCCAACATACACTCATAGTTCTCACTGTTGATCTGGAAAGGAAAAATGGGCTCCACAGGAGAGGGCAGGCGTCTAAACCACAAACCCAAAAAGCAGGGGATCACACCAAGCTCTCTAATGGCATTTCCTGCAAGGACCCACCTAAGCAATCCTGTCAGATCCCGAAACATGGTGATCAGAGACGAAGTTGAAGAAGTGAATGCTGCTGTTCTGCCTGCAGTTGTAGGCCTGTCGTTCATACTGCAGGTACCACTGAATGTGAGTGGAATGGGTCACCCTGTATCCTGCAGCTTGAGGAGTGTGTGGAGAGGAACCTGTCACCTTCCAACTTGGACACACTTCTTGCCGCAGGCCATGCAGGGAGCCTCCTCTCTCCTGCGATGGCTATGAGAGGATCCTTCACAATCACAGTATCGTGGATGTAGGGGTTTTTGTGAAAGAGCAGCACAGTCTTGCAGCGATTGCTGCCATGCCAGGCTTCCTTCACCTGCAAAAGGATAGTGGATCCGGTTTAGGGTGATAACTTATTCCAGAACTCCCGCCTATTCCTTCCTGCAGGGATAGGATTTTTTCACAAGCTCTCTACCTCCCCAGCCGTGGTCTGCACAGCCTGACCTTCAGATTGATCATGTGGCTGAGCATGGTTTCATCTTGGTCACTGATAATGGCTGACAATTCCAGATTGTTGACAAATTGCAGCAGGTCAAAACGCCTGCACGCTGCAAGCTGAACATGAAACAGCTACAAAAAGGAGCAGATCCTTAAAGCAGCTTGGATTGCTCCCACCTCTCTAACCCCTAGCCCAGCTCCTTCACCATAAGATGCAAAAAGAGAGCACAGTGGTTCTTGTGGGCTCCATGTGTTTATACACACACGGGCACACTGTTTTCCTGACAGCCTTTGACCTCGCCTACATACTTGCCTGCTGAGTGCTTAACAGGATACCTTTATTTGTGGACATCACTCATTCCTGCCTCTCACTGACTTGGATATACAGAGGACTTGGACACGCAGCCCCCCTCGAGTGCAGCATTACCCCAAGAAGAACCTGAGTGACACAGAGCAGTGTGGAGGCAATGGCCCTTGTTCTGCGCATGAGTCTGATCTGGGACGGCGCTCCTGAAGCCCAGGGAGAGTTTTTGTGGTACTGGTGAGATAAAAGGGTGTCTCTGAGATTTTGGATCACACTGTTCTCACTATCCTGAGCTTCACTCCAATGTGTCTATTTGATTCTGAGCTACCGATCCCCACTAATACATTTCTCATGCACTAGGGCAGGCATATTGCGTTCCCTTCTGTAGAGTCAAGGATACACTATTGACTCAGCATCTGGCAATGCACTGAACGTTTGTGCTTTTCAGTTCTAAACAGGGCTGCCGCCGCTGCCAGGTACTGGGCTTGAGCCAGCAGAAGGATCTGCTCACTTGTAAGTTCACGGGCTACATTCCTAACTTAAGTGCCCGGAGCACATCCAGTGGGGACCAGGTGCACTGCCCACTGAGCCAATCCTCTTCGTGCTCCTGCTCGACTGGCTCTTCTTGTGGATGTTTTGTTTCTATCTGTGCCTGAGGCTCAACATCAACCACTACCTTCATGACTTTTATGGCGTCCTCTCACCCAGGACAAACTGCTCCCTGCCAATTAATTCCTCCTCAATCAATTCCTTCTCCTCTCCCTGCTCCACCCTGTCTGGCCCTTGTAGAAACTCATGATACATTTCCTCTGCCAAAGCATAACTTACCCACTTCTGCAACTGTAAGGCCCAGCCCTCCCAGGGACTGGTCGATCATTCCAAGGCAGCCAATCGTAAGGCTCAAACCAACACACAAACAACAGACAGACAGACAGACAGACAGACAGACAGACAGACACGGTACTTGCTCTTAATTTATCTTTCTAACTACATGCCATGCTCTGGATGTCTCCGCATCTCAATGCTTTCCCACAGGGACATTCTGCATCTATTTCCTGTGCAGGGAAACAATGTTTGCTTGAAAACACATATTTCGCTGAGAAAGCTTCTCATGTGCACGACTCTTCTTTGAAGTAAAATGGACAGTCCCTCCTATTTATCTCACAGTGTGGGAGGTCCCCTGAACACAACAAACCTCCTATTGTCTCCTCTGACTATTACTAAAGAATACTGAATAATCCCCAATCTGTAAAATGGGTCACTGCCGCCAGTGGGATCTCTTAAGTTTCCACCAGCCCTGTGTTCAACATGTGCCGCCACAACCCGTTTATAACGGGCAGTGTTTTCAGGATGACCTGTGGAGGAATAAGGAGACACTTAAGGAAATATATGGTGGTTGTGATGATCAATAGAGGCAAGTGGTTCCAGAGCAGCCTCAGCCTTTGCATTCTCATGCTGAAACACCACGTGGCAGCATTTTCTCCTCAAATGGTATTATTGCAGATGCTCACTCTGAATTCTTACTTTTGTCCAGAGGCGGCAGAAAGTTTCTTACCAACGATTGTTCTGGGGATGCTGGCAATGCATTCTCACACTTTTCCACCAGGTGTCGGCATGATTTCACGAGTAATTTTATTGGGGATGCTGGAAAAGCATTCACAATTCCATTCAACAGGTGGAAACATTTTCAACAGGATGAATCCATTGGTGAACTCGTGGATGCATTCTCACGTTTACCCACCAGGTGACAGTATTGTTCGAACTGAGGATCATACTTGGGATGCTTGTGGAGATGCAGAAGATGCATTTTCTCGTTTGTCCACCAGGTGGTGGCATTTTGACACCACGAGATTTTATTGGCTATGCTGACAATGGAAGCTAATGTGTGTCAAGCAGGCAGCAGAATTATTTTACCGCACGGTTTCCCTGGAGATGCTTGCAATGGTTCTATATTTATCAGTTGGCGTCAATATTATACTAGTGAATATCAGGAATGTTCTGGAAGTGCATTCTCACGCTTTTCCACCAGGTGGCAGAATTTCCCCACAAAGTACTTTTACTGAGGATGCTGGCAAGGCATTCCCACGTTTTTTTCTACAGCTGTCTGCATTTTCCCTCCACTGTCCCATTTTGGGGAAACTGGCAATGCATTTTGGCGCTGAAACATGAGATGGCAGCATTTTTCCACCAACGATTCTGTTTGAGATGCTGGCAATGCTTTCCCACGTTTGTCTTAACACGTTTGTGGAAGCATTTTTACTACCAAATTATATTATTGGGGGTGTTGAAAATTCAGTCTCAAGTTTGAAAAAGACTTGGCTACATTTTCCACAAATGTGATTATTTTGTGGATGTTGACAAGGCATTCTCACGTTTTAACAGCCATTGAACCTACTTTCCCAAAAATGATTCTATTGGGAATAGTGGCGTGGCACTTTCACTTTTGTTCAATAGCTGGCAACACTTTCACCACAAAGTATCGTTTGGGGAATGCTGGAAGCACGTTCGTCCAACGTACTTCGTAGAAGTACTTTTCCACAAAATGATTTTATTGCGGATGCGGGCAATGCATTCTTCAGTCCCTCAAACAAGAGGCCACATTTTCCACCAAACGATTACTTTGGTTGTGCTGGCAATGCATTCCCACATCTGTCCACAAGGTGGCCACTTTTTTTTACCAAGGGATTTTCCTGAGAACGCTGGCAATGCATTCTCTTGCTCGAATACCAGGTGACAGCATTTTCTCCACAAGTGATCTTATTGGAGATGCTGTAACTGCATTTTCACATTTGTAGAAAGGTGACTGGTTTCTTATTTACAAATGATTGTTTTAAGGCTGCTGGCAATTCCTTCTGACACTCAAACACCAGGTGCAGTATTTTCCCACCAAATGATATTATTGAGGATCCTGGCACTGCATGCTCCTCCTTGGAGAACAAGTGGCAGCTATTTTCCACCATGTAACTTCACTGGGGCTTCTGGCGATGCATTTTCACTCTTGTCCAATAGGTGGAAGCATTTTCCCACAAGTGATTTCACTGGGGATGCTGGCAATGAACACTCACACAAGTCGACAAGATAAGGGCATTTTTCCCACAAGAGATTTTCATTGTGAATCTTGGCAATGTATTTTCAAATGTGTCCGCCATTTGGCAGCCAGCATCATCTCAGAAGGGATTTTCATGAGGATGCGGGCAACGCATTCTCACACTTGTCAAACATGTGGCGGCCTTTTTCCAACAACTGATATTATTGGGGCTGCTGGCAATGCATTGTGAAGCCTGTTTACAACAAGCCCGCATTTTTCCACCAAATGTTATTATTGCACATAAAGGCAATGGTTTCTCCCGCTTGTCCACCCGTTGGCACCTTGACATCACAAGTGATTTTGTTTGGTAAGCTGAGAATGCATTCTTACGTTTGTTCAGCCAGTTGCGGAATTTTTCCACCAAGCGACTTTATTGCTGCTGGCTGTACATTCTCACGTTTGTCCAACTATTCGCCGCAGTTTTCCCCTAAAGTGATATTGTGTGTGTGGGTGTGGATGTTGGTTTTGAATTCTCACACGTGGACATTGGCTATCAGAATTTTAGGCCCAAATCACTTTATTGTGATTCCCGAGCATGCGTTCTCACTCTTGTCCACCAGTTGGCACCTTGATCTCAGTAGGGGTTTCATTGGGGATTCTGGGAAATCATTCATACAGTCCTTTAGCACCTGGTGGCCTTTTTCTCAAAGAGTGATTTTGTTGGGGATGCAGTCAATGCAAGCTTCACCTTGTCCACCAGGGGGCAGAATATTTCCACCAAGTTTTTTTTAAAGGGGATGCGTTTAATGCTCTCCCACTTACCTCCACAAGGTGGCAGCATTTTTAAAACAAATGCTTTTCTTGGGAATGCCGGGAATGCTCTCTCACATTTGTAAACAATGTCAGGTAATTTCTCATCAAACGTTTTTACGGGAGATGCCTGAAATACATTATCACCTTTTATTCAAAGGGGCAGCATTTTTTCAACCAAATAATTTTACAGGGGCTGGCAATGGATGCTCACGTTTGTCCCACACTTGGCAGCATTTGTCCCAGAGAAAGTTTTTTTGCGGGGATGCGTGGCAGCGTTTCGCCCCAAATGATTTTATTGAGGATGCCTGCAAGGCAGTCTCAGGTCTCTACATGAGGTCACAGTAGTTTTCAACCACATGATTGGATTGGGGATACTATCAGCGCATTCTCACCCTTTTGCATTTTGCCGACAGAGAGGTTTTGTGGTGATTCTGACAATACATTCTCAGACTTATCTGAGAATTGGCAGTATTTCCGTACAAATGGCCTTACTGGGGATGCTGGCAATGTATTCTCACGATTGTCCACGGAGGACAGCATTTTCAATCAAATAATTTTATGGGAGATGCTACGCAGCCATTCTTGCACTTGTCAACCAGAAGGCAGGTTTTCCACAGTATGATTTTATTGGGCATGCTGGCACTGCATTCGTAATCTTTTTCATAGGTGGCAAAACTTTCCCAAAAACTTATTATTTGGGGGATACTGGCAATGAATTGTCATTCTCAAGCATCCGTTGGCAGCATTTTTTAGCTAATGATTTTGTTGGGGATGCTCGCCGTGCGTTTTCATATTTGTCGACCAGTGCACCTGGTGCCCGCTGGAGGTGCTCCAGGCACATAAGTTAGAGATGGAGAATATGGACTTGCAAGGAAGCAGAGCCTAACGGAAAATCTTGATAATGCATTGCCAGATTTCTCAGTAAAATCCCTGTGAGAGCTCAGTTCCGTATTATGTTCGAACGTTGGAAGCAAATGCCAGGATCCCCAATAAAATTGTTTGGGTCAAAGATGCCGCTTCCATGTGGGCAAGCGTAAGACTGCCTTGACGTTATTCCCAATAAAATCATTCTAGGAACAGTGCTGCCTCTTAATGGATAATCTTGAGAATGCATTTTCAGCATCTACAAAATAATCACCAGAGTGAACATATAGGCCATCGGCTGGACAAATGTAAGAATGCCTTCTGAGCCTACCAAATAAACTTGCATAAATGTCCAGTGTTGGGTCCTAAAAAATGATGGATTTCTAAGTATCCTCCCTGTAGGGAGTCGGTCACACATTAGGAACAGGCAACCAGGTGGGAGACTTCACAGTTGAACCAAAGTCCCTCTCTAGAAGTATGACTGCACAGTGTTTTGCTGAGAGAATCAGTCTCTGAGGCCGAAGATCCCAAGCGACATTTAGCAAGGGGTGGAATAAGGTGCACAGATACCTGTGGCGAATTGAGTCAAGGCGTGTGGGAAGTCAGAAGTGTATTAGGTTCATTTGGGCAAGAATCCCCTGCTGGAAGAGTAAATGAGCAGAGGGACAATAAGAAGGAGAGTGTGCCACAGCCCGCACACACAAGCACACACAAGCACACACACACACATGCACACACACAGAGGCAAAGGCATGGACATGAATTTGTGTTGGGCAATCTCTGGACTATGATGTCCACAGTCAGTACACCTTGCCCGTTTTTGACACTTTTTACGTTTCCTCAAATGGAAATGGCCTCCTGTGAATATGATTGTTTATTGACTTTGTTCCTTCAGACCAAGCCCTTGTGCAACCAACTAATCCTTAAGCAATATCAAGTCATCCTTGCTACTCGTCACTGAAACCCAAGGAGTGGATGAGAGAAAGTCAGAATGAGAGAAAGACCAAAAGAGCAAAAGCAATGGAAACAAATAAAAAGTTACTAATCTAAAAGGAGTCAGACTGAGACCTTATCTTGGCGGTAATAATCCTGATGATCCAACTCTACCAGAATGTAGGCTACAGTCCTCTCCAGCCACAGTTCTTCCCTTTGACTCTCACTTCAGTCTCAGATATCCCTTATACTGGAATAGCCTCTACTGCCCGGGCATTTCTCCCTGTGGATATTACCAGGGGTCCCTGTGGATGTGTGGGAAGTGTTAAAGAAAACGAATTCTGAAGTGGGAAACGTGAGTTGCCTTAAGAAAGAGCCCACTAGACACCGAACCGAAGGAAACCTAAAGATGCTAAGGCAAAATAGGACTTCCTCAGGAACGTTTCTCTACAGGTACAAGGCCCATACACTGAGGCTCACAGTGAGGGGCGGGGCTGAATACGATGATGCCTGCTGTAGTCTCACAGTTTGGAAGAAATGTTTCAGAAGCCCAACAGCAAAGGGGAGCGAGTGGGGTGTCCAGGAGCCTTTTCCACGCTACGTGACCACATCCCAAGCCCCTGTCTGTAGGCTCAGTGAGACCACACTGAGCACAGCAAGAACCCATACCCGGACCTGAAGTGTCTGTCTTTACTGTATGGCTTATTCTTGACCCTTTGGTCAAATATTAATTGACCATGATGGCACGGGTCAATTTCAGGATTCTGTACTTTTCCATTGATCTATGTGCCTGTTCCTGTGCCAGAAGCAGGTTGTTCTGATCACAGTGGCTTTGCCCTACAGCAGGATATTCAGTAATGTGATCCTACAACTCTGTTCTTTCTCAAGAATACTGTGGGTGCACGGGGTCTTTTTTGGTTTCCTATAAATTTTCGAAACATTTTTTCCAGCTCTGTGAAACACACTGTTGGGATTGATGACAATTGTGTTGAATTTATAGATTGTTTTGGGTAGCATGGATATTTTGATAATGTTAATTCTTTCAGTCTATAATTCTTTCACTCCTTTGTATCTTCCTCTATTTCTTTTTTCAATGTCCTGTTTCTGAATACAAGTCTTTTACATCCTTCTTTGACTTTACTCCTAGGTGTCTTATTTTTTCAGTTGCAATGGTAAATGGTATAGTCTTTTCTAAGAGTTCATAATCGGTGTAAAAAAAATGCCATCAATGTGTTGATGTTAATTTTGCTTCCAGCTTCCTTGCCAAATTCATTAATTATATCCACAAGTACTCGGTGGACTCTTTAGTTTTTTATGTACAATATCATGTCATCTGCAAGTAATGACAGTTAACCTTCTCTCTTCCGATACGGATGCCTTTTATGTTCTCTTTTTGTCTGCTCGCTGTGGCTAGGACTTCCAGTAGTATGCTGAGCAGTAGTGGTGAAAGGGGCAACCGTGTCTTATTCCTCTTCTTAGGGGATATGGTTTTAGCCTTTGCACGTTGAGTATGATTTTGGCCCCAGGTATGTTGTATATGGCCTTTATTATGTTGAGATATATTCCCTCTATTTCCACTTTGCTCCCAGTTTTTTCCAAAATGGGTGCTGGATTTTCTAGAATATTTTCTCTGTATCTATTGATATGATCATAAGATTTTTGTCCTTCATTTTGTTTAGCTCTCACATTTCTTGATTTGCGAATATTATACCAGCGCTGCGTCTCCAGAATAAATCACACTTGGTCATGGTGTATGATCTTATTTAATGTATTGCTGGATAAAATTTGGTAATATATTTTCTGAGGATTTTGGCACCTATGTTCATGAGGGACGTTGGTCTGTGAAATTCTTTATTTGCAGGATCTTCATCTGGTTTTGGGATTATTATAATACTGGTCTCATAAAAATATCTCCCTCCTCTGGAATTTTCTAAAATATTTTGAGGAGAGTGGGTTTTAATTCTTCTTTAAATGTTTAGGTAAGCTCGCATGTAAATCCATCTGGCCCCAGACACTTGTTTGCTGGAAGTTTTTTTCTTATTACTTCTTCAATTGCATCCATTTTTACTGGCCCTCCAGGTTTTCTGATTCTTTCCGATTGAGTTTTAGCAGATTGTAGTTTTGAGGAATGTGTCCATTTTACGCAGCTTCCCCACTTTATTGTTGTGCATAGTGTTTTCTTAGTATTCTTTCTGTTTCTGTCATGTCAGTTGTTATATCGCCTCTTTCACATCTGATTTTGTTTTCTTGGGTCCTCACCGTTTGTTTTTTGGTGCGTCTGGCTAAAGACTCATCGATCTTATTTCTGTCAGAAAACTAGTTCTTACTTTCATTGATATTTTGTACTGTGTTTTTGGTCTCTGTGTCGTTCATTTCTGTTCTGATCTTCACTATTTTCTTTCTTCTACATCTCCTCGAAATGTTCAGGTCCTCTTCCCTTTTTAATATTGGGTTGTTGTTTTTGTTTTGTTACTTACATAAGAAATAAAAATGACTTTACATTCTGAATTCTGTGTTTTATTTTAATCTCTGATAGCAGATTTATGCCCCTTCAGAAATTGATGTAGAATATACGTCATCTAAAACTAAACATTTTAAACTATACGCTCCAGTGGTTTTAAAATTGGAATAATGTAGAACTGTTACAGCATAACAAGAAGCTAGAAAAATTCCAGGACAAGTTGAAAGGGAAACTGAGATAGATTTTTAGACAGCAGTTTGAGTTAAGCCTATCTTCCCTAAGCCAAAGGCACTGGAGAATAAATAGTTTGTATTAGATGGGAAAGATGCAGAAACCCAGGTGCAGAGACTAGGGCACAGGAAACCACCTGGACAGGAACCCCCAGAGGCCTACAAGGGACAAAGACTGGGAAAACAAGAACTTTGTCCCCAGGTAATCTATTCTCCCAGAGCATGTCATGGGTCATGCGGTGGAGACCCCCTAAGCATTCCTCCCTAAAGATACCTTTTAAGTCTCAGTTGTATTTCAGCTCCAGGCCCATAAAAGCATTAAGACAAGACAAGTGGCATTGGAGTGGACTCAGGACCAGACACATTGACAAATGAGGCCCTTCCTGGCATGGACTAATCAGTGGCGACCAGCACCCTGAAAGGGCACCCCTGGAAAGCTCATGAATATTCTCTTGAGAGCTCCCCTTAAGCCTCCCATAAGATTTTCCACCTGCAAGGGAGATAAATATGCTCAGGACAAAGGACCAAGTGTGAGCTCCCCTACACCACAGGAAAGCGTGACAGCGCCAGTTTCCTCCTTCCTTCTGCGGGGGCCCCATGGTGCTTTCAACCAGGGGAGCAATGGGCAGTGGCAGCTCATCCCAGGCTTGTCTTCTGAAACTGTCTGAAAGGTCTTGGAAATGTGTCCAAGGCCCCCTTTTCTCTGACTTCCCAGTGAGCAAAGGCAGCCCAGCCTAGGCTATCCTGTTACTTCGTCTATGCACCTGCCTTGGTTCACCATCCTAAGTACATTTTTATTACAGCCATTAAAGCTTTGGGTTTTTTTCTTCATTTTTTTCTCTTGATTGAAATCTTTCCTTCAAGATGACAAGAGCTGAGGCCTTCTGCCTGTATCCCCTGTAACACAACCGTCATCTTTTCACTTCTGAAACCTTAATGTCAACATAAAAGAAAGCCTCATCCCATTTAAAGAGTATACCCAATTCTACTCTGGACTATTTCCTCATTTACACTGATGTCTTTCCCATCTCCATGGCTATGCTATTGCTATTGTCGTTGTTGTTAACCCTCACTAGAGGATATTTTTTTCATTGACTTCCAGAGAGAGTGGCATGGAAGAAGGGGTAGAGAGAGAGAGGTGCCTCAGTGTTAGAGACACAGACATTGGTTGCTTTTCTAATTCGCTGCACGCCTGGGATGAGGAATGAATCTACAACCTAGGTATGTGCCCTCAACTGGGAATCAAACCGGAGACCCTTCAGTGTGCAGGCCGACACTATACCACTGAGCCCCGCTGCCCAGGGTAGATATGCCTTTTTAAATATGAAGTTTGTAGGTATATTTAACTTGAAATTGGTAGAGGTTTTAAAATGATTTCTTTAGTTTTACTCATGTTTTCATTGGTGATTTGCCACTATTATATTACTGGCATTAATTTTGCAACAGTTTGTATGTAGCAGGGAGGAAACACTTTTAGATCAGGGTCCAAATAGAGTAGTGTATACGAACTTTTTTTGTTAAAAGCTTTTATAGCAATGAGAACCAGAAAAATTTCTACTAAACTATCTAACACTACAACTGAAAGATTTAGAAAGAGAACAGAAAACAAGAAAGGGCCCAGAGGAAGTAAAAGGAAGAAAATAATAAAGAACCAGAGCCTAAATAAATAACGTAGAGACTAAAAAATTAAAAAAGGTCAATGCAACCAAGAGCTTGTCTTTGAATAGACAATCAGTGTGATGAACTTTTAACCCAACTCACCAAAAACCAAAGACAGAGGTCAAAAATAAATAAATTGAGGAACAAAAGAAGTGAAGTAACAACTGATACCACTGAAATACAAAGGGTTGTAAGCAAATACCCTGAACAACTATATGCCAACGACCTGGATGAAATAGACAAATTTCTGGAAATACACAACCTTCCAATACTCAGTGAGGAAGAATCAGGCATGCTGAACACGTTGATAAAAACTGGTGAAATTGGAACAGTGATTTTTTAAAAAATGCCCAAGAAAAAAAGGGCCAGGCCCAGACAGTTTCAGAGGGGAGTTTTATCAAACATTCAAAAAATAATTCAAATTGTTCCAAAAAGTCCGAGAGGAACAAACACTCCCAAGCTCTTTTTAGGCAGCCTGAATAATCCCAACTACAAATCCAGGTAAAGACCTTGCAAAGAAAGAATTACAGGCCAATATCCGTGATAAACAAAGATGCTAAAATCTTCAAACAAATATTAGCAAATTGGATCAAGCAATATGTTAAACAGATCACACCCCATGACCAAGTGGGGTTTATTCCAGGGATGCAGGTTTGGTACAGTATTCACAAATCTATAAATGTGATGCATCACAGGAACCATTTGACAAACAAAAATCTCATGATCATCTCAGTAGGTGCAGAAAGAGCAACAAAACCCAGCGCCCATTTTTGAGAAAAACTCTCAGCACAGTGGGGATAGAGGGATCATGCCTAAACACATTAAAGTCCTTATAGGACAAACCTTCAGTCAACTTCATACTCAATGGGCAAAAACTAACACATATCCCCTAATAAGAGGAACAAGACAGGGACGTCCACTTTCACCATCTTTTATTCAACAGAGTGTTGGAAGTCCTTGCCACAGCGATCAGACAAGGAGAAAACATAAAAGGCATCCAAATTGGAAAGGAGAAATAAAACTGTCACTGTTTGCAGATGACCTGATATTGTATGCTGAGAACACTAAAGATGTCACCAAAAGACTTCTAGATTTAATAATAAATGAACTCAGCTATGCAGCAGGATGGAAAATTAATGCCCAGAAGTAAATGGCATTTTTAAACAACATTCATGATCTCTCAGAAAGAGAAACTAAAACAAACAAACAAACAAACAAAAACACATTTAACGTGCAACAATAAAATTAAGATACTTAGGAATTAACTTAACCAAAGGGGTGAAAGACGTGTACTTGCAAAACAAATATGTTCAAAAAAGAGATAGAGGAAGATATAAACAAGTGTAAGAATGTACCATGCTAATGGATTGCTAGAATCAACCTCATTCAGATGTGCGTACTCCCCAAAGCAATCTATAGATTCAAACTATTCATAAAATACCAATGTCCGATATCACAGACCTAGAAGAAGTAGTGCAAAAATTTAAAGGACACAAAAAGGACAGGACCCCAAATCGCTGCAGCAATTTTGGGAGGAAGAAAAAAGTGGAAGGAATCAAAATAATACATATCAAGATATAGTAAAGCCATTTTAATCGAAACAGAATGGAACTGGCAGAAGAACAGACTTAATGACAGAAATGGAACTGAACAGAGAACCCAGGAATTGACCCAACTCATTACACTCAATTGAGATTTTACAAAGGAGGCAGAGCATACAGTGGAGTAAAGGAAGTCTCTTCAATAAATGGTGTTGGGAAAATTGGACAGGAACTTTCAAAATAATGCAACTAGACCACTATCTTGCACCACACACAAGGATCAACTCCAACTGGATAAAAAACTTAAAGGTAAAACATGAAACCATTAAAAATCCTAGAAGGAAATGGAGGCAGCATGATCTCAGACATCTCTCATTGCAATATGCTTACCAATACACTGCCTAGGGCAATGGAAGCAAAGGAGAAAATAAACAAATGGGACTACAGCAAAATAAAAAGATTCTGCACAAAGATACCATCAACAAAATGCAAAGGGAACTCATTATATGGGAGAACATATTTGCCGATGATACATCTGATAAAGGGTTACTACCCCTAATATTTTAAGAAACACACCTTCACAAGAGGAAGACAAACGATCCAATTAAAAAACGAGCAAAGACCTAAGTAGACACTTCTCCAAAGAGCGCATAAACATGTCCAAGAGACATATGAAAACTGCTCAGTGTCACTAATCACCAGAGAGATGAAAATTAAAACAATAATGGGGTATCACCTGAGGTCTTCCAGAATGGCTATGTTTTCAATAAGTCAATAAACAGAAAGTGCCTGTGAGGGTGTGCAGAAAAGCTCACCCTAGTATACTGCTGGTGGGAATGCAGACTCGTGCAGCCTCTATGGAAAACATTATGACATAGGAGGTTTTCTCAAAAATTGAAATACAGAACTGCCATTGAACCCAGTGGCCCCACTGCTTGGAATATGTCCTACGAAACCAGGAACATCGATCAGGAAGAATATATAAACCCCTCTGTTCAGAGCAGCACAATTTACAATAGCTCACAGGAATGGGTACATGAATCTGCTTTGATTCTGAGTGACGGTAGACATGCACACTCTTGCATCTTCCTTCAGCTTCCTGCCTGAACATGATGCCACACTGCAGTTCTTCAGACTTTCTGTCTCTTCCCAATGCCGCAGTGGCCTGGCGTCATAGGCTATCCTTCCGAGCCTCAGGGTGTTCATGTGAGAGAAAAATGTCCCAGCTACCTGACAACCCAAGGGGGAGCCCCACTGGCATCTCCTCACATGTCCTCTAAGTGCCTTCTCCTGGTTCCAACATCCTCAAGTAGTCCTTACTGATTTTCTGGCAGAGCAAAAAGTGATCGTCCAGAGACGGCAGGGATCTGACTAAAAATCCAAAAGCAGGGGAACACACCAAGCTCTCTTAGGGCATTGCAAGCAAGCCTCCACCTCAGCAATCCTGTCAGACCCTGCCACGCTGTGGGCAGACAACTAGTTGAAGTAGTTAAGGCTGCTGTTCTGGTGCCTGGAGCTGTTGGCCCATCGTTCATAATGCTGGCACCACTGAATGCAAGAGGCATAGGATGCACTGTATCCTGCAGCATGAGGAGTGTGTGGAGAAGGGCACATCACCTTTCAAGTTCTATGCACTTCCTGCTGCTGCCCATAGAGAGAGCCTGCTCCCGCCTGTGATGGTAATGAGATACTCCTTCACAGTGGCAGTACTGCATTAGTATGATTTGCTACAAAAGGACAGTTAACCTTGCCATCATCCCTGGCATGTCTGGCTCCCTCCACCTGCAGAAGGAATGTGGGTGGGGGTTAGGGACATCTCACTCCTGGACACCCAAGTGTCCCTGCTTACATGGACAGGTTATATTCTCAAGGCCCCTCCCTTTCCAGCACCAGTACCTGCAACATCACCTTCACATTGATCGTGTGGCTATGAAAGAACTAAAACATGGAGATCTACAAAACAGCCTGGCTTGGCCTGAACCACCTATCTTCTGGCCCCATTCCTTCTGCATAAGAGGCACAGAGGAACACAGAGGTTCCTGGGGTTACAGGTGCCTGCACCCATGCGGTCACACTGATTCCTCACAGGCTTTGATATCCCCACACCCTTGCCTGCACACGGCTTCACAGGATACCCTGATTCACGCACGTCACACGTTCCTGCCTCTGATGGAGGACTTGGGCATGCCCACACCATTTTGGGCTACTAAAACAGCTCTTCCAAACTCTGACTGGACAGAGGGCATCACGCTACTCAGCCCCGCCCCTCACTGTCAGCCTCAGTGTATGGGCCTCAGAACTGTGGTGAAACATTCCTGAGGAAGCTCTATGTTACCCGAGCATTTGCAGCTTTCCCAGGGTTTGGTGTCTGGGGGGCTCTTGCTTACGGCTACTCACGTTTCCCACTTCAGAATCCATTTTCTCTACCGCTTTCCCACAGATCCACAGTGACCCCTAGTAATATCCACAGGGAGAAATGCCCGGGACATTACAGGCTGCCCAGTCTGTGGGATATCTGAGGCTGAAGTGACAGGCAAAAGGAAGAACTGTGGCTGGAGAGGACTGTAGCCTACATTCTGGTAGAGTTGGGTGATCAGGATAACTACGGCCAAGATACGGTCTCAATCTGACTCCTTTTACATCAGTTCTCTTGTTTTTGTTTCCGTTACTCTTGCTCTTTCTGTCTTTTCCTCATTCTGACTCTTTCTTCCATCTACCCATTGGGTTTCAGTGACCCGTAGAAAGAACGACTTGATGCTGCCTAAGGGTTTCTTCATTGCAGGAGAAAGGCTCGGTTTGAAGGAACAAAGTAAATAAACAATCATATTCACACGAGGCCATTGTTATGTGAGGAAATGTAATACCGTCAAAAATGCACAAGATGTACTGGCTGTGGACACCATGGTCCAGAGATTGCCCAACACAACTTCACGTACATGCCTGTGCCTCTGTGTGTGTTGTGTGTGAGGGCTATAGAACACTCTGCATCTTATTGTCCCTCTGGGCATTTACCCTTCCAGCTGGGGATTCGACCCCAAGTGAACCTAATATCCAGACTGACTCCTCACATGCCTTTGCTCTCTTCCCCACAACTCCTACATGCAATTTATACTCCCACTGGCTAAGTGTGGTTCTGAATCCTGGGCTCAGAGGATGATTCTCGCAGCAAATACAGTGCTCTCATACTTCTAGGGAGGGCTTCTGCTTCAAGTGTGAAATGCACTGGGAAGCCTCCCACCGCGTTGCCTGCTGTCAATGTGTGAGCTGACCTCCGACAGAAAGGAACCTGGAAATCCATCATCCTTTCGGAGCTCGCAGTGGACATTCAGGCCCTTGCTCCCAAATCCCTTTCCTTGAGCTACCTTATGTCCCTGGGTCCATTAGTATCACCCACTTCAATGGACTTACTCTTAGTTCTCCCTCCTCCCCAGCCTCCAGCACACAGAAAGAATTCTGTCTTCTCATACTGTCCTAAAGCATAACAACTTAACCGCCACTGCCACTGCACAGGCCCAGCCCTCACAGGCAATGGTCATTCACAGGCAGCCAGTTGTAATGCCCCAAACTAGGGACAAACACCACAGAGACAGACGCTATTGATGCTCTTGATTTATGTGTTCCAAGAACACACGACAAACAGACAAACAGAGCTGATGCTCCTGCTTTAACTTTCCATTTCATACCATGCTCCCGATCTCTCTGTGACTGAATACCTGGTCACACAGACATTCTGCTCCATTGTCCTGTGCAGGAACATAATGTCTGCTTGAAAACACATACTCATGTCAAAACCTTCTTATGTGCACTTCTCTATTTGAAGGAAAATGGATGGTCCCTCCTATTTAACTCACACTGTGGGAGATACCCTAACACAATAATTGACTATCATCTCCTAGCAAAATTCCTAAAGAGTATAGTATAATTATTGGTGGCCCTAACATGAAGAGTCGGTCATTGCTGAAATTAGGATCTCTTAAATTTCCTGCTGCCTTGTGTTGGATGCATCACACCACACCACCTTTTTAATGAGCAATGACCTCAGGATCACCCAGTTAGGAATTTGGACACACCTAAGGAAATATTTGATGGTTGCAATGATCCATAAAAGGAAGTGGTGGCACAGCAGCCTCAGCCTTTGTATGAAAAGACTCCTGGACAAGTGTGGGAAGGGTCAGAGGAAGGACATCATGGGAGCCTCCATTTAAGGAATAGTAGACGGGCCTAAGGGTGAGGGAGGTGGCCTGGAGCGAGAGTTCAGAGGAGTGGGTCAATGAATCTGCTTTGATGCTGAATGATTTTGCACATGCACACTTCCTCATTTTACATCAGGTGTCCCTGTCTGAATATAATTCCCACTGCAGTGCTACATACTTCCTTTCTCAACCTGATTCTCTGAGGACCTGACATAACAGGCTCTATTCCTCCCAGTATCAGGGCGTCCATGAGAGAAAGCAATGACCCAGCTACCTAGCAAACTAGGGGCGAGTGTCCAGGAACAGTCCCCCTCACCTGTACTCCTCTACCTTCACTCTCCTGGGGCCAAGCTCCTCGCACAGTACTTGAGATGATTAGACCACACTTCTATTACTGATGTTCTAGTAGGGCAAACAGGACTAGTCAGAAGAAGCCAGGGATCTCACTTTACGAACCCAAGAGGTAGGGGAACCCAAAGCTCTCCTTCTGCATTGCCACCGAGGCCCAACCTCAGTATCCTGTCATATCCTTCCAGGTCGCAGCATTTTTCTCCTAAATAACATTGTCGGGAATGCTGGAAAGGCATTCTCACGCTTATCCAATAGATGGCAGCTTTTCGTTTCAAATCATGTTATTGGGGATGTTGGCAATTCATTCTCATGCTTGTCAAAACATGGCAGCTTTTTTTTACAAATAAAGTTACTAAGCAGGCTGGCAATGCATATCCACACTTGTCCACGAGATGGCAGCATGACTTCACATGTCATTTCATTCGGGATGGTACCACTGCATTCCCTCGTTTCTCCACCAGGTGGCAGCACTTTTCCACCAAATGATTTCATTGGGCATGCACGGTAGGCATGCTCAGGTATGCCCAAGAGTTGTTTGCATTTACCTCAAAATGTCATTTCTTTCGTGATGCTGGAAATGGATTCTCATTCTTGAACAGTCACAGCATGCAGTTATGTCCGCACGTGCCAAAAGGCGGCTTCTAACAGAAAAATACAGTTTGCACATACTTCTACAAAGGGAATTTGGTTTAACTGTGAAATGAACGTAAAACCCCGGCCTGGTTCCCTGCTGTCTCCCTAAAGCGAGGGTATAAAGCGATGAAGCAAACGCATCATCCTTTATAACTTATCACTGCAAATTCCGACCCTTGCACACAAGGCCTTTCCTTGAACTCCCTTATCACCCAAGGGAAAATGGTAAACTCTATTGGACTTTCACTGATTTCTTAATCCACCACAGTCTCTACCACACAGAAAGAATTTTGGCTTCTGATACCATCAGAAAACACAACTTAGCCACTTCTGCAATTGTAAAGGCCATGCATTCACGGGGCGGGTAATTCAGAGAGTCCATTGTCAAGGCAAACAATACATAAACAGGCACATTAGATGCTCTCGCTTTATCTTGCCATTTATTCCATGTGCTGCATATATCCATGGCTGAATGCCTTTCCACAGGGACATTCTGCACCTAATTTCTACGCAGGAAAAGAATCTTTGCTTGAAACACCTTTTAATCTGAAAAAGCTTCTCACGTGCACTACTTATATTGGAAGGTCCCTCCTATAGTTCTCACACGTTAAATACGTGCAGTTAACACAGCAAATCTGGTATCATCTCCTCTGAGGATAATCAAAAAGTATTTAAAAATCATGTCAAGCCCAAACCTGACAAAGTTGGAATCTCTTCCGTTTTCTCCAGCCATGCATTCAACAGTTCCCACCACAACTTGGTTGTGATGGGCAGTGTACCCAGGAAGGCCAGCGATACAATTCAGTAAATACATGGTGGTTGTGATGATCAATAGAGGGATGTGGTGGCACAGCAGCCTCAGCATTTTCATGAAGGAGGATACTGGAAAATTGTGGAGGGGGTTCTAGGAAGCACATCACAGAACTTCTCTTTAATGCATGGTAGGCAGGCCTGAGGGTGGTGTTGGTGACCTGAGGTGTGAGATCAGAGAAATAGGCCAAAGAATCTACTTTCATTCTGAGTGACAGAGGAAACAGACATGACCTCATCATCCTTCAGCCTCCCCCAAGTGAACATGATTGGCACTGCGGTGCTCAGAACTTCCAGCCTCATCCTCATACCGTGATGATGTCACAGGCTGTATTTCTCCCAGCTTCAGTGTGTTCATGTGAGAAAACAATGTCCCAGCTACCTGGCAATCCAGAGGCAAGTGAAGAGTTGGTCTCTGCTCACCTGTTATCATCTATGTCCCCTCTCCTGATGCCAACATACACTCATAGTTCTCACTGTTGATCTGGAAAGGAAAAATGGGCTCCACAGGAGAGGGCAGGCGTCTAAACCACAAACCCAAAAAGCAGGGGATCACACCAAGCTCTCTAATGGCATTTCCTGCAAGGACCCACCTAAGCAATCCTGTCAGATCCCGAAACATGGTGATCAGAGACGAAGTTGAAGAAGTGAATGCTGCTGTTCTGCCTGCAGTTGTAGGCCTGTCGTTCATACTGCAGGTACCACTGAATGTGAGTGGAATGGGTCACCCTGTATCCTGCAGCTTGAGGAGTGTGTGGAGAGGAACCTGTCACCTTCCAACTTGGACACACTTCTTGCCGCAGGCCATGCAGGGAGCCTCCTCTCTCCTGCGATGGCTATGAGAGGATCCTTCACAATCACAGTATCGTGGATGTAGGGGTTTTTGTGAAAGAGCAGCACAGTCTTGCAGCGATTGCTGCCATGCCAGGCTTCCTTCACCTGCAAAAGGATAGTGGATCCGGTTTAGGGTGATAACTTATTCCAGAACTCCCGCCTATTCCTTCCTGCAGGGATAGGATTTTTTCACAAGCTCTCTACCTCCCCAGCCGTGGTCTGCACAGCCTGACCTTCAGATTGATCATGTGGCTGAGCATGGTTTCATCTTGGTCACTGATAATGGCTGACAATTCCAGATTGTTGACAAATTGCAGCAGGTCAAAACGCCTGCACGCTGCAAGCTGAACATGAAACAGCTACAAAAAGGAGCAGATCCTTAAAGCAGCTTGGATTGCTCCCACCTCTCTAACCCCTAGCCCAGCTCCTTCACCATAAGATGCAAAAAGAGAGCACAGTGGTTCTTGTGGGCTCCATGTGTTTATACACACACGGGCACACTGTTTTCCTGACAGCCTTTGACCTCGCCTACATACTTGCCTGCTGAGTGCTTAACAGGATACCTTTATTTGTGGACATCACTCATTCCTGCCTCTCACTGACTTGGATATACAGAGGACTTGGACACGCAGCCCCCCTCGAGTGCAGCATTACCCCAAGAAGAACCTGAGTGACACAGAGCAGTGTGGAGGCAATGGCCCTTGTTCTGCGCATGAGTCTGATCTGGGACGGCGCTCCTGAAGCCCAGGGAGAGTTTTTGTGGTACTGGTGAGATAAAAGGGTGTCTCTGAGATTTTGGATCACACTGTTCTCACTATCCTGAGCTTCACTCCAATGTGTCTATTTGATTCTGAGCTACCGATCCCCACTAATACATTTCTCATGCACTAGGGCAGGCATATTGCGTTCCCTTCTGTAGAGTCAAGGATACACTATTGACTCAGCATCTGGCAATGCACTGAACGTTTGTGCTTTTCAGTTCTAAACAGGGCTGCCGCCGCTGCCAGGTACTGGGCTTGAGCCAGCAGAAGGATCTGCTCACTTGTAAGTTCACGGGCTACATTCCTAACTTAAGTGCCCGGAGCACATCCAGTGGGGACCAGGTGCACTGCCCACTGAGCCAATCCTCTTCGTGCTCCTGCTCGACTGGCTCTTCTTGTGGATGTTTTGTTTCTATCTGTGCCTGAGGCTCAACATCAACCACTACCTTCATGACTTTTATGGCGTCCTCTCACCCAGGACAAACTGCTCCCTGCCAATTAATTCCTCCTCAATCAATTCCTTCTCCTCTCCCTGCTCCACCCTGTCTGGCCCTTGTAGAAACTCATGATACATTTCCTCTGCCAAAGCATAACTTACCCACTTCTGCAACTGTAAGGCCCAGCCCTCCCAGGGACTGGTCGATCATTCCAAGGCAGCCAATCGTAAGGCTCAAACCAACACACAAACAACAGACAGACAGACAGACAGACAGACAGACAGACACGGTACTTGCTCTTAATTTATCTTTCTAACTACATGCCATGCTCTGGATGTCTCCGCATCTCAATGCTTTCCCACAGGGACATTCTGCATCTATTTCCTGTGCAGGGAAACAATGTTTGCTTGAAAACACATATTTCGCTGAGAAAGCTTCTCATGTGCACGACTCTTCTTTGAAGTAAAATGGACAGTCCCTCCTATTTATCTCACAGTGTGGGAGGTCCCCTGAACACAACAAACCTCCTATTGTCTCCTCTGACTATTACTAAAGAATACTGAATAATCCCCAATCTGTAAAATGGGTCACTGCCGCCAGTGGGATCTCTTAAGTTTCCACCAGCCCTGTGTTCAACATGTGCCGCCACAACCCGTTTATAACGGGCAGTGTTTTCAGGATGACCTGTGGAGGAATAAGGAGACACTTAAGGAAATATATGGTGGTTGTGATGATCAATAGAGGCAAGTGGTTCCAGAGCAGCCTCAGCCTTTGCATTCTCATGCTGAAACACCACGTGGCAGCATTTTCTCCTCAAATGGTATTATTGCAGATGCTCACTCTGAATTCTTACTTTTGTCCAGAGGCGGCAGAAAGTTTCTTACCAACGATTGTTCTGGGGATGCTGGCAATGCATTCTCACACTTTTCCACCAGGTGTCGGCATGATTTCACGAGTAATTTTATTGGGGATGCTGGAAAAGCATTCACAATTCCATTCAACAGGTGGAAACATTTTCAACAGGATGAATCCATTGGTGAACTCGTGGATGCATTCTCACGTTTACCCACCAGGTGACAGTATTGTTCGAACTGAGGATCATACTTGGGATGCTTGTGGAGATGCAGAAGATGCATTTTCTCGTTTGTCCACCAGGTGGTGGCATTTTGACACCACGAGATTTTATTGGCTATGCTGACAATGGAAGCTAATGTGTGTCAAGCAGGCAGCAGAATTATTTTACCGCACGGTTTCCCTGGAGATGCTTGCAATGGTTCTATATTTATCAGTTGGCGTCAATATTATACTAGTGAATATCAGGAATGTTCTGGAAGTGCATTCTCATGCTTTTCCACCAGGTGGCAGAATTTCCCCACAAAGTACTTTTACTGAGGATGCTGGCAAGGCATTCCCACGTTTTTTTCTACAGCTGTCTGCATTTTCCCTCCACTGTCCCATTTTGGGGAAACTGGCAATGCATTTTGGCGCTGAAACATGAGATGGCAGCATTTTTCCACCAACGATTCTGTTTGAGATGCTGGCAATGCTTTCCCACGTTTGTCTTAACACGTTTGTGGAAGCATTTTTACTACCAAATTATATTATTGGGGGTGTTGAAAATTCAGTCTCAAGTTTGAAAAAGACTTGGCTACATTTTCCACAAATGTGATTATTTTGTGGATGTTGACAAGGCATTCTCACGTTTTAACAGCCATTGAACCTACTTTCCCAAAAATGATTCTATTGGGAATAGTGGCGTGGCACTTTCACTTTTGTTCAATAGCTGGCAACACTTTCACCACAAAGTATCGTTTGGGGAATGCTGGAAGCACGTTCGTCCAACGTACTTCGTAGAAGTACTTTTCCACAAAATGATTTTATTGCGGATGCGGGCAATGCATTCTTCAGTCCCTCAAACAAGAGGCCACATTTTCCACCAAACGATTACTTTGGTTGTGCTGGCAATGCATTCCCACATCTGTCCACAAGGTGGCCACTTTTTTTTACCAAGGGATTTTCCTGAGAACGCTGGCAATGCATTCTCTTGCTCGAATACCAGGTGACAGCATTTTCTCCACAAGTGATCTTATTGGAGATGCTGTAACTGCATTTTCACATTTGTAGAAAGGTGACTGGTTTCTTATTTACAAATGATTGTTTTAAGGCTGCTGGCAATTCCTTCTGACACTCAAACACCAGGTGCAGTATTTTCCCACCAAATGATATTATTGAGGATCCTGGCACTGCATGCTCCTCCTTGGAGAACAAGTGGCAGCTATTTTCCACCATGTAACTTCACTGGGGCTTCTGGCGATGCATTTTCACTCTTGTCCAATAGGTGGAAGCATTTTCCCACAAGTGATTTCACTGGGGATGCTGGCAATGAACACTCACACAAGTCGACAAGATAAGGGCATTTTTCCCACAAGAGATTTTCATTGTGAATCTTGGCAATGTATTTTCAAATGTGTCCGCCATTTGGCAGCCAGCATCATCTCAGAAGGGATTTTCATGAGGATGCGGGCAACGCATTCTCACACTTGTCAAACATGTGGCGGCCTTTTTCCAACAACTGATATTATTGGGGCTGCTGGCAATGCATTGTGAAGCCTGTTTACAACAAGCCCGCATTTTTCCACCAAATGTTATTATTGCACATAAAGGCAATGGTTTCTCCCGCTTGTCCACCCGTTGGCACCTTGACATCACAAGTGATTTTGTTTGGTAAGCTGAGAATGCATTCTTACGTTTGTTCAGCCAGTTGCGGAATTTTTCCACCAAGCGACTTTATTGCTGCTGGCTGTACATTCTCACGTTTGTCCAACTATTCGCCGCAGTTTTCCCCTAAAGTGATATTGTGTGTGTGGGTGTGGATGTTGGTTTTGAATTCTCACACGTGGACATTGGCTATCAGAATTTTAGGCCCAAATCACTTTATTGTGATTCCCGAGCATGCGTTCTCACTCTTGTCCACCAGTTGGCACCTTGATCTCAGTAGGGGTTTCATTGGGGATTCTGGGAAATCATTCATACAGTCCTTTAGCACCTGGTGGCCTTTTTCTCAAAGAGTGATTTTGTTGGGGATGCAGTCAATGCAAGCTTCACCTTGTCCACCAGGGGGCAGAATATTTCCACCAAGTTTTTTTTAAAGGGGATGCGTTTAATGCTCTCCCACTTACCTCCACAAGGTGGCAGCATTTTTAAAACAAATGCTTTTCTTGGGAATGCCGGGAATGCTCTCTCACATTTGTAAACAATGTCAGGTAATTTCTCATCAAACGTTTTTACGGGAGATGCCTGAAATACATTATCACCTTTTATTCAAAGGGGCAGCATTTTTTCAACCAAATAATTTTACAGGGGCTGGCAATGGATGCTCACGTTTGTCCCACACTTGGCAGCATTTGTCCCAGAGAAAGTTTTTTTGCGGGGATGCGTGGCAGCGTTTCGCCCCAAATGATTTTATTGAGGATGCCTGCAAGGCAGTCTCAGGTCTCTACATGAGGTCACAGTAGTTTTCAACCACATGATTGGATTGGGGATACTATCAGCGCATTCTCACCCTTTTGCATTTTGCCGACAGAGAGGTTTTGTGGTGATTCTGACAATACATTCTCAGACTTATCTGAGAATTGGCAGTATTTCCGTACAAATGGCCTTACTGGGGATGCTGGCAATGTATTCTCACGATTGTCCACGGAGGACAGCATTTTCAATCAAATAATTTTATGGGAGATGCTACGCAGCCATTCTTGCACTTGTCAACCAGAAGGCAGGTTTTCCACAGTATGATTTTATTGGGCATGCTGGCACTGCATTCGTAATCTTTTTCATAGGTGGCAAAACTTTCCCAAAAACTTATTATTTGGGGGATACTGGCAATGAATTGTCATTCTCAAGCATCCGTTGGCAGCATTTTTTAGCTAATGATTTTGTTGGGGATGCTCGCCGTGCGTTTTCCTATTTGTCGACCAGTGCACCTGGTGCCCGCTGGAGGTGCTCCAGGCACATAAGTTAGAGATGGAGAATATGGACTTGCAAGGAAGCAGAGCCTAACGGAAAATCTTGATAATGCATTGCCAGATTTCTCAGTAAAATCCCTGTGAGAGCTCAGTTCCGTATTATGTTCGAACGTTGGAAGCAAATGCCAGGATCCCCAATAAAATTGTTTGGGTCAAAGATGCCGCTTCCATGTGGGCAAGCGTAAGACTGCCTTGACGTTATTCCCAATAAAATCATTCTAGGAACAGTGCTGCCTCTTAATGGATAATCTTGAGAATGCATTTTCAGCATCTACAAAATAATCACCAGAGTGAACATATAGGCCATCGGCTGGACAAATGTAAGAATGCCTTCTGAGCCTACCAAATAAACTTGCATAAATGTCCAGTGTTGGGTCCTAAAAAATGATGGATTTCTAAGTATCCTCCCTGTAGGGAGTCGGTCACACATTAGGAACAGGCAACCAGGTGGGAGACTTCACAGTTGAACCAAAGTCCCTCTCTAGAAGTATGACTGCACAGTGTTTTGCTGAGAGAATCAGTCTCTGAGGCCGAAGATCCCAAGCGACATTTAGCAAGGGGTGGAATAAGGTGCACAGATACCTGTGGCGAATTGAGTCAAGGCGTGTGGGAAGTCAGAAGTGTATTAGGTTCATTTGGGCAAGAATCCCCTGCTGGAAGAGTAAATGAGCAGAGGGACAATAAGAAGGAGAGTGTGCCACAGCCCGCACACACAAGCACACACAAGCACACACACACACATGCACACACACAGAGGCAAAGGCATGGACATGAATTTGTGTTGGGCAATCTCTGGACTATGATGTCCACAGTCAGTACACCTTGCCCGTTTTTGACACTTTTTACGTTTCCTCAAATGGAAATGGCCTCCTGTGAATATGATTGTTTATTGACTTTGTTCCTTCAGACCAAGCCCTTGTGCAACCAACTAATCCTTAAGCAATATCAAGTCATCCTTGCTACTCGTCACTGAAACCCAAGGAGTGGATGAGAGAAAGTCAGAATGAGAGAAAGACCAAAAGAGCAAAAGCAATGGAAACAAATAAAAAGTTACTAATCTAAAAGGAGTCAGACTGAGACCTTATCTTGGCGGTAATAATCCTGATGATCCAACTCTACCAGAATGTAGGCTACAGTCCTCTCCAGCCACAGTTCTTCCCTTTGACTCTCACTTCAGTCTCAGATATCCCTTATACTGGAATAGCCTCTACTGCCCGGGCATTTCTCCCTGTGGATATTACCAGGGGTCCCTGTGGATGTGTGGGAAGTGTTAAAGAAAACGAATTCTGAAGTGGGAAACGTGAGTTGCCTTAAGAAAGAGCCCACTAGACACCGAACCGAAGGAAACCTAAAGATGCTAAGGCAAAATAGGACTTCCTCAGGAACGTTTCTCTACAGGTACAAGGCCCATACACTGAGGCTCACAGTGAGGGGCGGGGCTGAATACGATGATGCCTGCTGTAGTCTCACAGTTTGGAAGAAATGTTTCAGAAGCCCAACAGCAAAGGGGAGCGAGTGGGGTGTCCAGGAGCCTTTTCCACGCTACGTGACCACATCCCAAGCCCCTGTCTGTAGGCTCAGTGAGACCACACTGAGCACAGCAAGAACCCATACCCGGACCTGAAGTGTCTGTCTTTACTGTATGGCTTATTCTTGACCCTTTGGTCAAATATTAATTGACCATGATGGCACGGGTCAATTTCAGGATTCTGTACTTTTCCATTGATCTATGTGCCTGTTCCTGTGCCAGAAGCAGGTTGTTCTGATCACAGTGGCTTTGCCCTACAGCAGGATATTCAGTAATGTGATCCTACAACTCTGTTCTTTCTCAAGAATACTGTGGGTGCACGGGGTCTTTTTTGGTTTCCTATAAATTTTCGAAACATTTTTTCCAGCTCTGTGAAACACACTGTTGGGATTGATGACAATTGTGTTGAATTTATAGATTGTTTTGGGTAGCATGGATATTTTGATAATGTTAATTCTTTCAGTCTATAATTCTTTCACTCCTTTGTATCTTCCTCTATTTCTTTTTTCAATGTCCTGTTTCTGAATACAAGTCTTTTACATCCTTCTTTGACTTTACTCCTAGGTGTCTTATTTTTTCAGTTGCAATGGTAAATGGTATAGTCTTTTCTAAGAGTTCATAATCGGTGTAAAAAAATGCCATCAATGTGTTGATGTTAATTTTGCTTCCAGCTTCCTTGCCAAATTCATTAATTATATCCACAAGTACTCGGTGGACTCTTTAGTTTTTTATGTACAATATCATGTCATCTGCAAGTAATGACAGTTAACCTTCTCTCTTCCGATACGGATGCCTTTTATGTTCTCTTTTTGTCTGCTCGCTGTGGCTAGGACTTCCAGTAGTATGCTGAGCAGTAGTGGTGAAAGGGGCAACCGTGTCTTATTCCTCTTCTTAGGGGATATGGTTTTAGCCTTTGCACGTTGAGTATGATTTTGGCCCCAGGTATGTTGTATATGGCCTTTATTATGTTGAGATATATTCCCTCTATTTCCACTTTGCTCCCAGTTTTTTCCAAAATGGGTGCTGGATTTTCTAGAATATTTTCTCTGTATCTATTGATATGATCATAAGATTTTTGTCCTTCATTTTGTTTAGCTCTCACATTTCTTGATTTGCGAATATTATACCAGCGCTGCGTCTCCAGAATAAATCACACTTGGTCATGGTGTATGATCTTATTTAATGTATTGCTGGATAAAATTTGGTAATATATTTTCTGAGGATTTTGGCACCTATGTTCATGAGGGACGTTGGTCTGTGAAATTCTTTATTTGCAGGATCTTCATCTGGTTTTGGGATTATTATAATACTGGTCTCATAAAAATATCTCCCTCCTCTGGAATTTTCTAAAATATTTTGAGGAGAGTGGGTTTTAATTCTTCTTTAAATGTTTAGGTAAGCTCGCATGTAAATCCATCTGGCCCCAGACACTTGTTTGCTGGAAGTTTTTTTCTTATTACTTCTTCAATTGCATCCATTTTTACTGGCCCTCCAGGTTTTCTGATTCTTTCCGATTGAGTTTTAGCAGATTGTAGTTTTGAGGAATGTGTCCATTTTACGCAGCTTCCCCACTTTATTGTTGTGCATAGTGTTTTCTTAGTATTCTTTCTGTTTCTGTCATGTCAGTTGTTATATCGCCTCTTTCACATCTGATTTTGTTTTCTTGGGTCCTCACCGTTTGTTTTTTGGTGCGTCTGGCTAAAGACTCATCGATCTTATTTCTGTCAGAAAACTAGTTCTTACTTTCATTGATATTTTGTACTGTGTTTTTGGTCTCTGTGTCGTTCATTTCTGTTCTGATCTTCACTATTTTCTTTCTTCTACATCTCCTCGAAATGTTCAGGTCCTCTTCCCTTTTTAATATTGGGTTGTTGTTTTTGTTTTGTTACTTACATAAGAAATAAAAATGACTTTACATTCTGAATTCTGTGTTTTATTTTAATCTCTGATAGCAGATTTATGCCCCTTCAGAAATTGATGTAGAATATACGTCATCTAAAACTAAACATTTTAAACTATACGCTCCAGTGGTTTTAAAATTGGAATAATGTAGAACTGTTACAGCATAACAAGAAGCTAGAAAAATTCCAGGACAAGTTGAAAGGGAAACTGAGATAGATTTTTAGACAGCAGTTTGAGTTAAGCCTATCTTCCCTAAGCCAAAGGCACTGGAGAATAAATAGTTTGTATTAGATGGGAAAGATGCAGAAACCCAGGTGCAGAGACTAGGGCACAGGAAACCACCTGGACAGGAACCCCCAGAGGCCTACAAGGGACAAAGACTGGGAAAACAAGAACTTTGTCCCCAGGTAATCTATTCTCCCAGAGCATGTCATGGGTCATGCGGTGGAGACCCCCTAAGCATTCCTCCCTAAAGATACCTTTTAAGTCTCAGTTGTATTTCAGCTCCAGGCCCATAAAAGCATTAAGACAAGACAAGTGGCATTGGAGTGGACTCAGGACCAGACACATTGACAAATGAGGCCCTTCCTGGCATGGACTAATCAGTGGCGACCAGCACCCTGAAAGGGCACCCCTGGAAAGCTCATGAATATTCTCTTGAGAGCTCCCCTTAAGCCTCCCATAAGATTTTCCACCTGCAAGGGAGATAAATATGCTCAGGACAAAGGACCAAGTGTGAGCTCCCCTACACCACAGGAAAGCGTGACAGCGCCAGTTTCCTCCTTCCTTCTGCGGGGGCCCCATGGTGCTTTCAACCAGGGGAGCAATGGGCAGTGGCAGCTCATCCCAGGCTTGTCTTCTGAAACTGTCTGAAAGGTCTTGGAGATGTGTCCAAGGCCCCCTTTTCTCTGACTTCCCAGTGAGCAAAGGCAGCCCAGCCTAGGCTATCCTGTTACTTCGTCTATGCACCTGCCTTGGTTCACCATCCTAAGTACATTTTTATTACAGCCATTAAAGCTTTGGGTTTTTTTCTTCATTTTTTTCTCTTGATTGAAATCTTTCCTTCAAGATGACAAGAGCTGAGGCCTTCTGCCTGTATCCCCTGTAACACAACCGTCATCTTTTCACTTCGGAAACCTTAATGTCAACATAAAAGAAAGCCTCATCCCATTTAAAGAGTATACCCAATTCTACTCTGGACTATTTCCTCATTTACACTGATGTCTTTCCCATCTCCATGGCTATGCTATTGCTATTGTCGTTGTTGTTAACCCTCACTAGAGGATATTTTTTTCATTGACTTCCAGAGAGAGTGGCATGGAAGAAGGGGTAGAGAGAGAGAGGTGCCTCAGTGTTAGAGACACAGACATTGGTTGCTTTTCTAATTCGCTGCACGCCTGGGATGAGGAATGAATCTACAACCTAGGTATGTGCCCTCAACTGGGAATCAAACCGGAGACCCTTCAGTGTGCAGGCCGACACTATACCACTGAGCCCCGCTGCCCAGGGTAGATATGCCTTTTTAAATATGAAGTTTGTAGGTATATTTAACTTGAAATTGGTAGAGGTTTTAAAATGATTTCTTTAGTTTTACTCATGTTTTCATTGGTGATTTGCCACTATTATATTACTGGCATTAATTTTGCAACAGTTTGTATGTAGCAGGGAGGAAACACTTTTAGATCAGGGTCCAAATAGAGTAGTGTATACGAACTTTTTTTGTTAAAAACTTTTATAGCAATGAGAACCAGAAAAATTTCTACTAAACTATCTAACACTACAACTGAAAGATTTAGAAAGAGAACAGAAAACAAGAAAGGGCCCAGAGGAAGTAAAAGGAAGAAAATAATAAAGAACCAGAGCCTAAATAAATAACGTAGAGACTAAAAAATTAAAAAAGGTCAATGCAACCAAGAGCTTGTCTTTGAATAGACAATCAGTGTGATGAACTTTTAACCCAACTCACCAAAAACCAAAGACAGAGGTCAAAAATAAATAAATTGAGGAACAAAAGAAGTGAAGTAACAACTGATACCACTGAAATACAAAGGGTTGTAAGCAAATACCCTGAACAACTATATGCCAACGACCTGGATGAAATAGACAAATTTCTGGAAATACACAACCTTCCAATACTCAGTGAGGAAGAATCAGGCATGCTGAACACGTTGATAAAAACTGGTGAAATTGGAACAGTGATTTTTTAAAAAATGCCCAAGAAAAAAAGGGCCAGGCCCAGACAGTTTCAGAGGGGAGTTTTATCAAACATTCAAAAAATAATTCAAATTGTTCCAAAAAGTCCGAGAGGAACAAACACTCCCAAGCTCTTTTTAGGCAGCCTGAATAATCCCAACTACAAATCCAGGTAAAGACCTTGCAAAGAAAGAATTACAGGCCAATATCCGTGATAAACAAAGATGCTAAAATCTTCAAACAAATATTAGCAAATTGGATCAAGCAATATGTTAAACAGATCACACCCCATGACCAAGTGGGGTTTATTCCAGGGATGCAGGTTTGGTACAGTATTCACAAATCTATAAATGTGATGCATCACAGGAACCATTTGACAAACAAAAATCTCATGATCATCTCAGTAGGTGCAGAAAGAGCAACAAAACCCAGCGCCCATTTTTGAGAAAAACTCTCAGCACAGTGGGGATAGAGGGATCATGCCTAAACACATTAAAGTCCTTATAGGACAAACCTTCAGTCAACTTCATACTCAATGGGCAAAAACTAACACATATCCCCTAATAAGAGGAACAAGACAGGGACGTCCACTTTCACCATCTTTTATTCAACAGAGTGTTGGAAGTCCTTGCCACAGCGATCAGACAAGGAGAAAACATAAAAGGCATCCAAATTGGAAAGGAGAAATAAAACTGTCACTGTTTGCAGATGACCTGATATTGTATGCTGAGAACACTAAAGAGGTCACCAAAAGACTTCTAGATTTAATAATAAATGAACTCAGCTATGCAGCAGGATGGAAAATTAATGCCCAGAAGTAAATGGCATTTTTAAACAACATTCATGATCTCTCAGAAAGAGAAACTAAAACAAACAAACAAACAAACAAAAACACATTTAACGTGCAACAATAAAATTAAGATACTTAGGAATTAACTTAACCAAAGGGGTGAAAGACGTGTACTTGCAAAACAAATATGTTCAAAAGAGAGATAGAGGAAGATATAAACAAGTGTAAGAATATACCATGCTAATGGATTGCTAGAATCAACCTCATTCAGATGTCCGTACTCCCCAAAGCAATCTATAGATTCAAACTATTCATAAAATACCAATGTCCGATATCACAGACCTAGAAGAAGTAGTGCAAAAATTTAAAGGACACAAAAAGGACAGGACCCCAAATCGCTGCAGCAATTTTGGGAGGAAGAAAAAAGTGGAAGGAATCAAAATAATACATATCAAGATATAGTAAAGCCATTTTAATCGAAACAGAATGGAACTGGCAGAAGAACAGACTTAATGACAGAAATGGAACTGAACAGAGAACCCAGGAGTTGACCCAACTCATTACACTCAATTGAGATTTTACAAAGGAGGCAGAGCATACAGTGGAGTAAAGGAAGTCTCTTCAATAAATGGTGTTGGGAAAATTGGACAGGAACTTTCAAAATAATGCAACTAGACCACTATCTTGCACCACACACAAGGATCAACTCCAACTGGATAAAAAACTTAAAGGTAAAACATGAAACCATTAAAAATCCTAGAAGGAAATGGAGGCAGCATGATCTCAGACATCTCTCATTGCAATATGCTTACCAATACACTGCCTAGGGCAATGGAAGCAAAGGAGAAAATAAACAAATGGGACTACAGCAAAATAAAAAGATTCTGCACAAAGATACCATCAACAAAATGCAAAGGGAACTCATTATATGGGAGAACATATTTGCCGATGATACATCTGATAAAGGGTTACTACCCCTAATATTTTAAGAAACACACCTTCACAAGAGGAAGACAAACGATCCAATTAAAAAACGAGCAAAGACCTAAGTAGACACTTCTCCAAAGAGCGCATAAACATGTCCAAGAGACATATGAAAACTGCTCAGTGTCACTAATCACCAGAGAGATGAAAATTAAAACAATAATGGGGTATCACCTGAGGTCTTCCAGAATGGCTATGTTTTCAATAAGTCAATAAACAGAAAGTGCCTGTGAGGGTGTGCAGAAAAGCTCACCCTAGTATACTGCTGGTGGGAATGCAGACTCGTGCAGCCTCTATGGAAAACATTATGACATAGGAGGTTTTCTCAAAAATTGAAATACAGAACTGCCATTGAACCCAGTGGCCCCACTGCTTGGAATATGTCCTACGAAACCAGGAACATCGATCAGGAAGAATATATAAACCCCTCTGTTCAGAGCAGCACAATTTACAATAGCTCACAGGAATGGGTACATGAATCTGCTTTGATTCTGAGTGACGGTAGACATGCACACTCTTGCATCTTCCTTCAGCTTCCTGCCTGAACATGATGCCACACTGCAGTTCTTCAGACTTTCTGTCTCTTCCCAATGCCGCAGTGGCCTGGCGTCATAGGCTATCCTTCCGAGCCTCAGGGTGTTCATGTGAGAGAAAAATGTCCCAGCTACCTGACAACCCAAGGGGGAGCCCCACTGGCATCTCCTCACATGTCCTCTAAGTGCCTTCTCCTGGTTCCAACATCCTCAAGTAGTCCTTACTGATTTTCTGGCAGAGCAAAAAGTGATCGTCCAGAGACGGCAGGGATCTGACTAAAAATCCAAAAGCAGGGGAACACACCAAGCTCTCTTAGGGCATTGCAAGCAAGCCTCCACCTCAGCAATCCTGTCAGACCCTGCCACGCTGTGGGCAGACAACTAGTTGAAGTAGTTAAGGCTGCTGTTCTGGTGCCTGGAGCTGTTGGCCCATCGTTCATAATGCTGGCACCACTGAATGCAAGAGGCATAGGATGCACTGTATCCTGCAGCATGAGGAGTGTGTGGAGAAGGGCACATCACCTTTCAAGTTCTATGCACTTCCTGCTGCTGCCCATAGAGAGAGCCTGCTCCCGCCTGTGATGGTAATGAGATACTCCTTCACAGTGGCAGTACTGCATTAGTATGATTTGCTACAAAAGGACAGTTAACCTTGCCATCATCCCTGGCATGTCTGGCTCCCTCCACCTGCAGAAGGAATGTGGGTGGGGGTTAGGGACATCTCACTCCTGGACACCCAAGTGTCCCTGCTTACATGGACAGGTTATATTCTCAAGGCCCCTCCCTTTCCAGCACCAGTACCTGCAACATCACCTTCACATTGATCGTGTGGCTATGAAAGAACTAAAACATGGAGATCTACAAAACAGCCTGGCTTGGCCTGAACCACCTATCTTCTGGCCCCATTCCTTCTGCATAAGAGGCACAGAGGAACACAGAGGTTCCTGGGGTTACAGGTGCCTGCACCCATGCGGTCACACTGATTCCTCACAGGCTTTGATATCCCCACACCCTTGCCTGCACACGGCTTCACAGGATACCCTGATTCACGCACGTCACACGTTCCTGCCTCTGATGGAGGACTTGGGCATGCCCACACCATTTTGGGCTACTAAAACAGCTCTTCCAAACTCTGACTGGACAGAGGGCATCACGCTACTCAGCCCCGCCCCTCACTGTCAGCCTCAGTGTATGGGCCTCAGAACTGTGGTGAAACATTCCTGAGGAAGCTCTATGTTACCCGAGCATTTGCAGCTTTCCCAGGGTTTGGTGTCTGGGGGGCTCTTGCTTACGGCTACTCACGTTTCCCACTTCAGAATCCATTTTCTCTACCGCTTTCCCACAGATCCACAGTGACCCCTAGTAATATCCACAGGGAGAAATGCCCGGGACATTACAGGCTGCCCAGTCTGTGGGATATCTGAGGCTGAAGTGACAGGCAAAAGGAAGAACTGTGGCTGGAGAGGACTGTAGCCTACATTCTGGTAGAGTTGGGTGATCAGGATAACTACGGCCAAGATACGGTCTCAATCTGACTCCTTTTACATCAGTTCTCTTGTTTTTGTTTCCGTTACTCTTGCTCTTTCTGTCTTTTCCTCATTCTGACTCTTTCTTCCATCTACCCATTGGGTTTCAGTGACCCGTAGAAAGAACGACTTGATGCTGCCTAAGGGTTTCTTCATTGCAGGAGAAAGGCTCGGTCTGAAGGAACAAAGTAAATAAACAATCATATTCACACGAGGCCATTGTTATGTGAGGAAATGTAATACCGTCAAAAATGCACAAGATGTACTGGCTGTGGACACCATGGTCCAGAGATTGCCCAACACAACTTCACGTACATGCCTGTGCCTCTGTGTGTGTTGTGTGTGAGGGCTATAGAACACTCTGCATCTTATTGTCCCTCTGGGCATTTACCCTTCCAGCTGGGGATTCGACCCCAAGTGAACCTAATATCCAGACTGACTGCTCACATGCCTTTGCTCTCTTCCCCACAACTCCTACATGCAATTTATACTCCCACTGGCTAAGTGTGGTTCTGAATCCTGGGCTCAGAGGATGATTCTCGCAGCAAATACAGTGCTCTCATACTTCTAGGGAGGGCTTCTGCTTCAAGTGTGAAATGCACTGGGAAGCCTCCCACCGCGTTGCCTGCTGTCAATGTGTGAGCTGACCTCCGACAGAAAGGAACCTGGAAATCCATCATCCTTTCGGAGCTCGCAGTGGACATTCAGGCCCTTGCTCCCAAATCCCTTTCCTTGAGCTACCTTATGTCCCTGGGTCCATTAGTATCACCCACTTCAATGGACTTACTCTTAGTTCTCCCTCCTCCCCAGCCTCCAGCACACAGAAAGAATTCTGTCTTCTCATACTGTCCTAAAGCATAACAACTTAACCGCCACTGCCACTGCACAGGCCCAGCCCTCACAGGCAATGGTCATTCACAGGCAGCCAGTTGTAATGCCCCAAACTAGGGACAAACACCACAGAGACAGACGCTATTGATGCTCTTGATTTATGTGTTCCAAGAACACACGACAAACAGACAAACAGAGCTGATGCTCCTGCTTTAACTTTCCATTTCATACCATGCTCCCGATCTCTCTGTGACTGAATACCTGGTCACACAGACATTCTGCTCCATTGTCCTGTGCAGGAACATAATGTCTGCTTGAAAACACATACTCATGTCAAAACCTTCTTATGTGCACTTCTCTATTTGAAGGAAAATGGATGGTCCCTCCTATTTAACTCACACTGTGGGAGATACCCTAACACAATAATTGACTATCATCTCCTAGCAAAATTCCTAAAGAGTATAGTATTATTATTGGTGGCCCTAACATGAAGAGTCGGTCATTGCTGAAATTAGGATCTCTTAAATTTCCTGCTGCCTTGTGTTGGATGCATCACACCACACCACCTTTTTAATGAGCAATGACCTCAGGATCACCCAGTTAGGAATTTGGACACACCTAAGGAAATATTTGATGGTTGCAATGATCCATAAAAGGAAGTGGTGGCACAGCAGCCTCAGCCTTTGTATGAAAAGACTCCTGGACAAGTGTGGGAAGGGTCAGAGGAAGGACATCATGGGAGCCTCCATTTAAGGAATAGTAGACGGGCCTAAGGGTGAGGGAGGTGGCCTGGAGCGAGAGTTCAGAGGAGTGGGTCAATGAATCTGCTTTGATGCTGAATGATTTTGCACATGCACACTTCCTCATTTTACATCAGGTGTCCCTGTCTGAATATAATTCCCACTGCAGTGCTACATACTTCCTTTCTCAACCTGATTCTCTGAGGACCTGACATAACAGGCTCTATTCCTCCCAGTATCAGGGCGTCCATGAGAGAAAGCAATGACCCAGCTACCTAGCAAACTAGGGGCGAGTGTCCAGGAACAGTCCCCCTCACCTGTACTCCTCTACCTTCACTCTCCTGGGGCCAAGCTCCTCGCACAGTACTTGAGATGATTAGACCACACTTCTATTACTGATGTTCTAGTAGGGCAAACAGGACTAGTCAGAAGAAGCCAGGGATCTCACTTTACGAACCCAAGAGGTAGGGGAACCCAAAGCTCTCCTTCTGCATTGCCACCGAGGCCCAACCTCAGTATCCTGTCATATCCTTCCAGGTCGCAGCATTTTTCTCCTAAATAACATTGTCGGGAATGCTGGAAAGGCATTCTCACGCTTATCCAATAGATGGCAGCTTTTCGTTTCAAATCATGTTATTGGGGATGTTGGCAATTCATTCTCATGCTTGTCAAAACATGGCAGCTTTTTTTTACAAATAAAGTTACTAAGCAGGCTGGCAATGCATATCCACACTTGTCCACGAGATGGCAGCATGACTTCACATGTCATTTCATTCGGGATGGTACCACTGCATTCCCTCGTTTCTCCACCAGGTGGCAGCACTTTTCCACCAAATGATTTCATTGGGCATGCACGGTAGGCATGCTCAGGTATGCCCAAGAGTTGTTTGCATTTACCTCAAAATGTCATTTCTTTCGTGATGCTGGAAATGGATTCTCATTCTTGAACAGTCACAGCATGCAGTTATGTCCGCACGTGCCAAAAGGCGGCTTCTAACAGAAAAATACAGTTTGCACATACTTCTACAAAGGGAATTTGGTTTAACTGTGAAATGAACGTAAAACCCCGGCCTGGTTCCCTGCTGTCTCCCTAAAGCGAGGGTATAAAGCGATGAAGCAAACGCATCATCCTTTATAACTTATCACTGCAAATTCCGACCCTTGCACACAAGGCCTTTCCTTGAACTCCCTTATCACCCAAGGGAAAATGGTAAACTCTATTGGACTTTCACTGATTTCTTAATCCACCACAGTCTCTACCACACAGAAAGAATTTTGGCTTCTGATACCATCAGAAAACACAACTTAGCCACTTCTGCAATTGTAAAGGCCATGCATTCACGGGGCGGGTAATTCAGAGAGTCCATTGTCAAGGCAAACAATACATAAACAGGCACATTAGATGCTCTCGCTTTATCTTGCCATTTATTCCATGTGCTGCATATATCCATGGCTGAATGCCTTTCCACAGGGACATTCTGCACCTAATTTCTACGCAGGAAAAGAATCTTTGCTTGAAACACCTTTTAATCTGAAAAAGCTTCTCACGTGCACTACTTATATTGGAAGGTCCCTCCTATAGTTCTCACACGTTAAATACGTGCAGTTAACACAGCAAATCTGGTATCATCTCCTCTGAGGATAATCAAAAAGTATTTAAAAATCATGTCAAGCCCAAACCTGACAAAGTTGGAATCTCTTCCGTTTTCTCCAGCCATGCATTCAACAGTTCCCACCACAACTTGGTTGTGATGGGCAGTGTACCCAGGAAGGCCAGCGATACAATTCAGTAAATACATGGTGGTTGTGATGATCAATAGAGGGATGTGGTGGCACAGCAGCCTCAGCATTTTCATGAAGGAGGATACTGGAAAATTGTGGAGGGGGTTCTAGGAAGCACATCACAGAACTTCTCTTTAATGCATGGTAGGCAGGCCTGAGGGTGGTGTTGGTGACCTGAGGTGTGAGATCAGAGAAATAGGCCAAAGAATCTACTTTCATTCTGAGTGACAGAGGAAACAGACATGACCTCATCATCCTTCAGCCTCCCCCAAGTGAACATGATTGGCACTGCGGTGCTCAGAACTTCCAGCCTCATCCTCATACCGTGATGATGTCACAGGCTGTATTTCTCCCAGCTTCAGTGTGTTCATGTGAGAAAACAATGTCCCAGCTACCTGGCAATCCAGAGGCAAGTGAAGAGTTGGTCTCTGCTCACCTGTTATCATCTATGTCCCCTCTCCTGATGCCAACATACACTCATAGTTCTCACTGTTGATCTGGAAAGGAAAAATGGGCTCCACAGGAGAGGGCAGGCGTCTAAACCACAAACCCAAAAAGCAGGGGATCACACCAAGCTCTCTAATGGCATTTCCTGCAAGGACCCACCTAAGCAATCCTGTCAGATCCCGAAACATGGTGATCAGAGACGAAGTTGAAGAAGTGAATGCTGCTGTTCTGCCTGCAGTTGTAGGCCTGTCGTTCATACTGCAGGTACCACTGAATGTGAGTGGAATGGGTCACCCTGTATCCTGCAGCTTGAGGAGTGTGTGGAGAGGAACCTGTCACCTTCCAACTTGGACACACTTCTTGCCGCAGGCCATGCAGGGAGCCTCCTCTCTCCTGCGATGGCTATGAGAGGATCCTTCACAATCACAGTATCGTGGATGTAGGGGTTTTTGTGAAAGAGCAGCACAGTCTTGCAGCGATTGCTGCCATGCCAGGCTTCCTTCACCTGCAAAAGGATAGTGGATCCGGTTTAGGGTGATAACTTATTCCAGAACTCCCGCCTATTCCTTCCTGCAGGGATAGGATTTTTTCACAAGCTCTCTACCTCCCCAGCCGTGGTCTGCACAGCCTGACCTTCAGATTGATCATGTGGCTGAGCATGGTTTCATCTTGGTCACTGATAATGGCTGACAATTCCAGATTGTTGACAAATTGCAGCAGGTCAAAACGCCTGCACGCTGCAAGCTGAACATGAAACAGCTACAAAAAGGAGCAGATCCTTAAAGCAGCTTGGATTGCTCCCACCTCTCTAACCCCTAGCCCAGCTCCTTCACCATAAGATGCAAAAAGAGAGCACAGTGGTTCTTGTGGGCTCCATGTGTTTATACACACACGGGCACACTGTTTTCCTGACAGCCTTTGACCTCGCCTACATACTTGCCTGCTGAGTGCTTAACAGGATACCTTTATTTGTGGACATCACTCATTCCTGCCTCTCACTGACTTGGATATACAGAGGACTTGGACACGCAGCCCCCCTCGAGTGCAGCATTACCCCAAGAAGAACCTGAGTGACACAGAGCAGTGTGGAGGCAATGGCCCTTGTTCTGCGCATGAGTCTGATCTGGGACGGCGCTCCTGAAGCCCAGGGAGAGTTTTTGTGGTACTGGTGAGATAAAAGGGTGTCTCTGAGATTTTGGATCACACTGTTCTCACTATCCTGAGCTTCACTCCAATGTGTCTATTTGATTCTGAGCTACCGATCCCCACTAATACATTTCTCATGCACTAGGGCAGGCATATTGCGTTCCCTTCTGTAGAGTCAAGGATACACTATTGACTCAGCATCTGGCAATGCACTGAACGTTTGTGCTTTTCAGTTCTAAACAGGGCTGCCGCCGCTGCCAGGTACTGGGCTTGAGCCAGCAGAAGGATCTGCTCACTTGTAAGTTCACGGGCTACATTCCTAACTTAAGTGCCCGGAGCACATCCAGTGGGGACCAGGTGCACTGCCCACTGAGCCAATCCTCTTCGTGCTCCTGCTCGACTGGCTCTTCTTGTGGATGTTTTGTTTCTATCTGTGCCTGAGGCTCAACATCAACCACTACCTTCATGACTTTTATGGCGTCCTCTCACCCAGGACAAACTGCTCCCTGCCAATTAATTCCTCCTCAATCAATTCCTTCTCCTCTCCCTGCTCCACCCTGTCTGGCCCTTGTAGAAACTCATGATACATTTCCTCTGCCAAAGCATAACTTACCCACTTCTGCAACTGTAAGGCCCAGCCCTCCCAGGGACTGGTCGATCATTCCAAGGCAGCCAATCGTAAGGCTCAAACCAACACACAAACAACAGACAGACAGACAGACAGACAGACAGACAGACACGGTACTTGCTCTTAATTTATCTTTCTAACTACATGCCATGCTCTGGATGTCTCCGCATCTCAATGCTTTCCCACAGGGACATTCTGCATCTATTTCCTGTGCAGGGAAACAATGTTTGCTTGAAAACACATATTTCGCTGAGAAAGCTTCTCATGTGCACGACTCTTCTTTGAAGTAAAATGGACAGTCCCTCCTATTTATCTCACAGTGTGGGAGGTCCCCTGAACACAACAAACCTCCTATTGTCTCCTCTGACTATTACTAAAGAATACTGAATAATCCCCAATCTGTAAAATGGGTCACTGCCGCCAGTGGGATCTCTTAAGTTTCCACCAGCCCTGTGTTCAACATGTGCCGCCACAACCCGTTTATAACGGGCAGTGTTTTCAGGATGACCTGTGGAGGAATAAGGAGACACTTAAGGAAATATATGGTGGTTGTGATGATCAATAGAGGCAAGTGGTTCCAGAGCAGCCTCAGCCTTTGCATTCTCATGCTGAAACACCACGTGGCAGCATTTTCTCCTCAAATGGTATTATTGCAGATGCTCACTCTGAATTCTTACTTTTGTCCAGAGGCGGCAGAAAGTTTCTTACCAACGATTGTTCTGGGGATGCTGGCAATGCATTCTCACACTTTTCCACCAGGTGTCGGCATGATTTCACGAGTAATTTTATTGGGGATGCTGGAAAAGCATTCACAATTCCATTCAACAGGTGGAAACATTTTCAACAGGATGAATCCATTGGTGAACTCGTGGATGCATTCTCACGTTTACCCACCAGGTGACAGTATTGTTCGAACTGAGGATCATACTTGGGATGCTTGTGGAGATGCAGAAGATGCATTTTCTCGTTTGTCCACCAGGTGGTGGCATTTTGACACCACGAGATTTTATTGGCTATGCTGACAATGGAAGCTAATGTGTGTCAAGCAGGCAGCAGAATTATTTTACCGCACGGTTTCCCTGGAGATGCTTGCAATGGTTCTATATTTATCAGTTGGCGTCAATATTATACTAGTGAATATCAGGAATGTTCTGGAAGTGCATTCTCACGCTTTTCCACCAGGTGGCAGAATTTCCCCACAAAGTACTTTTACTGAGGATGCTGGCAAGGCATTCCCACGTTTTTTTCTACAGCTGGCTGCATTTTCCCTCCACTGTCCCATTTTGGGGAAACTGGCAATGCATTTTGGCGCTGAAACATGAGATGGCAGCATTTTTCCACCAACGATTCTGTTTGAGATGCTGGCAATGCTTTCCCACGTTTGTCTTAACACGTTTGTGGAAGCATTTTTACTACCAAATTATATTATTGGGGGTGTTGAAAATTCAGTCTCAAGTTTGAAAAAGACTTGGCTACATTTTCCACAAATGTGATTATTTTGTGGATGTTGACAAGGCATTCTCACGTTTTAACAGCCATTGAACCTACTTTCCCAAAAATGATTCTATTGGGAATAGTGGCGTGGCACTTTCACTTTTGTTCAATAGCTGGCAACACTTTCACCACAAAGTATCGTTTGGGGAATGCTGGAAGCACGTTCGTCCAACGTACTTCGTAGAAGTACTTTTCCACAAAATGATTTTATTGCGGATGCGGGCAATGCATTCTTCAGTCCCTCAAACAAGAGGCCACATTTTCCACCAAACGATTACTTTGGTTGTGCTGGCAATGCATTCCCACATCTGTCCACAAGGTGGCCACTTTTTTTTACCAAGGGATTTTCCTGAGAACGCTGGCAATGCATTCTCTTGCTCGAATACCAGGTGACAGCATTTTCTCCACAAGTGATCTTATTGGAGATGCTGTAACTGCATTTTCACATTTGTAGAAAGGTGACTGGTTTCTTATTTACAAATGATTGTTTTAAGGCTGCTGGCAATTCCTTCTGACACTCAAACACCAGGTGCAGTATTTTCCCACCAAATGATATTATTGAGGATCCTGGCACTGCATGCTCCTCCTTGGAGAACAAGTGGCAGCTATTTTCCACCATGTAACTTCACTGGGGCTTCTGGCGATGCATTTTCACTCTTGTCCAATAGGTGGAAGCATTTTCCCACAAGTGATTTCACTGGGGATGCTGGCAATGAACACTCACACAAGTCGACAAGATAAGGGCATTTTTCCCACAAGAGATTTTCATTGTGAATCTTGGCAATGTATTTTCAAATGTGTCCGCCATTTGGCAGCCAGCATCATCTCAGAAGGGATTTTCATGAGGATGCGGGCAACGCATTCTCACACTTGTCAAACATGTGGCGGCCTTTTTCCAACAACTGATATTATTGGGGCTGCTGGCAATGCATTGTGAAGCCTGTTTACAACAAGCCCGCATTTTTCCACCAAATGTTATTATTGCACATAAAGGCAATGGTTTCTCCCGCTTGTCCACCCGTTGGCACCTTGACATCACAAGTGATTTTGTTTGGTAAGCTGAGAATGCATTCTTACGTTTGTTCAGCCAGTTGCGGAATTTTTCCACCAAGCGACTTTATTGCTGCTGGCTGTACATTCTCACGTTTGTCCAACTATTCGCCGCAGTTTTCCCCTAAAGTGATATTGTGTGTGTGGGTGTGGATGTTGGTTTTGAATTCTCACACGTGGACATTGGCTATCAGAATTTTAGGCCCAAATCACTTTATTGTGATTCCCGAGCATGCGTTCTCACTCTTGTCCACCAGTTGGCACCTTGATCTCAGTAGGGGTTTCATTGGGGATTCTGGGAAATCATTCATACAGTCCTTTAGCACCTGGTGGCCTTTTTCTCAAAGAGTGATTTTGTTGGGGATGCAGTCAATGCAAGCTTCACCTTGTCCACCAGGGGGCAGAATATTTCCACCAAGTTTTTTTTAAAGGGGATGCGTTTAATGCTCTCCCACTTACCTCCACAAGGTGGCAGCATTTTTAAAACAAATGCTTTTCTTGGGAATGCCGGGAATGCTCTCTCACATTTGTAAACAATGTCAGGTAATTTCTCATCAAACGTTTTTACGGGAGATGCCTGAAATACATTATCACCTTTTATTCAAAGGGGCAGCATTTTTTCAACCAAATAATTTTACAGGGGCTGGCAATGGATGCTCACGTTTGTCCCACACTTGGCAGCATTTGTCCCAGAGAAAGTTTTTTTGCGGGGATGCGTGGCAGCGTTTCGCCCCAAATGATTTTATTGAGGATGCCTGCAAGGCAGTCTCAGGTCTCTACATGAGGTCACAGTAGTTTTCAACCACATGATTGGATTGGGGATACTATCAGCGCATTCTCACCCTTTTGCATTTTGCCGACAGAGAGGTTTTGTGGTGATTCTGACAATACATTCTCAGACTTATCTGAGAATTGGCAGTATTTCCGTACAAATGGCCTTACTGGGGATGCTGGCAATGTATTCTCACGATTGTCCACGGAGGACAGCATTTTCAATCAAATAATTTTATGGGAGATGCTACGCAGCCATTCTTGCACTTGTCAACCAGAAGGCAGGTTTTCCACAGTATGATTTTATTGGGCATGCTGGCACTGCATTCGTAATCTTTTTCATAGGTGGCAAAACTTTCCCAAAAACTTATTATTTGGGGGATACTGGCAATGAATTGTCATTCTCAAGCATCCGTTGGCAGCATTTTTTAGCTAATGATTTTGTTGGGGATGCTCGCCGTGCGTTTTCCTATTTGTCGACCAGTGCACCTGGTGCCCGCTGGAGGTGCTCCAGGCACATAAGTTAGAGATGGAGAATATGGACTTGCAAGGAAGCAGAGCCTAACGGAAAATCTTGATAATGCATTGCCAGATTTCTCAGTAAAATCCCTGTGAGAGCTCAGTTCCGTATTATGTTCGAACGTTGGAAGCAAATGCCAGGATCCCCAATAAAATTGTTTGGGTCAAAGATGCCGCTTCCATGTGGGCAAGCGTAAGACTGCCTTGACGTTATTCCCAATAAAATCATTCTAGGAACAGTGCTGCCTCTTAATGGATAATCTTGAGAATGCATTTTCAGCATCTACAAAATAATCACCAGAGTGAACATATAGGCCATCGGCTGGACAAATGTAAGAATGCCTTCTGAGCCTACCAAATAAACTTGCATAAATGTCCAGTGTTGGGTCCTAAAAAATGATGGATTTCTAAGTATCCTCCCTGTAGGGAGTCGGTCACACATTAGGAACAGGCAACCAGGTGGGAGACTTCACAGTTGAACCAAAGTCCCTCTCTAGAAGTATGACTGCACAGTGTTTTGCTGAGAGAATCAGTCTCTGAGGCCGAAGATCCCAAGCGACATTTAGCAAGGGGTGGAATAAGGTGCACAGATACCTGTGGCGAATTGAGTCAAGGCGTGTGGGAAGTCAGAAGTGTATTAGGTTCATTTGGGCAAGAATCCCCTGCTGGAAGAGTAAATGAGCAGAGGGACAATAAGAAGGAGAGTGTGCCACAGCCCGCACACACAAGCACACACAAGCACACACACACACATGCACACACACAGAGGCAAAGGCATGGACATGAATTTGTGTTGGGCAATCTCTGGACTATGATGTCCACAGTCAGTACACCTTGCCCGTTTTTGACACTTTTTACGTTTCCTCAAATGGAAATGGCCTCCTGTGAATATGATTGTTTATTGACTTTGTTCCTTCAGACCAAGCCCTTGTGCAACCAACTAATCCTTAAGCAATATCAAGTCATCCTTGCTACTCGTCACTGAAACCCAAGGAGTGGATGAGAGAAAGTCAGAATGAGAGAAAGACCAAAAGAGCAAAAGCAATGGAAACAAATAAAAAGTTACTAATCTAAAAGGAGTCAGACTGAGACCTTATCTTGGCGGTAATAATCCTGATGATCCAACTCTACCAGAATGTAGGCTACAGTCCTCTCCAGCCACAGTTCTTCCCTTTGACTCTCACTTCAGTCTCAGATATCCCTTATACTGGAATAGCCTCTACTGCCCGGGCATTTCTCCCTGTGGATATTACCAGGGGTCCCTGTGGATGTGTGGGAAGTGTTAAAGAAAACGAATTCTGAAGTGGGAAACGTGAGTTGCCTTAAGAAAGAGCCCACTAGACACCGAACCGAAGGAAACCTAAAGATGCTAAGGCAAAATAGGACTTCCTCAGGAACGTTTCTCTACAGGTACAAGGCCCATACACTGAGGCTCACAGTGAGGGGCGGGGCTGAATACGATGATGCCTGCTGTAGTCTCACAGTTTGGAAGAAATGTTTCAGAAGCCCAACAGCAAAGGGGAGCGAGTGGGGTGTCCAGGAGCCTTTTCCACGCTACGTGACCACATCCCAAGCCCCTGTCTGTAGGCTCAGTGAGACCACACTGAGCACAGCAAGAACCCATACCCGGACCTGAAGTGTCTGTCTTTACTGTATGGCTTATTCTTGACCCTTTGGTCAAATATTAATTGACCATGATGGCACGGGTCAATTTCAGGATTCTGTACTTTTCCATTGATCTATGTGCCTGTTCCTGTGCCAGAAGCAGGTTGTTCTGATCACAGTGGCTTTGCCCTACAGCAGGATATTCAGTAATGTGATCCTACAACTCTGTTCTTTCTCAAGAATACTGTGGGTGCACGGGGTCTTTTTTGGTTTCCTATAAATTTTCGAAACATTTTTTCCAGCTCTGTGAAACACACTGTTGGGATTGATGACAATTGTGTTGAATTTATAGATTGTTTTGGGTAGCATGGATATTTTGATAATGTTAATTCTTTCAGTCTATAATTCTTTCACTCCTTTGTATCTTCCTCTATTTCTTTTTTCAATGTCCTGTTTCTGAATACAAGTCTTTTACATCCTTCTTTGACTTTACTCCTAGGTGTCTTATTTTTTCAGTTGCAATGGTAAATGGTATAGTCTTTTCTAAGAGTTCATAATCGGTGTAAAAAAATGCCATCAATGTGTTGATGTTAATTTTGCTTCCAGCTTCCTTGCCAAATTCATTAATTATATCCACAAGTACTCGGTGGACTCTTTAGTTTTTTATGTACAATATCATGTCATCTGCAAGTAATGACAGTTAACCTTCTCTCTTCCGATACGGATGCCTTTTATGTTTTCTTTTTGTCTGCTCACTGTGGCTAGGACTTCCAGTAGTATGCTGAGCAGTAGTGGTGAAAGGGGCAACCGTGTCTTATTCCTCTTCTTAGGGGATATGGTTTTAGCCTTTGCACGTTGAGTATGATTTTGGCCCCAGGTATGTTGTATATGGCCTTTATTATGTTGAGATATATTCCCTCTATTTCCACTTTGCTCCCAGTTTTTTCCAAAATGGGTGCTGGATTTTCTAGAATATTTTCTCTGTATCTATTGATATGATCATAAGATTTTTGTCCTTCATTTTGTTTAGCTCTCACATTTCTTGATTTGCGAATATTATACCAGCGCTGCGTCTCCAGAATAAATCACACTTGGTCATGGTGTATGATCTTATTTAATGTATTGCTGGATAAAATTTGGTAATATATTTTCTGAGGATTTTGGCACCTATGTTCATGAGGGACGTTGGTCTGTGAAATTCTTTATTTGCAGGATCTTCATCTGGTTTTGGGATTATTATAATACTGGTCTCATAAAAATATCTCCCTCCTCTGGAATTTTCTAAAATATTTTGAGGAGAGTGGGTTTTAATTCTTCTTTAAATGTTTAGGTAAGCTCGCATGTAAATCCATCTGGCCCCAGACACTTGTTTGCTGGAAGTTTTTTTCTTATTACTTCTTCAATTGCATCCATTTTTACTGGCCCTCCAGGTTTTCTGATTCTTTCCGATTGAGTTTTAGCAGATTGTAGTTTTGAGGAATGTGTCCATTTTACGCAGCTTCCCCACTTTATTGTTGTGCATAGTGTTTTCTTAGTATTCTTTCTGTTTCTGTCATGTCAGTTGTTATATCGCCTCTTTCACATCTGATTTTGTTTTCTTGGGTCCTCACCGTTTGTTTTTTGGTGCGTCTGGCTAAAGACTCATCGATCTTATTTCTGTCAGAAAACTAGTTCTTACTTTCATTGATATTTTGTACTGTGTTTTTGGTCTCTGTGTCGTTCATTTCTGTTCTGATCTTCACTATTTTCTTTCTTCTACATCTCCTCGAAATGTTCAGGTCCTCTTCCCTTTTTAATATTGGGTTGTTGTTTTTGTTTTGTTACTTACATAAGAAATAAAAATGACTTTACATTCTGAATTCTGTGTTTTATTTTAATCTCTGATAGCAGATTTATGCCCCTTCAGAAATTGATGTAGAATATACGTCATCTAAAACTAAACATTTTAAACTATACGCTCCAGTGGTTTTAAAATTGGAATAATGTAGAACTGTTACAGCATAACAAGAAGCTAGAAAAATTCCAGGACAAGTTGAAAGGGAAACTGAGATAGATTTTTAGACAGCAGTTTGAGTTAAGCCTATCTTCCCTAAGCCAAAGGCACTGGAGAATAAATAGTTTGTATTAGATGGGAAAGATGCAGAAACCCAGGTGCAGAGACTAGGGCACAGGAAACCACCTGGACAGGAACCCCCAGAGGCCTACAAGGGACAAAGACTGGGAAAACAAGAACTTTGTCCCCAGGTAATCTATTCTCCCAGAGCATGTCATGGGTCATGCGGTGGAGACCCCCTAAGCATTCCTCCCTAAAGATACCTTTTAAGTCTCAGTTGTATTTCAGCTCCAGGCCCATAAAAGCATTAAGACAAGACAAGTGGCATTGGAGTGGACTCAGGACCAGACACATTGACAAATGAGGCCCTTCCTGGCATGGACTAATCAGTGGCGACCAGCACCCTGAAAGGGCACCCCTGGAAAGCTCATGAATATTCTCTTGAGAGCTCCCCTTAAGCCTCCCATAAGATTTTCCACCTGCAAGGGAGATAAATATGCTCAGGACAAAGGACCAAGTGTGAGCTCCCCTACACCACAGGAAAGCGTGACAGCGCCAGTTTCCTCCTTCCTTCTGCGGGGGCCCCATGGTGCTTTCAACCAGGGGAGCAATGGGCAGTGGCAGCTCATCCCAGGCTTGTCTTCTGAAACTGTCTGAAAGGTCTTGGAAATGTGTCCAAGGCCCCCTTTTCTCTGACTTCCCAGTGAGCAAAGGCAGCCCAGCCTAGGCTATCCTGTTACTTCGTCTATGCACCTGCCTTGGTTCACCATCCTAAGTACATTTTTATTACAGCCATTAAAGCTTTGGGTTTTTTTCTTCATTTTTTTCTCTTGATTGAAATCTTTCCTTCAAGATGACAAGAGCTGAGGCCTTCTGCCTGTATCCCCTGTAACACAACCGTCATCTTTTCACTTCGGAAACCTTAATGTCAACATAAAAGAAAGCCTCATCCCATTTAAAGAGTATACCCAATTCTACTCTGGACTATTTCCTCATTTACACTGATGTCTTTCCCATCTCCATGGCTATGCTATTGCTATTGTCGTTGTTGTTAACCCTCACTAGAGGATATTTTTTTCATTGACTTCCAGAGAGAGTGGCATGGAAGAAGGGGTAGAGAGAGAGAGGTGCCTCAGTGTTAGAGACACAGACATTGGTTGCTTTTCTAATTCGCTGCACGCCTGGGATGAGGAATGAATCTACAACCTAGGTATGTGCCCTCAACTGGGAATCAAACCGGAGACCCTTCAGTGTGCAGGCCGACACTATACCACTGAGCCCCGCTGCCCAGGGTAGATATGCCTTTTTAAATATGAAGTTTGTAGGTATATTTAACTTGAAATTGGTAGAGGTTTTAAAATGATTTCTTTAGTTTTACTCATGTTTTCATTGGTGATTTGCCACTATTATATTACTGGCATTAATTTTGCAACAGTTTGTATGTAGCAGGGAGGAAACACTTTTAGATCAGGGTCCAAATAGAGTAGTGTATACGAACTTTTTTTGTTAAAAACTTTTATAGCAATGAGAACCAGAAAAATTTCTACTAAACTATCTAACACTACAACTGAAAGATTTAGAAAGAGAACAGAAAACAAGAAAGGGCCCAGAGGAAGTAAAAGGAAGAAAATAATAAAGAACCAGAGCCTAAATAAATAACGTAGAGACTAAAAAATTAAAAAAGGTCAATGCAACCAAGAGCTTGTCTTTGAATAGACAATCAGTGTGATGAACTTTTAACCCAACTCACCAAAAACCAAAGACAGAGGTCAAAAATAAATAAATTGAGGAACAAAAGAAGTGAAGTAACAACTGATACCACTGAAATACAAAGGGTTGTAAGCAAATACCCTGAACAACTATATGCCAACGACCTGGATGAAATAGACAAATTTCTGGAAATACACAACCTTCCAATACTCAGTGAGGAAGAATCAGGCATGCTGAACACGTTGATAAAAACTGGTGAAATTGGAACAGTGATTTTTTAAAAAATGCCCAAGAAAAAAAGGGCCAGGCCCAGACAGTTTCAGAGGGGAGTTTTATCAAACATTCAAAAAATAATTCAAATTGTTCCAAAAAGTCCGAGAGGAACAAACACTCCCAAGCTCTTTTTAGGCAGCCTGAATAATCCCAACTACAAATCCAGGTAAAGACCTTGCAAAGAAAGAATTACAGGCCAATATCCGTGATAAACAAAGATGCTAAAATCTTCAAACAAATATTAGCAAATTGGATCAAGCAATATGTTAAACAGATCACACCCCATGACCAAGTGGGGTTTATTCCAGGGATGCAGGTTTGGTACAGTATTCACAAATCTATAAATGTGATGCATCACAGGAACCATTTGACAAACAAAAATCTCATGATCATCTCAGTAGGTGCAGAAAGAGCAACAAAACCCAGCGCCCATTTTTGAGAAAAACTCTCAGCACAGTGGGGATAGAGGGATCATGCCTAAACACATTAAAGTCCTTATAGGACAAACCTTCAGTCAACTTCATACTCAATGGGCAAAAACTAACACATATCCCCTAATAAGAGGAACAAGACAGGGACGTCCACTTTCACCATCTTTTATTCAACAGAGTGTTGGAAGTCCTTGCCACAGCGATCAGACAAGGAGAAAACATAAAAGGCATCCAAATTGGAAAGGAGAAATAAAACTGTCACTGTTTGCAGATGACCTGATATTGTATGCTGAGAACACTAAAGAGGTCACCAAAAGACTTCTAGATTTAATAATAAATGAACTCAGCTATGCAGCAGGATGGAAAATTAATGCCCAGAAGTAAATGGCATTTTTAAACAACATTCATGATCTCTCAGAAAGAGAAACTAAAACAAACAAACAAACAAACAAAAACACATTTAACGTGCAACAATAAAATTAAGATACTTAGGAATTAACTTAACCAAAGGGGTGAAAGACGTGTACTTGCAAAACAAATATGTTCAAAAGAGAGATAGAGGAAGATATAAACAAGTGTAAGAATATACCATGCTAATGGATTGCTAGAATCAACCTCATTCAGATGTCCGTACTCCCCAAAGCAATCTATAGATTCAAACTATTCATAAAATACCAATGTCCGATATCACAGACCTAGAAGAAGTAGTGCAAAAATTTAAAGGACACAAAAAGGACAGGACCCCAAATCGCTGCAGCAATTTTGGGAGGAAGAAAAAAGTGGAAGGAATCAAAATAATACATATCAAGATATAGTAAAGCCATTTTAATCGAAACAGAATGGAACTGGCAGAAGAACAGACTTAATGACAGAAATGGAACTGAACAGAGAACCCAGGAGTTGACCCAACTCATTACACTCAATTGAGATTTTACAAAGGAGGCAGAGCATACAGTGGAGTAAAGGAAGTCTCTTCAATAAATGGTGTTGGGAAAATTGGACAGGAACTTTCAAAATAATGCAACTAGACCACTATCTTGCACCACACACAAGGATCAACTCCAACTGGATAAAAAACTTAAAGGTAAAACATGAAACCATTAAAAATCCTAGAAGGAAATGGAGGCAGCATGATCTCAGACATCTCTCATTGCAATATGCTTACCAATACACTGCCTAGGGCAATGGAAGCAAAGGAGAAAATAAACAAATGGGACTACAGCAAAATAAAAAGATTCTGCACAAAGATACCATCAACAAAATGCAAAGGGAACTCATTATATGGGAGAACATATTTGCCGATGATACATCTGATAAAGGGTTACTACCCCTAATATTTTAAGAAACACACCTTCACAAGAGGAAGACAAACGATCCAATTAAAAAACGAGCAAAGACCTAAGTAGACACTTCTCCAAAGAGCGCATAAACATGTCCAAGAGACATATGAAAACTGCTCAGTGTCACTAATCACCAGAGAGATGAAAATTAAAACAATAATGGGGTATCACCTGAGGTCTTCCAGAATGGCTATGTTTTCAATAAGTCAATAAACAGAAAGTGCCTGTGAGGGTGTGCAGAAAAGCTCACCCTAGTATACTGCTGGTGGGAATGCAGACTCGTGCAGCCTCTATGGAAAACATTATGACATAGGAGGTTTTCTCAAAAATTGAAATACAGAACTGCCATTGAACCCAGTGGCCCCACTGCTTGGAATATGTCCTACGAAACCAGGAACATCGATCAGGAAGAATATATAAACCCCTCTGTTCAGAGCAGCACAATTTACAATAGCTCACAGGAATGGGTACATGAATCTGCTTTGATTCTGAGTGACGGTAGACATGCACACTCTTGCATCTTCCTTCAGCTTCCTGCCTGAACATGATGCCACACTGCAGTTCTTCAGACTTTCTGTCTCTTCCCAATGCCGCAGTGGCCTGGCGTCATAGGCTATCCTTCCGAGCCTCAGGGTGTTCATGTGAGAGAAAAATGTCCCAGCTACCTGACAACCCAAGGGGGAGCCCCACTGGCATCTCCTCACATGTCCTCTAAGTGCCTTCTCCTGGTTCCAACATCCTCAAGTAGTCCTTACTGATTTTCTGGCAGAGCAAAAAGTGATCGTCCAGAGACGGCAGGGATCTGACTAAAAATCCAAAAGCAGGGGAACACACCAAGCTCTCTTAGGGCATTGCAAGCAAGCCTCCACCTCAGCAATCCTGTCAGACCCTGCCACGCTGTGGGCAGACAACTAGTTGAAGTAGTTAAGGCTGCTGTTCTGGTGCCTGGAGCTGTTGGCCCATCGTTCATAATGCTGGCACCACTGAATGCAAGAGGCATAGGATGCACTGTATCCTGCAGCATGAGGAGTGTGTGGAGAAGGGCACATCACCTTTCAAGTTCTATGCACTTCCTGCTGCTGCCCATAGAGAGAGCCTGCTCCCGCCTGTGATGGTAATGAGATACTCCTTCACAGTGGCAGTACTGCATTAGTATGATTTGCTACAAAAGGACAGTTAACCTTGCCATCATCCCTGGCATGTCTGGCTCCCTCCACCTGCAGAAGGAATGTGGGTGGGGGTTAGGGACATCTCACTCCTGGACACCCAAGTGTCCCTGCTTACATGGACAGGTTATATTCTCAAGGCCCCTCCCTTTCCAGCACCAGTACCTGCAACATCACCTTCACATTGATCGTGTGGCTATGAAAGAACTAAAACATGGAGATCTACAAAACAGCCTGGCTTGGCCTGAACCACCTATCTTCTGGCCCCATTCCTTCTGCATAAGAGGCACAGAGGAACACAGAGGTTCCTGGGGTTACAGGTGCCTGCACCCATGCGGTCACACTGATTCCTCACAGGCTTTGATATCCCCACACCCTTGCCTGCACACGGCTTCACAGGATACCCTGATTCACGCACGTCACACGTTCCTGCCTCTGATGGAGGACTTGGGCATGCCCACACCATTTTGGGCTACTAAAACAGCTCTTCCAAACTCTGACTGGACAGAGGGCATCACGCTACTCAGCCCCGCCCCTCACTGTCAGCCTCAGTGTATGGGCCTCAGAACTGTGGTGAAACATTCCTGAGGAAGCTCTATGTTACCCGAGCATTTGCAGCTTTCCCAGGGTTTGGTGTCTGGGGGGCTCTTGCTTACGGCTACTCACGTTTCCCACTTCAGAATCCATTTTCTCTACCGCTTTCCCACAGATCCACAGTGACCCCTAGTAATATCCACAGGGAGAAATGCCCGGGACATTACAGGCTGCCCAGTCTGTGGGATATCTGAGGCTGAAGTGACAGGCAAAAGGAAGAACTGTGGCTGGAGAGGACTGTAGCCTACATTCTGGTAGAGTTGGGTGATCAGGATAACTACGGCCAAGATACGGTCTCAATCTGACTCCTTTTACATCAGTTCTCTTGTTTTTGTTTCCGTTACTCTTGCTCTTTCTGTCTTTTCCTCATTCTGACTCTTTCTTCCATCTACCCATTGGGTTTCAGTGACCCGTAGAAAGAACGACTTGATGCTGCCTAAGGGTTTCTTCATTGCAGGAGAAAGGCTCGGTCTGAAGGAACAAAGTAAATAAACAATCATATTCACACGAGGCCATTGTTATGTGAGGAAATGTAATACCGTCAAAAATGCACAAGATGTACTGGCTGTGGACACCATGGTCCAGAGATTGCCCAACACAACTTCACGTACATGCCTGTGCCTCTGTGTGTGTTGTGTGTGAGGGCTATAGAACACTCTGCATCTTATTGTCCCTCTGGGCATTTACCCTTCCAGCTGGGGATTCGACCCCAAGTGAACCTAATATCCAGACTGACTCCTCACATGCCTTTGCTCTCTTCCCCACAACTCCTACATGCAATTTATACTCCCACTGGCTAAGTGTGGTTCTGAATCCTGGGCTCAGAGGATGATTCTCGCAGCAAATACAGTGCTCTCATACTTCTAGGGAGGGCTTCTGCTTCAAGTGTGAAATGCACTGGGAAGCCTCCCACCGCGTTGCCTGCTGTCAATGTGTGAGCTGACCTCCGACAGAAAGGAACCTGGAAATCCATCATCCTTTCGGAGCTCGCAGTGGACATTCAGGCCCTTGCTCCCAAATCCCTTTCCTTGAGCTACCTTATGTCCCTGGGTCCATTAGTATCACCCACTTCAATGGACTTACTCTTAGTTCTCCCTCCTCCCCAGCCTCCAGCACACAGAAAGAATTCTGTCTTCTCATACTGTCCTAAAGCATAACAACTTAACCGCCACTGCCACTGCACAGGCCCAGCCCTCACAGGCAATGGTCATTCACAGGCAGCCAGTTGTAATGCCCCAAACTAGGGACAAACACCACAGAGACAGACGCTATTGATGCTCTTGATTTATGTGTTCCAAGAACACACGACAAACAGACAAACAGAGCTGATGCTCCTGCTTTAACTTTCCATTTCATACCATGCTCCCGATCTCTCTGTGACTGAATACCTGGTCACACAGACATTCTGCTCCATTGTCCTGTGCAGGAACATAATGTCTGCTTGAAAACACATACTCATGTCAAAACCTTCTTATGTGCACTTCTCTATTTGAAGGAAAATGGATGGTCCCTCCTATTTAACTCACACTGTGGGAGATACCCTAACACAATAATTGACTATCATCTCCTAGCAAAATTCCTAAAGAGTATAGTATTATTATTGGTGGCCCTAACATGAAGAGTCGGTCATTGCTGAAATTAGGATCTCTTAAATTTCCTGCTGCCTTGTGTTGGATGCATCACACCACACCACCTTTTTAATGAGCAATGACCTCAGGATCACCCAGTTAGGAATTTGGACACACCTAAGGAAATATTTGATGGTTGCAATGATCCATAAAAGGAAGTGGTGGCACAGCAGCCTCAGCCTTTGTATGAAAAGACTCCTGGACAAGTGTGGGAAGGGTCAGAGGAAGGACATCATGGGAGCCTCCATTTAAGGAATAGTAGACGGGCCTAAGGGTGAGGGAGGTGGCCTGGAGCGAGAGTTCAGAGGAGTGGGTCAATGAATCTGCTTTGATGCTGAATGATTTTGCACATGCACACTTCCTCATTTTACATCAGGTGTCCCTGTCTGAATATAATTCCCACTGCAGTGCTACATACTTCCTTTCTCAACCTGATTCTCTGAGGACCTGACATAACAGGCTCTATTCCTCCCAGTATCAGGGCGTCCATGAGAGAAAGCAATGACCCAGCTACCTAGCAAACTAGGGGCGAGTGTCCAGGAACAGTCCCCCTCACCTGTACTCCTCTACCTTCACTCTCCTGGGGCCAAGCTCCTCGCACAGTACTTGAGATGATTAGACCACACTTCTATTACTGATGTTCTAGTAGGGCAAACAGGACTAGTCAGAAGAAGCCAGGGATCTCACTTTACGAACCCAAGAGGTAGGGGAACCCAAAGCTCTCCTTCTGCATTGCCACCGAGGCCCAACCTCAGTATCCTGTCATATCCTTCCAGGTCGCAGCATTTTTCTCCTAAATAACATTGTCGGGAATGCTGGAAAGGCATTCTCACGCTTATCCAATAGATGGCAGCTTTTCGTTTCAAATCATGTTATTGGGGATGTTGGCAATTCATTCTCATGCTTGTCAAAACATGGCAGCTTTTTTTTACAAATAAAGTTACTGAGCAGGCTGGCAATGCATATCCACACTTGTCCACGAGATGGCAGCATGACTTCACATGTCATTTCATTCGGGATGGTACCACTGCATTCCCTCGTTTCTCCACCAGGTGGCAGCACTTTTCCACCAAATGATTTCATTGGGCATGCACGGTAGGCATGCTCAGGTATGCCCAAGAGTTGTTTGCATTTACCTCAAAATGTCATTTCTTTCGTGATGCTGGAAATGGATTCTCATTCTTGAACAGTCACAGCATGCAGTTATGTCCGCACGTGCCAAAAGGCGGCTTCTAACAGAAAAATACAGTTTGCACATACTTCTACAAAGGGAATTTGGTTTAACTGTGAAATGAACGTAAAACCCCGGCCTGGTTCCCTGCTGTCTCCCTAAAGCGAGGGTATAAAGCGATGAAGCAAACGCATCATCCTTTATAACTTATCACTGCAAATTCCGACCCTTGCACACAAGGCCTTTCCTTGAACTCCCTTATCACCCAAGGGAAAATGGTAAACTCTATTGGACTTTCACTGATTTCTTAATCCACCACAGTCTCTACCACACAGAAAGAATTTTGGCTTCTGATACCATCAGAAAACACAACTTAGCCACTTCTGCAATTGTAAAGGCCATGCATTCACGGGGCGGGTAATTCAGAGAGTCCATTGTCAAGGCAAACAATACATAAACAGGCACATTAGATGCTCTCGCTTTATCTTGCCATTTATTCCATGTGCTGCATATATCCATGGCTGAATGCCTTTCCACAGGGACATTCTGCACCTAATTTCTACGCAGGAAAAGAATCTTTGCTTGAAACACCTTTTAATCTGAAAAAGCTTCTCACGTGCACTACTTATATTGGAAGGTCCCTCCTATAGTTCTCACACGTTAAATACGTGCAGTTAACACAGCAAATCTGGTATCATCTCCTCTGAGGATAATCAAAAAGTATTTAAAAATCATGTCAAGCCCAAACCTGACAAAGTTGGAATCTCTTCCGTTTTCTCCAGCCATGCATTCAACAGTTCCCACCACAACTTGGTTGTGATGGGCAGTGTACCCAGGAAGGCCAGCGATACAATTCAGTAAATACATGGTGGTTGTGATGATCAATAGAGGGATGTGGTGGCACAGCAGCCTCAGCATTTTCATGAAGGAGGATACTGGAAAATTGTGGAGGGGGTTCTAGGAAGCACATCACAGAACTTCTCTTTAATGCATGGTAGGCAGGCCTGAGGGTGGTGTTGGTGACCTGAGGTGTGAGATCAGAGAAATAGGCCAAAGAATCTACTTTCATTCTGAGTGACAGAGGAAACAGACATGACCTCATCATCCTTCAGCCTCCCCCAAGTGAACATGATTGGCACTGCGGTGCTCAGAACTTCCAGCCTCATCCTCATACCGTGATGATGTCACAGGCTGTATTTCTCCCAGCTTCAGTGTGTTCATGTGAGAAAACAATGTCCCAGCTACCTGGCAATCCAGAGGCAAGTGAAGAGTTGGTCTCTGCTCACCTGTTATCATCTATGTCCCCTCTCCTGATGCCAACATACACTCATAGTTCTCACTGTTGATCTGGAAAGGAAAAATGGGCTCCACAGGAGAGGGCAGGCGTCTAAACCACAAACCCAAAAAGCAGGGGATCACACCAAGCTCTCTAATGGCATTTCCTGCAAGGACCCACCTAAGCAATCCTGTCAGATCCCGAAACATGGTGATCAGAGACGAAGTTGAAGAAGTGAATGCTGCTGTTCTGCCTGCAGTTGTAGGCCTGTCGTTCATACTGCAGGTACCACTGAATGTGAGTGGAATGGGTCACCCTGTATCCTGCAGCTTGAGGAGTGTGTGGAGAGGAACCTGTCACCTTCCAACTTGGACACACTTCTTGCCGCAGGCCATGCAGGGAGCCTCCTCTCTCCTGCGATGGCTATGAGAGGATCCTTCACAATCACAGTATCGTGGATGTAGGGGTTTTTGTGAAAGAGCAGCACAGTCTTGCAGCGATTGCTGCCATGCCAGGCTTCCTTCACCTGCAAAAGGATAGTGGATCCGGTTTAGGGTGATAACTTATTCCAGAACTCCCGCCTATTCCTTCCTGCAGGGATAGGATTTTTTCACAAGCTCTCTACCTCCCCAGCCGTGGTCTGCACAGCCTGACCTTCAGATTGATCATGTGGCTGAGCATGGTTTCATCTTGGTCACTGATAATGGCTGACAATTCCAGATTGTTGACAAATTGCAGCAGGTCAAAACGCCTGCACGCTGCAAGCTGAACATGAAACAGCTACAAAAAGGAGCAGATCCTTAAAGCAGCTTGGATTGCTCCCACCTCTCTAACCCCTAGCCCAGCTCCTTCACCATAAGATGCAAAAAGAGAGCACAGTGGTTCTTGTGGGCTCCATGTGTTTATACACACACGGGCACACTGTTTTCCTGACAGCCTTTGACCTCGCCTACATACTTGCCTGCTGAGTGCTTAACAGGATACCTTTATTTGTGGACATCACTCATTCCTGCCTCTCACTGACTTGGATATACAGAGGACTTGGACACGCAGCCCCCCTCGAGTGCAGCATTACCCCAAGAAGAACCTGAGTGACACAGAGCAGTGTGGAGGCAATGGCCCTTGTTCTGCGCATGAGTCTGATCTGGGACGGCGCTCCTGAAGCCCAGGGAGAGTTTTTGTGGTACTGGTGAGATAAAAGGGTGTCTCTGAGATTTTGGATCACACTGTTCTCACTATCCTGAGCTTCACTCCAATGTGTCTATTTGATTCTGAGCTACCGATCCCCACTAATACATTTCTCATGCACTAGGGCAGGCATATTGCGTTCCCTTCTGTAGAGTCAAGGATACACTATTGACTCAGCATCTGGCAATGCACTGAACGTTTGTGCTTTTCAGTTCTAAACAGGGCTGCCGCCGCTGCCAGGTACTGGGCTTGAGCCAGCAGAAGGATCTGCTCACTTGTAAGTTCACGGGCTACATTCCTAACTTAAGTGCCCGGAGCACATCCAGTGGGGACCAGGTGCACTGCCCACTGAGCCAATCCTCTTCGTGCTCCTGCTCGACTGGCTCTTCTTGTGGATGTTTTGTTTCTATCTGTGCCTGAGGCTCAACATCAACCACTACCTTCATGACTTTTATGGCGTCCTCTCACCCAGGACAAACTGCTCCCTGCCAATTAATTCCTCCTCAATCAATTCCTTCTCCTCTCCCTGCTCCACCCTGTCTGGCCCTTGTAGAAACTCATGATACATTTCCTCTGCCAAAGCATAACTTACCCACTTCTGCAACTGTAAGGCCCAGCCCTCCCAGGGACTGGTCGATCATTCCAAGGCAGCCAATCGTAAGGCTCAAACCAACACACAAACAACAGACAGACAGACAGACAGACAGACAGACAGACACGGTACTTGCTCTTAATTTATCTTTCTAACTACATGCCATGCTCTGGATGTCTCCGCATCTCAATGCTTTCCCACAGGGACATTCTGCATCTATTTCCTGTGCAGGGAAACAATGTTTGCTTGAAAACACATATTTCGCTGAGAAAGCTTCTCATGTGCACGACTCTTCTTTGAAGTAAAATGGACAGTCCCTCCTATTTATCTCACAGTGTGGGAGGTCCCCTGAACACAACAAACCTCCTATTGTCTCCTCTGACTATTACTAAAGAATACTGAATAATCCCCAATCTGTAAAATGGGTCACTGCCGCCAGTGGGATCTCTTAAGTTTCCACCAGCCCTGTGTTCAACATGTGCCGCCACAACCCGTTTATAACGGGCAGTGTTTTCAGGATGACCTGTGGAGGAATAAGGAGACACTTAAGGAAATATATGGTGGTTGTGATGATCAATAGAGGCAAGTGGTTCCAGAGCAGCCTCAGCCTTTGCATTCTCATGCTGAAACACCACGTGGCAGCATTTTCTCCTCAAATGGTATTATTGCAGATGCTCACTCTGAATTCTTACTTTTGTCCAGAGGCGGCAGAAAGTTTCTTACCAACGATTGTTCTGGGGATGCTGGCAATGCATTCTCACACTTTTCCACCAGGTGTCGGCATGATTTCACGAGTAATTTTATTGGGGATGCTGGAAAAGCATTCACAATTCCATTCAACAGGTGGAAACATTTTCAACAGGATGAATCCATTGGTGAACTCGTGGATGCATTCTCACGTTTACCCACCAGGTGACAGTATTGTTCGAACTGAGGATCATACTTGGGATGCTTGTGGAGATGCAGAAGATGCATTTTCTCGTTTGTCCACCAGGTGGTGGCATTTTGACACCACGAGATTTTATTGGCTATGCTGACAATGGAAGCTAATGTGTGTCAAGCAGGCAGCAGAATTATTTTACCGCACGGTTTCCCTGGAGATGCTTGCAATGGTTCTATATTTATCAGTTGGCGTCAATATTATACTAGTGAATATCAGGAATGTTCTGGAAGTGCATTCTCACGCTTTTCCACCAGGTGGCAGAATTTCCCCACAAAGTACTTTTACTGAGGATGCTGGCAAGGCATTCCCACGTTTTTTTCTACAGCTGTCTGCATTTTCCCTCCACTGTCCCATTTTGGGGAAACTGGCAATGCATTTTGGCGCTGAAACATGAGATGGCAGCATTTTTCCACCAACGATTCTGTTTGAGATGCTGGCAATGCTTTCCCACGTTTGTCTTAACACGTTTGTGGAAGCATTTTTACTACCAAATTATATTATTGGGGGTGTTGAAAATTCAGTCTCAAGTTTGAAAAAGACTTGGCTACATTTTCCACAAATGTGATTATTTTGTGGATGTTGACAAGGCATTCTCACGTTTTAACAGCCATTGAACCTACTTTCCCAAAAATGATTCTATTGGGAATAGTGGCGTGGCACTTTCACTTTTGTTCAATAGCTGGCAACACTTTCACCACAAAGTATCGTTTGGGGAATGCTGGAAGCACGTTCGTCCAACGTACTTCGTAGAAGTACTTTTCCACAAAATGATTTTATTGCGGATGCGGGCAATGCATTCTTCAGTCCCTCAAACAAGAGGCCACATTTTCCACCAAACGATTACTTTGGTTGTGCTGGCAATGCATTCCCACATCTGTCCACAAGGTGGCCACTTTTTTTTACCAAGGGATTTTCCTGAGAACGCTGGCAATGCATTCTCTTGCTCGAATACCAGGTGACAGCATTTTCTCCACAAGTGATCTTATTGGAGATGCTGTAACTGCATTTTCACATTTGTAGAAAGGTGACTGGTTTCTTATTTACAAATGATTGTTTTAAGGCTGCTGGCAATTCCTTCTGACACTCAAACACCAGGTGCAGTATTTTCCCACCAAATGATATTATTGAGGATCCTGGCACTGCATGCTCCTCCTTGGAGAACAAGTGGCAGCTATTTTCCACCATGTAACTTCACTGGGGCTTCTGGCGATGCATTTTCACTCTTGTCCAATAGGTGGAAGCATTTTCCCACAAGTGATTTCACTGGGGATGCTGGCAATGAACACTCACACAAGTCGACAAGATAAGGGCATTTTTCCCACAAGAGATTTTCATTGTGAATCTTGGCAATGTATTTTCAAATGTGTCCGCCATTTGGCAGCCAGCATCATCTCAGAAGGGATTTTCATGAGGATGCGGGCAACGCATTCTCACACTTGTCAAACATGTGGCGGCCTTTTTCCAACAACTGATATTATTGGGGCTGCTGGCAATGCATTGTGAAGCCTGTTTACAACAAGCCCGCATTTTTCCACCAAATGTTATTATTGCACATAAAGGCAATGGTTTCTCCCGCTTGTCCACCCGTTGGCACCTTGACATCACAAGTGATTTTGTTTGGTAAGCTGAGAATGCATTCTTACGTTTGTTCAGCCAGTTGCGGAATTTTTCCACCAAGCGACTTTATTGCTGCTGGCTGTACATTCTCACGTTTGTCCAACTATTCGCCGCAGTTTTCCCCTAAAGTGATATTGTGTGTGTGGGTGTGGATGTTGGTTTTGAATTCTCACACGTGGACATTGGCTATCAGAATTTTAGGCCCAAATCACTTTATTGTGATTCCAGAGCATGCGTTCTCACTCTTGTCCACCAGTTGGCACCTTGATCTCAGTAGGGGTTTCATTGGGGATTCTGGGAAATCATTCATACAGTCCTTTAGCACCTGGTGGCCTTTTTCTCAAAGAGTGATTTTGTTGGGGATGCAGTCAATGCAAGCTTCACCTTGTCCACCAGGGGGCAGAATATTTCCACCAAGTTTTTTTTAAAGGGGATGCGTTTAATGCTCTCCCACTTACCTCCACAAGGTGGCAGCATTTTTAAAACAAATGCTTTTCTTGGGAATGCCGGGAATGCTCTCTCACATTTGTAAACAATGTCAGGTAATTTCTCATCAAACGTTTTTACGGGAGATGCCTGAAATACATTATCACCTTTTATTCAAAGGGGCAGCATTTTTTCAACCAAATAATTTTACAGGGGCTGGCAATGGATGCTCACGTTTGTCCCACACTTGGCAGCATTTGTCCCAGAGAAAGTTTTTTTGCGGGGATGCGTGGCAGCGTTTCGCCCCAAATGATTTTATTGAGGATGCCTGCAAGGCAGTCTCAGGTCTCTACATGAGGTCACAGTAGTTTTCAACCACATGATTGGATTGGGGATACTATCAGCGCATTCTCACCCTTTTGCATTTTGCCGACAGAGAGGTTTTGTGGTGATTCTGACAATACATTCTCAGACTTATCTGAGAATTGGCAGTATTTCCGTACAAATGGCCTTACTGGGGATGCTGGCAATGTATTCTCACGATTGTCCACGGAGGACAGCATTTTCAATCAAATAATTTTATGGGAGATGCTACGCAGCCATTCTTGCACTTGTCAACCAGAAGGCAGGTTTTCCACAGTATGATTTTATTGGGCATGCTGGCACTGCATTCGTAATCTTTTTCATAGGTGGCAAAACTTTCCCAAAAACTTATTATTTGGGGGATACTGGCAATGAATTGTCATTCTCAAGCATCCGTTGGCAGCATTTTTTAGCTAATGATTTTGTTGGGGATGCTCGCCGTGCGTTTTCCTATTTGTCGACCAGTGCACCTGGTGCCCGCTGGAGGTGCTCCAGGCACATAAGTTAGAGATGGAGAATATGGACTTGCAAGGAAGCAGAGCCTAACGGAAAATCTTGATAATGCATTGCCAGATTTCTCAGTAAAATCCCTGTGAGAGCTCAGTTCCGTATTATGTTCGAACGTTGGAAGCAAATGCCAGGATCCCCAATAAAATTGTTTGGGTCAAAGATGCCGCTTCCATGTGGGCAAGCGTAAGACTGCCTTGACGTTATTCCCAATAAAATCATTCTAGGAACAGTGCTGCCTCTTAATGGATAATCTTGAGAATGCATTTTCAGCATCTACAAAATAATCACCAGAGTGAACATATAGGCCATCGGCTGGACAAATGTAAGAATGCCTTCTGAGCCTACCAAATAAACTTGCATAAATGTCCAGTGTTGGGTCCTAAAAAATGATGGATTTCTAAGTATCCTCCCTGTAGGGAGTCGGTCACACATTAGGAACAGGCAACCAGGTGGGAGACTTCACAGTTGAACCAAAGTCCCTCTCTAGAAGTATGACTGCACAGTGTTTTGCTGAGAGAATCAGTCTCTGAGGCCGAAGATCCCAAGCGACATTTAGCAAGGGGTGGAATAAGGTGCACAGATACCTGTGGCGAATTGAGTCAAGGCGTGTGGGAAGTCAGAAGTGTATTAGGTTCATTTGGGCAAGAATCCCCTGCTGGAAGAGTAAATGAGCAGAGGGACAATAAGAAGGAGAGTGTGCCACAGCCCGCACACACAAGCACACACAAGCACACACACACACATGCACACACACAGAGGCAAAGGCATGGACATGAATTTGTGTTGGGCAATCTCTGGACTATGATGTCCACAGTCAGTACACCTTGCCCGTTTTTGACACTTTTTACGTTTCCTCAAATGGAAATGGCCTCCTGTGAATATGATTGTTTATTGACTTTGTTCCTTCAGACCAAGCCCTTGTGCAACCAACTAATCCTTAAGCAATATCAAGTCATCCTTGCTACTCGTCACTGAAACCCAAGGAGTGGATGAGAGAAAGTCAGAATGAGAGAAAGACCAAAAGAGCAAAAGCAATGGAAACAAATAAAAAGTTACTAATCTAAAAGGAGTCAGACTGAGACCTTATCTTGGCGGTAATAATCCTGATGATCCAACTCTACCAGAATGTAGGCTACAGTCCTCTCCAGCCACAGTTCTTCCCTTTGACTCTCACTTCAGTCTCAGATATCCCTTATACTGGAATAGCCTCTACTGCCCGGGCATTTCTCCCTGTGGATATTACCAGGGGTCCCTGTGGATGTGTGGGAAGTGTTAAAGAAAACGAATTCTGAAGTGGGAAACGTGAGTTGCCTTAAGAAAGAGCCCACTAGACACCGAACCGAAGGAAACCTAAAGATGCTAAGGCAAAATAGGACTTCCTCAGGAACGTTTCTCTACAGGTACAAGGCCCATACACTGAGGCTCACAGTGAGGGGCGGGGCTGAATACGATGATGCCTGCTGTAGTCTCACAGTTTGGAAGAAATGTTTCAGAAGCCCAACAGCAAAGGGGAGCGAGTGGGGTGTCCAGGAGCCTTTTCCACGCTACGTGACCACATCCCAAGCCCCTGTCTGTAGGCTCAGTGAGACCACACTGAGCACAGCAAGAACCCATACCCGGACCTGAAGTGTCTGTCTTTACTGTATGGCTTATTCTTGACCCTTTGGTCAAATATTAATTGACCATGATGGCACGGGTCAATTTCAGGATTCTGTACTTTTCCATTGATCTATGTGCCTGTTCCTGTGCCAGAAGCAGGTTGTTCTGATCACAGTGGCTTTGCCCTACAGCAGGATATTCAGTAATGTGATCCTACAACTCTGTTCTTTCTCAAGAATACTGTGGGTGCACGGGGTCTTTTTTGGTTTCCTATAAATTTTCGAAACATTTTTTCCAGCTCTGTGAAACACACTGTTGGGATTGATGACAATTGTGTTGAATTTATAGATTGTTTTGGGTAGCATGGATATTTTGATAATGTTAATTCTTTCAGTCTATAATTCTTTCACTCCTTTGTATCTTCCTCTATTTCTTTTTTCAATGTCCTGTTTCTGAATACAAGTCTTTTACATCCTTCTTTGACTTTACTCCTAGGTGTCTTATTTTTTCAGTTGCAATGGTAAATGGTATAGTCTTTTCTAAGAGTTCATAATCGGTGTAAAAAAATGCCATCAATGTGTTGATGTTAATTTTGCTTCCAGCTTCCTTGCCAAATTCATTAATTATATCCACAAGTACTCGGTGGACTCTTTAGTTTTTTATGTACAATATCATGTCATCTGCAAGTAATGACAGTTAACCTTCTCTCTTCCGATACGGATGCCTTTTATGTTTTCTTTTTGTCTGCTCGCTGTGGCTAGGACTTCCAGTAGTATGCTGAGCAGTAGTGGTGAAAGGGGCAACCGTGTCTTATTCCTCTTCTTAGGGGATATGGTTTTAGCCTTTGCACGTTGAGTATGATTTTGGCCCCAGGTATGTTGTATATGGCCTTTATTATGTTGAGATATATTCCCTCTATTTCCACTTTGCTCCCAGTTTTTTCCAAAATGGGTGCTGGATTTTCTAGAATATTTTCTCTGTATCTATTGATATGATCATAAGATTTTTGTCCTTCATTTTGTTTAGCTCTCACATTTCTTGATTTGCGAATATTATACCAGCGCTGCGTCTCCAGAATAAATCACACTTGGTCATGGTGTATGATCTTATTTAATGTATTGCTGGATAAAATTTGGTAATATATTTTCTGAGGATTTTGGCACCTATGTTCATGAGGGACGTTGGTCTGTGAAATTCTTTATTTGCAGGATCTTCATCTGGTTTTGGGATTATTATAATACTGGTCTCATAAAAATATCTCCCTCCTCTGGAATTTTCTAAAATATTTTGAGGAGAGTGGGTTTTAATTCTTCTTTAAATGTTTAGGTAAGCTCGCATGTAAATCCATCTGGCCCCAGACACTTGTTTGCTGGAAGTTTTTTTCTTATTACTTCTTCAATTGCATCCATTTTTACTGGCCCTCCAGGTTTTCTGATTCTTTCCGATTGAGTTTTAGCAGATTGTAGTTTTGAGGAATGTGTCCATTTTACGCAGCTTCCCCACTTTATTGTTGTGCATAGTGTTTTCTTAGTATTCTTTCTGTTTCTGTCATGTCAGTTGTTATATCGCCTCTTTCACATCTGATTTTGTTTTCTTGGGTCCTCACCGTTTGTTTTTTGGTGCGTCTGGCTAAAGACTCATCGATCTTATTTCTGTCAGAAAACTAGTTCTTACTTTCATTGATATTTTGTACTGTGTTTTTGGTCTCTGTGTCGTTCATTTCTGTTCTGATCTTCACTATTTTCTTTCTTCTACATCTCCTCGAAATGTTCAGGTCCTCTTCCCTTTTTAATATTGGGTTGTTGTTTTTGTTTTGTTACTTACATAAGAAATAAAAATGACTTTACATTCTGAATTCTGTGTTTTATTTTAATCTCTGATAGCAGATTTATGCCCCTTCAGAAATTGATGTAGAATATACGTCATCTAAAACTAAACATTTTAAACTATACGCTCCAGTGGTTTTAAAATTGGAATAATGTAGAACTGTTACAGCATAACAAGAAGCTAGAAAAATTCCAGGACAAGTTGAAAGGGAAACTGAGATAGATTTTTAGACAGCAGTTTGAGTTAAGCCTATCTTCCCTAAGCCAAAGGCACTGGAGAATAAATAGTTTGTATTAGATGGGAAAGATGCAGAAACCCAGGTGCAGAGACTAGGGCACAGGAAACCACCTGGACAGGAACCCCCAGAGGCCTACAAGGGACAAAGACTGGGAAAACAAGAACTTTGTCCCCAGGTAATCTATTCTCCCAGAGCATGTCATGGGTCATGCGGTGGAGACCCCCTAAGCATTCCTCCCTAAAGATACCTTTTAAGTCTCAGTTGTATTTCAGCTCCAGGCCCATAAAAGCATTAAGACAAGACAAGTGGCATTGGAGTGGACTCAGGACCAGACACATTGACAAATGAGGCCCTTCCTGGCATGGACTAATCAGTGGCGACCAGCACCCTGAAAGGGCACCCCTGGAAAGCTCATGAATATTCTCTTGAGAGCTCCCCTTAAGCCTCCCATAAGATTTTCCACCTGCAAGGGAGATAAATATGCTCAGGACAAAGGACCAAGTGTGAGCTCCCCTACACCACAGGAAAGCGTGACAGCGCCAGTTTCCTCCTTCCTTCTGCGGGGGCCCCATGGTGCTTTCAACCAGGGGAGCAATGGGCAGTGGCAGCTCATCCCAGGCTTGTCTTCTGAAACTGTCTGAAAGGTCTTGGAAATGTGTCCAAGGCCCCCTTTTCTCTGACTTCCCAGTGAGCAAAGGCAGCCCAGCCTAGGCTATCCTGTTACTTCGTCTATGCACCTGCCTTGGTTCACCATCCTAAGTACATTTTTATTACAGCCATTAAAGCTTTGGGTTTTTTTCTTCATTTTTTTCTCTTGATTGAAATCTTTCCTTCAAGATGACAAGAGCTGAGGCCTTCTGCCTGTATCCCCTGTAACACAACCGTCATCTTTTCACTTCGGAAACCTTAATGTCAACATAAAAGAAAGCCTCATCCCATTTAAAGAGTATACCCAATTCTACTCTGGACTATTTCCTCATTTACACTGATGTCTTTCCCATCTCCATGGCTATGCTATTGCTATTGTCGTTGTTGTTAACCCTCACTAGAGGATATTTTTTTCATTGACTTCCAGAGAGAGTGGCATGGAAGAAGGGGTAGAGAGAGAGAGGTGCCTCAGTGTTAGAGACACAGACATTGGTTGCTTTTCTAATTCGCTGCACGCCTGGGATGAGGAATGAATCTACAACCTAGGTATGTGCCCTCAACTGGGAATCAAACCGGAGACCCTTCAGTGTGCAGGCCGACACTATACCACTGAGCCCCGCTGCCCAGGGTAGATATGCCTTTTTAAATATGAAGTTTGTAGGTATATTTAACTTGAAATTGGTAGAGGTTTTAAAATGATTTCTTTAGTTTTACTCATGTTTTCATTGGTGATTTGCCACTATTATATTACTGGCATTAATTTTGCAACAGTTTGTATGTAGCAGGGAGGAAACACTTTTAGATCAGGGTCCAAATAGAGTAGTGTATACGAACTTTTTTTGTTAAAAACTTTTATAGCAATGAGAACCAGAAAAATTTCTACTAAACTATCTAACACTACAACTGAAAGATTTAGAAAGAGAACAGAAAACAAGAAAGGGCCCAGAGGAAGTAAAAGGAAGAAAATAATAAAGAACCAGAGCCTAAATAAATAACGTAGAGACTAAAAAATTAAAAAAGGTCAATGCAACCAAGAGCTTGTCTTTGAATAGACAATCAGTGTGATGAACTTTTAACCCAACTCACCAAAAACCAAAGACAGAGGTCAAAAATAAATAAATTGAGGAACAAAAGAAGTGAAGTAACAACTGATACCACTGAAATACAAAGGGTTGTAAGCAAATACCCTGAACAACTATATGCCAACGACCTGGATGAAATAGACAAATTTCTGGAAATACACAACCTTCCAATACTCAGTGAGGAAGAATCAGGCATGCTGAACACGTTGATAAAAACTGGTGAAATTGGAACAGTGATTTTTTAAAAAATGCCCAAGAAAAAAAGGGCCAGGCCCAGACAGTTTCAGAGGGGAGTTTTATCAAACATTCAAAAAATAATTCAAATTGTTCCAAAAAGTCCGAGAGGAACAAACACTCCCAAGCTCTTTTTAGGCAGCCTGAATAATCCCAACTACAAATCCAGGTAAAGACCTTGCAAAGAAAGAATTACAGGCCAATATCCGTGATAAACAAAGATGCTAAAATCTTCAAACAAATATTAGCAAATTGGATCAAGCAATATGTTAAACAGATCACACCCCATGACCAAGTGGGGTTTATTCCAGGGATGCAGGTTTGGTACAGTATTCACAAATCTATAAATGTGATGCATCACAGGAACCATTTGACAAACAAAAATCTCATGATCATCTCAGTAGGTGCAGAAAGAGCAACAAAACCCAGCGCCCATTTTTGAGAAAAACTCTTAGCACAGTGGGGATAGAGGGATCATGCCTAAACACATTAAAGTCCTTATAGGACAAACCTTCAGTCAACTTCATACTCAATGGGCAAAAACTAACACATATCCCCTAATAAGAGGAACAAGACAGGGACGTCCACTTTCACCATCTTTTATTCAACAGAGTGTTGGAAGTCCTTGCCACAGCGATCAGACAAGGAGAAAACATAAAAGGCATCCAAATTGGAAAGGAGAAATAAAACTGTCACTGTTTGCAGATGACCTGATATTGTATGCTGAGAACACTAAAGAGGTCACCAAAAGACTTCTAGATTTAATAATAAATGAACTCAGCTATGCAGCAGGATGGAAAATTAATGCCCAGAAGTAAATGGCATTTTTAAACAACATTCATGATCTCTCAGAAAGAGAAACTAAAACAAACAAACAAACAAACAAAAACACATTTAACGTGCAACAATAAAATTAAGATACTTAGGAATTAACTTAACCAAAGGGGTGAAAGACGTGTACTTGCAAAACAAATATGTTCAAAAGAGAGATAGAGGAAGATATAAACAAGTGTAAGAATATACCATGCTAATGGATTGCTAGAATCAACCTCATTCAGATGTCCGTACTCCCCAAAGCAATCTATAGATTCAAACTATTCATAAAATACCAATGTCCGATATCACAGACCTAGAAGAAGTAGTGCAAAAATTTAAAGGACACAAAAAGGACAGGACCCCAAATCGCTGCAGCAATTTTGGGAGGAAGAAAAAAGTGGAAGGAATCAAAATAATACATATCAAGATATAGTAAAGCCATTTTAATCGAAACAGAATGGAACTGGCAGAAGAACAGACTTAATGACAGAAATGGAACTGAACAGAGAACCCAGGAGTTGACCCAACTCATTACACTCAATTGAGATTTTACAAAGGAGGCAGAGCATACAGTGGAGTAAAGGAAGTCTCTTCAATAAATGGTGTTGGGAAAATTGGACAGGAACTTTCAAAATAATGCAACTAGACCACTATCTTGCACCACACACAAGGATCAACTCCAACTGGATAAAAAACTTAAAGGTAAAACATGAAACCATTAAAAATCCTAGAAGGAAATGGAGGCAGCATGATCTCAGACATCTCTCATTGCAATATGCTTACCAATACACTGCCTAGGGCAATGGAAGCAAAGGAGAAAATAAACAAATGGGACTACAGCAAAATAAAAAGATTCTGCACAAAGATACCATCAACAAAATGCAAAGGGAACTCATTATATGGGAGAACATATTTGCCGATGATACATCTGATAAAGGGTTACTACCCCTAATATTTTAAGAAACACACCTTCACAAGAGGAAGACAAACGATCCAATTAAAAAACGAGCAAAGACCTAAGTAGACACTTCTCCAAAGAGCGCATAAACATGTCCAAGAGACATATGAAAACTGCTCAGTGTCACTAATCACCAGAGAGATGAAAATTAAAACAATAATGGGGTATCACCTGAGGTCTTCCAGAATGGCTATGTTTTCAATAAGTCAATAAACAGAAAGTGCCTGTGAGGGTGTGCAGAAAAGCTCACCCTAGTATACTGCTGGTGGGAATGCAGACTCGTGCAGCCTCTATGGAAAACATTATGACATAGGAGGTTTTCTCAAAAATTGAAATACAGAACTGCCATTGAACCCAGTGGCCCCACTGCTTGGAATATGTCCTACGAAACCAGGAACATCGATCAGGAAGAATATATAAACCCCTCTGTTCAGAGCAGCACAATTTACAATAGCTCACAGGAATGGGTACATGAATCTGCTTTGATTCTGAGTGACGGTAGACATGCACACTCTTGCATCTTCCTTCAGCTTCCTGCCTGAACATGATGCCACACTGCAGTTCTTCAGACTTTCTGTCTCTTCCCAATGCCGCAGTGGCCTGGCGTCATAGGCTATCCTTCCGAGCCTCAGGGTGTTCATGTGAGAGAAAAATGTCCCAGCTACCTGACAACCCAAGGGGGAGCCCCACTGGCATCTCCTCACATGTCCTCTAAGTGCCTTCTCCTGGTTCCAACATCCTCAAGTAGTCCTTACTGATTTTCTGGCAGAGCAAAAAGTGATCGTCCAGAGACGGCAGGGATCTGACTAAAAATCCAAAAGCAGGGGAACACACCAAGCTCTCTTAGGGCATTGCAAGCAAGCCTCCACCTCAGCAATCCTGTCAGACCCTGCCACGCTGTGGGCAGACAACTAGTTGAAGTAGTTAAGGCTGCTGTTCTGGTGCCTGGAGCTGTTGGCCCATCGTTCATAATGCTGGCACCACTGAATGCAAGAGGCATAGGATGCACTGTATCCTGCAGCATGAGGAGTGTGTGGAGAAGGGCACATCACCTTTCAAGTTCTATGCACTTCCTGCTGCTGCCCATAGAGAGAGCCTGCTCCCGCCTGTGATGGTAATGAGATACTCCTTCACAGTGGCAGTACTGCATTAGTATGATTTGCTACAAAAGGACAGTTAACCTTGCCATCATCCCTGGCATGTCTGGCTCCCTCCACCTGCAGAAGGAATGTGGGTGGGGGTTAGGGACATCTCACTCCTGGACACCCAAGTGTCCCTGCTTACATGGACAGGTTATATTCTCAAGGCCCCTCCCTTTCCAGCACCAGTACCTGCAACATCACCTTCACATTGATCGTGTGGCTATGAAAGAACTAAAACATGGAGATCTACAAAACAGCCTGGCTTGGCCTGAACCACCTATCTTCTGGCCCCATTCCTTCTGCATAAGAGGCACAGAGGAACACAGAGGTTCCTGGGGTTACAGGTGCCTGCACCCATGCGGTCACACTGATTCCTCACAGGCTTTGATATCCCCACACCCTTGCCTGCACACGGCTTCACAGGATACCCTGATTCACGCACGTCACACGTTCCTGCCTCTGATGGAGGACTTGGGCATGCCCACACCATTTTGGGCTACTAAAACAGCTCTTCCAAACTGTGACTGGACAGAGGGCATCACGCTACTCAGCCCCGCCCCTCACTGTCAGCCTCAGTGTATGGGCCTCAGAACTGTGGTGAAACATTCCTGAGGAAGCTCTATGTTACCCGAGCATTTGCAGCTTTCCCAGGGTTTGGTGTCTGGGGGGCTCTTGCTTACGGCTACTCACGTTTCCCACTTCAGAATCCATTTTCTCTACCGCTTTCCCACAGATCCACAGTGACCCCTAGTAATATCCACAGGGAGAAATGCCCGGGACATTACAGGCTGCCCAGTCTGTGGGATATCTGAGGCTGAAGTGACAGGCAAAGGGAAGAACTGTGGCTGGAGAGGACTGTAGCCTACATTCTGGTAGAGTTGGGTGATCAGGATAACTACGGCCAAGATACGGTCTCAATCTGACTCCTTTTACATCAGTTCTCTTGTTTTTGTTTCCGTTACTCTTGCTCTTTCTGTCTTTTCCTCATTCTGACTCTTTCTTCCATCTACCCATTGGGTTTCAGTGACCCGTAGAAAGAACGACTTGATGCTGCCTAAGGGTTTCTTCATTGCAGGAGAAAGGCTCGGTCTGAAGGAACAAAGTAAATAAACAATCATATTCACACGAGGCCATTGTTATGTGAGGAAATGTAATACCGTCAAAAATGCACAAGATGTACTGGCTGTGGACACCATGGTCCAGAGATTGCCCAACACAACTTCACGTACATGCCTGTGCCTCTGTGTGTGTTGTGTGTGAGGGCTATAGAACACTCTGCATCTTATTGTCCCTCTGGGCATTTACCCTTCCAGCTGGGGATTCGACCCCAAGTGAACCTAATATCCAGACTGACTGCTCACATGCCTTTGCTCTCTTCCCCACAACTCCTACATGCAATTTATACTCCCACTGGCTAAGTGTGGTTCTGAATCCTGGGCTCAGAGGATGATTCTCGCAGCAAATACAGTGCTCTCATACTTCTAGGGAGGGCTTCTGCTTCAAGTGTGAAATGCACTGGGAAGCCTCCCACCGCGTTGCCTGCTGTCAATGTGTGAGCTGACCTCCGACAGAAAGGAACCTGGAAATCCATCATCCTTTCGGAGCTCGCAGTGGACATTCAGGCCCTTGCTCCCAAATCCCTTTCCTTGAGCTACCTTATGTCCCTGGGTCCATTAGTATCACCCACTTCAATGGACTTACTCTTAGTTCTCCCTCCTCCCCAGCCTCCAGCACACAGAAAGAATTCTGTCTTCTCATACTGTCCTAAAGCATAACAACTTAACCGCCACTGCCACTGCACAGGCCCAGCCCTCACAGGCAATGGTCATTCACAGGCAGCCAGTTGTAATGCCCCAAACTAGGGACAAACACCACAGAGACAGACGCTATTGATGCTCTTGATTTATGTGTTCCAAGAACACACGACAAACAGACAAACAGAGCTGATGCTCCTGCTTTAACTTTCCATTTCATACCATGCTCCCGATCTCTCTGTGACTGAATACCTGGTCACACAGACATTCTGCTCCATTGTCCTGTGCAGGAACATAATGTCTGCTTGAAAACACATACTCATGTCAAAACCTTCTTATGTGCACTTCTCTATTTGAAGGAAAATGGATGGTCCCTCCTATTTAACTCACACTGTGGGAGATACCCTAACACAATAATTGACTATCATCTCCTAGCAAAATTCCTAAAGAGTATAGTATAATTATTGGTGGCCCTAACATGAAGAGTCGGTCATTGCTGAAATTAGGATCTCTTAAATTTCCTGCTGCCTTGTGTTGGATGCATCACACCACACCACCTTTTTAATGAGCAATGACCTCAGGATCACCCAGTTAGGAATTTGGACACACCTAAGGAAATATTTGATGGTTGCAATGATCCATAAAAGGAAGTGGTGGCACAGCAGCCTCAGCCTTTGTATGAAAAGACTCCTGGACAAGTGTGGGAAGGGTCAGAGGAAGGACATCATGGGAGCCTCCATTTAAGGAATAGTAGACGGGCCTAAGGGTGAGGGAGGTGGCCTGGAGCGAGAGTTCAGAGGAGTGGGTCAATGAATCTGCTTTGATGCTGAATGATTTTGCACATGCACACTTCCTCATTTTACATCAGGTGTCCCTGTCTGAATATAATTCCCACTGCAGTGCTACATACTTCCTTTCTCAACCTGATTCTCTGAGGACCTGACATAACAGGCTCTATTCCTCCCAGTATCAGGGCGTCCATGAGAGAAAGCAATGACCCAGCTACCTAGCAAACTAGGGGCGAGTGTCCAGGAACAGTCCCCCTCACCTGTACTCCTCTACCTTCACTCTCCTGGGGCCAAGCTCCTCGCACAGTACTTGAGATGATTAGACCACACTTCTATTACTGATGTTCTAGTAGGGCAAACAGGACTAGTCAGAAGAAGCCAGGGATCTCACTTTACGAACCCAAGAGGTAGGGGAACCCAAAGCTCTCCTTCTGCATTGCCACCGAGGCCCAACCTCAGTATCCTGTCATATCCTTCCAGGTCGCAGCATTTTTCTCCTAAATAACATTGTCGGGAATGCTGGAAAGGCATTCTCACGCTTATCCAATAGATGGCAGCTTTTCGTTTCAAATCATGTTATTGGGGATGTTGGCAATTCATTCTCATGCTTGTCAAAACATGGCAGCTTTTTTTTACAAGTAAAGTTACTGAGCAGGCTGGCAATGCATATCCACACTTGTCCACGAGATGGCAGCATGACTTCACATGTCATTTCATTCGGGATGGTACCACTGCATTCCCTCGTTTCTCCACCAGGTGGCAGCACTTTTCCACCAAATGATTTCATTGGGCATGCACGGTAGGCATGCTCAGGTATGCCCAAGAGTTGTTTGCATTTACCTCAAAATGTCATTTCTTTCGTGATGCTGGAAATGGATTCTCATTCTTGAACAGTCACAGCATGCAGTTATGTCCGCACGTGCCAAAAGGCGGCTTCTAACAGAAAAATACAGTTTGCACATACTTCTACAAAGGGAATTTGGTTTAACTGTGAAATGAACGTAAAACCCCGGCCTGGTTCCCTGCTGTCTCCCTAAAGCGAGGGTATAAAGCGATGAAGCAAACGCATCATCCTTTATAACTTATCACTGCAAATTCCGACCCTTGCACACAAGGCCTTTCCTTGAACTCCCTTATCACCCAAGGGAAAATGGTAAACTCTATTGGACTTTCACTGATTTCTTAATCCACCACAGTCTCTACCACACAGAAAGAATTTTGGCTTCTGATACCATCAGAAAACACAACTTAGCCACTTCTGCAATTGTAAAGGCCATGCATTCACGGGGCGGGTAATTCAGAGAGTCCATTGTCAAGGCAAACAATACATAAACAGGCACATTAGATGCTCTCGCTTTATCTTGCCATTTATTCCATGTGCTGCATATATCCATGGCTGAATGCCTTTCCACAGGGACATTCTGCACCTAATTTCTACGCAGGAAAAGAATCTTTGCTTGAAACACCTTTTAATCTGAAAAAGCTTCTCACGTGCACTACTTATATTGGAAGGTCCCTCCTATAGTTCTCACACGTTAAATACGTGCAGTTAACACAGCAAATCTGGTATCATCTCCTCTGAGGATAATCAAAAAGTATTTAAAAATCATGTCAAGCCCAAACCTGACAAAGTTGGAATCTCTTCCGTTTTCTCCAGCCATGCATTCAACAGTTCCCACCACAACTTGGTTGTGATGGGCAGTGTACCCAGGAAGGCCAGCGATACAATTCAGTAAATACATGGTGGTTGTGATGATCAATAGAGGGATGTGGTGGCACAGCAGCCTCAGCATTTTCATGAAGGAGGATACTGGAAAATTGTGGAGGGGGTTCTAGGAAGCACATCACAGAACTTCTCTTTAATGCATGGTAGGCAGGCCTGAGGGTGGTGTTGGTGACCTGAGGTGTGAGATCAGAGAAATAGGCCAAAGAATCTACTTTCATTCTGAGTGACAGAGGAAACAGACATGACCTCATCATCCTTCAGCCTCCCCCAAGTGAACATGATTGGCACTGCGGTGCTCAGAACTTCCAGCCTCATCCTCATACCGTGATGATGTCACAGGCTGTATTTCTCCCAGCTTCAGTGTGTTCATGTGAGAAAACAATGTCCCAGCTACCTGGCAATCCAGAGGCAAGTGAAGAGTTGGTCTCTGCTCACCTGTTATCATCTATGTCCCCTCTCCTGATGCCAACATACACTCATAGTTCTCACTGTTGATCTGGAAAGGAAAAATGGGCTCCACAGGAGAGGGCAGGCGTCTAAACCACAAACCCAAAAAGCAGGGGATCACACCAAGCTCTCTAATGGCATTTCCTGCAAGGACCCACCTAAGCAATCCTGTCAGATCCCGAAACATGGTGATCAGAGACGAAGTTGAAGAAGTGAATGCTGCTGTTCTGCCTGCAGTTGTAGGCCTGTCGTTCATACTGCAGGTACCACTGAATGTGAGTGGAATGGGTCACCCTGTATCCTGCAGCTTGAGGAGTGTGTGGAGAGGAACCTGTCACCTTCCAACTTGGACACACTTCTTGCCGCAGGCCATGCAGGGAGCCTCCTCTCTCCTGCGATGGCTATGAGAGGATCCTTCACAATCACAGTATCGTGGATGTAGGGGTTTTTGTGAAAGAGCAGCACAGTCTTGCAGCGATTGCTGCCATGCCAGGCTTCCTTCACCTGCAAAAGGATAGTGGATCCGGTTTAGGGTGATAACTTATTCCAGAACTCCCGCCTATTCCTTCCTGCAGGGATAGGATTTTTTCACAAGCTCTCTACCTCCCCAGCCGTGGTCTGCACAGCCTGACCTTCAGATTGATCATGTGGCTGAGCATGGTTTCATCTTGGTCACTGATAATGGCTGACAATTCCAGATTGTTGACAAATTGCAGCAGGTCAAAACGCCTGCACGCTGCAAGCTGAACATGAAACAGCTACAAAAAGGAGCAGATCCTTAAAGCAGCTTGGATTGCTCCCACCTCTCTAACCCCTAGCCCAGCTCCTTCACCATAAGATGCAAAAAGAGAGCACAGTGGTTCTTGTGGGCTCCATGTGTTTATACACACACGGGCACACTGTTTTCCTGACAGCCTTTGACCTCGCCTACATACTTGCCTGCTGAGTGCTTAACAGGATACCTTTATTTGTGGACATCACTCATTCCTGCCTCTCACTGACTTGGATATACAGAGGACTTGGACACGCAGCCCCCCTCGAGTGCAGCATTACCCCAAGAAGAACCTGAGTGACACAGAGCAGTGTGGAGGCAATGGCCCTTGTTCTGCGCATGAGTCTGATCTGGGACGGCGCTCCTGAAGCCCAGGGAGAGTTTTTGTGGTACTGGTGAGATAAAAGGGTGTCTCTGAGATTTTGGATCACACTGTTCTCACTATCCTGAGCTTCACTCCAATGTGTCTATTTGATTCTGAGCTACCGATCCCCACTAATACATTTCTCATGCACTAGGGCAGGCATATTGCGTTCCCTTCTGTAGAGTCAAGGATACACTATTGACTCAGCATCTGGCAATGCACTGAACGTTTGTGCTTTTCAGTTCTAAACAGGGCTGCCGCCGCTGCCAGGTACTGGGCTTGAGCCAGCAGAAGGATCTGCTCACTTGTAAGTTCACGGGCTACATTCCTAACTTAAGTGCCCGGAGCACATCCAGTGGGGACCAGGTGCACTGCCCACTGAGCCAATCCTCTTCGTGCTCCTGCTCGACTGGCTCTTCTTGTGGATGTTTTGTTTCTATCTGTGCCTGAGGCTCAACATCAACCACTACCTTCATGACTTTTATGGCGTCCTCTCACCCAGGACAAACTGCTCCCTGCCAATTAATTCCTCCTCAATCAATTCCTTCTCCTCTCCCTGCTCCACCCTGTCTGGCCCTTGTAGAAACTCATGATACATTTCCTCTGCCAAAGCATAACTTACCCACTTCTGCAACTGTAAGGCCCAGCCCTCCCAGGGACTGGTCGATCATTCCAAGGCAGCCAATCGTAAGGCTCAAACCAACACACAAACAACAGACAGACAGACAGACAGACAGACAGACAGACACGGTACTTGCTCTTAATTTATCTTTCTAACTACATGCCATGCTCTGGATGTCTCCGCATCTCAATGCTTTCCCACAGGGACATTCTGCATCTATTTCCTGTGCAGGGAAACAATGTTTGCTTGAAAACACATATTTCGCTGAGAAAGCTTCTCATGTGCACGACTCTTCTTTGAAGTAAAATGGACAGTCCCTCCTATTTATCTCACAGTGTGGGAGGTCCCCTGAACACAACAAACCTCCTATTGTCTCCTCTGACTATTACTAAAGAATACTGAATAATCCCCAATCTGTAAAATGGGTCACTGCCGCCAGTGGGATCTCTTAAGTTTCCACCAGCCCTGTGTTCAACATGTGCCGCCACAACCCGTTTATAACGGGCAGTGTTTTCAGGATGACCTGTGGAGGAATAAGGAGACACTTAAGGAAATATATGGTGGTTGTGATGATCAATAGAGGCAAGTGGTTCCAGAGCAGCCTCAGCCTTTGCATTCTCATGCTGAAACACCACGTGGCAGCATTTTCTCCTCAAATGGTATTATTGCAGATGCTCACTCTGAATTCTTACTTTTGTCCAGAGGCGGCAGAAAGTTTCTTACCAACGATTGTTCTGGGGATGCTGGCAATGCATTCTCACACTTTTCCACCAGGTGTCGGCATGATTTCACGAGTAATTTTATTGGGGATGCTGGAAAAGCATTCACAATTCCATTCAACAGGTGGAAACATTTTCAACAGGATGAATCCATTGGTGAACTCGTGGATGCATTCTCACGTTTACCCACCAGGTGACAGTATTGTTCGAACTGAGGATCATACTTGGGATGCTTGTGGAGATGCAGAAGATGCATTTTCTCGTTTGTCCACCAGGTGGTGGCATTTTGACACCACGAGATTTTATTGGCTATGCTGACAATGGAAGCTAATGTGTGTCAAGCAGGCAGCAGAATTATTTTACCGCACGGTTTCCCTGGAGATGCTTGCAATGGTTCTATATTTATCAGTTGGCGTCAATATTATACTAGTGAATATCAGGAATGTTCTGGAAGTGCATTCTCACGCTTTTCCACCAGGTGGCAGAATTTCCCCACAAAGTACTTTTACTGAGGATGCTGGCAAGGCATTCCCACGTTTTTTTCTACAGCTGTCTGCATTTTCCCTCCACTGTCCCATTTTGGGGAAACTGGCAATGCATTTTGGCGCTGAAACATGAGATGGCAGCATTTTTCCACCAACGATTCTGTTTGAGATGCTGGCAATGCTTTCCCACGTTTGTCTTAACACGTTTGTGGAAGCATTTTTACTACCAAATTATATTATTGGGGGTGTTGAAAATTCAGTCTCAAGTTTGAAAAAGACTTGGCTACATTTTCCACAAATGTGATTATTTTGTGGATGTTGACAAGGCATTCTCACGTTTTAACAGCCATTGAACCTACTTTCCCAAAAATGATTCTATTGGGAATAGTGGCGTGGCACTTTCACTTTTGTTCAATAGCTGGCAACACTTTCACCACAAAGTATCGTTTGGGGAATGCTGGAAGCACGTTCGTCCAACGTACTTCGTAGAAGTACTTTTCCACAAAATGATTTTATTGCGGATGCGGGCAATGCATTCTTCAGTCCCTCAAACAAGAGGCCACATTTTCCACCAAACGATTACTTTGGTTGTGCTGGCAATGCATTCCCACATCTGTCCACAAGGTGGCCACTTTTTTTTACCAAGGGATTTTCCTGAGAACGCTGGCAATGCATTCTCTTGCTCGAATACCAGGTGACAGCATTTTCTCCACAAGTGATCTTATTGGAGATGCTGTAACTGCATTTTCACATTTGTAGAAAGGTGACTGGTTTCTTATTTACAAATGATTGTTTTAAGGCTGCTGGCAATTCCTTCTGACACTCAAACACCAGGTGCAGTATTTTCCCACCAAATGATATTATTGAGGATCCTGGCACTGCATGCTCCTCCTTGGAGAACAAGTGGCAGCTATTTTCCACCATGTAACTTCACTGGGGCTTCTGGCGATGCATTTTCACTCTTGTCCAATAGGTGGAAGCATTTTCCCACAAGTGATTTCACTGGGGATGCTGGCAATGAACACTCACACAAGTCGACAAGATAAGGGCATTTTTCCCACAAGAGATTTTCATTGTGAATCTTGGCAATGTATTTTCAAATGTGTCCGCCATTTGGCAGCCAGCATCATCTCAGAAGGGATTTTCATGAGGATGCGGGCAACGCATTCTCACACTTGTCAAACATGTGGCGGCCTTTTTCCAACAACTGATATTATTGGGGCTGCTGGCAATGCATTGTGAAGCCTGTTTACAACAAGCCCGCATTTTTCCACCAAATGTTATTATTGCACATAAAGGCAATGGTTTCTCCCGCTTGTCCACCCGTCGGCACCTTGACATCACAAGTGATTTTGTTTGGTAAGCTGAGAATGCATTCTTACGTTTGTTCAGCCAGTTGCGGAATTTTTCCACCAAGCGACTTTATTGCTGCTGGCTGTACATTCTCACGTTTGTCCAACTATTCGCCGCAGTTTTCCCCTAAAGTGATATTGTGTGTGTGGGTGTGGATGTTGGTTTTGAATTCTCACACGTGGACATTGGCTATCAGAATTTTAGGCCCAAATCACTTTATTGTGATTCCCGAGCATGCGTTCTCACTCTTGTCCACCAGTTGGCACCTTGATCTCAGTAGGGGTTTCATTGGGGATTCTGGGAAATCATTCATACAGTCCTTTAGCACCTGGTGGCCTTTTTCTCAAAGAGTGATTTTGTTGGGGATGCAGTCAATGCAAGCTTCACCTTGTCCACCAGGGGGCAGAATATTTCCACCAAGTTTTTTTTAAAGGGGATGCGTTTAATGCTCTCCCACTTACCTCCACAAGGTGGCAGCATTTTTAAAACAAATGCTTTTCTTGGGAATGCCGGGAATGCTCTCTCACATTTGTAAACAATGTCAGGTAATTTCTCATCAAACGTTTTTACGGGAGATGCCTGAAATACATTATCACCTTTTATTCAAAGGGGCAGCATTTTTTCAACCAAATAATTTTACAGGGGCTGGCAATGGATGCTCACGTTTGTCCCACACTTGGCAGCATTTGTCCCAGAGAAAGTTTTTTTGCGGGGATGCGTGGCAGCGTTTCGCCCCAAATGATTTTATTGAGGATGCCTGCAAGGCAGTCTCAGGTCTCTACATGAGGTCACAGTAGTTTTCAACCACATGATTGGATTGGGGATACTATCAGCGCATTCTCACCCTTTTGCATTTTGCCGACAGAGAGGTTTTGTGGTGATTCTGACAATACATTCTCAGACTTATCTGAGAATTGGCAGTATTTCCGTACAAATGGCCTTACTGGGGATGCTGGCAATGTATTCTCACGATTGTCCACGGAGGACAGCATTTTCAATCAAATAATTTTATGGGAGATGCTACGCAGCCATTCTTGCACTTGTCAACCAGAAGGCAGGTTTTCCACAGTATGATTTTATTGGGCATGCTGGCACTGCATTCGTAATCTTTTTCATAGGTGGCAAAACTTTCCCAAAAACTTATTATTTGGGGGATACTGGCAATGAATTGTCATTCTCAAGCATCCGTTGGCAGCATTTTTTAGCTAATGATTTTGTTGGGGATGCTCGCCGTGCGTTTTCCTATTTGTCGACCAGTGCACCTGGTGCCCGCTGGAGGTGCTCCAGGCACATAAGTTAGAGATGGAGAATATGGACTTGCAAGGAAGCAGAGCCTAACGGAAAATCTTGATAATGCATTGCCAGATTTCTCAGTAAAATCCCTGTGAGAGCTCAGTTCCGTATTATGTTCGAACGTTGGAAGCAAATGCCAGGATCCCCAATAAAATTGTTTGGGTCAAAGATGCCGCTTCCATGTGGGCAAGCGTAAGACTGCCTTGACGTTATTCCCAATAAAATCATTCTAGGAACAGTGCTGCCTCTTAATGGATAATCTTGAGAATGCATTTTCAGCATCTACAAAATAATCACCAGAGTGAACATATAGGCCATCGGCTGGACAAATGTAAGAATGCCTTCTGAGCCTACCAAATAAACTTGCATAAATGTCCAGTGTTGGGTCCTAAAAAATGATGGATTTCTAAGTATCCTCCCTGTAGGGAGTCGGTCACACATTAGGAACAGGCAACCAGGTGGGAGACTTCACAGTTGAACCAAAGTCCCTCTCTAGAAGTATGACTGCACAGTGTTTTGCTGAGAGAATCAGTCTCTGAGGCCGAAGATCCCAAGCGACATTTAGCAAGGGGTGGAATAAGGTGCACAGATACCTGTGGCGAATTGAGTCAAGGCGTGTGGGAAGTCAGAAGTGTATTAGGTTCATTTGGGCAAGAATCCCCTGCTGGAAGAGTAAATGAGCAGAGGGACAATAAGAAGGAGAGTGTGCCACAGCCCGCACACACAAGCACACACAAGCACACACACACACATGCACACACACAGAGGCAAAGGCATGGACATGAATTTGTGTTGGGCAATCTCTGGACTATGATGTCCACAGTCAGTACACCTTGCCCGTTTTTGACACTTTTTACGTTTCCTCAAATGGAAATGGCCTCCTGTGAATATGATTGTTTATTGACTTTGTTCCTTCAGACCAAGCCCTTGTGCAACCAACTAATCCTTAAGCAATATCAAGTCATCCTTGCTACTCGTCACTGAAACCCAAGGAGTGGATGAGAGAAAGTCAGAATGAGAGAAAGACCAAAAGAGCAAAAGCAATGGAAACAAATAAAAAGTTACTAATCTAAAAGGAGTCAGACTGAGACCTTATCTTGGCGGTAATAATCCTGATGATCCAACTCTACCAGAATGTAGGCTACAGTCCTCTCCAGCCACAGTTCTTCCCTTTGACTGTCACTTCAGTCTCAGATATCCCTTATACTGGAATAGCCTCTACTGCCCGGGCATTTCTCCCTGTGGATATTACCAGGGGTCCCTGTGGATGTGTGGGAAGTGTTAAAGAAAACGAATTCTGAAGTGGGAAACGTGAGTTGCCTTAAGAAAGAGCCCACTAGACACCGAACCGAAGGAAACCTAAAGATGCTAAGGCAAAATAGGACTTCCTCAGGAACGTTTCTCTACAGGTACAAGGCCCATACACTGAGGCTCACAGTGAGGGGCGGGGCTGAATACGATGATGCCTGCTGTAGTCTCACAGTTTGGAAGAAATGTTTCAGAAGCCCAACAGCAAAGGGGAGCGAGTGGGGTGTCCAGGAGCCTTTTCCACGCTACGTGACCACATCCCAAGCCCCTGTCTGTAGGCTCAGTGAGACCACACTGAGCACAGCAAGAACCCATACCCGGACCTGAAGTGTCTGTCTTTACTGTATGGCTTATTCTTGACCCTTTGGTCAAATATTAATTGACCATGATGGCACGGGTCAATTTCAGGATTCTGTACTTTTCCATTGATCTATGTGCCTGTTCCTGTGCCAGAAGCAGGTTGTTCTGATCACAGTGGCTTTGCCCTACAGCAGGATATTCAGTAATGTGATCCTACAACTCTGTTCTTTCTCAAGAATACTGTGGGTGCACGGGGTCTTTTTTGGTTTCCTATAAATTTTCGAAACATTTTTTCCAGCTCTGTGAAACACACTGTTGGGATTGATGACAATTGTGTTGAATTTATAGATTGTTTTGGGTAGCATGGATATTTTGATAATGTTAATTCTTTCAGTCTATAATTCTTTCACTCCTTTGTATCTTCCTCTATTTCTTTTTTCAATGTCCTGTTTCTGAATACAAGTCTTTTACATCCTTCTTTGACTTTACTCCTAGGTGTCTTATTTTTTCAGTTGCAATGGTAAATGGTATAGTCTTTTCTAAGAGTTCATAATCGGTGTAAAAAAATGCCATCAATGTGTTGATGTTAATTTTGCTTCCAGCTTCCTTGCCAAATTCATTAATTATATCCACAAGTACTCGGTGGACTCTTTAGTTTTTTATGTACAATATCATGTCATCTGCAAGTAATGACAGTTAACCTTCTCTCTTCCGATACGGATGCCTTTTATGTTTTCTTTTTGTCTGCTCGCTGTGGCTAGGACTTCCAGTAGTATGCTGAGCAGTAGTGGTGAAAGGGGCAACCGTGTCTTATTCCTCTTCTTAGGGGATATGGTTTTAGCCTTTGCACGTTGAGTATGATTTTGGCCCCAGGTATGTTGTATATGGCCTTTATTATGTTGAGATATATTCCCTCTATTTCCACTTTGCTCCCAGTTTTTTCCAAAATGGGTGCTGGATTTTCTAGAATATTTTCTCTGTATCTATTGATATGATCATAAGATTTTTGTCCTTCATTTTGTTTAGCTCTCACATTTCTTGATTTGCGAATATTATACCAGCGCTGCGTCTCCAGAATAAATCACACTTGGTCATGGTGTATGATCTTATTTAATGTATTGCTGGATAAAATTTGGTAATATATTTTCTGAGGATTTTGGCACCTATGTTCATGAGGGACGTTGGTCTGTGAAATTCTTTATTTGCAGGATCTTCATCTGGTTTTGGGATTATTATAATACTGGTCTCATAAAAATATCTCCCTCCTCTGGAATTTTCTAAAATATTTTGAGGAGAGTGGGTTTTAATTCTTCTTTAAATGTTTAGGTAAGCTCGCATGTAAATCCATCTGGCCCCAGACACTTGTTTGCTGGAAGTTTTTTTCTTATTACTTCTTCAATTGCATCCATTTTTACTGGCCCTCCAGGTTTTCTGATTCTTTCCGATTGAGTTTTAGCAGATTGTAGTTTTGAGGAATGTGTCCATTTTACGCAGCTTCCCCACTTTATTGTTGTGCATAGTGTTTTCTTAGTATTCTTTCTGTTTCTGTCATGTCAGTTGTTATATCGCCTCTTTCACATCTGATTTTGTTTTCTTGGGTCCTCACCGTTTGTTTTTTGGTGCGTCTGGCTAAAGACTCATCGATCTTATTTCTGTCAGAAAACTAGTTCTTACTTTCATTGATATTTTGTACTGTGTTTTTGGTCTCTGTGTCGTTCATTTCTGTTCTGATCTTCACTATTTTCTTTCTTCTACATCTCCTCGAAATGTTCAGGTCCTCTTCCCTTTTTAATATTGGGTTGTTGTTTTTGTTTTGTTACTTACATAAGAAATAAAAATGACTTTACATTCTGAATTCTGTGTTTTATTTTAATCTCTGATAGCAGATTTATGCCCCTTCAGAAATTGATGTAGAATATACGTCATCTAAAACTAAACATTTTAAACTATACGCTCCAGTGGTTTTAAAATTGGAATAATGTAGAACTGTTACAGCATAACAAGAAGCTAGAAAAATTCCAGGACAAGTTGAAAGGGAAACTGAGATAGATTTTTAGACAGCAGTTTGAGTTAAGCCTATCTTCCCTAAGCCAAAGGCACTGGAGAATAAATAGTTTGTATTAGATGGGAAAGATGCAGAAACCCAGGTGCAGAGACTAGGGCACAGGAAACCACCTGGACAGGAACCCCCAGAGGCCTACAAGGGACAAAGACTGGGAAAACAAGAACTTTGTCCCCAGGTAATCTATTCTCCCAGAGCATGTCATGGGTCATGCGGTGGAGACCCCCTAAGCATTCCTCCCTAAAGATACCTTTTAAGTCTCAGTTGTATTTCAGCTCCAGGCCCATAAAAGCATTAAGACAAGACAAGTGGCATTGGAGTGGACTCAGGACCAGACACATTGACAAATGAGGCCCTTCCTGGCATGGACTAATCAGTGGCGACCAGCACCCTGAAAGGGCACCCCTGGAAAGCTCATGAATATTCTCTTGAGAGCTCCCCTTAAGCCTCCCATAAGATTTTCCACCTGCAAGGGAGATAAATATGCTCAGGACAAAGGACCAAGTGTGAGCTCCCCTACACCACAGGAAAGCGTGACAGCGCCAGTTTCCTCCTTCCTTCTGCGGGGGCCCCATGGTGCTTTCAACCAGGGGAGCAATGGGCAGTGGCAGCTCATCCCAGGCTTGTCTTCTGAAACTGTCTGAAAGGTCTTGGAAATGTGTCCAAGGCCCCCTTTTCTCTGACTTCCCAGTGAGCAAAGGCAGCCCAGCCTAGGCTATCCTGTTACTTCGTCTATGCACCTGCCTTGGTTCACCATCCTAAGTACATTTTTATTACAGCCATTAAAGCTTTGGGTTTTTTTCTTCATTTTTTTCTCTTGATTGAAATCTTTCCTTCAAGATGACAAGAGCTGAGGCCTTCTGCCTGTATCCCCTGTAACACAACCGTCATCTTTTCACTTCGGAAACCTTAATGTCAACATAAAAGAAAGCCTCATCCCATTTAAAGAGTATACCCAATTCTACTCTGGACTATTTCCTCATTTACACTGATGTCTTTCCCATCTCCATGGCTATGCTATTGCTATTGTCGTTGTTGTTAACCCTCACTAGAGGATATTTTTTTCATTGACTTCCAGAGAGAGTGGCATGGAAGAAGGGGTAGAGAGAGAGAGGTGCCTCAGTGTTAGAGACACAGACATTGGTTGCTTTTCTAATTCGCTGCACGCCTGGGATGAGGAATGAATCTACAACCTAGGTATGTGCCCTCAACTGGGAATCAAACCGGAGACCCTTCAGTGTGCAGGCCGACACTATACCACTGAGCCCCGCTGCCCAGGGTAGATATGCCTTTTTAAATATGAAGTTTGTAGGTATATTTAACTTGAAATTGGTAGAGGTTTTAAAATGATTTCTTTAGTTTTACTCATGTTTTCATTGGTGATTTGCCACTATTATATTACTGGCATTAATTTTGCAACAGTTTGTATGTAGCAGGGAGGAAACACTTTTAGATCAGGGTCCAAATAGAGTAGTGTATACGAACTTTTTTTGTTAAAAACTTTTATAGCAATGAGAACCAGAAAAATTTCTACTAAACTATCTAACACTACAACTGAAAGATTTAGAAAGAGAACAGAAAACAAGAAAGGGCCCAGAGGAAGTAAAAGGAAGAAAATAATAAAGAACCAGAGCCTAAATAAATAACGTAGAGACTAAAAAATTAAAAAAGGTCAATGCAACCAAGAGCTTGTCTTTGAATAGACAATCAGTGTGATGAACTTTTAACCCAACTCACCAAAAACCAAAGACAGAGGTCAAAAATAAATAAATTGAGGAACAAAAGAAGTGAAGTAACAACTGATACCACTGAAATACAAAGGGTTGTAAGCAAATACCCTGAACAACTATATGCCAACGACCTGGATGAAATAGACAAATTTCTGGAAATACACAACCTTCCAATACTCAGTGAGGAAGAATCAGGCATGCTGAACACGTTGATAAAAACTGGTGAAATTGGAACAGTGATTTTTTAAAAAATGCCCAAGAAAAAAAGGGCCAGGCCCAGACAGTTTCAGAGGGGAGTTTTATCAAACATTCAAAAAATAATTCAAATTGTTCCAAAAAGTCCGAGAGGAACAAACACTCCCAAGCTCTTTTTAGGCAGCCTGAATAATCCCAACTACAAATCCAGGTAAAGACCTTGCAAAGAAAGAATTACAGGCCAATATCCGTGATAAACAAAGATGCTAAAATCTTCAAACAAATATTAGCAAATTGGATCAAGCAATATGTTAAACAGATCACACCCCATGACCAAGTGGGGTTTATTCCAGGGATGCAGGTTTGGTACAGTATTCACAAATCTATAAATGTGATGCATCACAGGAACCATTTGACAAACAAAAATCTCATGATCATCTCAGTAGGTGCAGAAAGAGCAACAAAACCCAGCGCCCATTTTTGAGAAAAACTCTTAGCACAGTGGGGATAGAGGGATCATGCCTAAACACATTAAAGTCCTTATAGGACAAACCTTCAGTCAACTTCATACTCAATGGGCAAAAACTAACACATATCCCCTAATAAGAGGAACAAGACAGGGACGTCCACTTTCACCATCTTTTATTCAACAGAGTGTTGGAAGTCCTTGCCACAGCGATCAGACAAGGAGAAAACATAAAAGGCATCCAAATTGGAAAGGAGAAATAAAACTGTCACTGTTTGCAGATGACCTGATATTGTATGCTGAGAACACTAAAGAGGTCACCAAAAGACTTCTAGATTTAATAATAAATGAACTCAGCTATGCAGCAGGATGGAAAATTAATGCCCAGAAGTAAATGGCATTTTTAAACAACATTCATGATCTCTCAGAAAGAGAAACTAAAACAAACAAACAAACAAACAAAAACACATTTAACGTGCAACAATAAAATTAAGATACTTAGGAATTAACTTAACCAAAGGGGTGAAAGACGTGTACTTGCAAAACAAATATGTTCAAAAGAGAGATAGAGGAAGATATAAACAAGTGTAAGAATATACCATGCTAATGGATTGCTAGAATCAACCTCATTCAGATGTCCGTACTCCCCAAAGCAATCTATAGATTCAAACTATTCATAAAATACCAATGTCCGATATCACAGACCTAGAAGAAGTAGTGCAAAAATTTAAAGGACACAAAAAGGACAGGACCCCAAATCGCTGCAGCAATTTTGGGAGGAAGAAAAAAGTGGAAGGAATCAAAATAATACATATCAAGATATAGTAAAGCCATTTTAATCGAAACAGAATGGAACTGGCAGAAGAACAGACTTAATGACAGAAATGGAACTGAACAGAGAACCCAGGAGTTGACCCAACTCATTACACTCAATTGAGATTTTACAAAGGAGGCAGAGCATACAGTGGAGTAAAGGAAGTCTCTTCAATAAATGGTGTTGGGAAAATTGGACAGGAACTTTCAAAATAATGCAACTAGACCACTATCTTGCACCACACACAAGGATCAACTCCAACTGGATAAAAAACTTAAAGGTAAAACATGAAACCATTAAAAATCCTAGAAGGAAATGGAGGCAGCATGATCTCAGACATCTCTCATTGCAATATGCTTACCAATACACTGCCTAGGGCAATGGAAGCAAAGGAGAAAATAAACAAATGGGACTACAGCAAAATAAAAAGATTCTGCACAAAGATACCATCAACAAAATGCAAAGGGAACTCATTATATGGGAGAACATATTTGCCGATGATACATCTGATAAAGGGTTACTACCCCTAATATTTTAAGAAACACACCTTCACAAGAGGAAGACAAACGATCCAATTAAAAAACGAGCAAAGACCTAAGTAGACACTTCTCCAAAGAGCGCATAAACATGTCCAAGAGACATATGAAAACTGCTCAGTGTCACTAATCACCAGAGAGATGAAAATTAAAACAATAATGGGGTATCACCTGAGGTCTTCCAGAATGGCTATGTTTTCAATAAGTCAATAAACAGAAAGTGCCTGTGAGGGTGTGCAGAAAAGCTCACCCTAGTATACTGCTGGTGGGAATGCAGACTCGTGCAGCCTCTATGGAAAACATTATGACATAGGAGGTTTTCTCAAAAATTGAAATACAGAACTGCCATTGAACCCAGTGGCCCCACTGCTTGGAATATGTCCTACGAAACCAGGAACATCGATCAGGAAGAATATATAAACCCCTCTGTTCAGAGCAGCACAATTTACAATAGCTCACAGGAATGGGTACATGAATCTGCTTTGATTCTGAGTGACGGTAGACATGCACACTCTTGCATCTTCCTTCAGCTTCCTGCCTGAACATGATGCCACACTGCAGTTCTTCAGACTTTCTGTCTCTTCCCAATGCCGCAGTGGCCTGGCGTCATAGGCTATCCTTCCGAGCCTCAGGGTGTTCATGTGAGAGAAAAATGTCCCAGCTACCTGACAACCCAAGGGGGAGCCCCACTGGCATCTCCTCACATGTCCTCTAAGTGCCTTCTCCTGGTTCCAACATCCTCAAGTAGTCCTTACTGATTTTCTGGCAGAGCAAAAAGTGATCGTCCAGAGACGGCAGGGATCTGACTAAAAATCCAAAAGCAGGGGAACACACCAAGCTCTCTTAGGGCATTGCAAGCAAGCCTCCACCTCAGCAATCCTGTCAGACCCTGCCACGCTGTGGGCAGACAACTAGTTGAAGTAGTTAAGGCTGCTGTTCTGGTGCCTGGAGCTGTTGGCCCATCGTTCATAATGCTGGCACCACTGAATGCAAGAGGCATAGGATGCACTGTATCCTGCAGCATGAGGAGTGTGTGGAGAAGGGCACATCACCTTTCAAGTTCTATGCACTTCCTGCTGCTGCCCATAGAGAGAGCCTGCTCCCGCCTGTGATGGTAATGAGATACTCCTTCACAGTGGCAGTACTGCATTAGTATGATTTGCTACAAAAGGACAGTTAACCTTGCCATCATCCCTGGCATGTCTGGCTCCCTCCACCTGCAGAAGGAATGTGGGTGGGGGTTAGGGACATCTCACTCCTGGACACCCAAGTGTCCCTGCTTACATGGACAGGTTATATTCTCAAGGCCCCTCCCTTTCCAGCACCAGTACCTGCAACATCACCTTCACATTGATCGTGTGGCTATGAAAGAACTAAAACATGGAGATCTACAAAACAGCCTGGCTTGGCCTGAACCACCTATCTTCTGGCCCCATTCCTTCTGCATAAGAGGCACAGAGGAACACAGAGGTTCCTGGGGTTACAGGTGCCTGCACCCATGCGGTCACACTGATTCCTCACAGGCTTTGATATCCCCACACCCTTGCCTGCACACGGCTTCACAGGATACCCTGATTCACGCACGTCACACGTTCCTGCCTCTGATGGAGGACTTGGGCATGCCCACACCATTTTGGGCTACTAAAACAGCTCTTCCAAACTGTGACTGGACAGAGGGCATCACGCTACTCAGCCCCGCCCCTCACTGTCAGCCTCAGTGTATGGGCCTCAGAACTGTGGTGAAACATTCCTGAGGAAGCTCTATGTTACCCGAGCATTTGCAGCTTTCCCAGGGTTTGGTGTCTGGGGGGCTCTTGCTTACGGCTACTCACGTTTCCCACTTCAGAATCCATTTTCTCTACCGCTTTCCCACAGATCCACAGTGACCCCTAGTAATATCCACAGGGAGAAATGCCCGGGACATTACAGGCTGCCCAGTCTGTGGGATATCTGAGGCTGAAGTGACAGGCAAAGGGAAGAACTGTGGCTGGAGAGGACTGTAGCCTACATTCTGGTAGAGTTGGGTGATCAGGATAACTACGGCCAAGATACGGTCTCAATCTGACTCCTTTTACATCAGTTCTCTTGTTTTTGTTTCCGTTACTCTTGCTCTTTCTGTCTTTTCCTCATTCTGACTCTTTCTTCCATCTACCCATTGGGTTTCAGTGACCCGTAGAAAGAACGACTTGATGCTGCCTAAGGGTTTCTTCATTGCAGGAGAAAGGCTCGGTCTGAAGGAACAAAGTAAATAAACAATCATATTCACACGAGGCCATTGTTATGTGAGGAAATGTAATACCGTCAAAAATGCACAAGATGTACTGGCTGTGGACACCATGGTCCAGAGATTGCCCAACACAACTTCACGTACATGCCTGTGCCTCTGTGTGTGTTGTGTGTGAGGGCTATAGAACACTCTGCATCTTATTGTCCCTCTGGGCATTTACCCTTCCAGCTGGGGATTCGACCCCAAGTGAACCTAATATCCAGACTGACTGCTCACATGCCTTTGCTCTCTTCCCCACAACTCCTACATGCAATTTATACTCCCACTGGCTAAGTGTGGTTCTGAATCCTGGGCTCAGAGGATGATTCTCGCAGCAAATACAGTGCTCTCATACTTCTAGGGAGGGCTTCTGCTTCAAGTGTGAAATGCACTGGGAAGCCTCCCACCGCGTTGCCTGCTGTCAATGTGTGAGCTGACCTCCGACAGAAAGGAACCTGGAAATCCATCATCCTTTCGGAGCTCGCAGTGGACATTCAGGCCCTTGCTCCCAAATCCCTTTCCTTGAGCTACCTTATGTCCCTGGGTCCATTAGTATCACCCACTTCAATGGACTTACTCTTAGTTCTCCCTCCTCCCCAGCCTCCAGCACACAGAAAGAATTCTGTCTTCTCATACTGTCCTAAAGCATAACAACTTAACCGCCACTGCCACTGCACAGGCCCAGCCCTCACAGGCAATGGTCATTCACAGGCAGCCAGTTGTAATGCCCCAAACTAGGGACAAACACCACAGAGACAGACGCTATTGATGCTCTTGATTTATGTGTTCCAAGAACACACGACAAACAGACAAACAGAGCTGATGCTCCTGCTTTAACTTTCCATTTCATACCATGCTCCCGATCTCTCTGTGACTGAATACCTGGTCACACAGACATTCTGCTCCATTGTCCTGTGCAGGAACATAATGTCTGCTTGAAAACACATACTCATGTCAAAACCTTCTTATGTGCACTTCTCTATTTGAAGGAAAATGGATGGTCCCTCCTATTTAACTCACACTGTGGGAGATACCCTAACACAATAATTGACTATCATCTCCTAGCAAAATTCCTAAAGAGTATAGTATAATTATTGGTGGCCCTAACATGAAGAGTCGGTCATTGCTGAAATTAGGATCTCTTAAATTTCCTGCTGCCTTGTGTTGGATGCATCACACCACACCACCTTTTTAATGAGCAATGACCTCAGGATCACCCAGTTAGGAATTTGGACACACCTAAGGAAATATTTGATGGTTGCAATGATCCATAAAAGGAAGTGGTGGCACAGCAGCCTCAGCCTTTGTATGAAAAGACTCCTGGACAAGTGTGGGAAGGGTCAGAGGAAGGACATCATGGGAGCCTCCATTTAAGGAATAGTAGACGGGCCTAAGGGTGAGGGAGGTGGCCTGGAGCGAGAGTTCAGAGGAGTGGGTCAATGAATCTGCTTTGATGCTGAATGATTTTGCACATGCACACTTCCTCATTTTACATCAGGTGTCCCTGTCTGAATATAATTCCCACTGCAGTGCTACATACTTCCTTTCTCAACCTGATTCTCTGAGGACCTGACATAACAGGCTCTATTCCTCCCAGTATCAGGGCGTCCATGAGAGAAAGCAATGACCCAGCTACCTAGCAAACTAGGGGCGAGTGTCCAGGAACAGTCCCCCTCACCTGTACTCCTCTACCTTCACTCTCCTGGGGCCAAGCTCCTCGCACAGTACTTGAGATGATTAGACCACACTTCTATTACTGATGTTCTAGTAGGGCAAACAGGACTAGTCAGAAGAAGCCAGGGATCTCACTTTACGAACCCAAGAGGTAGGGGAACCCAAAGCTCTCCTTCTGCATTGCCACCGAGGCCCAACCTCAGTATCCTGTCATATCCTTCCAGGTCGCAGCATTTTTCTCCTAAATAACATTGTCGGGAATGCTGGAAAGGCATTCTCACGCTTATCCAATAGATGGCAGCTTTTCGTTTCAAATCATGTTATTGGGGATGTTGGCAATTCATTCTCATGCTTGTCAAAACATGGCAGCTTTTTTTTACAAGTAAAGTTACTGAGCAGGCTGGCAATGCATATCCACACTTGTCCACGAGATGGCAGCATGACTTCACATGTCATTTCATTCGGGATGGTACCACTGCATTCCCTCGTTTCTCCACCAGGTGGCAGCACTTTTCCACCAAATGATTTCATTGGGCATGCACGGTAGGCATGCTCAGGTATGCCCAAGAGTTGTTTGCATTTACCTCAAAATGTCATTTCTTTCGTGATGCTGGAAATGGATTCTCATTCTTGAACAGTCACAGCATGCAGTTATGTCCGCACGTGCCAAAAGGCGGCTTCTAACAGAAAAATACAGTTTGCACATACTTCTACAAAGGGAATTTGGTTTAACTGTGAAATGAACGTAAAACCCCGGCCTGGTTCCCTGCTGTCTCCCTAAAGCGAGGGTATAAAGCGATGAAGCAAACGCATCATCCTTTATAACTTATCACTGCAAATTCCGACCCTTGCACACAAGGCCTTTCCTTGAACTCCCTTATCACCCAAGGGAAAATGGTAAACTCTATTGGACTTTCACTGATTTCTTAATCCACCACAGTCTCTACCACACAGAAAGAATTTTGGCTTCTGATACCATCAGAAAACACAACTTAGCCACTTCTGCAATTGTAAAGGCCATGCATTCACGGGGCGGGTAATTCAGAGAGTCCATTGTCAAGGCAAACAATACATAAACAGGCACATTAGATGCTCTCGCTTTATCTTGCCATTTATTCCATGTGCTGCATATATCCATGGCTGAATGCCTTTCCACAGGGACATTCTGCACCTAATTTCTACGCAGGAAAAGAATCTTTGCTTGAAACACCTTTTAATCTGAAAAAGCTTCTCACGTGCACTACTTATATTGGAAGGTCCCTCCTATAGTTCTCACACGTTAAATACGTGCAGTTAACACAGCAAATCTGGTATCATCTCCTCTGAGGATAATCAAAAAGTATTTAAAAATCATGTCAAGCCCAAACCTGACAAAGTTGGAATCTCTTCCGTTTTCTCCAGCCATGCATTCAACAGTTCCCACCACAACTTGGTTGTGATGGGCAGTGTACCCAGGAAGGCCAGCGATACAATTCAGTAAATACATGGTGGTTGTGATGATCAATAGAGGGATGTGGTGGCACAGCAGCCTCAGCATTTTCATGAAGGAGGATACTGGAAAATTGTGGAGGGGGTTCTAGGAAGCACATCACAGAACTTCTCTTTAATGCATGGTAGGCAGGCCTGAGGGTGGTGTTGGTGACCTGAGGTGTGAGATCAGAGAAATAGGCCAAAGAATCTACTTTCATTCTGAGTGACAGAGGAAACAGACATGACCTCATCATCCTTCAGCCTCCCCCAAGTGAACATGATTGGCACTGCGGTGCTCAGAACTTCCAGCCTCATCCTCATACCGTGATGATGTCACAGGCTGTATTTCTCCCAGCTTCAGTGTGTTCATGTGAGAAAACAATGTCCCAGCTACCTGGCAATCCAGAGGCAAGTGAAGAGTTGGTCTCTGCTCACCTGTTATCATCTATGTCCCCTCTCCTGATGCCAACATACACTCATAGTTCTCACTGTTGATCTGGAAAGGAAAAATGGGCTCCACAGGAGAGGGCAGGCGTCTAAACCACAAACCCAAAAAGCAGGGGATCACACCAAGCTCTCTAATGGCATTTCCTGCAAGGACCCACCTAAGCAATCCTGTCAGATCCCGAAACATGGTGATCAGAGACGAAGTTGAAGAAGTGAATGCTGCTGTTCTGCCTGCAGTTGTAGGCCTGTCGTTCATACTGCAGGTACCACTGAATGTGAGTGGAATGGGTCACCCTGTATCCTGCAGCTTGAGGAGTGTGTGGAGAGGAACCTGTCACCTTCCAACTTGGACACACTTCTTGCCGCAGGCCATGCAGGGAGCCTCCTCTCTCCTGCGATGGCTATGAGAGGATCCTTCACAATCACAGTATCGTGGATGTAGGGGTTTTTGTGAAAGAGCAGCACAGTCTTGCAGCGATTGCTGCCATGCCAGGCTTCCTTCACCTGCAAAAGGATAGTGGATCCGGTTTAGGGTGATAACTTATTCCAGAACTCCCGCCTATTCCTTCCTGCAGGGATAGGATTTTTTCACAAGCTCTCTACCTCCCCAGCCGTGGTCTGCACAGCCTGACCTTCAGATTGATCATGTGGCTGAGCATGGTTTCATCTTGGTCACTGATAATGGCTGACAATTCCAGATTGTTGACAAATTGCAGCAGGTCAAAACGCCTGCACGCTGCAAGCTGAACATGAAACAGCTACAAAAAGGAGCAGATCCTTAAAGCAGCTTGGATTGCTCCCACCTCTCTAACCCCTAGCCCAGCTCCTTCACCATAAGATGCAAAAAGAGAGCACAGTGGTTCTTGTGGGCTCCATGTGTTTATACACACACGGGCACACTGTTTTCCTGACAGCCTTTGACCTCGCCTACATACTTGCCTGCTGAGTGCTTAACAGGATACCTTTATTTGTGGACATCACTCATTCCTGCCTCTCACTGACTTGGATATACAGAGGACTTGGACACGCAGCCCCCCTCGAGTGCAGCATTACCCCAAGAAGAACCTGAGTGACACAGAGCAGTGTGGAGGCAATGGCCCTTGTTCTGCGCATGAGTCTGATCTGGGACGGCGCTCCTGAAGCCCAGGGAGAGTTTTTGTGGTACTGGTGAGATAAAAGGGTGTCTCTGAGATTTTGGATCACACTGTTCTCACTATCCTGAGCTTCACTCCAATGTGTCTATTTGATTCTGAGCTACCGATCCCCACTAATACATTTCTCATGCACTAGGGCAGGCATATTGCGTTCCCTTCTGTAGAGTCAAGGATACACTATTGACTCAGCATCTGGCAATGCACTGAACGTTTGTGCTTTTCAGTTCTAAACAGGGCTGCCGCCGCTGCCAGGTACTGGGCTTGAGCCAGCAGAAGGATCTGCTCACTTGTAAGTTCACGGGCTACATTCCTAACTTAAGTGCCCGGAGCACATCCAGTGGGGACCAGGTGCACTGCCCACTGAGCCAATCCTCTTCGTGCTCCTGCTCGACTGGCTCTTCTTGTGGATGTTTTGTTTCTATCTGTGCCTGAGGCTCAACATCAACCACTACCTTCATGACTTTTATGGCGTCCTCTCACCCAGGACAAACTGCTCCCTGCCAATTAATTCCTCCTCAATCAATTCCTTCTCCTCTCCCTGCTCCACCCTGTCTGGCCCTTGTAGAAACTCATGATACATTTCCTCTGCCAAAGCATAACTTACCCACTTCTGCAACTGTAAGGCCCAGCCCTCCCAGGGACTGGTCGATCATTCCAAGGCAGCCAATCGTAAGGCTCAAACCAACACACAAACAACAGACAGACAGACAGACAGACAGACAGACAGACACGGTACTTGCTCTTAATTTATCTTTCTAACTACATGCCATGCTCTGGATGTCTCCGCATCTCAATGCTTTCCCACAGGGACATTCTGCATCTATTTCCTGTGCAGGGAAACAATGTTTGCTTGAAAACACATATTTCGCTGAGAAAGCTTCTCATGTGCACGACTCTTCTTTGAAGTAAAATGGACAGTCCCTCCTATTTATCTCACAGTGTGGGAGGTCCCCTGAACACAACAAACCTCCTATTGTCTCCTCTGACTATTACTAAAGAATACTGAATAATCCCCAATCTGTAAAATGGGTCACTGCCGCCAGTGGGATCTCTTAAGTTTCCACCAGCCCTGTGTTCAACATGTGCCGCCACAACCCGTTTATAACGGGCAGTGTTTTCAGGATGACCTGTGGAGGAATAAGGAGACACTTAAGGAAATATATGGTGGTTGTGATGATCAATAGAGGCAAGTGGTTCCAGAGCAGCCTCAGCCTTTGCATTCTCATGCTGAAACACCACGTGGCAGCATTTTCTCCTCAAATGGTATTATTGCAGATGCTCACTCTGAATTCTTACTTTTGTCCAGAGGCGGCAGAAAGTTTCTTACCAACGATTGTTCTGGGGATGCTGGCAATGCATTCTCACACTTTTCCACCAGGTGTCGGCATGATTTCACGAGTAATTTTATTGGGGATGCTGGAAAAGCATTCACAATTCCATTCAACAGGTGGAAACATTTTCAACAGGATGAATCCATTGGTGAACTCGTGGATGCATTCTCATGTTTACCCACCAGGTGACAGTATTGTTCGAACTGAGGATCATACTTGGGATGCTTGTGGAGATGCAGAAGATGCATTTTCTCGTTTGTCCACCAGGTGGTGGCATTTTGACACCACGAGATTTTATTGGCTATGCTGACAATGGAAGCTAATGTGTGTCAAGCAGGCAGCAGAATTATTTTACCGCACGGTTTCCCTGGAGATGCTTGCAATGGTTCTATATTTATCAGTTGGCGTCAATATTATACTAGTGAATATCAGGAATGTTCTGGAAGTGCATTCTCACGCTTTTCCACCAGGTGGCAGAATTTCCCCACAAAGTACTTTTACTGAGGATGCTGGCAAGGCATTCCCACGTTTTTTTCTACAGCTGTCTGCATTTTCCCTCCACTGTCCCATTTTGGGGAAACTGGCAATGCATTTTGGCGCTGAAACATGAGATGGCAGCATTTTTCCACCAACGATTCTGTTTGAGATGCTGGCAATGCTTTCCCACGTTTGTCTTAACACGTTTGTGGAAGCATTTTTACTACCAAATTATATTATTGGGGGTGTTGAAAATTCAGTCTCAAGTTTGAAAAAGACTTGGCTACATTTTCCACAAATGTGATTATTTTGTGGATGTTGACAAGGCATTCTCACGTTTTAACAGCCATTGAACCTACTTTCCCAAAAATGATTCTATTGGGAATAGTGGCGTGGCACTTTCACTTTTGTTCAATAGCTGGCAACACTTTCACCACAAAGTATCGTTTGGGGAATGCTGGAAGCACGTTCGTCCAACGTACTTCGTAGAAGTACTTTTCCACAAAATGATTTTATTGCGGATGCGGGCAATGCATTCTTCAGTCCCTCAAACAAGAGGCCACATTTTCCACCAAACGATTACTTTGGTTGTGCTGGCAATGCATTCCCACATCTGTCCACAAGGTGGCCACTTTTGTTTACCAAGGGATTTTCCTGAGAACGCTGGCAATGCATTCTCTTGCTCGAATACCAGGTGACAGCATTTTCTCCACAAGTGATCTTATTGGAGATGCTGTAACTGCATTTTCACATTTGTAGAAAGGTGACTGGTTTCTTATTTACAAATGATTGTTTTAAGGCTGCTGGCAATTCCTTCTGACACTCAAACACCAGGTGCAGTATTTTCCCACCAAATGATATTATTGAGGATCCTGGCACTGCATGCTCCTCCTTGGAGAACAAGTGGCAGCTATTTTCCACCATGTAACTTCACTGGGGCTTCTGGCGATGCATTTTCACTCTTGTCCAATAGGTGGAAGCATTTTCCCACAAGTGATTTCACTGGGGATGCTGGCAATGAACACTCACACAAGTCGACAAGATAAGGGCATTTTTCCCACAAGAGATTTTCATTGTGAATCTTGGCAATGTATTTTCAAATGTGTCCGCCATTTGGCAGCCAGCATCATCTCAGAAGGGATTTTCATGAGGATGCGGGCAACGCATTCTCACACTTGTCAAACATGTGGCGGCCTTTTTCCAACAACTGATATTATTGGGGCTGCTGGCAATGCATTGTGAAGCCTGTTTACAACAAGCCCGCATTTTTCCACCAAATGTTATTATTGCACATAAAGGCAATGGTTTCTCCCGCTTGTCCACCCGTTGGCACCTTGACATCACAAGTGATTTTGTTTGGTAAGCTGAGAATGCATTCTTACGTTTGTTCAGCCAGTTGCGGAATTTTTCCACCAAGCGACTTTATTGCTGCTGGCTGTACATTCTCACGTTTGTCCAACTATTCGCCGCAGTTTTCCCCTAAAGTGATATTGTGTGTGTGGGTGTGGATGTTGGTTTTGAATTCTCACACGTGGACATTGGCTATCAGAATTTTAGGCCCAAATCACTTTATTGTGATTCCCGAGCATGCGTTCTCACTATTGTCCACCAGTTGGCACCTTGATCTCAGTAGGGGTTTCATTGGGGATTCTGGGAAATCATTCATACAGTCCTTTAGCACCTGGTGGCCTTTTTCTCAAAGAGTGATTTTGTTGGGGATGCAGTCAATGCAAGCTTCACCTTGTCCACCAGGGGGCAGAATATTTCCACCAAGTTTTTTTTAAAGGGGATGCGTTTAATGCTCTCCCACTTACCTCCACAAGGTGGCAGCATTTTTAAAACAAATGCTTTTCTTGGGAATGCCGGGAATGCTCTCTCACATTTGTAAACAATGTCAGGTAATTTCTCATCAAACGTTTTTACGGGAGATGCCTGAAATACATTATCACCTTTTATTCAAAGGGGCAGCATTTTTTCAACCAAATAATTTTACAGGGGCTGGCAATGGATGCTCACGTTTGTCCCACACTTGGCAGCATTTGTCCCAGAGAAAGTTTTTTTGCGGGGATGCGTGGCAGCGTTTCGCCCCAAATGATTTTATTGAGGATGCCTGCAAGGCAGTCTCAGGTCTCTACATGAGGTCACAGTAGTTTTCAACCACATGATTGGATTGGGGATACTATCAGCGCATTCTCACCCTTTTGCATTTTGCCGACAGAGAGGTTTTGTGGTGATTCCGACAATACATTCTCAGACTTATCTGAGAATTGGCAGTATTTCCGTACAAATGGCCTTACTGGGGATGCTGGCAATGTATTCTCACGATTGTCCACGGAGGACAGCATTTTCAATCAAATAATTTTATGGGAGATGCTACGCAGCCATTCTTGCACTTGTCAACCAGAAGGCAGGTTTTCCACAGTATGATTTTATTGGGCATGCTGGCACTGCATTCGTAATCTTTTTCATAGGTGGCAAAACTTTCCCAAAAACTTATTATTTGGGGGATACTGGCAATGAATTGTCATTCTCAAGCATCCGTTGGCAGCATTTTTTAGCTAATGATTTTGTTGGGGATGCTCGCCGTGCGTTTTCCTATTTGTCGACCAGTGCACCTGGTGCCCGCTGGAGGTGCTCCAGGCACATAAGTTAGAGATGGAGAATATGGACTTGCAAGGAAGCAGAGCCTAACGGAAAATCTTGATAATGCATTGCCAGATTTCTCAGTAAAATCCCTGTGAGAGCTCAGTTCCGTATTATGTTCGAACGTTGGAAGCAAATGCCAGGATCCCCAATAAAATTGTTTGGGTCAAAGATGCCGCTTCCATGTGGGCAAGCGTAAGACTGCCTTGACGTTATTCCCAATAAAATCATTCTAGGAACAGTGCTGCCTCTTAATGGATAATCTTGAGAATGCATTTTCAGCATCTACAAAATAATCACCAGAGTGAACATATAGGCCATCGGCTGGACAAATGTAAGAATGCCTTCTGAGCCTACCAAATAAACTTGCATAAATGTCCAGTGTTGGGTCCTAAAAAATGATGGATTTCTAAGTATCCTCCCTGTAGGGAGTCGGTCACACATTAGGAACAGGCAACCAGGTGGGAGACTTCACAGTTGAACCAAAGTCCCTCTCTAGAAGTATGACTGCACAGTGTTTTGCTGAGAGAATCAGTCTCTGAGGCCGAAGATCCCAAGCGACATTTAGCAAGGGGTGGAATAAGGTGCACAGATACCTGTGGCGAATTGAGTCAAGGCGTGTGGGAAGTCAGAAGTGTATTAGGTTCATTTGGGCAAGAATCCCCTGCTGGAAGAGTAAATGAGCAGAGGGACAATAAGAAGGAGAGTGTGCCACAGCCCTCACACACAAGCACACACAAGCACACACACACACATGCACACACACAGAGGCAAAGGCATGGACATGAATTTGTGTTGGGCAATCTCTGGACTATGATGTCCACAGTCAGTACACCTTGCCCGTTTTTGACACTTTTTACGTTTCCTCAAATGGAAATGGCCTCCTGTGAATATGATTGTTTATTGACTTTGTTCCTTCAGACCAAGCCCTTGTGCAACCAACTAATCCTTAAGCAATATCAAGTCATCCTTGCTACTCGTCACTGAAACCCAAGGAGTGGATGAGAGAAAGTCAGAATGAGAGAAAGACCAAAAGAGCAAAAGCAATGGAAACAAATAAAAAGTTACTAATCTAAAAGGAGTCAGACTGAGACCTTATCTTGGCGGTAATAATCCTGATGATCCAACTCTACCAGAATGTAGGCTACAGTCCTCTCCAGCCACAGTTCTTCCCTTTGACTCTCACTTCAGTCTCAGATATCCCTTATACTGGAATAGCCTCTACTGCCCGGGCATTTCTCCCTGTGGATATTACCAGGGGTCCCTGTGGATGTGTGGGAAGTGTTAAAGAAAACGAATTCTGAAGTGGGAAACGTGAGTTGCCTTAAGAAAGAGCCCACTAGACACCGAACCGAAGGAAACCTAAAGATGCTAAGGCAAAATAGGACTTCCTCAGGAACGTTTCTCTACAGGTACAAGGCCCATACACTGAGGCTCACAGTGAGGGGCGGGGCTGAATACGATGATGCCTGCTGTAGCCTCACAGTTTGGAAGAAATGTTTCAGAAGCCCAACAGCAAAGGGGAGCGAGTGGGGTGTCCAGGAGCCTTTTCCACGCTACGTGACCACATCCCAAGCCCCTGTCTGTAGGCTCAGTGAGACCACACTGAGCACAGCAAGAACCCATACCCGGACCTGAAGTGTCTGTCTTTACTGTATGGCTTATTCTTGACCCTTTGGTCAAATATTAATTGACCATGATGGCACGGGTCAATTTCAGGATTCTGTACTTTTCCATTGATCTATGTGCCTGTTCCTGTGCCAGAAGCAGGTTGTTCTGATCACAGTGGCTTTGCCCTACAGCAGGATATTCAGTAATGTGATCCTACAACTCTGTTCTTTCTCAAGAATACTGTGGGTGCACGGGGTCTTTTTTGGTTTCCTATAAATTTTCGAAACATTTTTTCCAGCTCTGTGAAACACACTGTTGGGATTGATGACAATTGTGTTGAATTTATAGATTGTTTTGGGTAGCATGGATATTTTGATAATGTTAATTCTTTCAGTCTATAATTCTTTCACTCCTTTGTATCTTCCTCTATTTCTTTTTTCAATGTCCTGTTTCTGAATACAAGTCTTTTACATCCTTCTTTGACTTTACTCCTAGGTGTCTTATTTTTTCAGTTGCAATGGTAAATGGTATAGTCTTTTCTAAGAGTTCATAATCGGTGTAAAAAAAATGCCATCAATGTGTTGATGTTAATTTTGCTTCCAGCTTCCTTGCCAAATTCATTAATTATATCCACAAGTACTCGGTGGACTCTTTAGTTTTTTATGTACAATATCATGTCATCTGCAAGTAATGACAGTTAACCTTCTCTCTTCCGATACGGATGCCTTTTATGTTCTCTTTTTGTCTGCTCGCTGTGGCTAGGACTTCCAGTAGTATGCTGAGCAGTAGTGGTGAAAGGGGCAACCGTGTCTTATTCCTCTTCTTAGGGGATATGGTTTTAGCCTTTGCACGTTGAGTATGATTTTGGCCCCAGGTATGTTGTATATGGCCTTTATTATGTTGAGATATATTCCCTCTATTTCCACTTTGCTCCCAGTTTTTTCCAAAATGGGTGCTGGATTTTCTAGAATATTTTCTCTGTATCTATTGATATGATCATAAGATTTTTGTCCTTCATTTTGTTTAGCTCTCACATTTCTTGATTTGCGAATATTATACCAGCGCTGCGTCTCCAGAATAAATCACACTTGGTCATGGTGTATGATCTTATTTAATGTATTGCTGGATAAAATTTGGTAATATATTTTCTGAGGATTTTGGCACCTATGTTCATGAGGGACGTTGGTCTGTGAAATTCTTTATTTGCAGGATCTTCATCTGGTTTTGGGATTATTATAATACTGGTCTCATAAAAATATCTCCCTCCTCTGGAATTTTCTAAAATATTTTGAGGAGAGTGGGTTTTAATTCTTCTTTAAATGTTTAGGTAAGCTCGCATGTAAATCCATCTGGCCCCAGACACTTGTTTGCTGGAAGTTTTTTTCTTATTACTTCTTCAATTGCATCCATTTTTACTGGCCCTCCAGGTTTTCTGATTCTTTCCGATTGAGTTTTAGCAGATTGTAGTTTTGAGGAATGTGTCCATTTTACGCAGCTTCCCCACTTTATTGTTGTGCATAGTGTTTTCTTAGTATTCTTTCTGTTTCTGTCATGTCAGTTGTTATATCGCCTCTTTCACATCTGATTTTGTTTTCTTGGGTCCTCACCGTTTGTTTTTTGGTGCGTCTGGCTAAAGACTCATCGATCTTATTTCTGTCAGAAAACTAGTTCTTACTTTCATTGATATTTTGTACTGTGTTTTTGGTCTCTGTGTCGTTCATTTCTGTTCTGATCTTCACTATTTTCTTTCTTCTACATCTCCTCGAAATGTTCAGGTCCTCTTCCCTTTTTAATATTGGGTTGTTGTTTTTGTTTTGTTACTTACATAAGAAATAAAAATGACTTTACATTCTGAATTCTGTGTTTTATTTTAATCTCTGATAGCAGATTTATGCCCCTTCAGAAATTGATGTAGAATATACGTCATCTAAAACTAAACATTTTAAACTATACGCTCCAGTGGTTTTAAAATTGGAATAATGTAGAACTGTTACAGCATAACAAGAAGCTAGAAAAATTCCAGGACAAGTTGAAAGGGAAACTGAGATAGATTTTTAGACAGCAGTTTGAGTTAAGCCTATCTTCCCTAAGCCAAAGGCACTGGAGAATAAATAGTTTGTATTAGATGGGAAAGATGCAGAAACCCAGGTGCAGAGACTAGGGCACAGGAAACCACCTGGACAGGAACCCCCAGAGGCCTACAAGGGACAAAGACTGGGAAAACAAGAACTTTGTCCCCAGGTAATCTATTCTCCCAGAGCATGTCATGGGTCATGCGGTGGAGACCCCCTAAGCATTCCTCCCTAAAGATACCTTTTAAGTCTCAGTTGTATTTCAGCTCCAGGCCCATAAAAGCATTAAGACAAGACAAGTGGCATTGGAGTGGACTCAGGACCAGACACATTGACAAATGAGGCCCTTCCTGGCATGGACTAATCAGTGGCGACCAGCACCCTGAAAGGGCACCCCTGGAAAGCTCATGAATATTCTCTTGAGAGCTCCCCTTAAGCCTCCCATAAGATTTTCCACCTGCAAGGGAGATAAATATGCTCAGGACAAAGGACCAAGTGTGAGCTCCCCTACACCACAGGAAAGCGTGACAGCGCCAGTTTCCTCCTTCCTTCTGCGGGGGCCCCATGGTGCTTTCAACCAGGGGAGCAATGGGCAGTGGCAGCTCATCCCAGGCTTGTCTTCTGAAACTGTCTGAAAGGTCTTGGAAATGTGTCCAAGGCCCCCTTTTCTCTGACTTCCCAGTGAGCAAAGGCAGCCCAGCCTAGGCTATCCTGTTACTTCGTCTATGCACCTGCCTTGGTTCACCATCCTAAGTACATTTTTATTACAGCCATTAAAGCTTTGGGTTTTTTTCTTCATTTTTTTCTCTTGATTGAAATCTTTCCTTCAAGATGACAAGAGCTGAGGCCTTCTGCCTGTATCCCCTGTAACACAACCGTCATCTTTTCACTTCTGAAACCTTAATGTCAACATAAAAGAAAGCCTCATCCCATTTAAAGAGTATACCCAATTCTACTCTGGACTATTTCCTCATTTACACTGATGTCTTTCCCATCTCCATGGCTATGCTATTGCTATTGTCGTTGTTGTTAACCCTCACTAGAGGATATTTTTTTCATTGACTTCCAGAGAGAGTGGCATGGAAGAAGGGGTAGAGAGAGAGAGGTGCCTCAGTGTTAGAGACACAGACATTGGTTGCTTTTCTAATTCGCTGCACACCTGGGATGAGGAATGAATCTACAACCTAGGTATGTGCCCTCAACTGGGAATCAAACCGGAGACCCTTCAGTGTGCAGGCCGACACTATACCACTGAGCCCCGCTGCCCAGGGTAGATATGCCTTTTTAAATATGAAGTTTGTAGGTATATTTAACTTGAAATTGGTAGAGGTTTTAAAATGATTTCTTTAGTTTTACTCATGTTTTCATTGGTGATTTGCCACTATTATATTACTGGCATTAATTTTGCAACAGTTTGTATGTAGCAGGGAGGAAACACTTTTAGATCAGGGTCCAAATAGAGTAGTGTATACGAACTTTTTTTGTTAAAAGCTTTTATAGCAATGAGAACCAGAAAAATTTCTACTAAACTATCTAACACTACAACTGAAAGATTTAGAAAGAGAACAGAAAACAAGAAAGGGCCCAGAGGAAGTAAAAGGAAGAAAATAATAAAGAACCAGAGCCTAAATAAATAACGTAGAGACTAAAAAATTAAAAAAGGTCAATGCAACCAAGAGCTTGTCTTTGAATAGACAATCAGTGTGATGAACTTTTAACCCAACTCACCAAAAACCAAAGACAGAGGTCAAAAATAAATAAATTGAGGAACAAAAGAAGTGAAGTAACAACTGATACCACTGAAATACAAAGGGTTGTAAGCAAATACCCTGAACAACTATATGCCAACGACCTGGATGAAATAGACAAATTTCTGGAAATACACAACCTTCCAATACTCAGTGAGGAAGAATCAGGCATGCTGAACACGTTGATAAAAACTGGTGAAATTGGAACAGTGATTTTTTAAAAAATGCCCAAGAAAAAAAGGGCCAGGCCCAGACAGTTTCAGAGGGGAGTTTTATCAAACATTCAAAAAATAATTCAAATTGTTCCAAAAAGTCCGAGAGGAACAAACACTCCCAAGCTCTTTTTAGGCAGCCTGAATAATCCCAACTACAAATCCAGGTAAAGACCTTGCAAAGAAAGAATTACAGGCCAATATCCGTGATAAACAAAGATGCTAAAATCTTCAAACAAATATTAGCAAATTGGATCAAGCAATATGTTAAACAGATCACACCCCATGACCAAGTGGGGTTTATTCCAGGGATGCAGGTTTGGTACAGTATTCACAAATCTATAAATGTGATGCATCACAGGAACCATTTGACAAACAAAAATCTCATGATCATCTCAGTAGGTGCAGAAAGAGCAACAAAACCCAGCGCCCATTTTTGAGAAAAACTCTCAGCACAGTGGGGATAGAGGGATCATGCCTAAACACATTAAAGTCCTTATAGGACAAACCTTCAGTCAACTTCATACTCAATGGGCAAAAACTAACACATATCCCCTAATAAGAGGAACAAGACAGGGACGTCCACTTTCACCATCTTTTATTCAACAGAGTGTTGGAAGTCCTTGCCACAGCGATCAGACAAGGAGAAAACATAAAAGGCATCCAAATTGGAAAGGAGAAATAAAACTGTCACTGTTTGCAGATGACCTGATATTGTATGCTGAGAACACTAAAGATGTCACCAAAAGACTTCTAGATTTAATAATAAATGAACTCAGCTATGCAGCAGGATGGAAAATTAATGCCCAGAAGTAAATGGCATTTTTAAACAACATTCATGATCTCTCAGAAAGAGAAACTAAAACAAACAAACAAACAAACAAAAACACATTTAACGTGCAACAATAAAATTAAGATACTTAGGAATTAACTTAACCAAAGGGGTGAAAGACGTGTACTTGCAAAACAAATATGTTCAAAAAAGAGATAGAGGAAGATATAAACAAGTGTAAGAATGTACCATGCTAATGGATTGCTAGAATCAACCTCATTCAGATGTGCGTACTCCCCAAAGCAATCTATAGATTCAAACTATTCATAAAATACCAATGTCCGATATCACAGACCTAGAAGAAGTAGTGCAAAAATTTAAAGGACACAAAAAGGACAGGACCCCCAAATCGCTGCAGCAATTTTGGGAGGAAGAAAAAAGTGGAAGGAATCAAAATAATACATATCAAGATATAGTAAAGCCATTTTAATCGAAACAGAATGGAACTGGCAGAAGAACAGACTTAATGACAGAAATGGAACTGAACAGAGAACCCAGGAATTGACCCAACTCATTACACTCAATTGAGATTTTACAAAGGAGGCAGAGCATACAGTGGAGTAAAGGAAGTCTCTTCAATAAATGGTGTTGGGAAAATTGGACAGGAACTTTCAAAATAATGCAACTAGACCACTATCTTGCACCACACACAAGGATCAACTCCAACTGGATAAAAAACTTAAAGGTAAAACATGAAACCATTAAAAATCCTAGAAGGAAATGGAGGCAGCATGATCTCAGACATCTCTCATTGCAATATGCTTACCAATACACTGCCTAGGGCAATGGAAGCAAAGGAGAAAATAAACAAATGGGACTACAGCAAAATAAAAAGATTCTGCACAAAGATACCATCAACAAAATGCAAAGGGAACTCATTATATGGGAGAACATATTTGCCGATGATACATCTGATAAAGGGTTACTACCCCTAATATTTTAAGAAACACACCTTCACAAGAGGAAGACAAACGATCCAATTAAAAAACGAGCAAAGACCTAAGTAGACACTTCTCCAAAGAGCGCATAAACATGTCCAAGAGACATATGAAAACTGCTCAGTGTCACTAATCACCAGAGAGATGAAAATTAAAACAATAATGGGGTATCACCTGAGGTCTTCCAGAATGGCTATGTTTTCAATAAGTCAATAAACAGAAAGTGCCTGTGAGGGTGTGCAGAAAAGCTCACCCTAGTATACTGCTGGTGGGAATGCAGACTCGTGCAGCCTCTATGGAAAACATTATGACATAGGAGGTTTTCTCAAAAATTGAAATACAGAACTGCCATTGAACCCAGTGGCCCCACTGCTTGGAATATGTCCTACGAAACCAGGAACATCGATCAGGAAGAATATATAAACCCCTCTGTTCAGAGCAGCACAATTTACAATAGCTCACAGGAATGGGTACATGAATCTGCTTTGATTCTGAGTGACGGTAGACATGCACACTCTTGCATCTTCCTTCAGCTTCCTGCCTGAACATGATGCCACACTGCAGTTCTTCAGACTTTCTGTCTCTTCCCAATGCCGCAGTGGCCTGGCGTCATAGGCTATCCTTCCGAGCCTCAGGGTGTTCATGTGAGAGAAAAATGTCCCAGCTACCTGACAACCCAAGGGGGAGCCCCACTGGCATCTCCTCACATGTCCTCTAAGTGCCTTCTCCTGGTTCCAACATCCTCAAGTAGTCCTTACTGATTTTCTGGCAGAGCAAAAAGTGATCGTCCAGAGACGGCAGGGATCTGACTAAAAATCCAAAAGCAGGGGAACACACCAAGCTCTCTTAGGGCATTGCAAGCAAGCCTCCACCTCAGCAATCCTGTCAGACCCTGCCACGCTGTGGGCAGACAACTAGTTGAAGTAGTTAAGGCTGCTGTTCTGGTGCCTGGAGCTGTTGGCCCATCGTTCATAATGCTGGCACCACTGAATGCAAGAGGCATAGGATGCACTGTATCCTGCAGCATGAGGAGTGTGTGGAGAAGGGCACATCACCTTTCAAGTTCTATGCACTTCCTGCTGCTGCCCATAGAGAGAGCCTGCTCCCGCCTGTGATGGTAATGAGATACTCCTTCACAGTGGCAGTACTGCATTAGTATGATTTGCTACAAAAGGACAGTTAACCTTGCCATCATCCCTGGCATGTCTGGCTCCCTCCACCTGCAGAAGGAATGTGGGTGGGGGTTAGGGACATCTCACTCCTGGACACCCAAGTGTCCCTGCTTACATGGACAGGTTATATTCTCAAGGCCCCTCCCTTTCCAGCACCAGTACCTGCAACATCACCTTCACATTGATCGTGTGGCTCTGAAAGAACTAAAACATGGAGATCTACAAAACAGCCTGGCTTGGCCTGAACCACCTATCTTCTGGCCCCATTCCTTCTGCATAAGAGGCACAGAGGAACACAGAGGTTCCTGGGGTTACAGGTGCCTGCACCCATGCGGTCACACTGATTCCTCACAGGCTTTGATATCCCCACACCCTTGCCTGCACACGGCTTCACAGGATACCCTGATTCACGCACGTCACACGTTCCTGCCTCTGATGGAGGACTTGGGCATGCCCACACCATTTTGGGCTACTAAAACAGCTCTTCCAAACTGTGACTGGACAGAGGGCATCACGCTACTCAGCCCCGCCCCTCACTGTCAGCCTCAGTGTATGGGCCTCAGAACTGTGGTGAAACATTCCTGAGGAAGCTCTATGTTACCCGAGCATTTGCAGCTTTCCCAGGGTTTGGTGTCTGGGGGGCTCTTGCTTACGGCTACTCACGTTTCCCACTTCAGAATCCATTTTCTCTACCGCTTTCCCACAGATCCACAGTGACCCCTAGTAATATCCACAGGGAGAAATGCCCGGGACATTACAGGCTGCCCAGTCTGTGGGATATCTGAGGCTGAAGTGACAGGCAAAGGGAAGAACTGTGGCTGGAGAGGACTGTAGCCTACATTCTGGTAGAGTTGGGTGATCAGGATAACTACGGCCAAGATACGGTCTCAATCTGACTCCTTTTACATCAGTTCTCTTGTTTTTGTTTCCGTTACTCTTGCTCTTTCTGTCTTTTCCTCATTCTGACTCTTTCTTCCATCTACCCATTGGGTTTCAGTGACCCGTAGAAAGAACGACTTGATGCTGCCTAAGGGTTTCTTCATTGCAGGAGAAAGGCTCGGTCTGAAGGAACAAAGTAAATAAACAATCATATTCACACGAGGCCATTGTTATGTGAGGAAATGTAATACCGTCAAAAATGCACAAGATGTACTGGCTGTGGACACCATGGTCCAGAGATTGCCCAACACAACTTCACGTACATGCCTGTGCCTCTGTGTGTGTTGTGTGTGAGGGCTATAGAACACTCTGCATCTTATTGTCCCTCTGGGCATTTACCCTTCCAGCTGGGGATTCGACCCCAAGTGAACCTAATATCCAGACTGACTGCTCACATGCCTTTGCTCTCTTCCCCACAACTCCTACATGCAATTTATACTCCCACTGGCTAAGTGTGGTTCTGAATCCTGGGCTCAGAGGATGATTCTCGCAGCAAATACAGTGCTCTCATACTTCTAGGGAGGGCTTCTGCTTCAAGTGTGAAATGCACTGGGAAGCCTCCCACCGCGTTGCCTGCTGTCAATGTGTGAGCTGACCTCCGACAGAAAGGAACCTGGAAATCCATCATCCTTTCGGAGCTCGCAGTGGACATTCAGGCCCTTGCTCCCAAATCCCTTTCCTTGAGCTACCTTATGTCCCTGGGTCCATTAGTATCACCCACTTCAATGGACTTACTCTTAGTTCTCCCTCCTCCCCAGCCTCCAGCACACAGAAAGAATTCTGTCTTCTCATACTGTCCTAAAGCATAACAACTTAACCGCCACTGCCACTGCACAGGCCCAGCCCTCACAGGCAATGGTCATTCACAGGCAGCCAGTTGTAATGCCCCAAACTAGGGACAAACACCACAGAGACAGACGCTATTGATGCTCTTGATTTATGTGTTCCAAGAACACACGACAAACAGACAAACAGAGCTGATGCTCCTGCTTTAACTTTCCATTTCATACCATGCTCCCGATCTCTCTGTGACTGAATACCTGGTCACACAGACATTCTGCTCCATTGTCCTGTGCAGGAACATAATGTCTGCTTGAAAACACATACTCATGTCAAAACCTTCTTATGTGCACTTCTCTATTTGAAGGAAAATGGATGGTCCCTCCTATTTAACTCACACTGTGGGAGATACCCTAACACAATAATTGACTATCATCTCCTAGCAAAATTCCTAAAGAGTATAGTATAATTATTGGTGGCCCTAACATGAAGAGTCGGTCATTGCTGAAATTAGGATCTCTTAAATTTCCTGCTGCCTTGTGTTGGATGCATCACACCACACCACCTTTTTAATGAGCAATGACCTCAGGATCACCCAGTTAGGAATTTGGACACACCTAAGGAAATATTTGATGGTTGCAATGATCCATAAAAGGAAGTGGTGGCACAGCAGCCTCAGCCTTTGTATGAAAAGACTCCTGGACAAGTGTGGGAAGGGTCAGAGGAAGGACATCATGGGAGCCTCCATTTAAGGAATAGTAGACAGGCCTAAGGGTGAGGGAGGTGGCCTGGAGCGAGAGTTCAGAGGAGTGGGTCAATGAATCTGCTTTGATTCTGAATGATTTTGCACATGCACACTTCCTCATTTTACATCAGGTGTCCCTGTCTGAATATAATTCCCACTGCAGTGCTACATACTTCCTTTCTCAACCTGATTCTCTGAGGACCTGACATAACAGGCTCTACTCCTCCCAGTATCAGGGCGTCCATGAGAGAAAGCAATGACCCAGCTACCTAGCAAACTAGGGGCGAGTGTCCAGGAACAGTCCCCCTCACCTGTACTCCTCTACCTTCACTCTCCTGGGGCCAAGCTCCTCGCACAGTACTTGAGATGATTAGACCACACTTCTATTACTGATGTTCTAGTAGGGCAAACAGGACTAGTCAGAAGAAGCCAGGGATCTCACTTTACGAACCCAAGAGGTAGGGGAACCCAAAGCTCTCCTTCTGCATTGCCACCGAGGCCCAACCTCAGTATCCTGTCATATCCTTCCAGGTCGCAGCATTTTTCTCCTAAATAACATTGTCGGGAATGCTGGAAAGGCATTCTCACGCTTATCCAATAGATGGCAGCTTTTCGTTTCAAATCATGTTATTGGGGATGTTGGCAATTCATTCTCATGCTTGTCAAAACATGGCAGCTTTTTTTTACAAATAAAGTTACTGAGCAGGCTGGCAATGCATATCCACACTTGTCCACGAGATGGCAGCATGACTTCACATGTCATTTCATTCGGGATGGTACCACTGCATTCCCTCGTTTCTCCACCAGGTGGCAGCACTTTTCCACCAAATGATTTCATTGGGCATGCACGGTAGGCATGCTCAGGTATGCCCAAGAGTTGTTTGCATTTACCTCAAAATGTCATTTCTTTCGTGATGCTGGAAATGGATTCTCATTCTTGAACAGTCACAGCATGCAGTTATGTCCGCACGTGCCAAAAGGCGGCTTCTAACAGAAAAATACAGTTTGCACATACTTCTACAAAGGGAATTTGGTTTAACTGTGAAATGAACGTAAAACCCCGGCCTGGTTCCCTGCTGTCACTGTGTGAGCCGACTCCCTAAAGCGAGGGTATGGCAAACGCATCATCCTTTATAACTTATCACTGCAAATTCCGACCCTTGCACACAAGGCCTTTCCTTGAACTCCCTTATCACCCAAGGGAAAATGGTAAACTCTATTGGACTTTCACTGATTTCTTAATCCACCACAGTCTCTACCACACAGAAAGAATTTTGGCTTCTGATACCATCAGAAAACACAACTTAGCCACTTCTGCAATTGTAAAGGCCATGCATTCACGGGGCGGGTAATTCAGAGAGTCCATTGTCAAGGCAAACAATACATAAACAGGCACATTAGATGCTCTCGCTTTATCTTGCCATTTATTCCATGTGCTGCATATGTCCATGGCTGAATGCCTTTCCACAGGGACATTCTGCACCTAATTTCTACGCAGGAAAAGAATCTTTGCTTGAAACACCTTTTAATCTGAAAAAGCTTCTCACGTGCACTACTTATATTGGAAGGTCCCTCCTATAGTTCTCACACGTTAAATACGTGCAGTTAACACAGCAAATCTGGTATCATCTCCTCTGAGGATAATCAAAAAGTATTTAAAAATCATGTCAAGCCCAAACCTGACAAAGTTGGAATCTCTTCCTTTTTCTCCAGCCATGCATTCAACAGTTCCCACCACAACTTGGTTGTGATGGGCAGTGTACCCAGGAAGGCCAGCGATACAATTCAGTAAATACATGGTGGTTGTGATGATCAATAGAGGGATGTGGTGGCACAGCAGCCTCAGCATTTTCATGAAGGAGGATACTGGAAAATTGTGGAGGGGGTTCTAGGAAGCACATCACAGAACTTCTCTTTAATGCATGGTAGGCAGGCCTGAGGGTGGTGTTGGTGACCTGAGGTGTGAGATCAGAGAAATAGGCCAAAGAATCTACTTTCATTCTGAGTGACAGAGGAAACAGACATGACCTCATCATCCTTCAGCCTCCCCCAAGTGAACATGATTGGCACTGCGGTGCTCAGAACTTCCAGCCTCATCCTCATACCGTGATGATGTCACAGGCTGTATTTCTCCCAGCTTCAGTGTGTTCATGTGAGAAAACAATGTCCCAGCTACCTGGCAATCCAGAGGCAAGTGAAGAGTTGGTCTCTGCTCACCTGTTATCATCTATGTCCCCTCTCCTGATGCCAACATACACTCATAGTTCTCACTGTTGATCTGGAAAGGAAAAATGGGCTCCACAGGAGAGGGCAGGCGTCTAAACCACAAACCCAAAAAGCAGGGGATCACACCAAGCTCTCTAATGGCATTTCCTGCAAGGACCCACCTAAGCAATCCTGTCAGATCCCGAAACATGGTGATCAGAGACGAAGTTGAAGAAGTGAATGCTGCTGTTCTGCCTGCAGTTGTAGGCCTGTCGTTCATACTGCAGGTACCACTGAATGTGAGTGGAATGGGTCACCCTGTATCCTGCAGCTTGAGGAGTGTGTGGAGAGGAACCTGTCACCTTCCAACTTGGACACACTTCTTGCCGCAGGCCATGCAGGGAGCCTCCTCTCTCCTGCGATGGCTATGAGAGGATCCTTCACAATCACAGTATCGTGGATGTAGGGGTTTTTGTGAAAGAGCAGCACAGTCTTGCAGCGATTGCTGCCATGCCAGGCTTCCTTCACCTGCAAAAGGATAGTGGATCCGGTTTAGGGTGATAACTTATTCCAGAACTCCCGCCTATTCCTTCCTGCAGGGATAGGATTTTTTCACAATCTCTCTACCTCCCCAGCCGTGGTCTGCACAGCCTGACCTTCAGATTGATCATGTGGCTGAGCATGGTTTCATCTTGGTCACTGATAATGGCTGACAATTCCAGATTGTTGACAAATTGCAGCAGGTCAAAACGCCTGCACGCTGCAAGCTGAACATGAAACAGCTACAAAAAGGAGCAGATCCTTAAAGCAGCTTGGATTGCTCCCACCTCTCTAACCCCTAGCCCAGCTCCTTCACCATAAGATGCAAAAAGAGAGCACAGTGGTTCTTGTGGGCTCCATGTGTTTATACACACACGGGCACACTGTTTTCCTGACAGCCTTTGACCTCGCCTACATACTTGCCTGCTGAGTGCTTAACAGGATACCTTTATTTGTGGACATCACTCATTCCTGCCTCTCACTGACTTGGATATACAGAGGACTTGGACACGCAGCCCCCCTCGAGTGCAGCATTACCCCAAGAAGAACCTGAGTGACACAGAGCAGTGTGGAGGCAATGGCCCTTGTTCTGCGCATGAGTCTGATCTGGGACGGCGCTCCTGAAGCCCAGGGAGAGTTTTTGTGGTACTGGTGAGATAAAAGGGTGTCTCTGAGATTTTGGATCACACTGTTCTCACTATCCTGAGCTTCACTCCAATGTGTCTATTTGATTCTGAGCTACCGATCCCCACTAATACATTTCTCATGCACTAGGGCAGGCATATTGCGTTCCCTTCTGTAGAGTCAAGGATACACTATTGACTCAGCATCTGGCAATGCACTGAACGTTAGTGCTTTTCAGTTCTAAACAGGGCTGCCGCCGCTGCCAGGTACTGGGCTTGAGCCAGCAGAAGGATCTGCTCACTTGTAAGTTCACGGGCTACATTCCTAACTTAAGTGCCCGGAGCACATCCAGTGGGGACCAGGTGCACTTCCCACTGAGCCAATCCTCTTCGTGCTCCTGCTCGACTGGCTCTTCTTGTGGATGTTTTGTTTCTATCTGTGCCTGAGGCTCAACATCAACCACTACCTTCATGACTTTTATGGCGTCCTCTCACCCAGGACAAACTGCTCCCTGCCAATTAATTCCTCCTCAATCAATTCCTTCTCCTCTCCCTGCTCCACCCTGTCTGGCCCTTGTAGAAACTCATGATACATTTCCTCTGCCAAAGCATAACTTACCCACTTCTGCAACTGTAAGGCCCAGCCCTCCCAGGGACTGGTCGATCATTCCAAGGCAGCCAATCGTAAGGCTCAAACCAACACACAAACAACAGACAGACAGACAGACAGACAGACAGACAGACACGGTACTTGCTCTTAATTTATCTTTCTAACTACATGCCATGCTCTGGATGTCTCCGCATCTCAATGCTTTCCCACAGGGACATTCTGCATCTATTTCCTGTGCAGGGAAACAATGTTTGCTTGAAAACACATATTTCGCTGAGAAAGCTTCTCATGTGCACGACTCTTCTTTGAAGTAAAATGGACAGTCCCTCCTATTTATCTCACAGTGTGGGAGGTCCCCTGAACACAACAAACCTCCTATTGTCTCCTCTGACTATTACTAAAGAATACTGAATAATCCCCAATCTGTAAAATGGGTCACTGCCGCCAGTGGGATCTCTTAAGTTTCCACCAGCCCTGTGTTCAACATGTGCCGCCACAACCCGTTTATAACGGGCAGTGTTTTCAGGATGACCTGTGGAGGAATAAGGAGACACTTAAGGAAATATATGGTGGTTGTGATGATCAATAGAGGCAAGTGGTTCCAGAGCAGCCTCAGCCTTTGCATTCTCATGCTGAAACACCACGTGGCAGCATTTTCTCCTCAAATGGTATTATTGCAGATGCTCACTCTGAATTCTTACTTTTGTCCAGAGGCGGCAGAAAGTTTCTTACCAACGATTGTTCTGGGGATGCTGGCAATGCATTCTCACACTTTTCCACCAGGTGTCGGCATGATTTCACGAGTAATTTTATTGGGGATGCTGGAAAAGCATTCACAATTCCATTCAACAGGTGGAAACATTTTCAACAGGATGAATCCATTGGTGAACTCGTGGATGCATTCTCACGTTTACCCACCAGGTGACAGTATTGTTCGAACTGAGGATCATACTTGGGATGCTTGTGGAGATGCAGAAGATGCATTTTCTCGTTTGTCCACCAGGTGGTGGCATTTTGACACCACGAGATTTTATTGGCTATGCTGACAATGGAAGCTAATGTGTGTCAAGCAGGCAGCAGAATTATTTTACCGCACGGTTTCCCTGGAGATGCTTGCAATGGTTCTATATTTATCAGTTGGCGTCAATATTATACTAGTGAATATCAGGAATGTTCTGGAAGTGCATTCTCACGCTTTTCCACCAGGTGGCAGAATTTCCCCACAAAGTACTTTTACTGAGGATGCTGGCAAGGCATTCCCACGTTTTTTTCTACAGCTGGCTGCATTTTCCCTCCACTGTCCCATTTTGGGGAAACTGGCAATGCATTTTGGCGCTGAAACATGAGATGGCAGCATTTTTCCACCAACGATTCTGTTTGAGATGCTGGCAATGCTTTCCCACGTTTGTCTTAACACGTTTGTGGAAGCATTTTTACTACCAAATTATATTATTGGGGGTGTTGAAAATTCAGTCTCAAGTTTGAAAAAGACTTGGCTACATTTTCCACAAATGTGATTATTTTGTGGATGTTGACAAGGCATTCTCACGTTTTAACAGCCATTGAACCTACTTTCCCAAAAATGATTCTATTGGGAATAGTGGCGTGGCACTTTCACTTTTGTTCAATAGCTGGCAACACTTTCACCACAAAGTATCGTTTGGGGAATGCTGGAAGCACGTTCGTCCAACGTACTTCGTAGAAGTACTTTTCCACAAAATGATTTTATTGCGGATGCGGGCAATGCATTCTTCAGTCCCTCAAACAAGAGGCCACATTTTCCACCAAACGATTACTTTGGTTGTGCTGGCAATGCATTCCCACATCTGTCCACAAGGTGGCCACTTTTTTTTACCAAGGGATTTTCCTGAGAACGCTGGCAATGCATTCCCTTGCTCGAATACCAGGTGACAGCATTTTCTCCACAAGTGATCTTATTGGAGATGCTGTAACTGCATTTTCACATTTGTAGAAAGGTGACTGGTTTCTTATTTACAAATGATTGTTTTAAGGCTGCTGGCAATTCCTTCTGACACTCAAACACCAGGTGCAGTATTTTCCCACCAAATGATATTATTGAGGATCCTGGCACTGCATGCTCCTCCTTGGAGAACAAGTGGCAGCTATTTTCCACCATGTAACTTCACTGGGGCTTCTGGCGATGCATTTTCACTCTTGTCCAATAGGTGGAAGCATTTTCCCACAAGTGATTTCACTGGGGATGCTGGCAATGAACACTCACACAAGTCGACAAGATAAGGGCATTTTTCCCACAAGAGATTTTCATTGTGAATCTTGGCAATGTATTTTCAAATGTGTCCGCCATTTGGCAGCCAGCATCATCTCAGAAGGGATTTTCATGAGGATGCGGGCAACGCATTCTCACACTTGTCAAACATGTGGCGGCCTTTTTCCAACAACTGATATTATTGGGGCTGCTGGCAATGCATTGTGAAGCCTGTTTACAACAAGCCCGCATTTTTCCACCAAATGTTATTATTGCACATAAAGGCAATGGTTTCTCCCGCTTGTCCACCCGTTGGCACCTTGACATCACAAGTGATTTTGTTTGGTAAGCTGAGAATGCATTCTTACGTTTGTTCAGCCAGTTGCGGAATTTTTCCACCAAGCGACTTTATTGCTGCTGGCTGTACATTCTCACGTTTGTCCAACTATTCGCCGCAGTTTTCCCCTAAAGTGATATTGTGTGTGTGGGTGTGGATGTTGGTTTTGAATTCTCACACGTGGACATTGGCTATCAGAATTTTAGGCCCAAATCACTTTATTGTGATTCCCGAGCATGCGTTCTCACTCTTGTCCACCAGTTGGCACCTTGATCTCAGTAGGGGTTTCATTGGGGATTCTGGGAAATCATTCATACAGTCCTTTAGCACCTGGTGGCCTTTTTCTCAAAGAGTGATTTTGTTGGGGATGCAGTCAATGCAAGCTTCACCTTGTCCACCAGGGGGCAGAATATTTCCACCAAGTTTTTTTTAAAGGGGATGCGTTTAATGCTCTCCCACTTACCTCCACAAGGTGGCAGCATTTTTAAAACAAATGCTTTTCTTGGGAATGCCGGGAATGCTCTCTCACATTTGTAAACAATGTCAGGTAATTTCTCATCAAACGTTTTTACGGGAGATGCCTGAAATACATTATCACCTTTTATTCAAAGGGGCAGCATTTTTTCAACCAAATAATTTTACAGGGGCTGGCAATGGATGCTCACGTTTGTCCCACACTTGGCAGCATTTGTCCCAGAGAAAGTTTTTTTGCGGGGATGCGTGGCAGCGTTTCGCCCCAAATGATTTTATTGAGGATGCCTGCAAGGCAGTCTCAGGTCTCTACATGAGGTCACAGTAGTTTTCAACCACATGATTGGATTGGGGATACTATCAGCGCATTCTCACCCTTTTGCATTTTGCCGACAGAGAGGTTTTGTGGTGATTCTGACAATACATTCTCAGACTTATCTGAGAATTGGCAGTATTTCCGTACAAATGGCCTTACTGGGGATGCTGGCAATGTATTCTCACGATTGTCCACGGAGGACAGCATTTTCAATCAAATAATTTTATGGGAGATGCTACGCAGCCATTCTTGCACTTGTCAACCAGAAGGCAGGTTTTCCACAGTATGATTTTATTGGGCATGCTGGCACTGCATTCGTAATCTTTTTCATAGGTGGCAAAACTTTCCCAAAAACTTATTATTTGGGGGATACTGGCAATGAATTGTCATTCTCAAGCATCCGTTGGCAGCATTTTTTAGCTAATGATTTTGTTGGGGATGCTCGCCGTGCGTTTTCCTATTTGTCGACCAGTGCACCTGGTGCCCGCTGGAGGTGCTCCAGGCACATAAGTTAGAGATGGAGAATATGGACTTGCAAGGAAGCAGAGCCTAACGGAAAATCTTGATAATGCATTGCCAGATTTCTCAGTAAAATCCCTGTGAGAGCTCAGTTCCGTATTATGTTCGAACGTTGGAAGCAAATGCCAGGATCCCCAATAAAATTGTTTGGGTCAAAGATGCCGCTTCCATGTGGGCAAGCGTAAGACTGCCTTGACGTTATTCCCAATAAAATCATTCTAGGAACAGTGCTGCCTCTTAATGGATAATCTTGAGAATGCATTTTCAGCATCGACAAAATAATCACCAGAGTGAACATATAGGCCATCGGCTGGACAAATGTAAGAATGCCTTCTGAGCCTACCAAATAAACTTGCATAAATGTCCAGTGTTGGGTCCTAAAAAATGATGGATTTCTAAGTATCCTCCCTGTAGGGAGTCGGTCACACATTAGGAACAGGCAACCAGGTGGGAGACTTCACAGTTGAACCAAAGTCCCTCTTTAGAAGTATGACTGCACAGTGTTTTGCTGAGAGAATCAGTCTCTGAGGCCGAAGATCCCAAGCGACATTTAGCAAGGGGTGGAATAAGGTGCACAGATACCTGTGGCGAATTGAGTCAAGGCGTGTGGGAAGTCAGAAGTGTATTAGGTTCATTTGGGCAAGAATCCCCTGCTGGAAGAGTAAATGAGCAGAGGGACAATAAGAAGGAGAGTGTGCCACAGCCCGCACACACAAGCACACACAAGCACACACACACACATGCACACACACAGAGGCAAAGGCATGGACATGAATTTGTGTTGGGCAATCTCTGGACTATGATGTCCACAGTCAGTACACCTTGCCCGTTTTTGACACTTTTTACGTTTCCTCAAATGGAAATGGCCTCCTGTGAATATGATTGTTTATTGACTTTGTTCCTTCAGACCAAGCCCTTGTGCAACCAACTAATCCTTAAGCAATATCAAGTCATCCTTGCTACTCGTCACTGAAACCCAAGGAGTGGATGAGAGAAAGTCAGAATGAGAGAAAGACCAAAAGAGCAAAAGCAATGGAAACAAATAAAAAGTTACTAATCTAAAAGGAGTCAGACTGAGACCTTATCTTGGCGGTAATAATCCTGATGATCCAACTCTACCAGAATGTAGGCTACAGTCCTCTCCAGCCACAGTTCTTCCCTTTGACTCTCACTTCAGTCTCAGATATCCCTTATACTGGAATAGCCTCTACTGCCCGGGCATTTCTCCCTGTGGATATTACCAGGGGTCCCTGTGGATGTGTGGGAAGTGTTAAAGAAAACGAATTCTGAAGTGGGAAACGTGAGTTGCCTTAAGAAAGAGCCCACTAGACACCGAACCGAAGGAAACCTAAAGATGCTAAGGCAAAATAGGACTTCCTCAGGAACGTTTCTCTACAGGTACAAGGCCCATACACTGAGGCTCACAGTGAGGGGCGGGGCTGAATACGATGATGCCTGCTGTAGCCTCACAGTTTGGAAGAAATGTTTCAGAAGCCCAACAGCAAAGGGGAGCGAGTGGGGTGTCCAGGAGCCTTTTCCACGCTACGTGACCACATCCCAAGCCCCTGTCTGTAGGCTCAGTGAGACCACACTGAGCACAGCAAGAACCCATATCCGGACCTGAAGTGTCTGTCTTTACTGTATGGCTTATTCTTGACCCTTTGGTCAAATATTAATTGACCATGATGGCACGGGTCAATTTCAGGATTCTGTACTTTTCCATTGATCTATGTGCCTGTTCCTGTGCCAGAAGCAGGTTGTTCTGATCACAGTGGCTTTGCCCTACAGCAGGATATTCAGTAATGTGATCCTACAACTCTGTTCTTTCTCAAGAATACTGTGGGTGCACGGGGTCTTTTTTGGTTTCCTATAAATTTTCGAAACATTTTTTCCAGCTCTGTGAAACACACTGTTGGGATTGATGACAATTGTGTTGAATTTATAGATTGTTTTGGGTAGCATGGATATTTTGATAATGTTAATTCTTTCAGTCTATAATTCTTTCACTCCTTTGTATCTTCCTCTATTTCTTTTTTCAATGTCCTGTTTCTGAATACAAGTCTTTTACATCCTTCTTTGACTTTACTCCTAGGTGTCTTATTTTTTCAGTTGCAATGGTAAATGGTATAGTCTTTTCTAAGAGTTCATAATCGGTGTAAAAAAAATGCCATCAATGTGTTGATGTTAATTTTGCTTCCAGCTTCCTTGCCAAATTCATTAATTATATCCACAAGTACTCGGTGGACTCTTTAGTGTTTTATGTACAATATCATGTCATCTGCAAGTAATGACAGTTAACCTTCTCTCTTCCGATACGGATGCCTTTTATGTTCTCTTTTTGTCTGCTCGCTGTGGCTAGGACTTCCAGTAGTATGCTGAGCAGTAGTGGTGAAAGGGGCAACCGTGTCTTATTCCTCTTCTTAGGGGATATGGTTTTAGCCTTTGCACGTTGAGTATGATTTTGGCCCCAGGTATGTTGTATATGGCCTTTATTATGTTGAGATATATTCCCTCTATTTCCACTTTGCTCCCAGTTTTTTCCAAAATGGGTGCTGGATTTTCTAGAATATTTTCTCTGTATCTATTGATATGATCATAAGATTTTTGTCCTTCATTTTGTTTAGCTCTCACATTTCTTGATTTGCGAATATTATACCAGCGCTGCGTCTCCAGAATAAATCACACTTGGTCATGGTGTATGATCTTATTTAATGTATTGCTGGATAAAATTTGGTAATATATTTTCTGAGGATTTTGGCACCTATGTTCATGAGGGACGTTGGTCTGTGAAATTCTTTATTTGCAGGATCTTCATCTGGTTTTGGGATTATTATAATACTTGTCTCATAAAAATATCTCCCTCCTCTGGAATTTTCTAAAATATTTTGAGGAGAGTGGGTTTTAATTCTTCTTTAAATGTTTAGGTAAGCTCGCATGTAAATCCATCTGGCCCCAGACACTTGTTTGCTGGAAGTTTTTTTCTTATTACTTCTTCAATTGCATCCATTTTTACTGGCCCTCCAGGTTTTCTGATTCTTTCCGATTGAGTTTTAGCAGATTGTAGTTTTGAGGAATGTGTCCATTTTACGCAGCTTCCCCACTTTATTGTTGTGCATAGTGTTTTCTTAGTATTCTTTCTGTTTCTGTCATGTCAGTTGTTATATCGCCTCTTTCACATCTGATTTTGTTTTCTTGGGTCCTCACCGTTTGTTTTTTGGTGCGTCTGGCTAAAGACTCATCGATCTTATTTCTGTCAGAAAACTAGTTCTTACTTTCATTGATATTTTGTACTGTGTTTTTGGTCTCTGTGTCGTTCATTTCTGTTCTGATCTTCACTATTTTCTTTCTTCTACATCTCCTCGAAATGTTCAGGTCCTCTTCCCTTTTTAATATTGGGTTGTTGTTTTTGTTTTGTTACTTACATAAGAAATAAAAATGACTTTACATTCTGAATTCTGTGTTTTATTTTAATCTCTGATAGCAGATTTATGCCCCTTCAGAAATTGATGTAGAATATACGTCATCTAAAACTAAACATTTTAAACTATACGCTCCAGTGGTTTTAAAATTGGAATAATGTAGAACTGTTACAGCATAACAAGAAGCTAGAAAAATTCCAGGACAAGTTGAAAGGGAAACTGAGATAGATTTTTAGACAGCAGTTTGAGTTAAGCCTATCTTCCCTAAGCCAAAGGCACTGGAGAATAAATAGTTTGTATTAGATGGGAAAGATGCAGAAACCCAGGTGCAGAGACTAGGGCACAGGAAACCACCTGGACAGGAACCCCCAGAGGCCTACAAGGGACAAAGAGTGGGAAAACAAGAACTTTGTCCCCAGGTAATCTATTCTCCCAGAGCATGTCATGGGTCATGCGGTGGAGACCCCCTAAGCATTCCTCCCTAAAGATACCTTTTAAGTCTCAGTTGTATTTCAGCTCCAGGCCCATAAAAGCATTAAGACAAGACAAGTGGCATTGGAGTGGACTCAGGACCAGACACATTGACAAATGAGGCCCTTCCTGGCATGGACTAATCAGTGGCGACCAGCACCCTGAAAGGGCACCCCTGGAAAGCTGATGAATATTCTCTTGAGAGCTCCCCTTAAGCCTCCCATAAGATTTTCCACCTGCAAGGGAGATAAATATGCTCAGGACAAAGGACCAAGTGTGAGCTCCCCTACACCACAGGAAAGCGTGACAGCGCCAGTTTCCTCCTTCCTCCTGCGGGGGCCCCATGGTGCTTTCAACCAGGGGAGCAATGGGCAGTGGCAGCTCATCCCAGGCTTGTCTTCTGAAACTGTCTGAAAGGTCTTGGAAATGTGTCCAAGGCCCCCTTTTCTCTGACTTCCCAGTGAGCAAAGGCAGCCCAGCCTAGGCTATCCTGTTACTTCGTCTATGCACCTGCCTTGGTTCACCATCCTAAGTACATTTTTATTACAGCCATTAAAGCTTTGGGTTTTTTTCTTCATTTTTTTCTCTTGATTGAAATCTTTCCTTCAAGATGACAAGAGCTGAGGCCTTCTGCCTGTATCCCCTGTAACACAACCGTCATCTTTTCACTTCGGAAACCTTAATGTCAACATAAAAGAAAGCCTCATCCCATTTAAAGAGTATACCCAATTCTACTCTGGACTATTTCCTCATTTACACTGATGTCTTTCCCATCTCCATGGCTATGCTATTGCTATTGTCGTTGTTGTTAACCCTCACTAGAGGATATTTTTTTCATTGACTTCCAGAGAGAGTGGCATGGAAGAAGGGGTAGAGAGAGAGAGGTGCCTCGGTGTTAGAGACACAGACATTGGTTGCTTTTCTAATTCGCTGCACACCTGGGATGAGGAATGAATCTACAACCTAGGTATGTGCCCTCAACTGGGAATCAAACCGGAGACCCTTCAGTGTGCAGGCCGACACTATACCACTGAGGCCCGCTGCCCAGGGTAGATATGCCTTTTTAAATATGAAGTTTGTAGGTATATTTAACTTGAAATTGGTAGAGGTTTTAAAATGATTTCTTTAGTTTTACTCATGTTTTCATTGGTGATTTGCCACTATTATATTACTGGCATTAATTTTGCAACAGTTTGTATGTAGCAGGGAGGAAACACTTTTAGATCAGGGTCCAAATAGAGTAGTGTATACGAACTTTTTTTGTTAAAAACTTTTATAGCAATGAGAACCAGAAAAATTTCTACTAAACTACCTAACACTACAACTGAAAGATTTAGAAAGAGAACAGAAAACAAGAAAGGGCCCAGAGGAAGTAAAAGGAAGAAAATAATAAAGAACCAGAGCCTAAATAAATAACGTAGAGACTAAAAAATTAAAAAAGGTCAATGCAACCAAGAGCTTGTCTTTGAATAGACAATCAGTGTGATGAACTTTTAACCCAACTCACCAAAAACCAAAGACAGAGGTCAAAAATAAATAAATTGAGGAACAAAAGAAGTGAAGTAACAACTGATACCACTGAAATACAAAGGGTTGTAAGCAAATACCCTGAACAACTATATGCCAACGACCTGGATGAAATAGACAAATTTCTGGAAATACACAACCTTCCAATACTCAGTGAGGAAGAATCAGGCATGCTGAACACGTTGATAAAAACTGGTGAAATTGGAACAGTGATTTTTTAAAAAATGCCCAAGAAAAAAAGGGCCAGGCCCAGACAGTTTCAGAGGGGAGTTTTATCAAACATTCAAAAAATAATTCAAATTGTTCCAAAAAGTCCGAGAGGAACAAACACTCCCAAGCTCTTTTTAGGCAGCCTGAATAATCCCAACTACAAATCCAGGTAAAGACCTTGCAAAGAAAGAATTACAGGCCAATATCTGTGATAAACAAAGATGCTAAAATCTTCAAACAAATATTAGCAAATTGGATCAAGCAATATGTTAAACAGATCACACCCCATGACCAAGTGGGGTTTATTCCAGGGATGCAGGTTTGGTACAGTATTCACAAATCTATAAATGTGATGCATCACAGGAACCATTTGACAAACAAAAATCTCATGATCATCTCAGTAGGTGCAGAAAGAGCAACAAAACCCAGCGCCCATTTTTGAGAAAAACTCTCAGCACAGTGGGAATAGAGGGATCATGCCTAAACACATTAAAGTCCTTATAGGACAAACCTTCAGTCAACTTCATACTCAATGGGCAAAAACTAAAACATATCCCCTAATAAGAGGAACAAGACAGGGACGTCCACTTTCACCATCTTTTATTCAACAGAGTGTTGGAAGTCCTTGCCACAGCGATCAGACAAGGAGAAAACATAAAAGGCATCCAAACTGGAAAGGAGAAATAAAACTGTCACTGTTTGCAGATGACCTGATATTGTATGCTGAGAACACTAAAGATGTCACCAAAAGACTTCTAGATTTAATAATAAATGAACTCAGCTATGCAGCAGGATGGAAAATTAATGCCCAGAAGTAAATGGCATTTTTAAACAACATTCATGATCTCTCAGAAAGAGAAACTAAAACAAACAAACAAACAAACAAAAACACATTTAACGTGCAACAATAAAATTAAGATACTTAGGAATTAACTTAACCAAAGGGGTGAAAGACGTGTACTTGCAAAACAAATATGTTCAAAAAAGAGATAGAGGAAGATATAAACAAGTGTAAGAATATACCATGCTAATGGATTGCTAGAATCAACCTCATTCAGATGTCCGTACTCCCCAAAGCAATCTATAGATTCAAACTATTCATAAAATACCAATGTCCGATATCACAGACCTAGAAGAAGTAGTGCAAAAATTTAAAGGACACAAAAAGGACAGGACCCCAAATCGCTGCAGCAATTTTGGGAGGAAGAAAAAAGTGGAAGGAATCAAAATAATACATATCAAGATATAGTAAAGCCATTTTAATCGAAACAGAATGGAACTGGCAGAAGAACAGACTTAATGACATAAATGGAACTGAACAGAGAACCCAGGAATTGACCCAACTCATTACACTCAATTGAGATTTTACAAAGGAGGCAGAGCATACAGTGGAGTAAAGGAAGTCTCTTCAATAAATGGTGTTGGGAAAATTGGACAGGAACTTTCAAAATAATGCAACTAGACCACTATCTTGCACCACACACAAGGATCAACTCCAACTGGATAAAAAACTTAAAGGTAAAACATGAAACCATTAAAAATCCTAGAAGGAAATGGAGGCAGCATGATCTCAGACATCTCTCATTGCAATATGCTTACCAATACACTGCCTAGGGCAATGGAAGCAAAGGAGAAAATAAACAAATGGGACTACAGCAAAATAAAAAGATTCTGCACAAAGATACCATCAACAAAATGCACAGGGAACTCATTATATGGGAGAACATATTTGCCGATGATACATCTGATAAAGGGTTACTACCCCTAATATTTTAAGAAACACACCTTCACAAGAGGAAGACAAACGATCCAATTAAAAAACGAGCAAAGACCTAAGTAGACACTTCTCCAAAGAGCGCATAAACATGTCCAAGAGACATATGAAAACTGCTCAGTGTCACTAATCACCAGAGAGATGAAAATTAAAACAATAATGGGGTATCACCTGAGGTCTTCCAGAATGGCTATGTTTTCAATAAGTCAATAAACAGAAAGTGCCTGTGAGGGTGTGCAGAAAAGCTCACCCTAGTATACTGCTGGTGGGAATGCAGACTCGTGCAGCCTCTATGGAAAACATTATGACATAGGAGGTTTTCTCAAAAATTGAAATACAGAACTGCCATTGAACCCAGTGGCCCCACTGCTTGGAATATGTCCTACGAAACCAGGAACATCGATCAGGAAGAATATATAAACCCCTCTGTTCAGAGCAGCACAATTTACAATAGCTCACAGGAATGGGTACATGAATCTGCTTTGATTCTGAGTGACGGTAGACATGCACACTCCTGCATCTTCCTTCAGCTTCCTGCCTGAACATGATGCCACACTGCAGTTCTTCAGACTTTCTGTCTCTTCCCAATGCCGCAGTGGCCTGGCGTCATAGGCTATCCTTCCGAGCCTCAGGGTGTTCATGTGAGAGAAAAATGTCCCAGCTACCTGACAACCCAAGGGGGAGCCCCACTGGCATCTCCTCACATGTCCTCTAAGTGCCTTCTCCTGGTTCCAACATCCTCAAGTAGTCCTTACTGATTTTCTGGCAGAGCAAAAAGTGATCGTCCAGAGACGGCAGGGATCTGACTAAAAATCCAAAAGCAGGGGAACACACCAAGCTCTCTTAGGGCATTGCAAGCAAGCCTCCACCTCAGCAATCCTGTCAGACCCTGCCACGCTGTGGGCAGACAACTAGTTGAAGTAGTTAAGGCTGCTGTTCTGGTGCCTGGAGCTGTTGGCCCATCGTTCATAATGCTGGCACCACTGAATGCAAGAGGCATAGGATGCACTGTATCCTGCAGCATGAGGAGTGTGTGGAGAAGGGCACATCACCTTTCAAGTTCTATGCACTTCCTGCTGCTGCCCATAGAGAGAGCCTGCTCCCGCCTGTGATGGTAATGAGATACTCCTTCACAGTGGCAGTACTGCATTAGTATGATTTGCTACAAAAGGACAGTTAACCTTGCCATCATCCCTGGCATGTCTGGCTCCCTCCACCTGCAGAAGGAATGTGGGTGGGGGTTAGGGACATCTCACTCCTGGACACCCAAGTGTCCCTGCTTACATGGACAGGTTATATTCTCAAGGCCCCTCCCTTTCCAGCACCAGTACCTGCAACATCACCTTCACATTGATCGTGTGGCTATGAAAGAACTAAAACATGGAGATCTACAAAACAGCCTGGCTTGGCCTGAACCACCTATCTTCTGGCCCCATTCCTTCTGCATAAGAGGCACAGAGGAACACAGAGGTTCCTGGGGTTACAGGTGCCTGCACCCATGCGATCACACTGATTCCTCACAGGCTTTGATATCCCCACACCCTTGCCTGCACACGGCTTCACAGGATACCCTGATTCACGCACGTCACACGTTCCTGCCTCTGATGGAGGACTTGGGCATGCCCACACCATTTTGGGCTACTAAAACAGCTCTTCCAAACTGTGACTGGACAGAGGGCATCACGCTACTCAGCCCCGCCCCTCACTGTCAGCCTCAGTGTATGGGCCTCAGAACTGTGGTGAAACATTCCTGAGGAAGCTCTATGTTACCCGAGCATTTGCAGCTTTCCCAGGGTTTGGTGTCTGGGGGGCTCTTGCTTACGGCTACTCACGTTTCCCACTTCAGAATCCATTTTCTCTACCGCTTTCCCACAGATCCACAGTGACCCCTAGTAATATGCACAGGGAGAAATGCCCGGGACATTACAGGCTGCCCAGTCTGTGGGATATCTGAGGCTGAAGTGACAGGCAAAGGGAAGAACTGTGGCTGGAGAGGACTGTAGCCTACATTCTGGTAGAGTTGGGTGATCAGGATAACTACGGCCAAGATACGGTCTCAATCTGACTCCTTTAACATCAGTTCTCTTGTTTTTGTTTCCATTACTCTTGCTCTTTCTGTCTTTTCCTCATTCTGACTCTTTCTTCCATCTACCCATTGGGTTTCAGTAACCCGTAGAAAGAACGACTTGATGCTGCCTAAGGGTTTCTTCATTGCAGGAGAAAGGCTCGGTCTGAAGGAACAAAGTAAATAAACAATCATATTCACACGAGGCCATTGTTATGTGAGGAAATGTAATACCGTCAAAAATGCACAAGATGTACTGGCTGTGGACACCATGGTCCAGAGATTGCCCAACACAACTTCACGTACATGCCTGTGCCTCTGTGTGTGTTGTGTGTGAGGGCTATAGAACACTCTGCATCTTATTGTCCCTCTGGTCATTTACCCTTCCAGCTGGGGATTCGACCCCAAGTGAACCTAATATCCAGACTGACTGCTCACATGCCTTTGCTCTCTTCCCCACAACTCCTACATGCAATTTATACTCCCACTGGCTACGTGTGGTTCTGAATCCTGGGCTCAGAGGATGATTCTCGCAGCAAATACAGTGCTCTCATACTTCTAGGGAGGGCTTCTGCTTCAAGTGTGAAATGCACTGGGAAGCCTCCCACCGCGTTGCCTGCTGTCAATGTGTGAGCTGACCTCCGACAGAAAGGAACCTGGAAATCCATCATCCTTTCGGAGCTCGCAGTGGACATTCAGGCCCTTGCTCCCAAATCCCTTTCCTTGAGCTACCTTATGTCCCTGGGTCCATTAGTATCACCCACTTCAATGGACTTACTCTTAGTTCTCCCTCCTCCCCAGCCTCCAGCACACAGAAAGAATTCTGTCTTCTCATACTGTCCTAAAGCATAACAACTTAACCGCCACTGCCACTGCACAGGCCCAGCCCTCACAGGCAATGGTCATTCACAGGCAGCCAGTTGTAATGCCCCAAACTAGGGACAAACACCACAGAGACAGACGCTATTGATGCTCTTGATTTATGTGTTCCAAGAACACACGACAAACAGACAAACAGAGCTGATGCTCCTGCTTTAACTTTCCATTTCATACCATGCTCCCGATCTCTCTGTGACTGAATACCTGGTCACACAGACATTCTGCTCCATTGTCCTGTGCAGGAACATAATGTCTGCTTGAAAACACATACTCATGTCAAAACCTTCTTATGTGCACTTCTCTATTTGAAGGAAAATGGATGGTCCCTCCTATTTAACTCACACTGTGGGAGATACCCTAACACAATAATTGACTATCATCTCCTAGCAAAATTCCTAAAGAGTATAGTATAATTATTGGTGGCCCTAACATGAAGAGTCGGTCATTGCTGAAATTAGGATCTCTTAAATTTCCTGCTGCCTTGTGTTGGATGCATCACACCACACCACCTTTTTAATGAGCAATGACCTCAGGATCACCCAGTTAGGAATTTGGACACACCTAAGGAAATATTTGATGGTTGCAATGATCCATAAAAGGAAGTGGTGGCACAGCAGCCTCGGCCTTTGTATGAAAAGACTCCTGGACAAGTGTGGGAAGGGTCAGAGGAAGGACATCATGGGAGCCTCCATTTAAGGAATAGTAGACGGGCCTAAGGGTGAGGGAGGTGGCCTGGAGCGAGAGTTCAGAGGAGTGGGTCAATGAATCTGCTTTGATGCTGAATGATTTTGCACATGCACACTTCCTCATTTTACATCAGGTGTCCCTGTCTGAATATAATTCCCACTGCAGTGCTACATACTTCCTTTCTCAACCTGATTCTCTGAGGACCTGACATAACAGGCTCTATTCCTCCCAGTATCAGGGCGTCCATGAGAGAAAGCAATGACCCAGCTACCTAGCAAACTAGGGGCGAGTGTCCAGGAACAGTCCCCCTCACCTGTACTCCTCTACCTTCACTCTCCTGGGGCCAAGCTCCTCGCACAGTACTTGAGATGATTAGACCACACTTCTATTACTGATGTTCTAGTAGGGCAAACAGGACTAGTCAGAAGAAGCCAGGGATCTCACTTTACGAACCCAAGAGGTAGGGGAACCCAAAGCTCTCCTTCTGCATTGCCACCGAGGCCCAACCTCAGTATCCTGTCATATCCTTCCAGGTCGCAGCATTTTTCTCCTAAATAACATTGTCGGGAATGCTGGAAAGGCATTCTCACGCTTATCCAATAGATGGCAGCTTTTCGTTTCAAATCATGTTATTGGGGATGTTGGCAATTCATTCTCATGCTTGTCAAAACATGGCAGCTTTTTTTTACAAATAAAGTTACTGAGCAGGCTGGCAATGCATATCCACACTTGTCCACGAGATGGCAGCATGACTTCACATGTCATTTCATTCGGGATGGTACCACTGCATTCCCTCGTTTCTCCACCAGGTGGCAGCACTTTTCCACCAAATGATTTCATTGGGCATGCACGGTAGGCATGCTCAGGTATGCCCAAGAGTTGTTTGCATTTACCTCAAAATGTCATTTCTTTCGTGATGCTGGAAATGGATTCTCATTCTTGAACAGTCACAGCATGCAGTTATGTCCGCACGTGCCAAAAGGCGGCTTCTAACAGAAAAATACAGTTTGCACATACTTCTACAAAGGGAATTTGGTTTAACTGTGAAATGAACGTAAAACCCCGGCCTGGTTCCCTGCTGTCACTGTGTGAGCCGACTCCCTAAAGCGAGGGTATGGCAAACGCATCATCCTTTATAACTTATCACTGCAAATTCCGACCCTTGCACACAAGGCCTTTCCTTGAACTCCCTTATCACCCAAGGGAAAATGGTAAACTCTATTGGACTTTCACTGATTTCTTAATCCACCACAGCCTCTACCACACAGAAAGAATTTTGGCTTCTGATACCATCAGAAAACACAACTTAGCCACTTCTGCAATTGTAAAGGCCATGCATTCACGGGGCGGGTAATTCAGAGAGTCCATTGTCAAGGCAAACAATACATAAACAGGCACATTAGATGCTCTCGCTTTATCTTGCCATTTATTCCATGTGCTGCATATATCCATGGCTGAATGCCTTTCCACAGGGACATTCTGCACCTAATTTCTACGCAGGAAAAGAATCTTTGCTTGAAACACCTTTTAATCTGAAAAAGCTTCTCACGTGCACTACTTATATTGGAAGGTCCCTCCTATAGTTCTCACACGTTAAATACGTGCAGTTAACACAGCAAATCTGGTATCATCTCCTCTGAGGATAATCAAAAAGTATTTAAAAATCATGTCAAGCCCAAACCTGACAAAGTTGGAATCTCTTCCGTTTTCTCCAGCCATGCATTCAACAGTTCCCACCACAACTTGGTTGTGATGGGCAGTGTACCCAGGAAGGCCAGCGATACAATTCAGTAAATACATGGTGGTTGTGATGATCAATAGAGGGATGTGGTGGCACAGCAGCCTCAGCATTTTCATGAAGGAGGATACTGGAAAATTGTGGAGGGGGTTCTAGGAAGCACATCACAGAACTTCTCTTTAATGCATGGTAGGCAGGCCTGAGGGTGGTGTTGGTGACCTGAGGTGTGAGATCAGAGAAATAGGCCAAAGAATCTACTTTCATTCTGAGTGACAGAGGAAACAGACATGACCTCATCATCCTTCAGCCTCCCCCAAGTGAACATGATTGGCACTGCGGTGCTCAGAACTTCCAGCCTCATCCTCATACCGTGATGATGTCACAGGCTGTATTTCTCCCAGCTTCAGTGTGTTCATGTGAGAAAACAATGTCCCAGCTACCTGGCAATCCAGAGGCAAGTGAAGAGTTGGTCTCTGCTCACCTGTTATCATCTATGTCCCCTCTCCTGATGCCAACATACACTCATAGTTCTCACTGTTGATCTGGAAAGGAAAAATGGGCTCCACAGGAGAGGGCAGGCGTCTAAACCACAAACCCAAAAAGCAGGGGATCACACCAAGCTCTCTAATGGCATTTCCTGCAAGGACCCACCTAAGCAATCCTGTCAGATCCCGAAACATGGTGATCAGAGACGAAGTTGAAGAAGTGAATGCTGCTGTTCTGCCTGCAGTTGTAGGCCTGTCGTTCATACTGCAGGTACCACTGAATGTGAGTGGAATGGGTCACCCTGTATCCTGCAGCTTGAGGAGTGTGTGGAGAGGAACCTGTCACCTTCCAACTTGGACACACTTCTTGCCGCAGGCCATGCAGGGAGCCTCCTCTCTCCTGCGATGGCTATGAGAGGATCCTTCACAATCACAGTATCGTGGATGTAGGGGTTTTTGTGAAAGAGCAGCACAGTCTTGCAGCGATTGCTGCCATGCCAGGCTTCCTTCACCTGCAAAAGGATAGTGGATCCGGTTTAGGGTGATAACTTATTCCAGAACTCCCGCCTATTCCTTCCTGCAGGGATAGGATTTTTTCACAAGCTCTCTACCTCCCCAGCCGTGGTCTGCACAGCCTGACCTTCAGATTGATCATGTGGCTGAGCATGGTTTCATCTTGGTCACTGATAATGGCTGACAATTCCAGATTGTTGACAAATTGCAGCAGGTCAAAACGCCTGCACGCTGCAAGCTGAACATGAAACAGCTACAAAAAGGAGCAGATCCTTAAAGCAGCTTGGATTGCTCCCACCTCTCTAACCCCTAGCCCAGCTCCTTCACCATAAGATGCAAAAAGAGAGCACAGTGGTTCTTGTGGGCTCCATGTGTTTATACACACACGGGCACACTGTTTTCCTGACAGCCTTTGACCTCGCCTACATACTTGCCTGCTGAGTGCTTAACAGGATACCTTTATTTGTGGACATCACTCATTCCTGCCTCTCACTGACTTGGATATACAGAGGACTTGGACACGCAGCCCCCCTCGAGTGCAGCATTACCCCAAGAAGAACCTGAGTGACACAGAGCAGTGTGGAGGCAATGGCCCTTGTTCTGCGCATGAGTCTGATCTGGGACGGCGCTCCTGAAGCCCAGGGAGAGTTTTTGTGGTACTGGTGAGATAAAAGGGTGTCTCTGAGATTTTGGATCACACTGTTCTCACTATCCTGAGCTTCACTCCAATGTGTCTATTTGATTCTGAGCTACCGATCCCCACTAATACATTTCTCATGCACTAGGGCAGGCATATTGCGTTCCCTTCTGTAGAGTCAAGGATACACTATTGACTCAGCATCTGGCAATGCACTGAACGTTTGTGCTTTTCAGTTCTAAACAGGGCTGCCGCCGCTGCCAGGTACTGGGCTTGAGCCAGCAGAAGGATCTGCTCACTTGTAAGTTCACGGGCTACATTCCTAACTTAAGTGCCCGGAGCACATCCAGTGGGGACCAGGTGCACTGCCCACTGAGCCAATCCTCTTCGTGCTCCTGCTCGACTGGCTCTTCTTGTGGATGTTTTGTTTCTATCTGTGCCTGAGGCTCAACATCAACCACTACCTTCATGACTTTTATGGCGTCCTCTCACCCAGGACAAACTGCTCCCTGCCAATTAATTCCTCCTCAATCAATTCCTTCTCCTCTCCCTGCTCCACCCTGTCTGGCCCTTGTAGAAACTCATGATACATTTCCTCTGCCAAAGCATAACTTACCCACTTCTGCAACTGTAAGGCCCAGCCCTCCCAGGGACTGGTCGATCATTCCAAGGCAGCCAATCGTAAGGCTCAAACCAACACACAAACAACAGACAGACAGACAGACAGACAGACAGACAGACACGGTACTTGCTCTTAATTTATCTTTCTAACTACATGCCATGCTCTGGATGTCTCCGCATCTCAATGCTTTCCCACAGGGACATTCTGCATCTATTTCCTGTGCAGGGAAACAATGTTTGCTTGAAAACACATATTTCGCTGAGAAAGCTTCTCATGTGCACGACTCTTCTTTGAAGTAAAATGGACAGTCCCTCCTATTTATCTCACAGTGTGGGAGGTCCCCTGAACACAACAAACCTCCTATTGTCTCCTCTGACTATTACTAAAGAATACTGAATAATCCCCAATCTGTAAAATGGGTCACTGCCGCCAGTGGGATCTCTTAAGTTTCCACCAGCCCTGTGTTCAACATGTGCCGCCACAACCCGTTTATAACGGGCAGTGTTTTCAGGATGACCTGTGGAGGAATAAGGAGACACTTAAGGAAATATATGGTGGTTGTGATGATCAATAGAGGCAAGTGGTTCCAGAGCAGCCTCAGCCTTTGCATTCTCATGCTGAAACACCACGTGGCAGCATTTTCTCCTCAAATGGTATTATTGCAGATGCTCACTCTGAATTCTTACTTTTGTCCAGAGGCGGCAGAAAGTTTCTTACCAACGATTGTTCTGGGGATGCTGGCAATGCATTCTCACACTTTTCCACCAGGTGTCGGCATGATTTCACGAGTAATTTTATTGGGGATGCTGGAAAAGCATTCACAATTCCATTCAACAGGTGGAAACATTTTCAACAGGATGAATCCATTGGTGAACTCGTGGATGCATTCTCACGTTTACCCACCAGGTGGCAGTATTGTTCCAACTGAGGATCATATTTGGGATGCTTGTGGAGATGCAGAAGATGCATTTTCTCGTTTGTCCACCAGGTGGTGGCATTTTGACACCACGAGATTTTATTGGCTATGCTGACAATGGAAGCTAATGTGTGTCAAGCAGGCAGCAGAATTATTTTACCGCACGATTTCGCTGGAGATGCTTGCAATGGTTCTATATTTATCAGTTGGCGTCAATATTCCGCTAGTGAATATCAGGAATGTTCTGGAAGTGCATTCTCACGCTTTTCCACCCGGTGGCAGAATTTCCCCACAAAGTACTTTTACTGAGGATGCTGGCAAGGCATTCCCACGTTTTTTTCTACAGCTGTCTGCATTTTCCCTCCACTGTCCCATTTTGGGGAAACTGGCAATGCATTTTGGCGCTGAAACATGAGATGGCAGCATTTTTCCACCAACGATTCTGTTTGAGATGCTGGCAATGCTTTCCCACGTTTGTCTTAACACGTTTGTGGAAGCATTTTTACTACCAAATTATATTATTGGGGGTGTTGAAAATTCAGTCTCAAGTTTGAAAAAGACTTGGCTACATTTTCCACAAATGTGATTATTTTGTGGATGTTGACAAGGCATTCTCACGTTTTAACAGCCATTGAACCTACTTTCCCAAAAATGATTCTATTGGGAATAGTGGCATGGCACTTTCACTTTTGTTCAATAGCTGGCAACACTTTCACCACAAAGTATCGTTTGGGGAATGCTGGAAGCACGTTCGTCCAACGTACTTCGTAGAAGTACTTTTCCACAAAATGATTTTATTGCGGATGCGGGCAATGCATTCTTCAGTCTCTCAAACAAGAGGCCACATTTTCCACCAAAGGATTCCTTTGGTTGTGCTGGCAATGCATTCCCACATCTGTCCACAAGGTGGCCACTTTTGTTTACCAAGGGATTTTCCTGAGAACGCTGGCAATGCATTCCCTTGCTCGAATACCAGGTGACAGCATTTTCTCCACAAGTGATCTTATTGGAGATGCTGTAACTGCATTTTCACATTTGTAGAAAGGTGACTGGTTTCTTATTTACAAATGATTGTTTTAAGGCTGCTGGCAATTCCTTCTGACACTCAAACACCAGGTGCAGTATTTTCCCACCAAATGATATTATTGAGGATCCTGGCACTGCATGCTCCTCCTTGGAGAACAAGTGGCAGCTATTTTCCACCATGTAACTTCACTGGGGCTTCTGGCGATGCATTTTCACTTTTGTCCAATAGGTGGAAGCATTTTCCCACAAGTGATTTCACTGGGGATGCTGGCAATGAACACTCACACAAGTCGACAAGATAAGGGCATTTTTCCCACAAGAGATTTTCATTGTGAATCTTGGCAATGTATTTTCAAATGTGTCCGCCATTTGGCAGCCAGCATCATCTCAGAAGGGATTTTCATGAGGATGCGGGCAACGCATTCTCACACTTGTCAAACATGTGGCGGCCTTTTTCCAACAACTGATATTATTGGGGCTGCTGGCAATGCATTGTGAAGCCTGTTTACAACAAGCCCGCATTTTTCCACCAAATGTTATTATTGCACATAAAGGCAATGGTTTCTCCCGCTTGTCCACCCGTTGGCACCTTGACATCACAAGTGATTTTGTTTGGTAAGCTGAGAATGCATTCTTACGTTTGTTCAGCCAGTTGCGGAATTTTTCCACCAAGTGACTTTATTGCTGCTGGCTGTACATTCTCACGTTTGTCCAACTATTCGCCGCAGTTTTCCCCTAAAGTGATATTGTGTGTGTGGGTGTGGATGTTGGTTTTGAATTCTCACACGTGGACATTGGCTATCAGAATTTTAGGCCCAAATCACTTTATTGTGATTCCAGAGCATGCGTTCTCACTCTTGTCCACCAGTTGGCACCTTGATCTCAGTAGGGGTTTCATTGGGGATTCTGGGAAATCATTCATACAGTCCTTTAGCACCTGGTGGCCTTTTTCTCAAAGAGTGATTTTGTTGGGGATGCAGTCAATGCATGCTTCACCTTGTCCACCAGGGGGCAGAATATTTCCACCAAGTTTTTTTAAAAGGGGATGCGTTTAATGCTCTCCCACTTACCTCCACAAGGTGGCAGCATTTTTAAAACAAATGCTTTTCTTGGGAATGCCGGGAATGCTCTCTCACATTTGTAAACAATGTCAGGTAATTTCTCATCAAACGTTTTTACGGGAGATGCCTGAAATACATTATCACCTTTTATTCAAAGGGGCAGCATTTTTTCAACCAAATAATTTTACAGGGGCTGGCAATGGATGCTCACGTTTGTCCCACAGTTGGCAGCATTTGTCCCAGAGAAAGTTTTTTTGCGGGGATGCGTGTCAGTGTTTCGCCCCAAATGATTTAATTGAGGATGCCTGCAAGGCAGTCTCAGGTCTCTACATGAGGTCACAGTAGTTTTCAACCACATGATTGGATTGGGGATACTATCAGCGCATTCTCACCCTTTTGCATTTTGCCGACAGAGAGGTTTTGTGGTGATTCTGACAATACATTCTCAGACTTATCTGAGAATTGGCAGTATTTCCGTACAAATGACCTTACTGGGGATGCTGGCAATGTATTCTCACGATTGTCCACGGAGGACAGCATTTTCAATCAAATAATTTTATGGGAGATGCTACGCAGCCATTCTTGCACTTGTCAACCAGAAGGCAGGTTTTCCCCAGTATGATTTTATTGGGCATGCTGGCACTGCATTCTTAATCTTTATCATAGGTGGCAAAACTTTCCCAAAAACTTATTATTTGCGGGATACTGGCAATGAATTGTCATTCTCAAGCATCCGTTGGCAGCATTTTTTAGCTAATGATTTTGTTGGGGATGCTCGCCGTGCGTTTTCCTATTTGTCGACCAGTGCACCTGGTGCCCGCTGGAGGTGCTCCAGGGACATAAGTTAGAGATGGAGAATATGGACTTGCAAGGAAGCAGAGCCTAACGGAAAATCTTGATAATGCATTGCCAGATTTCTCAGTAAAATCCCTGTGAGAGCTCAGTTCCGTATTATGTTCGAACGTTGGAAGCAAATGCCAGGATCCCCAATAAAATTGTTTGGGTCAAAGATGCCGCTTCCATGTGGGCAAGCGTAAGACTGCCTTGACGTTATTCCCAATAAAATCATTCTAGGAACAGTGCTGCCTCTTAATGGATAATCTTGAGAATGCATTTTCAGCATCTACAAAATAATCACCAGAGTGAACATATAGGCCATCGGCTGGACAAATGTAAGAATGCCTTCTGAGCCTACCAAATAAACTTGCATAAATGTCCAGTGTTGGGTCCTAAAAAATGATGGATTTCTAAGTATCCTCCCTGTAGGGAGTCGGTCACACATTAGGAACAGGCAACCAGGTGGGAGACTTCACAGTTGAACCAAAGTCCCTCTCTAGAAGTATGACTGCACAGTGTTTTGCTGAGAGAATCAGTCTCTGAGGCCGAAGATCCCAAGCGACATTTAGCAAGGAGTGGAATAAGGTGCACAGATACCTGTGGCGAATTGAGTCAAGGCGTGTGGGAAGTCAGAAGTGTATTAGGTTCATTTGGGCAAGAATCCCCTGCTGGAAGAGTAAATGAGCAGAGGGACAATAAGAAGGAGAGTGTGCCACAGCCCTCACACACAAGCACACACAAGCACACACACACACATGCACACACACAGAGGCAAAGGCATGGACATGAATTTGTGTTGGGCAATCTCTGGACTATGATGTCCACAGTCAGTACACCTTGCCCGTTTTTGACACTTTTTACGTTTCCTCAAATGGAAATGGCCTCCTGTGAATATGATTGTTTATTGACTTTGTTCCTTCAGACCAAGCCCTTGTGCAACCAACTAATCCTTAAGCAATATCAAGTCATCCTTGCTACTCGTCACTGAAACCCAAGGAGTGGATGAGAGAAAGTCAGAATGAGAGAAAGACCAAAAGAGCAAAAGCAATGGAAACAAATAAAAAGTTACTAATCTAAAAGGAGTCAGACTGAGACCTTATCTTGGCGGTAATAATCCTGATGATCCAACTCTACCAGAATGTAGGCTACAGTCCTCTCCAGCCACAGTTCTTCCCTTTGACTCTCACTTCAGTCTCAGATATCCCTTATACTGGAATAGCCTCTACTGCCCGGGCATTTCTCCCTGTGGATATTACCAGGGGTCCCTGTGGATGTGTGGGAAGTGTTAAAGAAAACGAATTCTGAAGTGGGAAACGTGAGTTGCCTTAAGAAAGAGCCCACTAGACACCGAACCGAAGGAAACCTAAAGATGCTAAGGCAAAATAGGACTTCCTCAGGAATGTTTCTCTACAGGTACAAGGCCCATACACTGAGGCTCACAGTGAGGGGCGGGGCTGAATACGATGATGCCTGCTGTAGTCTCACAGTTTGGAAGAAATGTTTCAGAAGCCCAACAGCAAAGGGGAGCGAGTGGGGTGTCCAGGAGCCTTTTCCACGCTACGTGACCACATCCCAAGCCCCTGTCTGTAGGCTCAGTGAGACCACACTGAGCACAGCAAGAACCCATATCCGGACCTGAAGTGTCTGTCTTTACTGTATGGCTTATTCTTGACCCTTTGGTCAAATATTAATTGACCATGATGGCACGGGTCAATTTCAGGATTCTGTACTTTTCCATTGATCTATGTGCCTGTTCCTGTGCCAGAAGCAGGTTGTTCTGATCACAGTGGCTTTGCCCTACAGCAGGATATTCAGTAATGTGATCCTACAACTCTGTTCTTTCTCAAGAATACTGTGGGTGCACGGGGTCTTTTTTGGTTTCCTATAAATTTTCGAAACATTTTTTCCAGCTCTGTGAAACACACTGTTGGGATTGATGACAATTGTGTTGAATTTATAGATTGTTTTGGGTAGCATGGATATTTTGATAATGTTAATTCTTTCAGTCTATAATTCTTTCACTCCTTTGTATCTTCCTCTATTTCTTTTTTCAATGTCCTGTTTCCGAATATAAGTCTTTTACATTCTTCTTTGACTTTACTCCTAGGTGTCTTATTTTTTCAGTTGCAATGGTAAATGGTATAGTCTTTTCTAAGAGTTCATAATCGGTGTAAAAAAAATGCCATCAATGTGTTGATGTTAATTTTGCTTCCATCTTCCTTGCCAAATTCATTAATTATATCCACAAGTACTCGGTGGACTCTTTAGTGTTTTATGTACAATATCATGTCATCTGCAAGTAATGACAGTTAACCTTCTCTCTTCCGATACGGATGCCTTTTATGTTCTCTTTTTGTCTGCTCGCTGTGGCTAGGACTTCCAGTAGTATGCTGAGCAGTAGTGGTGAAAGGGGCAACCGTGTCTTTTTCCTCTTCTTAGGGGATATGGTTTTAGCCTTTGCACGTTGAGTATGATTTTGGCCCCAGGTATGTTGTATATGGCCTTTATTATGTTGAGATATATTCCCTCTATTTCCACTTTGCTCCCAGTTTTTTCCAAAATGGGTGCTGGATTTTCTAGAATATTTTCTCTGTATCTATTGATATGATCATAAGATTTTTGTCCTTCATTTTGTTTAGCTATCACATTTCTTGATTTGCGAATATTATACCAGCGCTGCGTCTCCAGAATAAATCACACTTGGTCATGGTGTATGATCTTATTTAATGTATTGCTGGATAAAATTTGGTAATATATTTTCTGAGGATTTTGGCACCTATGTTCATGAGGGACGTTGGTCTGTGAAATTCTTTATTTGCAGGATCTTCATCTGGTTTTGGGATTATTATAATACTGGTCTCATAAAAATATCTCCCTCCTCTGGAATTTTCTAAAATATTTTGAGGAGAGTGGGTTTTAATTCTTCTTTAAATGTTTAGGTAAGCTCGCATGTAAATCCATCTGGCCCCAGACACTTGTTTGCTGGAAGTTTTTTTCTTATTACTTCTTCAATTGCATCCATTTTTACTGGCCCTCCAGGTTTTCTGATTCTTTCCGATTGAGTTTTAGCAGATTGTAGTTTTGAGGAATGTGTCCATTTTACGCAGCTTCCCCACTTTATTGTTGTGCATAGTGTTTTCTTAGTATTCTTTCTGTTTCTGTCATGTCAGTTGTTATATCGCCTCTTTCACATCTGATTTTGTTTTCTTGGGTCCTCACCGTTTGTTTTTTGGTGCGTCTGGCTAAAGACTCATCGATCTTATTTCTGTCAGAAAACTAGTTCTTACTTTCATTGATATTTTGTACTGTGTTTTTGGTCTCTGTGTCGTTCATTTCTGTTCTGATCTTCACTATTTTCTTTCTTCTGCATCTCCTCGAAATGTTCAGGTCCTCTTCCCTTTTTAATATTGGGTTGTTGTTTTTGTTTTGTTACTTACATAAGAAATAAAAATGACTTTACATTCTGAATTCTGTGTTTTATTTTAATCTCTGATAGCAGATTTATGCCCCTTCAGAAATTGATGTAGAATATACGTCATCTAAAACTAAACATTTTAAACTATACGCTCCAGTGGTTTTAAAATTGGAATAATGTAGAACTGTTACAGCATAACAAGAAGCTAGAAAAATTCCAGGACAAGTTGAAAGGGAAACTGAGATAGATTTTTAGACAGCAGTTTGAGTTAAGCCTATCTTCCCTAAGCCAAAGGCACTGGAGAATAAATAGTTTGTATTAGATGGGAAAGATGCAGAAACCCAGGTGCAGAGACTAGGGCACAGGAAACCACCTGGACAGGAACCCCCAGAGGCCTACAAGGGACAAAGACTGGGAAAACAAGAACTTTGTCCCCAGGTAATCTATTCTCCCAGAGCATGTCATGGGTCATGCGGTGGAGACCCCCTAAGCATTCCTCCCTAAAGATACCTTTTAAGTCTCAGTTGTATTTCAGCTCCAGGCCCATAAAAGCATTAAGACAAGACAAGTGGCATTGGAGTGGACTCAGGACCAGACACATTGACAAATGAGGCCCTTCCTGGCATGGACTAATCAGTGGCGACCAGCACCCTGAAAGGGCACCCCTGGAAAGCTCATGAATATTCTCTTGAGAGCTCCCCTTAAGCCTCCCATAAGATTTTCCACCTGCAAGGGAGATAAATATGCTCAGGACAAAGGACCAAGTGTGAGCTCCCCTACACCACAGGAAAGCGTGACAGCGCCAGTTTCCTCCTTCCTTCTGCGGGGGCCCCATGGTGCTTTCAACCAGGGGAGCAATGGGCAGTGGCAGCTCATCCCAGGCTTGTCTTCTGAAACTGTCTGAAAGGTCTTGGAAATGTGTCCAAGGCCCCCTTTTCTCTGACTTCCCAGTGAGCAAAGGCAGCCCAGCCTAGGCTATCCTGTTACTTCGTCTATGCACCTGCCTTGGTTCACCATCCTAAGTACATTTTTATTACAGCCATTAAAGCTTTGGGTTTTTTTCTTCATTTTTTTCTCTTGATTGAAATCTTTCCTTCAAGATGACAAGAGCTGAGGCCTTCTGCCTGTATCCCCTGTAACACAACCGTCATCTTTTCACTTCTGAAACCTTAATGTCAACATAAAAGAAAGCCTCATCCCATTTAAAGACTATACCCAATTCTACTCTGGACTATTTCCTCATTTACACTGATGTCTTTCCCATCTCCATGGCTATGCTATTGCTATTGTCGTTGTTGTTAACCCTCACTAGAGGATATTGTTTTCATTGACTTCCAGAGAGAGTGGCATGGAAGAAGGGGTAGAGAGAGAGAGGTGCCTCAGTGTTAGAGACACAGACATTGGTTGCTTTTCTAATTCGCTGCACACCTGGGATGAGGAATGAATCTACAACCTAGGTATGTGCCCTCAACTGGGAATCAAACCTGAGACCCTTCAGTGTGCAGGCGGACACTATACCACTGAGCCCCGCTGCCCAGGGTAGATATGCCTTTTTAAATATGAAGTTTGTAGGTATATTTAACTTGAAATTGGTAGAGGTTTTAAAATGATTTCTTTATTTTTACTCATGTTTTCATTGGTGATTTGCCACTATTATATTACTGGCATTAATTTTGCAACAGTTTGTATGTAGCAGGGAGGAAACACTTTTAGATCAGGGTCCAAATAGAGTAGTGTATACGAACTTTTTTTGTTAAAAACTTTTATAGCAATGAGAACCAGAAAAATTTCTACTAAACTATCTAACACTACAACTGAAAGATTTAGAAAGAGAACAGAAACCAAGAAAAGGCCCAGAGGAAGTAAACGGAAGAAAATAATAAAGAACCAGAGCCTAAATAAATAACGTAGAGACTAAAAAATTAAAAAAGGTCAATGCAACCAAGAGCTTGTCTTTGAATAGACAATCAGTGTGATGAACTTTTATCCCAACTCACCAAAAACCAAAGACAGAGGTCAAAAATAAATAAATTGAGGAACAAAAGAAGTGAAGTAACAACTGATACCACTGAAATACAAAGGGTTGTAAGCAAATACCCTGAACAACTATATGCCAACGACCTGGATGAAATAGACAAATTTCTGGAAATACACAACCTTCCAATACTCAGTGAGGAAGAATCAGGCATGCTGAACACGTTGATAAAAACTGGTGAAATTGGAACAGTGATTTTTTAAAAAATGCCCAAGAAAAAAAGGGCCAGGCCCAGACAGTTTCAGAGGGGAGTTTTATCAAACATTCAAAAAATAATTCAAATTGTTCCAAAAAGTCCGAGAGGAACAAACACTCCCAAGCTCTTTTTAGGCAGCCTGAATAATCCCAACTACAAATCCAGGTAAAGACCTTGCAAAGAAAGAATTACAGGCCAATATCCGTGATAAACAAAGATGCTAAAATCTTCAAACAAATATTAGCAAATTGGATCAAGCAATATGTTAAACAGATCACACCCCATGACCAAGTGGGGTTTATTCCAGGGATGCAGGTTTGGTACAGTATTCACAAATCTATAAATGTGATGCATCACAGGAACCATTTGACAAACAAAAATCTCATGATCATCTCAGTAGGTGCAGAAAGAGCAACAAAACCCAGCGCCCATTTTTGAGAAAAACTCTCAGCACAGTGGGAATAGAGGGATCATGCCTAAACACATTAAAGTCCTTATAGGACAAACCTTCAGTCAACTTCATACTCAATGGGCAAAAACTAAAACATATCCCCTAATAAGAGGAACAAGACAGGGACGTCCACTTTCACCATCTTTTATTCAACAGAGTGTTGGAAGTCCTTGCCACAGCGATCAGACAAGGAGAAAACATAAAAGGCATCCAAATTGGAAAGGAGAAATAAAACTGTCACTGTTTGCAGATGACCTGATATTGTATGCTGAGAACACTAAAGAGGTCACCAAAAGACTTCTAGATTTAATAATAAAGGAACCCAGCTATGCAGCAGGATGGAAAATTAATGCCCAGAAGTAAATGGCATTTTTAAACAACATTCATGATCTCTCAGAAAGAGAAACTAAAACAAACAAACAAACAAACAAAAACACATTTAACGTGCAACAATAAAATTAAGATACTTAGGAATTAACTTAACCAAAGGGGTGAAAGACGTGTACTTGCAAAACAAATATGTTGAAAAAAGAGATAGAGGAAGATATAAACAAGTGTAAGAATATACCATGCTAATGGATTGCTAGAATCAACCTCATTCAGATGTCCGTACTCCCCAAAGCAATCTATAGATTCAAACTATTCATAAAATACCAATGTCCGATATCACAGACCTAGAAGAAGTAGTGCAAAAATTTAAAGGACACAAAAAGGACAGGACCCCAAATCGCTGCAGCAATTTTGGGAGGAAGAAAAAAGTGGAAGGAATCAAAATAATACATATCAAGATATAGTAAAGCCATTTTAATCGAAACAGAATGGAACTGGCAGAAGAACAGACTTAATGACATAAATGGAACTGAACAGAGAACCCAGGAATTGACCCAACTCATTACACTCAATTGAGATTTTACAAAGGAGGCAGAGCATACAGTGGAGTAAAGGAAGTCTCTTCAATAAATGGTGTTGGGAAAATTGGACAGGAACTTTCAAAATAATGCAACTAGACCACTATCTTGCACCACACACAAGGATCAACTCCAACTGGATAAAAAACTTAAAGGTAAAACATGAAACCATTAAAAATCCTAGAAGGAAATGGAGGCAGCATGATCTCAGACATCTCTCATTGCAATATGCTTACCAATACACTGCCTAGGTCAATGGAAGCAAAGGAGAAAATAAACAAATGGGACTACAGCAAAATAAAAAGATTCTGCACAAAGAAACCATCAACAAAATGCAAAGGGAACTCATTATATGGGAGAACATATTTGCCGATGATACATCTGATAAAGGGTTACTACCCCTAATATTTTAAGAAACACACCTTCACAAGAGGAAGACAAACGATCCAATTAAAAAACGAGCAAAGACCTAAGTAGACACTTCTCCAAAGAGCGCATAAACATGTCCAAGAGACATATGAAAACTGCTCAGTGTCACTAATCACCAGAGAGATGAAAATTAAAACAATAATGGGGTATCACCTGAGGTCTTCCAGAATGGCTATGTTTTCAATAAGTCAATAAACAGAAAGTGCCTGTGAGGGTGTGCAGAAAAGCTCACCCTAGTATACTGCTGGTGGGAATGCAGACTCGTGCAGCCTCTATGGAAAACATTATGACATAGGAGGTTTTCTCAAAAATTGAAATACAGAACTGCCATTGAACCCAGTGGCCCCACTGCTTGGAATATGTCCTACGAAACCAGGAACATCGATCAGGAAGAATATATAAACCCCTCTGTTCAGAGCAGCACAATTTACAATAGCTCACAGGAATGGGTACATGAATCTGCTTAGATTCTGAGTGACGGTAGACATGCACACTCCTGCATCTTCCTTCAGCTTCCTGCCTGAACATGATGCCACACTGCAGTTCTTCAGACTTTCTGTCTCTTCCCAATGCCGCAGTGGCCTGGCGTCATAGGCTATCCTTCCGAGCCTCAGGGTGTTCATGTGAGAGAAAAATGTCCCAGCTACCTGACAACCCAAGGGGGAGCCCCACTGGCATCTCCTCACATGTCCTCTAAGTGCCTTCTCCTGGTTCCAACATCCTCAAGTAGTCCTTACTGATTTTCTGGCAGAGCAAAAAGTGATCGTCCAGAGACGGCAGGGATCTGACTAAAAATCCAAAAGCAGGGGAACACACCAAGCTCTCTTAGGGCATTGCAAGCAAGCCTCCACCTCAGCAATCCTGTCAGACCCTGCCACGCTGTGGGCAGAGAACTAGTTGAAGTAGTTAAGGCTGCTGTTCTGGTGCCTGGAGCTGTTGGCCCATCGTTCATAATGCTGGCACCACTGAATGCAAGAGGCATAGGATGCACTGTATCCTGCAGCATGAGGAGTGTGTGGAGAAGGGCACATCACCTTTCAAGTTCTATGCACTTCCTGCTGCTGCCCATAGAGAGAGCCTGCTCCCGCCTGTGATGGTAATGAGATACTCCTTCACAGTGGCAGTACTGCATTAGTATGATTTGCTACAAAAGGACAGTTAACCTTGCCATCATCCCTGGCATGTCTGGCTCCCTCCACCTGCAGAAGGAATGTGGGTGGGGGTTAGGGACATCTCACTCCTGGACACCCAAGTGTCCCTGCTTACATGGACAGGTTATATTCTCAAGGCCCCTCCCTTTCCAGCACCAGTACCTGCAACATCACCTTCACATTGATCGTGTGGCTATGAAAGAACTAAAACATGGAGATCTACAAAACAGCCTGGCTTGGCCTGAACCACCTATCTTCTGGCCCCATTCCTTCTGCATAAGAGGCACAGAGGAACACAGAGGTTCCTGGGGTTACAGGTGCCTGCACCCATGCGGTCACACTGATTCCTCACAGGCTTTGATATCCCCACACCCTTGCCTGCACACGGCTTCACAGGATACCCTGATTCACGCACGTCACACGTTCCTGCCTCTGATGGAGGACTTGGGCATGCCCACACCATTTTGGGCTACTAAAACAGCTCTTCCAAACTGTGACTGGACAGAGGGCATCACGCTACTCAGCCCCGCCCCTCACTGTCAGCCTCAGTGTATGGGCCTCAGAACTGTGGTGAAACATTCCTGAGGAAGCTCTATGTTACCCGAGCATTTGCAGCTTTCCCAGGGTTTGGTGTCTGGGGGGCTCTTGCTTACGGCTACTCACGTTTCCCACTTCAGAATCCATTTTCTCTACCGCTTTCCCACAGATCCACAGTGACCCCTAGTAATATGCACAGGGAGAAATGCCCGGGACATTACAGGCTGCCCAGTCTGTGGGATATCTGAGGCTGAAGTGACAGGCAAAGGGAAGAACTGTGGCTGGAGAGGACTGTAGCCTACATTCCGGTAGAGTTGGATGATCAGGATAACTACGGCCAAGGTACGGTCTCAATCTGACTCCTTTTACATCAGTTCTCTTGTTTTTGTTTCCATTACTCTTGCTCTTTCTGTCTTTTCCTCATTCTGACTCTTTCTTCCATCTACCCATTGGGTTTCAGTGACCCGTAGAAAGAACGACTTGATGCTGCCTAAGGGTTTCTTCATTGCAGGAGAAAGGCTCGGTCTGAAGGAACAAAGTAAATAAACAATCATATTCACACGAGGCCATTGTTATGTGAGGAAATGTAATACCGTCAAAAATGCACAAGATGTACTGGCTGTGGACACCATGGTCCAGAGATTGCCCAACACAACTTCACGTACATGCCTGTGCCTCTGTGTGTGTTGTGTGTGAGGGCTATAGAACACTCTTCATGTTATTGTCCCTCTGGGCATTTACCCTTCCAGCTGGGGATTCGACCCCAAGTGAACCTAATATCCAGACTGACTGCTCACATGCCTTTGCTCTCTTCCCCACAACTCCTACATGCAATTTATACTCCCACTGGCTAAGTGTGGTTCTGAATCCTGGGCTCAGAGGATGATTCTCGCAGCAAATACAGTGCTCTCATACTTCTAGGGAGGGATTCTGCTTCAAGTGTGAAATGCACTGGGAAGCCTCCCACCGCGTTGCCTGCTGTCAGTGTGTGAGCTGACCTCCGACAGAAAGGAACCTGGAAATCCAACATCCTTTCGGAGCTCGCAGTGGACATTCAGGCCCTTGCTCCCAAATCCATTTCCTTGAGCTACCTTATGTCCCTGGGTCCATTAGTATCACCCACTTCAATGGACTTACTCTTAGTTCTCCCTCCTCCCCAGCCTCCAGCACACAGAAAGAATTCTGTCTTCTCATACTGTCCTAAAGCATAACAACTTAACCGCCACTGCCACTGCACAGGCCCAGCCCTCACAGGCAATGGTCATTCACAGGCAGCCAGTTGTAATGCCCCAAACTAGGGACAAACACCACAGAGACAGACGCTATTGATGCTCTTGATTTATGTGTTCCAAGAACACACGACAAACAGACAAACAGAGCTGATGCTCCTGCTTTAACTTTCCATTTCATACCATGCTCCCGATCTCTCTGTGACTGAATACCTGGTCACACAGACATTCTGCTCCATTGTCCTGTGCAGGAACATAATGTCTGCTTGAAAACACATACTCATGTCAAAACCTTCTTATGTGCACTTCTCTATTTGAAGGAAAATGGATGGTCCCTCCTATTTAACTCACACTGTGGGAGATACCCTAACACAATAATTGACTATCATCTCCTAGCAAAATTCCTAAAGAGTATAGTATAATTATTGGTGGCCCTAACATGAAGAGTCGGTCATTGCTGAAATTAGGATCTCTTAAATTTCCTGCTGCCTTGTGTTGGATGCATCACACCACACCACCTTTTTAATGAGCAATGACCTCAGGATCACCCAGTTAGGAATTTGGACACACCTAAGGAAATATTTGATGGTTGCAATGATCCATAAAAGGAAGTGGTGGCACAGCAGCCTCAGCCTTTGTATGAAAAGGCTCCTGGACAAGAGTGGGAAGGTTCAGAGGAAGGACATCATGGGGGCCTCCATTTAAGGAATAGTAGACGGGCCTAAGGGTGAGGGAGGTGGCCTGGAGCGAGAGTTCAGAGGAGTGGGTCAATGAATCTGCTTTGATGCTGAATGATTTTGCACATGCACACTTCCTCATTTTACATCAGGTGTCCCTGTCTGAATATAATTCCCACTGCAGTGCTACATACTTCCTTTCTCAACCTGATTCTCTGAGGACCTGACATAACAGGCTCTACTCCTCCCAGTATCAGGGCGTCCATGAGAGAAAGCAATGACCCAGCTACCTAGCAAACTAGGGGCGAGTGTCCAGGAACAGTCCCCCTCACCTGTACTCCTCTACCTTCACTCTCCTGGGGCCAAGCTCCTCGCACAGTACTTGAGATGATTAGACCACACTTCTATTACTGATGTTCTAGTAGGGCAAACAGGACTAGTCAGAAGAAGCCAGGGATCTCACTTTACGAACCCAAGAGGTAGGGGAACCCAAAGCTCTCCTTCTGCATTGCCACCGAGGCCCAACCTCAGTATCCTGTCATATCCTTCCAGGTCGCAGCATTTTTCTCCTAAATAACATTGTCGGGAATGCTGGAAAGGCATTCTCACGCTTATCCAATAGATGGCAGCTTTTCGTTTCAAATCATGTTATTGGGGATGTTGGCAATTCATTCTCATGCTTGTCAAAACATGGCGGCTTTTTTTTACAAATAAAGTTACTGAGCAGGCTGGCAATGCATATCCACACTTGTCCACGAGATGGCAGCATGACTTCACATGTCATTTCATTCAGGATGGTACCACTGCATTCCCTCGTTTCTCCACCAGGTGGCAGCACTTTTCCACCAAATGATTTCATTGGGCATGCACGGTAGGCATGCTCAGGTATGCCCAAGAGTTGTTTGCATTTACCTCAAAATGTCATTTCTTTCGTGATGCTGGAAATGGATTCTCATTCTTGAACAGTCACAGCATGCAGTTATGTCCGCACGTGCCAAAAGGCGGCTTCTAACAGAAAAATACAGTTTGCACATACTTCTACAAAGGGAATTTGGTTTAACTGTGAAATGAACGTAAAACCCCGGCCTGGTTCCCTGCTGTCTCCCTAAAGCGAGGGTATGGCAAACGCATCATCCTTTATAACTTATCACTGCAAATTCCGACCCTTGCACACAAGGCCTTTCCTTGAACTCCCTTATCACCCAAGGGAAAATGGTAAACTCTATTGGACTTTCACTGATTTCTTAATCCACCACAGTCTCTACCACACAGAAAGAATTTTGGCTTCTGATACCATCAGAAAACACAACTTAGCCACTTCTGCAATTGTAAAGGCCATGCATTCACGGGGCGGGTAATTCAGAGAGTCCATTGTCAAGGCAAACAATACATAAACAGGCACATTAGATGCTCTCGCTTTATCTTGCCATTTATTCCATGTGCTGCATATGTCCATGGCTGAATGCCTTTCCACAGGGACATTCTGCACCTAATTTCTACGCAGGAAAAGAATCTTTGCTTGAAACACCTTTTAATCTGAAAAAGCTTCTCACGTGCACTACTTATATTGGAAGGTTCCTCCTATAGTTCTCACACGTTAAATGCGTGCAGTTAACACAGCAAATCTGGTATCATCTCCTCTGAGGATAATCAAAAAGTATTTAAAAATCATGTCAAGCCCAAACCTGACAAAGTTGGAATCTCTTCCGTTTTCTCCAGCCATGCATTCAACAGTTCCCACCACAACTTGGTTGTGATGGGCAGTGTACCCAGGAAGGCCAGCGATACAATTCAGGAAATACATGGTGGTTGTGATGATCAATAGAGGGATGTGGTGGCACAGCAGCCTCAGCATTTTCATGAAGGAGGATACTGGAAAGTTGTGGAGGGGGTTCTAGGAAGCACATCACAGAACTTCTCTTTAATGCATGGTAGGCAGGCCTGAGGGTGGTGTTGGTGACCTGAGGTGTGAGATCAGAGAAATAGGCCAAAGAATCTACTTTCATTCTGAGTGACAGAGGAAACAGACATGACCTCATCATCCTTCAGCCTCCCCCAAGTGAACATGATTGGCACTGCGGTGCTCAGAACTTCCAGCCTCATCCTCATACCGTGATGATGTCACAGGCTGTATTTCTCCCAGCTTCAGTGTGTTCATGTGAGAAAACAATGTCCCAGCTACCTGGCAATCCAGAGGCAAGTGAAGAGTTGGTCTCTGCTCACCTGTTATCATCTATGTCCCCTCTCCTGATGCCAACATACACTCATAGTTCTCACTGTTGATCTGGAAAGGAAAAATGGGCTCCACAGGAGAGGGCAGGCGTCTAAACCACAAACCCAAAAAGCAGGGGATCACACCAAGCTCTCTAATGGCATTTCCTGCAAGGACCCACCTAAGCAATCCTGTCAGATCCCGAAACATGGTGATCAGAGACGAAGTTGAAGAAGTGAATGCTGCTGTTCTGCCTGCAGTTGTAGGCCTGTCGTTCATACTGCAGGTACCACTGAATGTGAGTGGAATGGGTCACCCTGTATCCTGCAGCTTGAGGAGTGTGTGGAGAGGAACCTGTCACCTTCCAACTTGGACACACTTCTTGCTGCAGGCCATGCAGGGAGCCTCCTCTCTCCTGCGATGGCTATGAGAGGATCCTTCACAATCACAGTATCGTGGATGTAGGGGTTTTTTTGAAAGAGCAGCACAGTCTTGCAGCGATTGCTGCCATGCCAGGCTTCCTTCACCTGCAAAAGGATAGTGGATCCGGTTTAGGGTGATAACTTATTCCAGAACTCCCGCCTATTCCTTCCTGCAGGGATAGGATTTTTTCACAAGCTCTCTACCTCCCCAGCCGTGGTCTGCACAGCCTGACCTTCAGATTGATCATGTGGCTGAGCATGGTTTCATCTTGGTCACTGATAATGGCTGACAATTCCAGATTGTTGACAAATTGCAGCAGGTCAAAACGCCTGCACGCTGCAAGCTGAACATGAAACAGCTACAAAAAGGAGCAGATCCTTAAAGCAGCTTGGATTGCTCCCACCTCTCTAACCCCTAGCCCAGCTCCTTCACCATAAGATGCAAAAAGAGAGCACAGTGGTTCTTGTGGGCTCCATGTGTTTATACACACACGGGCACACTGTTTTCCTGACAGCCTTTGACCTCGCCTACATACTTGCCTGCTGAGTGCTTAACAGGATACCTTTATTTGTGGACATCACTCATTCCTGCCTCTCACTGACTTGGATATACAGAGGACTTGGACACGCAGCCCCCCTCGAGTGCAGCATTACCCCAAGAAGAACCTGAGTGACACAGAGCAGTGTGGAGGCAATGGCCCTTGTTCTGCGCATGAGTCTGATCTGGGATGGCGCTCCTGAAGCCCAGGGAGAGTTTTTGTGGTACTGGTGAGATAAAAGGGTGTCTCTGAGATTTTGGATCACACTGTTCTCACTATCCTGAGCTTCACTCCAATGTGTCTATTTGATTCTGAGCTACCGATCCCCACTAATACATTTCTCATGCACTAGGGCAGGCATATTGCGTTCCCTTCTGTAGAGTCAAGGATACACTATTGACTCAGCATCTGGCAATGCACTGAACGTTTGTGCTTTTCAGTTCTAAACAGGGCTGCCGCCGCTGCCAGGTACTGGGCTTGAGCCAGCAGAAGGATCTGCTCACTTGTAAGTTCACGGGCTACATTCCTAACTTAAGTGCCCGGAGCACATCCAGTGGGGACCAGGTGCACTGCCCACTGAGCCAATCCTCTTCGTGCTCCTGCTCGACTGGCTCTTCTTGTGGATGTTTTGTTTCTATCTGTGCCTGAGGCTCAACATCAACCACTACCTTCATGACTTTTATGGCGTCCTCTCACCCAGGACAAACTGCTCCCTGCCAATTAATTCCTCCTCAATCAATTCCTTCTCCTCTCCCTGCTCCACCCTGTCTGGCCCTTGTAGAAACTCATGATACATTTCCTCTGCCAAAGCATAACTTACCCACTTCTGCAACTGTAAGGCCCAGCCCTCCCAGGGACTGGTCGATCATTCCAAGGCAGCCAATCGTAAGGCTCAAACCAACACACAAACGACAGACAGACAGACAGACAGACAGACAGACAGACACGGTACTTGCTCTTAATTTATCTTTCTAACTACATGCCATGCTCTGGATGTCTCCGCATCTCAATGCTTTCCCACAGGGACATTCTGCATCTATTTCCTGTGCAGGGAAACAATGTTTGCTTGAAAACACATATTTCGCTGAGAAAGCTTCTCATGTGCACGACTCTTCTTTGAAGTAAAATGGACAGTCCCTCCTATTTATCTCACAGTGTGGGAGGTCCCCTGAACACAACAAACCTCCTATTGTCTCCTCTGACTATTACTAAAGAATACTGAATAATCCCCAATCTGTAAAATGGGTCACTGCCGCCAGTGGGATCTCTTAAGTTTCCACCAGCCCTGTGTTCAACATGTGCCGCCACAACCCGTTTATAACGGGCAGTGTTTTCAGGATGACCTGTGGAGGAATAAGGAGACACTTAAGGAAATATATGGTGGTTGTGATGATCAATAGAGGCAAGTGGTTCCAGAGCAGCCTCAGCCTTTGCATTCTCATGCTGAAACACCACGTGGCAGCATTTTCTCCTCAAATGGTATTATTGCAGATGCTCACTCTGAATTCTTACTTTTGTCCAGAGGCGGCAGAAAGTTTCTTACCAACGATTGTTCTGGGGATGCTGGCAATGCATTCTCACACTTTTCCACCAGGTGTCGGCATGATTTCACGAGTAATTTTATTGGGGATGCTGGAAAAGCATTCACAATTCCATTCAACAGGTGGAAACATTTTCAACAGGATGAATCCATTGGTGAACTCGTGGATGCATTCTCACGTTTACCCACCAGGTGGCAATATTGTTCGAACTGAGGATCATAGTTGGGATGCTTGTGGAGATGCAGAAGATGCATTTTCTCGTTTGTCCACCAGGTGGTGGCATTTTGACACCACGAGATTTTATTGGCTATGCTGACAATGGAAGCTAATGTGTGTCAAGCAGGCAGCAGAATTATTTTACCGCACGATTTCGCTGGAGATGCTTGCAATGGTTCTATATTTATCAGTTGGCGTCAATATTCCACTAGTGAATATCAGGAATGTTCTGGAAGTGCATTCTCACGCTTTTCCACCAGGTGGCAGAATTTCCCCACAAAGTACTTTTACTGAGGATGCTGGCAAGGCATTCCCACGTTGTTTTCTACAGCTGTCTGCATTTTCCCTCCACTGTCCCATTTTGGGGAAACTGGCAATGCATTTTGGCGCTGAAACATGAGATGGCAGCATTTTTCCACCAACGATTCTGTTTGAGATGCTGGCAATGCTTTCCCACGTTTGTCTTAACACGTTTGTGGAAGCATTTTTACTACCAAATTATATTATTGGGGGTGTTGAAAATTCAGTCTCAAGTTTGAAAAAGACTTGGCTACATTTTCCACAAATGTGATTATTTTGTGGATGTTGACAAGGCATTCTCACGTTTTAACAGCCATTGAACCTACTTTCCCAAAAATGATTCCATTGGGAATAGTGGCATGGCACTTTCACTTTTGTTCAATAGCTGGCAACACTTTCACCACAAAGTATCGTTTGGGGAATGCTGGAAGCACGTTCGTCCAACGTACTTCGTAGAAGTACTTTTCCACAAAATGATTTTATTGCGGATGCGGGCAATGCATTCTTCAGTCTCTCAAACAAGAGGCCACATTTTCCACCAAACGATTCCTTTGGTTGTGCTGGCAATGCATTCCCACATCTGTCCACAAGGTGGCCACTTTTGTTTACCAAGGGATTTTCCTGAGAACGCTGGCAATGCATTCCCTTGCTCGAATACCAGGTGACAGCATTTTCTCCACAAGTGATCTTATTGGAGATGCTGTAACTGCATTTTCACATTTGTAGAAAGGTGACTGGTTTCTTATTTACAAATGATTGTTTTAAGGCTGCTGGCAATTCCTTCTGACACTCAAACACCAGGTGCAGTATTTTCCCACCAAATGATATTATTGAGGATCCTGGCACTGCATGCTCCTCCTTGGAGAACAAGTGGCAGCTATTTTCCACCATGTAACTTCACTGGGGCTTCTGGCGATGCATTTTCACTCTTGTCCAATAGGTGGAAGCATTTTCCCACAAGTGATTTCACTGGGGATGCTGGCAATGAACACTCACACAAGTCGACAAGATAAGGGCATTTTTCCCACAAGAGATTTTCATTGTGAATCTTGGCAATGTATTTTCAAATGTGTCCGCCATTTGGCAGCCAGCATCATCTCAGAAGGGATTTTCATGAGGATGCGGGCAACGCATTCTCACACTTGTCAAACATGTGGCGGCCTTTTTCCAACAACTGATATTATTGGGGCTGCTGGCAATGCATTGTGAAGCCTGTTTACAACAAGCCCGCATTTTTCCACCAAATGTTATTATTGCACATAAAGGCAATGGTTTCTCCCGCTTGTCCACCCGTCGGCACCTTGACATCACAAGTGATTTTGTTTGGTAAGCTGAGAATGCATTCTTACGTTTGTTCAGCCAGTTGCGGAATTTTTCCACCAAGCGACTTTATTGCTGCTGGCTGTACATTCTCACCTTTGTCCAACTATTCGCCGCAGTTTTCCCCTAAAGTGATATTGTGTGTGTGGGTGTGGATGTTGGTTTTGAATTCTCACACGTGGACATTGGCTATCAGAATTTTAGGCCCAAATCACTTTATTGTGATTCCAGAGCATGCGTTCTCACTCTTGTCCACCAGTTGGCACCTTGATCTCAGTAGGGGTTTCATTGGGGATTCTGGGAAATCATTCATACAGTCCTTTAGCACCTGGTGGCCTTTTTCTCAAAGAGTGATTTTGTTGGGGATGCAGTCAATGCATGCTTCACCTTGTCCACCAGGGGGCAGAATATTTCCACCAAGTTTTTTTTAAAGGGGATGCGTTTAATGCTCTCCCACTTACCTCCACAAGGTGGCAGCATTTTTAAAACAAACGCTTTTCTTGGGAATGCCGGGAATGCTCTCTCACATTTGTAAACAATGTCAGGTAATTTCTCATCAAACGTTTTTACGGGAGATGCCTGAAATACATTATCACCTTTTATTCAAAGGGGCAGCATTTTTTCAACCAAATAATTTTACAGGGGCTGGCAATGGATGCTCACGTTTGTCCCACACTTGGCAGCATTTGTCCCAGAGAAAGTTTTTTTGCGGGGATGCGTGGCAGCGTTTCGCCCCAAATGATTTTATTGAGGATGCCTGCAAGGCAGTCTCAGGTCTCTACATGAGGTCACAGTAGTTTTCAACCACATGATTGGATTGGGGATACTATCAGCGCATTCTCACCCTTTTGCATTTTGCCGACAGAGAGGTTTTGTGGTGATTCTGACAATACATTCTCAGACTTATCTGAGAATTGGCAGTATTTCCGTACAAATGACCTTACTGGGGATGCTGGCAATGTATTCTCACGATTGTCCACGGAGGACAGCATTTTCAATCAAATAATTTTATGGGAGATGCTACGCAGCCATTCTTGCACTTGTCAACCAGAAGGCAGGTTTTCCACAGTATGATTTTATTGGGCATGCTGGCACTGCATTCGTAATCTTTTTCATAGGTGGCAAAACTTTCCCAAAAACTTATTATTTGCGGGATACTGGCAATGAATTGTCATTCTCAAGCATCCGTTGGCAGCATTTTTTAGCTAATGATTTTGTTGGGGATGCTCGCCGTGCGTTTTCCTATTTGTCGACCAGTGCACCTGGTGCCCGCTGGAGGTGCTCCAGGCACATAAGTTAGAGATGGAGAATATGGACTTGCAAGGAAGCAGAGCCTAACGGAAAATCTTGATAATGCATTGCCAGATTTCTCAGTAAAATCCCTGTGAGAGCTCAGTTCCGTATTATGTTCGAACGTTGGAAGCAAATGCCAGGATCCCCAATAAAATTGTTTGGGTCAAAGATGCCGCTTCCATGTGGGCAAGCGTAAGACTGCCTTGACGTTATTCCCAATAAAATCATTCTAGGAACAGTGCTGCCTCTTAATGGATAATCTTGAGAATGCATTTTCAGCATCTACAAAATAATCACCAGAGTGAACATATAGGCCATCGGCTGGACAAATGTAAGAATGCCTTCTGAGCCTACCAAATAAACTTGCATAAATGTCCAGTGTTGGGTCCTAAAAAATGATGGATTTCTAAGTATCCTCCCTGTAGGGAGTCGGTCACACATTAGGAACAGGCAACCAGGTGGGAGACTTCACAGTTGAACCAAAGTCCCTCTCTAGAAGTATGACTGCACAGTGTTTTGCTGAGAGAATCAGTCTCTGAGGCCGAAGATCCCAAGCGACATTTAGCAAGGAGTGGAATAAGGTGCACAGATACCTGTGGCGAATTGAGTCAAGGCGTGTGGGAAGTCAGAAGTGTATTAGGTTCATTTGGGCAAGAATCCCCTGCTGGAAGAGTAAATGAGCAGAGGGACAATAAGAAGGAGAGTGTGCCACAGCCCTCACACACAAGCACACACAAGCACACACACACACATGCACACACACAGAGGCAAAGGCATGGACATGAATTTGTGTTGGGCAATCTCTGGACTATGATGTCCACAGTCAGTACACCTTGCCCGTTTTTGACACTTTTTACGTTTCCTCAAATGGAAATGGCCTCCTGTGAATATGATTGTTTATTGACTTTGTTCCTTCAGACCAAGCCCTTGTGCAACCAACTAATCCTTAAGCAATATCAAGTCATCCTTGCTACTCGTCACTGAAACCCAAGGAGTGGATGAGAGAAAGTCAGAATGAGAGAAAGACCAAAAGAGCAAAAGCAATGGAAACAAATAAAAAGTTACTAATCTAAAAGGAGTCAGACTGAGACCTTATCTTGGCGGTAATAATCCTGATGATCCAACTCTACCAGAATGTAGGCTACAGTCCTCTCCAGCCACAGTTCTTCCCTTTGACTCTCACTTCAGTCTCAGATATCCCTTATACTGGAATAGCCTCTACTGCCCGGGCATTTCTCCCTGTGGATATTACCAGGGGTCCCTGTGGATGTGTGGGAAGTGTTAAAGAAAACGAATTCTGAAGTGGGAAACGTGAGTTGCCTTAAGAAAGAGCCCACTAGACACCGAACCGAAGGAAACCTAAAGATGCTAAGGCAAAATAGGACTTCCTCAGGAACGTTTCTCTACAGGTACAAGGCCCATACACTGAGGCTCACAGTGAGGGGCAGGGCTGAATACGATGATGCCTGCTGTAGTCTCACAGTTTGGAAGAAATGTTTCAGAAGCCCAACAGCAAAGGGGAGCGAGTGGGGTGTCCAGGAGCCTTTTCCACGCTACGTGACCACATCCCAAGCCCCTGTCTGTAGGCTCAGTGAGACCACACTGAGCACAGCAAGAACCCATATCCGGACCTGAAGTGTCTGTCTTTACTGTATGGCTTATTCTTGACCCTTTGGTCAAATATTAATTGACCATGATGGCATGGGTCAATTTCAGGATTCTGTACTTTTCCATTGATCTATGTGCCTGTTCCTGTGCCAGAAGCAGGTTGTTCTGATCACAGTGGCTTTGCCCTACAGCAGGATATTCAGTAATGTGATCCTACAACTCTGTTCTTTCTCAAGAATACTGTGGGTGCACGGGGTCTTTTTTGGTTTCCTATAAATTTTCGAAACATTTTTTCCAGCTCTGTGAAACACACTGTTGGGATTGATGACAATTGTGTTGAATTTATAGATTGTTTTGGGTAGCATGGATATTTTGATAATGTTAATTCTTTCAGTCTATAATTCTTTCACTCCTTTGTATCTTCCTCTATTTCTTTTTTCAATGTCCTGTTTCTGAATACAAGTCTTTTACATCCTCCTTTGACTTTACTCCTAGGTGTCTTATTTTTTCAGTTGCAATGGTAAATGGTATAGTCTTTTCTAAGAGTTCATAATCGGTGTAAAAAAAATGCCATCAATGTGTTGATGTTAATTTTGCTTCCAGCTTCCTTGCCAAATTCATTAATTATATCCACAAGTACTCGGTGGACTCTTTAGTTTTTTATGTACAATATCATGTCATCTGCAAGTAATGACAGTTAACCTTCTCTCTTCCGATACGGATGCCTTTTATGTTCTCTTTTTGTCTGCTCGCTGTGGCTAGGACTTCCAGTAGTATGCTGAGCAGTAGTGGTGAAAGGGGCAACCGTGTCTTATTCCTCTTCTTAGGGGATATGGTTTTAGCCTTTGCACGTTGAGTATGATTTTGGCCCCAGGTATGTTGTATATGGCCTTTATTATGTTGAGATATATTCCCTCTATTTCCACTTTGCTCCCAGTTTTTTCCAAAATGGGTGCTGGATTTTCTAGAATATTTTCTCTGTATCTATTGATATGATCATAAGATTTTTGTCCTTCATTTTGTTTAGCTCTCACATTTCTTGATTTGCGAATATTATACCAGCGCTGCGTCTCCAGAATAAATCACACTTGGTCATGGTGTATGATCTTATTTAATGTATTGCTGGATAAAATTTGGTAATATATTTTCTGAGGATTTTGGCACCTATGTTCATGAGGGAAGTTGGTCTGTGAAATTCTTTATTTGCAGGATCTTCATCTGGTTTTGGGGTTTATTATAATACTGGTCTCATAAAAATATCTCCCTCCTCTGGAATTTTCTAAAATATTTTGAGGAGAGTGGGTTTTAATTCTTCTTTAAATGTTTAGGTAAGCTCGCATGTAAATCCATCTGGCCCCAGACACTTGTTTGCTGGAAGTTTTTTTCTTATTACTTCTTCAATTGCATCCATTTTTACTGGCCCTCCAGGTTTTCTGATTCTTTCCGATTGAGTTTTAGCAGATTGTAGTTTTGAGGAATGTGTCCATTTTACGCAGCTTCCCCACTTTATTGTTGTGCATAGTGTTTTCTTAGTATTCTTTCTGTTTCTGTCATGTCAGTTGTTATATCGCCTCTTTCACATCTGATTTTGTTTTCTTGGGTCCTCACCGTTTGTTTTTTGGTGCGTCTGGCTAAAGACTCATCGATCTTATTTCTGTCAGAAAACTAGTTCTTACTTTCATTGATATTTTGTACTGTGTTTTTGGTCTCTGTGTCGTTCATTTCTGTTCTGATCTTCACTATTTTCTTTCTTCTGCATCTCCTCGAAATGTTCAGGTCCTCTTCCCTTTTTAATATTGGGTTGTTGTTTTTGTTTTCTTACTTACATAAGATATAAAAATGACTTTACATTCTGAATTCTGTGTTTTATTTTAATCTCTGATAGCAGATTTATGCCCCTTCAGAAATTGATGTAGAATATACGTCATCTAAAACTAAACATTTTAAACTATACGCTCCAGTGGTTTTAAAATTGGAATAATGTAGAACTGTTACAGCATAACAAGAAGCTAGAAAAATTCCAGGACAAGTTGAAAGGGAAACTGAGATAGATTTTTAGACAGCAGTTTGAGTTAAGCCTATCTTCCCTAAGCCAAAGGCACTGGAGAATAAATAGTTTGTATTAGATGGGAAAGATGCAGAAACCCAGGTGCAGAGACTAGGGCACAGGAAACCACCTGGACAGGAACCCCCAGAGGCCTACAAGGGACAAAGACTGGGAAAACAAGAACTTTGTCCCCAGGTAATCTATTCTCCCAGAGCATGTCATGGGTCATGCGGTGGAGACCCCCTAAGCATTCCTCCCTAAAGATACCTTTTAAGTCTCAGTTGTATTTCAGCTCCAGGCCCATAAAAGCATTAAGACAAGACAAGTGGCATTGGAGTGGACTCAGGACCAGACACATTGACAAATGAGGCCCTTCCTGGCATGGACTAATCAGTGGCGACCAGCACCCTGAAAGGGCACCCCTGGAAAGCTGATGAATAATCTCTTGAGAACTCCCCTTAAGCGTCCCATAAGATTTTCCACCTGCAAGGGAGATAAATATGCTCAGGACAAAGGACCAAGTGTGAGCTCCCCTACACCACAGGAAAGCGTGACAGCGCCAGTTTCCTCCTTCCTTCTGCGGGGGCCCCATGGTGCTTTCAACCAGGGGAGCAATGGGCAGTGGCAGCTCATCCCAGGCTTGTCTTCTGAAACTGTCTGAAAGGTCTTGGAAATGTGTCCAAGGCCCCCTTTTCTCTGACTTCCCAGTGAGCAAAGGCAGCCCAGCCTAGGCTATCCTGTTACTTCGTCTATGCACCTGCCTTGGTTCACCATCCTAAGTACATTTTTATTACAGCCATTAAAGCTTTGGGTTTTTTTCTTCATTTTTTTCTCTTGATTGAAATCTTTCCTTCAAGATGACAAGAGCTGAGGCCTTCTGCCTGTATCCCCTGTAACACAACCGTCATCTTTTCACTTCTGAAACCTTAATGTCAACATAAAAGAAAGCCTCATCCCATTTAAAGAGTATACCCAATTCTACTCTGGACTATTTCCTCATTTACACTGATGTCTTTCCCATCTCCATGGCTATGCTATTGCTATTGTCGTTGTTGTTAACCCTCACTAGAGGATATTGTTTTCATTGACTTCCAGAGAGAGTGGCATGGAAGAAGGGGTAGAGAGAGAGAGGTGCCTCAGTGTTAGAGACACAGACATTGGTTGCTTTTCTAATTCGCTGCACACCTGGGATGAGGAATGAATCTACAACCTAGGTATGTGCCCTCAACTGGGAATCAAACCGGAGACCCTTCAGTGTGCAGGCCGACACTATACCACTGAGCCCCGCTGCCCAGGGTAGATATGCCTTTTTAAATATGAAGTTTGTAGGTATATTTAACTTGAAATTGGTAGAGGTTTTAAAATGATTTCTTTAGTTTTACTCATGTTTTCATTGGTGATTTGCCACTATTATATTACTGGCATTAATTTTGCAACAGTTTGTATGTAGCAGGGAGGAAACACTTTTAGATCAGGGTCCAAATAGAGTAGTGTATACGAACTTTTTTTGTTAAAAACTTTTATAGCAATGAGAACCAGAAAAATTTCTACTAAACTATCTAACACTACAACTGAAAGATTTAGAAAGAGAACAGAAACCAAGAAAAGGCCCAGAGGAAGTAAAAGGAAGAAAATAATAAAGAACCAGAGCCTAAATAAATAACGTAGAGACTAAAAAATTAAAAAAGGTCAATGCAACCAAGAGCTTGTCTTTGAATAGACAATCAGTGTGATGAACTTTTAACCCAACTCACCAAAAACCAAAGACAGAGGTCAAAAATAAATAAATTGAGGAACAAAAGAAGTGAAGTAACAACTGATACCACTGAAATACAAAGGGTTGTAAGCAAATACCCTGAACAACTATATGCCAACAACCTGGATGAAATAGACAAATTTCTGGAAATACACAACCTTCCAATACTCAGTGAGGAAGAATCAGGCATGCTGAACACGTTGATAAAAACTGGTGAAATTGGAACAGTGATTTTTTAAAAAATGCCCAAGAAAAAAAGGGCCAGGCCCAGACAGTTTCAGAGGGGAGTTTTATCAAACATTCAAAAAATAATTCAAATTGTTCCAAAAAGTCCGAGAGGAACAAACACTCCCAAGCTCTTTTTAGGCAGCCTGAATAATCCCAACTACAAATCCAGGTAAAGACCTTGCAAAGAAAGAATTACAGGCCAATATCCGTGATAAACAAAGATGCTAAAATCTTCAAACAAATATTAGCAAATTGGATCAAGCAATATGTTAAACAGATCACACCCCATGACCAAGTGGGGTTTATTCCAGGGATGCAGGTTTGGTACAGTATTCACAAATCTATAAATGTGATGCCTCACAGGAACCATTTGACAAACAAAAATCTCATGATCATCTCAGTAGGTGCAGAAAGAGCAACAAAACCCAGCGCCCATTTTTGAGAAAAACTCTCAGCACAGTGGGAATAGAGGGATCATGCCTAAACACATTAAAGTCCTTATAGGACAAACCTTCAGTCAACTTCATACTCAATGGGCAAAAACTAAAACATATCCCCTAATAAGAGGAACAAGACAGGGACGTCCACTTTTGTGGGGAGCCGGCTGGCTGCCCCTCATGAATAGTCTCCCTGGTAGGGTGCTGCCCTGGAGTCTCTCCAGGGGCTCGCCGACCCTAGCGTCGCCTTAGAGAGAAATCTCTGGCACGTTGACCCGCAGGGTGGGTCGGCAGAGCTAGCACCTCTGCCTGGTAGGGTGCTGCCCTGGAGTCTCTCCAGGGGCTCGCCGACCCTAGCGTCGCCTTAGAGAGAAATCTCTGGCACGTTGACCCGCAGGGTGGGTCGGCAGAGCTAGCACCTCTGCCTCCTGTAGCTTAGTTAAGATTACATAGTATCCTTTGCTTTAGGGAGTAGAAACCCTGCACAAAGACCTTGACTTGGAGACAGAGTGTCTAGACAAACAAGAATGTTTGTGCAGAGCAGGAACTGGGTAAAAGGTCACTGTTTTGGGTATGGTGGTCTGGGTGCACTATAAAAAGCTTGTAATCAATAAACTCGGGGCGCAGCCCGGCTCAGCTCAGCTCAGCTCTGCCTTGGCTGTAGCCCTCCCGATCCCATCCTTTTCTATGAGTCTTTCTTTTCTAATCCTCACCCCCTCAATCAGGTCCTCGTTCGCCTGCCGGCTGGCCCCGGCAAGTGGCGCCCGAACAGGGACCTGAAAACCTGGGACAACGGTAGAGGACACCGCTCGGGGAGCGCGCATTGCTACTGGGTAAGTGCAACCACGGTAGCGGAGAGGGCGGTTAGTACATCGGGAGTAAGGAAATCATGGGACAGGAGAATAGCAGAATGCTGTTCGCACAAGTCTTAAAAACAATGCTCCGTTCTAGGGGCGCCAAGGTTAGTACCTCACAACTGCGTACATTTTTGCAGTTTGTGGAGGAAGTGTGCCCCTGGTTCCCTGAGGAGGGCACGGTGAATTTAGAAACTTGGAATAAGGTAGGAGAACGCTTGCAGGGATATTTTCAGGCCCATGGACCCCAAAAGATGCCAGTAGAAACTTTTTCTCTTTGGAATTTGGTTAGGGACAGCCTTGACCCACGCCATGAAGGCACCCGCATGAATCCTCCCCTAGAGGTCCGTGCTGACTCTGTGAAAGATCCACACTCTGAGGATGTGGCCACCGCTCCCCCGCTGGAGCCGGGGCCTCTTATTGGCAATAGCCGGCCTGATAGACTAACCCCAAAGGAAGAGGGAGATCTTGAAGAAGCCGCTGCAGAGTATGAGAGAGAGAGATATGGGGAGTTTGCTTTTCTTTCTGAAGAGTGCACAAAAAGGTCTGGCCCTACCCCCTCCGCAGCCACCGCGGAGGAGGTACAGAGCAAGATGCGGGGAATGTTACAACAGATGAGAGATCTCTTACAGGGTCCAGGCTCTGGCGGGATGAGAGGAGGTACAGATGACCCCTCTAGTTACCCTGGGACGGGTTTTGGTGTTGCTGCAGCGAGGACTGCCTTGCCGCACGCTGGACAGGCAGGGGTTAAAATACTAGACCCCCGAGAGCGTGCCCTGTTTGCCCTAGCACAGAAAAGGCTGGAGATGGAATTACGGAACCTTTGCAGCCCCAGCCACGCCCTAGTCGCACAGGCCTAGGGTATTTTTAGGTGGGGCCTTTGATATTCCTGTTACCCACGCTGATAAGATAACTTGGAAATCAGATCAGCCTGTGTGGGTAGATCAATGGCCCCTGTCTGAGGAAAAAATAGCTGCCGCTAAGGACCTGGTGCAGGACCAGCTCCGGCAGGGCCACATAGAGCCTTCTAACTCCCCCTGGAATTCCCCCATATTTGTTATTAAAAAGAAATCTGGAAAGTGGAGATTGCTCCAGGATTTAAGAAAAGTTAATGAGACTATGGAACTTATGGGCGCTCTTCAGCCAGGACTGCCCACTCCTGCGGCCATCCCCCGAGGCACTTTCAAAATAATTATTGACCTGAAAGACTGTTTTTATACTATTCCCCTTCATCCACAGGATTGCAAGAGATTTGCTTTTAGTGTCCCATCAGCAAATTTCAAAGAACCCATGCAACGATACCAGTGGAGAGTGCTGCCGCAGGGGATGGCAAATAGCCCCACCTTGTGTCAAAAATTTGTAGCCGCAACTCTGTCCCGAGTCCGGCGGATCTATCCCACTATCTATTTGTGTCACTATATGGATGATATATTAATTGCAGCTAGTCAAGAAGGAATTTTACTTAGGGCTTTTGCAGACCTTGAACAGGACTTGAGTAAGCAGGGGTTGATTATTGCCCCAGAGAAGGTGCAGCGTCATCCTCCATTTGCTTACTTGGGATTTCATCTTCAGCCTGACCTATTTTCTTGTCAGAAGGTGTCCCTCAGAGTGGACGACCTCCGTACTTTAAATGACTTTCAAAAGCTGCTTGGAGACATTAATTGGATCAGACCTTATTTAGGCTTAACTACTGGAGAGTTAAAACCCCTGTTTGACATTCTCAAGGGTGACTCAAGCCCGTCTTCGCCAAGACAACTTACACAGGCGGGACGGGCGGCCCTACAAAGGGTCGAGACAGCCATAAAATCACAGCAGGCGACTTTTTGTGATTATAGCAAGCCTTGGTATGCCTGCATCCTGGCCACCACCCATTCCCCCACGGCCGTCCTATGGCAGGACCGCCCACTCCGCTGGGTGCATCTCCCATCTTCACCTGCTCGAGTGTTAACCCCTTATTACGAGCATGTGGCAATTCTTATCCAACAGGCTCGAGAAGAATCTTGCCGATATTTCGGACGAGAGCCTGCGGCCATCTTAGTGCCTTATTCTCAGGCCCAGATAAACTGGTTATTCCAGAAATGCACACCTTGGGGCATTGCTCTAGCTGAATTCCCAGGACAGGTGGACAATCATTACCCTCCAAATAAACTTTTACAGTTTTTTCTCAGGCATTCTGTTATCTTTCCCAAGATAGTGACGGACCAGCCTTTGCCTGATGCTGACACGGTGTTTACTGATGGCTCTTCATCGGGCACCGCCGCCTATGTGCATGAGCAACGAGTTGTCCGATGGACCACCCCCTATTCTTCAGTCCAAGAGATTGAATTAGCTGCTGTATGTCGGGTGCTTATTGACTTTGCACACAAGCCTATAAACATCATATCTGACAGTCACTATGTAGTCCGAGGGCTCTCATGTATTGAAACTGTGCCCTTTATTGGCACCACTAAATCCACTGTGCAGCAATTATTTCTGGCCATACAAACAGCCATTTTAAATCGCAGTCACTCTTGTTATTTTGGGCACATCCGCGCCCACACTAATTTACCTGGGCCTTTAGCTGATGGCAATAGACGGGCAGACGAAGCCACCCGACTTTACCTCGTCGGAGTGCCCGCCGCCCAGGCATCCCATGCCCTACACCACCAAAATGCGCATACTCTCCGACTCCAGTTCAAAATCACCAGAGAGGCGGCTCGTCAAATAGTAAAAGACTGCCCCACATGTCCTGCTCTTACTACTATTCCTCATTATGGAGTCAACCCCCGAGGGCTGCTGCCCAACCATCTGTGGCAAATGGATGTCACCCATATCCCTAGCTTTGGTAGACAAAAATTTGTTCATGTTACAGTGGACACGTATTCAGGCTTTATAATAGCCTCGGCCTTGCCGGGTGAGTCCAGTACTCAAGTTATTGCTCACTGCTTACGCTGCATGGCCATTATAGGACAACCTAAAATAATAAAAACTGATAATGGCCCTGGTTACACTAGCCAGCGTTTTCAGAATTTTTGCGCCCAACTAGGAATTCAGAGCAAGACTGGAATCCCTTACAACCCACAGGGCCAAGGCATAGTCGAGCGTGCGCACAGCACCCTCAAAAATCAATTAATTAGAATAAAAAAGGGGGAGCTGTACCCCCTAACCCCCCAGAATCAGTTAAATCATGCTCTTTTTATTCTTAATTTTTTAATTTTGGATGCTGAAGGCCACTCTGCAGCCCAAAGGCTTTGGCAGCCGAGTTCATCTAAGCACCAAGCCTTGGTGAGATGGAAGGATCCGCTTGATGGGGCTTGGCATGGGCCAGATCCGGTATTAATCTGGGGCCGAGGGCATGTGTGTGTTTTTCCACAGGATGCTGAAGCGCCGCGGTGGCTCCCGGAGAGGCTGGTAGGGCATGCGTTCCAGAACGCCCCTGCGCGGCCGAGCTCCATCTCGACGGAACCCAGCGCCCCAGAACTCGGTGACGGAGACCCTCGCGCAACTGACCGACCAGGCGAGGAGGATGCCGTCAACAGCCTTAGACTTTGTCGGTTTCAGATTGGACACATTGGCATGTGAACCTATGGTATCCCAGTAAGATCGCTATGGGAAGCGCCACGAATCCCCCAGAGGGGGTGCCTATCTGTGAACCTGATCTCACCAATCGTACAAAGCAACCACATTGGATGAACTGTAGAGGGAAGCGCCTAAGATAGACACCTCACTTGCAGAAATGGCGCAATCTTGGGTTAACGGAATGAGGGGACATTTCCTCTCAGCAACAGATTGGAAACATGGAATTCTCGGAGTGGCCGGATTGGCTACTCTCGTTGTCCTTAGTTTTTTAATAACACCCTGCATACTGAAAACACTCATGAGAGATATTAAAGTCCTAAAAATAGGACTACATACTCTCCACCTGCATACCCGCCCAAAAACTTTAGAGCCTAAGTCTTTAGTTTAGAAAAGAAAGGGGGAGATGTGGGGAGCCGGCTGGCTGCCCCTCATGAATAGTCTCCCTGGTAGGGTGCTGCCCTGGAGTCTCTCCAGGGGCTCGCCGACCCTAGCGTCGCCTTAGAGAGAAATCTCTGGCACGTTGACCCGCAGGGTGGGTCGGCAGAGCTAGCACCTCTGCCTGGTAGGGTGCTGCCCTGGAGTCTCTCCAGGGGCTCGCCGACCCTAGCGTCGCCTTAGAGAGAAATCTCTGGCACGTTGACCCGCAGGGTGGGTCGGCAGAGCTAGCACCTCTGCCTCCTGTAGCTTAGTTAAGATTACATAGTATCCTTTGCTTTAGGGAGTAGAAACCCTGCACAAAGACCTTGACTTGGAGACAGAGTGTCTAGACAAACAAGAATGTTTGTGCAGAGCAGGAACTGGGTAAAAGGTCACTGTTTTGGGTATGGTGGTCTGGGTGCACTATAAAAAGCTTGTAATCAATAAACTCGGGGCGCAGCCCGGCTCAGCTCAGCTCAGCTCTGCCTTGGCTGTAGCCCTCCCGATCCCATCCTTTTCTATGAGTCTTTCTTTTCTAATCCTCACCCCCTCAATCAGGTCCTCGTTCGCCTGCCGGCTGGCCCCGGCACACTTTCACCATCTTTTATTCAACAGAGTGTTGGAAGTCCTTGCCACAGCGATCAGACAAGGAGAAAACATAAAAGGCATCCAAATTGGAAAGGAGAAATAAAACTGTCACTGTTTGCAGATGACCTGATATTGTATGCTGAGAACACTAAAGAGGTCACCAAAAGACTTCTAGATTTAATAATAAATGAACCCAGCTATGCAGCAGGATGGAAAATTAATGCCCAGAAGTAAATGGCATTTTTAAACAACATTCATGATCTCTCAGAAAGAGAAACTAAAACAAACAAACAAACAAACAAAAACACATTTAACGTGCAACAATAAAATTAAGATACTTAGGAATTAACTTAACCAAAGGGGTGAAAGACGTGTACTTGCAAAACAAATATGTTCAAAAAAGAGATAGAGGAAGATATAAACAAGTGTAAGAATATACCATGCTAATGGATTGCTAGAATCAACCTCATTCAGATGTCCGTACTCCCCAAAGCAATCTATAGATTCAAACTATTCATAAAATACCAATGTCCGATATCACAGACCTAGAAGAAGTAGTGCAAAAATTTAAAGGACACAAAAAGGACAGGACCCCAAATCGCTGCAGCAATTTTGGGAGGAAGAAAAAAGTGGAAGGAATCAAAATAATACATATCAAGATATAGTAAAGCCATTTTAATCGAAACAGAATGGAACTGGCAGAAGAACAGACTTAATGACATAAATGGAACTGAACAGAGAACCCAGGAATTGACCCAACTCATTACACTCAATTGAGATTTTACAAAGGAGGCAGAGCATACAGTGGAGTAAAGGAAGTCTCTTCAATAAATGGTGTTGGGAAAATTGGACAGGAACTTTCAAAATAATGCAACTAGACCACTATCTTGCACCACACACAAGGATCAACTCCAACTGGATAAAAAACTTAAAGGTAAAACATGAAACCATTAAAAATCCTAGAAGGAAATGGAGGCAGCATGATCTCAGACATCTCTCATTGCAATATGCTTACCAATACACTGCCTAGGGCAATGGAAGCAAAGGAGAAAATAAACAAATGGGACTACAGCAAAATAAAAAGATTCTGCACAAAGATACCATCAACAAAATGCAAAGGGAACTCATTATATGGGAGAACATATTTGCCGATGATACATCTGATAAAGGGTTACTACCCCTAATATTTTAAGAAACACACCTTCACAAGAGGAAGACAAACGATCCAATTAAAAAACGAGCAAAGACCTAAGTAGACACTTCTCCAAAGAGCGCATAAACATGTCCAAGAGACATATGAAAACTGCTCAGTGTCACTAATCACCAGAGAGATGAAAATTAAAACAATAATGGGGTATCACCTGAGGTCTTCCAGAATGGCTATGTTTTCAATAAGTCAATAAACAGAAAGTGCCTGTGAGGGTGTGCAGAAAAGCTCACCCTAGTATACTGCTGGTGGGAATGCAGACTCGTGCAGCCTGTATGGAAAACCTTATGACATAGGAGGTTTTCTCAAAAATTGAAATACAGAACTGCCATTGAACCCAGTGGCCCCACTGCTTGGAATATGTCCTACGAAACCAGGAACATCGATCAGGAAGAATATATAAACCCCTCTGTTCAGAGCAGCACAATTTACAATAGCTCACAGGAATGGGTACATGAATCTGCTTTGATTCTGAGTGACGGTAGACATGCACACTCCTGCATCTTCCTTCAGCTTCCTGCCTGAACATGATGCCACACTGCAGTTCTTCAGACTTTCTGTCTCTTCCCAATGCCGCAGTGGCCTGGCGTCATAGGCTATCCTTCCGAGCCTCAGGGTGTTCATGTGAGAGAAAAATGTCCCAGCTACCTGACAACCCAAGGGGGAGCCCCACTGGCATCTCCTCACATGTCCTCTAAGTGCCTTCTCCTGGTTCCAACATCCTCAAGTAGTCCTTACTGATTTTCTGGCAGAGCAAAAAGTGATCGTCCAGAGACGGCAGGGATCTGACTAAAAATCCAAAAGCAGGGGAACACACCAAGCTCTCTTAGGGCATTGCAAGCAAGCCTCCACCTCAGCAATCCTGTCAGACCCTGCCACGCTGTGGGCAGAGAACTAGTTGAAGTAGTTAAGGCTGCTGTTCTGGTGCCTGGAGCTGTTGGCCCATCGTTCATAATGCTGGCACCACTGAATGCAAGAGGCATAGGATGCACTGTATCCTGCAGCATGAGGAGTGTGTGGAGAAGGGCACATCACCTTTCAAGTTCTATGCACTTCCTGCTGCTGCCCATAGAGAGAGCCTGCTCCCGCCTGTGATGGTAATGAGATACTCCTTCACAGTGGCAGTACTGCATTAGTATGATTTGCTACAAAAGGACAGTTAACCTTGCCATCATCCCTGGCATGTCTGGCTCCCTCCACCTGCAGAAGGAATGTGGGTGGGGGTTAGGGACATCTCACTCCTGGACACCCAAGTGTCCCTGCTTACATGGACAGGTTATATTCTCAAGGCCCCTCCCTTTCCAGCACCAGTACCTGCAACATCACCTTCACATTGATCGTGTGGCTATGAAAGAACTAAAACATGGAGATCTACAAAACAGCCTGGCTTGGCCTGAACCACCTATCTTCTGGCCCCATTCCTTCTGCATAAGAGGCACAGAGGAACACAGAGGTTCCTGGGGTTACAGGTGCCTGCACCCATGCGGTCACACTGATTCCTCACAGGCTTTGATATCCCCACACCCTTGCCTGCACACGGCTTCACAGGATACCCTGATTCACGCACGTCACACGTTCCTGCCTCTGATGGAGGACTTGGGCATGCCCACACCATTTTGGGCTACTAAAACAGCTCTTCCAAACTGTGACTGGACAGAGGGCATCACGCTACTCAGCCCCGCCCCTCACTGTCAGCCTCAGTGTATGGGCCTCAGAACTGTGGTGAAACATTCCTGAGGAAGCTCTATGTTACCCGAGCATTTGCAGCTTTCCCAGGGTTTGGTGTCTGGGGGGCTCTTGCTTACGGCTACTCACGTTTCCCACTTCAGAATCCATTTTCTCTACCGCTTTCCCACAGATCCACAGTGACCCCTAGTAATATCCACAGGGAGAAATGCCCGGGACATTACAGGCTGCCCAGTCTGTGGGATATCTGAGGCTGAAGTGACAGGCAAAGGGAAGAACTGTGGCTGGAGAGGACTGTAGCCTACATTCTGGTAGAGTTGGGTGATCAGGATAACTACGGCCAAGATACGGTCTCAATCTGACTCCTTTTACATCAGTTCTCTTGTTTTTGTTTCCATTACTCTTGCTCTTTCTGTCTTTTCCTCATTCTGACTCTTTCTTCCATCTACCCATTGGGTTTCAGTGACCGGTAGAAAGAACGACTTGATGCTGCCTAAGTGTTTCTTCATTGCAGGAGAAAGGCTCGGTCTGAAGGAACAAAGTAAATAAACAATCATATTCACACGAGGCCATTGTTATGTGAGGAAATGTAATACCGTAAAAAATGCACAAGATGTACTGGCTGTGGACACCATGGTCCAGAGATTGCCCAACACAACTTCACGTACATGCCTGTGCCTCTGTGTGTGTTGTGTGTGAGGGCTATAGAACACTCTGCATCTTATTGTCCCTCTGGTCATTTACCCTTCCAGCTGGGGATTCGACCACAAGTGAACATAATATCCAGACTGACTGCTCACATGCCTTTGCTCTCTTCCCCACAACTCCTACATGCAATTTATACTCCCACTGGCTAAGTGTGGTTCTGAATCCTGGGCTCAGAGGATGATTCTCGCAGCAAATACAGTGCTCTCATACTTCTAGGGAGGGCTTCTGCTTCAAGTGTGAAATGCACTGGGAAGCCTCCCACCGCTTTGCCTGCTGTCAATGTGTGAGCTGACCTCCGACAGAAAGGAACCTGGAAATCCATCATCCTTTCGGAGCTCGCAGTGGACATTCAGGCCCTTGCTCCCAAATCCCTTTCCTTGAGCTTCCTTATGTCCCTGGGTCCATTAGTATCACCCACTTCAATGGACTTACTCTTAGTTCTCCCTCCTCCCCAGCCTCCAGCACACAGAAAGAATTCTGTCTTCTCATACTGTCCTAAAGCATAACAACTTAACCGCCACTGCCACTGCACAGGCCCAGCCCTCACAGGCAATGGTCATTCACAGGCAGCCAGTTGTAATGCCCCAAACTAGGGACAAACACCACAGAGACAGACGCTATTGATGCTCTTGATTTATGTGTTCCAAGAACACACGACAAACAGACAAACAGAGCTGATGCTCCTGCTTTAACTTTCCATTTCATACCATGCTCCCGATCTCTCTGTGACTGAATACCTGGTCACACAGACATTCTGCTCCATTGTCCTGTGCAGGAACATAATGTCTGCTTGAAAACACATACTCATGTCAAAACCTTCTTATGTGCACTTCTCTATTTGAAGGAAAATGGATGGTCCCTCCTATTTAACTCACACTGTGGGAGATACCCTAACACAATAATTGACTATCATCTCCTAGCAAAATTCCTAAAGAGTATAGTATAATTACTGGTGGCCCTAACATGAAGAGTCGGTCATTGCTGAAATTAGGATCTCTTAAATTTCCTGCTGCCTTGTGTTGGATGCATCACACCACACCACCTTTTTAATGAGCAATGACCTCAGGATCACCCAGTTAGGAATTTGGACACACCTAAGGAAATATTTGATGGTTGCAATGATCCATAAAAGGAAGTGGTGGCACAGCAGCCTCAGCCTTTGTATGAAAAGACTCCTGGACAAGTGTGGGAAGGGTCAGAGGAAGGACATCATGGGAGCCTCCATTTAAGGAATAGTAGACGGGCCTAAGGGTGAGGGAGGTGGCCTGGAGCGAGAGTTCAGAGGAGTGGGTCAATGAATCTGCTTTGATGCTGAATGATTTTGCACATGCACACTTCCTCATTTTACATCAGGTGTCCCTGTCTGAATATAATTCCCACTGCAGTGCTACATACTTCCTTTCTCAACCTGATTCTCTGAGGACCTGACATAACAGGCTCTACTCCTCCCAGTATCAGGGCGTCCATGAGAGAAAGCAATGACCCAGCTACCTAGCAAACTAGGGGCGAGTGTCCAGGAACAGTCCCCCTCACCTGTACTCCTCTACCTTCACTCTCCTGGGGCCAAGCTCCTCGCACAGTACTTGAGATGATTAGACCACACTTCTATTACTGATGTTCTAGTAGGGCAAACAGGACTAGTCAGAAGAAGCCAGGGATCTCACTTTACGAACCCAAGAGGTAGGGGAACCCAAAGCTCTCCTTCTGCATTGCCACCGAGGCCCAACCTCAGTATCCTGTCATATCCTTCCAGGTCGCAGCATTTTTCTCCTAAATAACATTGTCGGGAATGCTGGAAAGGCATTCTCACGCTTATCCAATAGATGGCAGCTTTTCGTTTCAAATCATGTTATTGGGGATGTTGGCAATTCATTCTCATGCTTGTCAAAACATGGCAGCTTTTTTTTACAAATAAAGTTACTGAGCAGGCTGGCAATGCATATCCACACTTGTCCACGAGATGGCAGCATGACTTCACATGTCATTTCATTCGGGATGGTACCACTGCATTCCCTCGTTTCTCCACCAGGTGGCAGCACTTTTCCACCAAATGATTTCATTGGGCATGCACGGTAGGCATGCTCAGGTATGCCCAAGAGTTGTTTGCATTTACCTCAAAATGTCATTTCTTTCGTGATGCTGGAAATGGATTCTCATTCTTGAACAGTCACAGCATGCAGTTATGTCCGCACGTGCCAAAAGGCGGCTTCTAACAGAAAAATACAGTTTGCACATACTTCTACAAAGGGAATTTGGTTTAACTGTGAAATGAACGTAAAACCCCGGCCTGGTTCCCTGCTGTCTCCCTAAAGCGAGGGTATGGCAAACGCATCATCCTTTATAACTTATCACTGCAAATTCCGACCCTTGCACACAAGGCCTTTCCTTGAACTCCCTTATCACCCAAGGGAAAATGGTAAACTCTATTGGACTTTCACTGATTTCTTAATCCACCACAGTCTCTACCACACAGAAAGAATTTTGGCTTCTGATACCATCAGAAAACACAACTTAGCCACTTCTGCAATTGTAAAGGCCATGCATTCACGGGGCGGGTAATTCAGAGAGTCCATTGTCAAGGCAAAGAATACATAAACAGGCACATTAGATGCTCTCGCTTTATCTTGCCATTTATTCCATGTGCTGCATATATCCATGGCTGAATGCCTTTCCACAGGGACATTCTGCACCTAATTTCTACGCAGGAAAAGAATCTTTGCTTGAAACACCTTTTAATCTGAAAAAGCTTCTCACGTGCACTACTTATATTGGAAGGTCCCTCCTATAGTCCTCACACGTTAAATGCGTGCAGTTAACACAGCAAATCTGGTATCATCTCCTCTGAGGATAATCAAAAAGTATTTAAAAATCATGTCAAGCCCAAACCTGACAAAGTTGGAATCTCTTCCGTTTTCTCCAGCCATGCATTCAACAGTTCCCACCACAACTTGGTTGTGATGGGCAGTGTACCCAGGAAGGCCAGCGATACAATTCAGTAAATACATGGTGGTTGTGATGATCAATAGAGGGATGTGGTGGCACAGCAGCCTCAGCATTTTCATGAAGGAGGATACTGGAAAATTGTGGAGGGGGTTCTAGGAAGCACATCACAGAACTTCTCTTTAATGCATGGTAGGCAGGCCTGAGGGTGGTGTTGGTGACCTGAGGTGTGAGATCAGAGAAATAGGCCAAAGAATCTACTTTCATTCTGAGTGACAGAGGAAACAGACATGACCTCATCATCCTTCAGCCTCCCCCAAGTGAACATGATTGCCATGCGGTGCTCAGAACTTCCAGCCTCATCCTCATACCGTGATGATGTCACAGGCTGTATTTCTCCCAGCTTCAGTGTGTTCATGTGAGAAAACAATGTCCCAGCTACCTGGCAATCCAGAGGCAAGTGAAGAGTTGGTCTCTGCTCACCTGTTATCATCTATGTCCCCTCTCCCGATGCCAACACCCTCTCATAGTTCTCACTGGTGATCTGGAAAGGAAAAATGGGCTCCACAGGAGAGGGCAGGCGTCTAAACCACAAACCCAAAAAGCAGGGGATCACACCAAGCTCTCTAATGGCATTTCCTGCAAGGACCCACCTAAGCAATCCTGTCAGATCCCGAAACATAGTGATCAGAGACGAAGTTGAAGAAGTGAATGCTGCTGTTCTGCCTGCAGTTGTAGGCCTGTCGTTCATACTGCAGGTACCACTGAATGTGAGTGGAATGGGTCACCCTGTATCCTGCAGCTTGAGGAGTGTGTGGAGAGGAACCTGTCACCTTCCAACTTTGACACACTTCTTGCCGCAGGCCATGCAGGGAGCCTCCTCTCTCCTGTGATGGCTATGAGAGGATCCTTCACAATCACAGTATCATGGATGTAGGGGTTTTTGTGAAAGAGCAGCACAGTCTTGCAGCGATTGCTGCCATGCCAGGCTTCCTTCACCTGCAAAAGGATAGTGGATCCGGTTTAGGGTGATAACTTATTCCAGAACTCCCGCCTATTCCTTCCTGCAGGGATAGGATTTTTTCACAAGCTCTCTACCTCCCCAGCCGTGGTCTGCACAGCCTGACCTTCAGATTGATCATGTGGCTGAGCATGGTTTCATCTTGGTCACTGATAATGGCTGACAATTCCAGATTGTTGACAAATTGCAGCAGGTCAAAACGCCTGCACGCTGCAAGCTGAACATGAAACAGCTACAAAAAGGAGCAGATCCTTAAAGCAGCTTGGATTGCTCCCACCTCTCTAACCCCTAGCCCAGCTCCTTCACCATAAGATGCAAAAAGAGAGCACAGTGGTTCTTGTGGGCTCCATGTGTTTATACACACACAGGCACACTGTTTTCCTGACAGCCTTTGACCTCGCCTACATACTTGCCTGCTGAGTGCTTAACAGGATACCTTTATTTGTGGACATCACTCATTCCTGCCTCTCACTGACTTGGACATACAGAGGACTTGGACATGCAGCCCCCCTCGAGTGCAGCATTACCCCAAGAAGAACCTGAGTGACACAGAGCAGTGTGGAGGCAATGGCCCTTGTTCTGCGCATGAGTCTGATCTGGGACGGCGCTCCTGAAGCCCAGGGAGAGTTTTTGTGGTACTGGTGAGATAAAAGGGTGTCTCTGAGATTTTGGATCACACTGTTCTCACTATCCTGAGCTTCACTCCAATGTGTCTATTTGATTCTGAGCTACCGATCCCCACTAATACATTTCTCATGCACTAGGGCAGGCATATTGCGTTCCCTTCTGTAGAGTCAAGGATACACTATTGACTCAGCATCTGGCAATGCACTGAACGTTTGTGCTTTTCAGTTCTAAACAGGGCTGCCGCCGCTGCCAGGTACTGGGCTTGAGCCAGCAGAAGGATCTGCTCACTTGTAAGTTCACGGGCTACATTCCTAACTTAAGTGCCCGGAGCACATCCAGTGGGGACCAGGTGCACTGCCCACTGAGCCAATCCTCTTCGTGCTCCTGCTCGACTGGCTCTTCTTGTGGATGTTTTGTTTCTATCTGTGCCTGAGGCTCAACATCAACCACCACCTTCATGACTTTTATGACGTCCTCTCACCGTGGACAAACTGCTCCCTGCCAATTAATTCCTCCTCAATCAATTCCTTCTCCTCTCCCTGCTCCACCCTGTCTGGCCCTTGTAGAAACTCATGATACATTTCCTCTGCCAAAGCATAACTTACCCACTTCTGCAACTGTAAGGCCCAGCCCTCCCAGGGACTGGTCGATCATTCCAAGGCAGCCAATCGTAAGGCTCAAACCAACACACAAACAACAGACAGACAGAAAGACAGACAGATAGACAGACAGACACGGTACTTGCTCTTAATTTATCTTTCTAACTACATGCCATGCTCTGGATGTCTCCGCATCTCAATGCTTTCCCACAGGGACATTCTGCATCTATTTCCTGTGCAGGGAAACAATGTTTGCTTGAAAACACATATTTCGCTGAGAAAGCTTCTCATGTGCACGACTCTTCTTTGAAGTAAAATGGACAGTCCCTCCTATTTATCTCACAGTGTGGGAGGTCCCCTGAACACAACAAACCTCCTATTGTCTCCTCTGACTATTACTAAAGAATACTGAATAATCCCCAATCTGTAAAATGGGTCACTGCCGCCAGTGGGATCTCTTAAGTTTCCACCAGCCCTGTGTTCAACATGTGCCGCCACAACCCGTTTATAACGGGCAGTGTTTTCAGGATGACCTGTGGAGGAATAAGGAGACACTTAAGGAAATATATGGTGGTTGTGATGATCAATAGAGGCAAGTGGTTCCAGAGCAGCCTCAGCCTTTGCATTCTCATGCTGAAACACCACGTGGCAGCATTTTCTCCTCAAATGGTATTATTGCAGATGCTCACTCTGAATTCTTACTTTTGTCCAGAGGCGGCAGAAAGTTTCTTACCAACGATTGTTCTGGGGATGCTGGCAATGCATTCTCACACTTTTCCACCAGGTGTCGGCATGATTTCACGAGTAATTTTATTGGGGATGCTGGAAAAGCATTCACAATTCCATTCAACAGGTGGAAACATTTTCAACAGGATGAATCCATTGGTGAACTCGTGGATGCATTCTCACGTTTACCCACCAGGTGGCAGTATTGTTCCAACTGAGGATCATATTTGGGATGCTTGTGGAGATGGAGAAGATGCATTTTCTCGTTTGTCCACCAGGTGGTGGCATTTTGACACCACGAGATTTTATTGGCTATGCTGACAATGGAAGCTAATGTGTGTCAAGCAGGCAGCAGAATTATTTTACCGCACGATTTCGCTGGAGATGCTTGCAATGGTTCTATATTTATCAGTTGGCGTCAATATTCCGCTAGTGAATATCAGGAATGTTCTGGAAGTGCATTCTCACGCTTTTCCACCCGGTGGCAGAATTTCCCCACAAAGTACTTTTACTGAGGATGCTGGCAAGGCATTCCCACGTTTTTGTCTACAGCTGTCTGCATTTTCCCTCCACTGTCCCATTTTGGGGAAACTGGCAATGCATTTTGGCGCTGAAACATGAGATGGCAGCATTTTTCCACCAACGATTCTGTTTGAGATGCTGGCAATGCTTTCCCACGTTTGTCTTAACACGTTTGTGGAAGCATTTTTACTACCAAATTATATTATTGGGGGTGTTGAAAATTCAGTCTCAAGTTTGAAAAAGACTTGGCTACATTTTCCACAAATGTGATTATTTTGTGGATGTTGACAAGGCATTCTCACGTTTTAACAGCCATTGAACCTACTTTCCCAAAAATGATTCTATTGGGAATAGTGGCATGGCACTTTCACTTTTGTTCAATAGCTGGCAACACTTTCACCACAAAGTATCGTTTGGGGAATGCTGGAAGCACGTTCGTCCAACGTACTTCGTAGAAGTACTTTTCCACAAAATGATTTTATTGCGGATGCGGGCAATGCATTCTTCAGTCTCTCAAACAAGAGGCCACATTTTCCACCAAACGATTCCTTTGGTTGTGCTGGCAATGCATTCCCACATCTGTCCACAAGGTGGCCACTTTTGTTTACCAAGGGATTTTCCTGAGAACGCTGGCAATGCATTCCCTTGCTCGAATACCAGGTGACAGCATTTTCTCCACAAGTGATCTTATTGGAGATGCTGTAACTGCATTTTCACATTTGTAGAAAGGTGACTGGTTTCTTATTTACAAATGATTGTTTTAAGGCTGCTGGCAATTCCTTCTGACACTCAAACACCAGGTGCAGTATTTTCCCACCAAATGATATTATTGAGGATCCTGGCACTGCATGCTCCTCCTTGGAGAACAAGTGGCAGCTATTTTCCACCATGTAACTTCACTGGGGCTTCTGGCGATGCATTTTCACTTTTGTCCAATAGGTGGAAGCATTTTCCCACAAGTGATTTCACTGGGGATGCTGGCAATGAACACTCACACAAGTCGACAAGATAAGGGCATTTTTCCCACAAGAGATTTTCATTGTGAATCTTGGCAATGTATTTTCAAATGTGTCCGCCATTTGGCAGCCATCATCATCTCAGAAGGGATTTTCATGAGGATGCGGGCAACGCATTCTCACACTTGTCAAACATGTGGCGGCCTTTTTCCAACAACTGATATTATTGGGGCTGCTGGCAATGCATTGTGAAGCCTGTTTACAACAAGCCCGCATTTTTCCACCAAATGTTATTATTGCACATAAAGGCAATGGTTTCTCCCGCTTGTCCACCCGTTGGCACCTTGACATCACAAGTGATTTTGTTTGGTAAGCTGAGAATGCATTCTTACGTTTGTTCAGCCAGTTGCGGAATTTTTCCACCAAGCGACTTTATTGCTGCTGGCTGTACATTCTCACGTTTGTCCAACTATTCGCCGCAGTTTTCCCCTAAAGTGATATTGTGTGTGTGGGTGTGGATGTTGGTTTTGAATTCTCACACGTGGACATTGGCTATCAGAATTTTAGGCCCAAATCACTTTATTGTGATTCCAGAGCATGCGTTCTCACTCTTGTCCACCAGTTGGCACCTTGATCTCAGTAGGGGTTTCATTGGGGATTCTGGGAAATCATTCATACAGTCCTTTAGCACCTGGTGGCCTTTTTCTCAAAGAGTGATTTTGTTGGGGATGCAGTCAATGCATGCTTCACCTTGTCCACCAGGGGGCAGTATATTTCCACCAAGTTTTTTTAAAAGGGGATGCGTTTAATGCTCTCCCACTTACCTCCACAAGGTGGCAGCATTTTTAAAACAAATGCTTTTCTTGGGAATGCCGGGAATGCTCTCTCACATTTGTAAACAATGTCAGGTAATTTCTCATCAAACGTTTTTACGGGAGATGCCTGAAATACATTATCACCTTTTATTCAAAGGGGCAGCATTTTTTCAACCAAATAATTTTACAGGGGCTGGCAATGGATGCTCACGTTTGTCCCACACTTGGCAGCATTTGTCCCAGAGAAAGTTTTTTTGCGGGGATGCGTGGCAGCGTTTCGCCCCAAATGATTTTATTGAGGATGCCTGCAAGGCAGTCTCAGGTCTCTACATGAGGTCGCAGTAGTTTTCAACCACATGATTGGATTGGGGATACTATCAGCGCATTCTCACCCTTTTGCATTTTGCCGACAGAGAGGTTTTGTGGTGATTCTGACAATACATTCTCAGACTTATCTGAGAATTGGCAGTATTTCCGTACAAATGACCTTACTGGGGATGCTGGCAATGTATTCTCACGATTGTCCACGGAGGACAGCATTTTCAATCAAATAATTTTATGGGAGATGCTACGCAGCCATTCTTGCACTTGTCAACCAGAAGGCAGGTTTTCCACAGTATGATTTTATTGGGCATGCTGGCACTGCATTCGTAATCTTTTTCATAGGTGGCAAAACTTTCCCAAAAACTTATTATTTGCGGGATACTGGCAATGAATTGTCATTCTCAAGCATCCGTTGGCAGCATTTTTTAGCTCATGATTTTGTTGGGGATGCTCCCCGTGCGTTTTCCTATTTGTCGACCAGTGCACCTGGTGCCCGCTGGAGGTGCTCCAGGCACATAAGTTAGAGATGGAGAATATGGACTTGCAAGGAAGCAGAGCCTAACGGAAAATCTTGATAATGCATTGCCAGATTTCTCAGTAAAATCCCTGTGAGAGCTCAGTTCCGTATTATGTTCGAACGTTGGAAGCAAATGCCAGGATCCCCAATAAAATTGTTTGGGTCAAAGATGCCGCTTCCATGTGGGCAAGCGTAAGACTGCCTTGACGTTATTCCCAATAAAATCATTCTAGGAACAGTGCTGCCTCTTAATGGATAATCTTGAGAATGCATTTTCAGCATCTACAAAATAATCACCAGAGTGAACATATAGGCCATCGGCTGGACAAATGTAAGAATGCCTTCTGAGCCTACCAAATAAACTTGCATAAATGTCCAGTGTTGGGTCCTAAAAAATGATGGATTTCTAAGTATCCTCCCTGTAGGGAGTCGGTCACACATTAGGAACAGGCAACCAGGTGGGAGACTTCACAGTTGAACCAAAGTCCCTCTCTAGAAGTATGACTGCACAGTGTTTTGCTGAGAGAATCAGTCTCTGAGGCCGAAGATCCCAAGCGACATTTAGCAAGGGGTGGAATAAGGTGCACAGATACCTGTGGCGAATTGAGTCAAGGCGTGTGGGAAGTCAGAAGTGTATTAGGTTCATTTGGGCAAGAATCCCCTGCTGGAAGAGTAAATGAGCAGAGGGACAATAAGAAGGAGAGTGTGCCACAGCCCGCACACACAAGCACACACAAGCACACACACACACATGCACACACACAGAGGCAAAGGCATGGACATGAATTTGTGTTGGGCAATCTCTGGACTATGATGTCCACAGTCAGTACACCTTGCCCGTTTTTGACACTTTTTACGTTTCCTCAAATGGAAATGGCCTCCTGTGAATATGATTGTTTATTGACTTTGTTCCTTCAGACCAAGCCCTTGTGCAACCAACTAATCCTTAAGCAATATCAAGTCATCCTTGCTACTCGTCACTGAAACCCAAGGAGTGGATGAGAGAAAGTCAGAATGAGAGAAAGACCAAAAGAGCAAAAGCAATGGAAACAAATAAAAAGTTACTAATCTAAAAGGAGTCAGACTGAGACCTTATCTTGGCGGTAATAATCCTGATGATCCAACTCTACCAGAATGTAGGCTACAGTCCTCTCCAGCCACAGTTCTTCCCTTTGACTCTCACTTCAGTCTCAGATATCCCTTATACTGGAATAGCCTCTACTGCCCGGGCATTTCTCCCTGTGGATATTACCAGGGGTCCCTGTGGATGTGTGGGAAGTGTTAAAGAAAACGAATTCTGAAGTGGGAAACGTGAGTTGCCTTAAGAAAGAGCCCACTAGACACCGAACCGAAGGAAACCTAAAGATGCTAAGGCAAAATAGGACTTCCTCAGGAATGTTTCTCTACAGGTACAAGGCCCATACACTGAGGCTCACAGTGAGGGGCGGGGCTGAATACGATGATGCCTGCTGTAGTCTCACAGTTTGGAAGAAATGTTTCAGAAGCCCAACAGCAAAGGGGAGCGAGTGGGGTGTCCAGGAGCCTTTTCCACGCTACGTGACCACATCCCAAGCCCCTGTCTGTAGGCTCAGTGAGACCACACTGAGCACAGCAAGAACCCATATCCGGACCTGAAGTGTCTGTCTTTACTGTATGGCTTATTCTTGACCCTTTGGTCAAATATTAATTGACCATGATGGCACGGGTCAATTTCAGGATTCTGTACTTTTCCATTGATCTATGTGCCTGTTCCTGTGCCAGAAGCAGGTTGTTCTGATCACAGTGGCTTTGCCCTACAGCAGGATATTCAGTAATGTGATCCTACAACTCTGTTCTTTCTCAAGAATACTGTGGGTGCACGGGGTCTTTTTTGGTTTCCTATAAATTTTCGAAACATTTTTTCCAGCTCTGTGAAACACACTGTTGGGATTGATGACAATTGTGTTGAATTTATAGATTGTTTTGGGTAGCATGGATATTTTGATAATGTTAATTCTTTCAGTCTATAATTCTTTCACTCCTTTGTATCTTCCTCTATTTATTTTTTCAATGTCCTGTTTCTGAATACAAGTCTTTTACATCCTTCTTTGACTTTACTCCTAGGTGTCTTATTTTTTCAGTTGCAATGGTAAATGGTATAGTCTTTTCTAAGAGTTCATAATCGGTGTAAAAAAAATGCCATCAATGTGTTGATGTTAATTTTGCTTCCAGCTTCCTTGCCAAATTCATTAATTATATCCACAAGTACTCGGTGGACTCTTTAGTTTTTTATGTACAATATCATGTCATCTGCAAGTAATGACAGTTAACCTTCTCTCTTCCGATACGGATGCCTTTTATGTTCTCTTTTTGTCTGCTCGCTGTGGCTAGGACTTCCAGTAGTATGCTGAGCAGTAGTGGTGAAAGGGGCAACCGTGTCTTATTCCTCTTCTTAGGGGATATGGTTTTAGCCTTTGCACGTTGAGTATGATTTTGGCCCCAGGTATGTTGTATATGGCCTTTATTATGTTGAGATATATTCCCTCTATTTCCACTTTGCTCCCAGTTTTTTCCAAAATGGGTGCTGGATTTTCTAGAATATTTTCTCTGTATCTATTGATATGATCATAAGATTTTTGTCCTTCATTTTGTTTAGCTCTCACATTTCTTGATTTGCGAATATTATACCAGCGCTGCGTCTCCAGAATAAATCACACTTGGTCATGGTGTATGATCTTATTTAATGTATTGCTGGATAAAATTTGGTAATATATTTTCTGAGGATTTTGGCACCTATGTTCATGAGGGACGTTGGTCTGTGAAATTCTTTATTTGCAGGATCTTCATCTGGTTTTGGGATTATTATAATACTGGTCTCATAAAAATATCTCCCTCCTCTGGAATTTTCTAAAATATTTTGAGGAGAGTGGGTTTTAATTCTTCTTTAAATGTTTAGGTAAGCTCGCATGTAAATCCATCTGGCCCCAGACACTTGTTTGCTGGAAGTTTTTTTCTTATTACTTCTTCAATTGCATCCATTTTTACTGGCCCTCCAGGTTTTCTGATTCTTTCCGATTGAGTTTTAGCAGATTGTAGTTTTGAGGAATGTGTCCATTTTACGCAGCTTCCCCACTTTATTGTTGTGCATAGTGTTTTCTTAGTATTCTTTCTGTTTCTGTCATGTCAGTTGTTATATCGCCTCTTTCACATCTGATTTTGTTTTCTTGGGTCCTCACCGTTTGTTTTTTGGTGCGTCTGGCTAAAGACTCATCGATCTTATTTCTGTCAGAAAACTAGTTCTTACTTTCATTGATATTTTGTACTGTGTTTTTGGTCTCTGTGTCGTTCATTTCTGTTCTGATCTTCACTATTTTCTTTCTTCTGCATCTCCTCGAAATGTTCAGGTCCTCTTCCCTTTTTAATATTGGGTTGTTGTTTTTGTTTTCTTACTTACATAAGATATAAAAATGACTTTACATTCTGAATTCTGTGTTTTATTTTAATCTCTGATAGCAGATTTATGCCCCTTCAGAAATTGATGTAGAATATACGTCATCTAAAACTAAACATTTTAAACTATACGCTCCAGTGGTTTTAAAATTGGAATAATGTAGAACTGTTACAGCATAACAAGAAGCTAGAAAAATTCCAGGACAAGTTGAAAGGGAAACTGAGATAGATTTTTAGACAGCAGTTTGAGTTAAGCCTATCTTCCCTAAGCCAAAGGCACTGGAGAATAAATAGTTTGTATTAGATGGGAAAGATGCAGAAACCCAGGTGTAGAGACTAGGGCACAGGAAACCACCTGGACAGGAACCCCCAGAGGCCTACAAGGGACAAAGACTGGGAAAACAAGAACTTTGTCCCCAGGTAATCTATTCTCCCAGAGCATGTCATGGGTCATGCGGTGGAGACCCCCTAAGCATTCCTCCCTAAAGATACCTTTTAAGTCTCAGTTGTATTTCAGCTCCAGGCCCATAAAAGCATTAAGACAAGACAAGTGGCATTGGAGTGGACTCAGGACCAGACACATTGACAAATGAGGCCCTTCCTGGCATGGACTAATCAGTGGCGACCAGCACCCTGAAAGGGCACCCCTGGAAAGCTGATGAATATTCTCTTGAGAACTCCCCTTAAGCCTCCCATAAGATTTTCCACCTGCAAGGGAGATAAATATGCTCAGGACAAAGGACCAAGTGTGAGCTCCCCTACACCACGGGAAAGCGTGACAGCGCCAGTTTCCTCCTTCCTTCTGCGGGGGCCCCATGGTGCTTTCAACCAGGGGAGCAATGGGCAGTGGCAGCTCATCCCAGGCTTGTCTTCTGAAACTGTCTGAAAGGTCTTGGAAATGTGTCCAAGGCCCCCTTTTCTCTGACTTCCCAGTGAGCAAAGGCAGCCCAGCCTAGGCTATCCTGTTACTTCGTCTATGCACCTGCCTTGGTTCACCAGCCTAAGTACATTTTTATTACAGCCATTAAAGCTTTGGGTTTTTTTCTTCATTTTTTTCTCTTGATTGAAATCTTTCCTTCAAGATGACAAGAGCTGAGGCCTTCTGCCTGTATCCCCTGTAACACAACCGTCATCTTTTCACTTCTGAAACCTTAATGTCAACATAAAAGAAAGCCTCATCCCATTTAAAGACTATACCCAATTCTACTCTGAACTATTTCCTCATTTACACTGATGTCTTTCCCATCTCCATGGCTATGCTATTGCTATTGTCGTTGTTGTTAACCCTCACTAGAGGATATTTTTTTCATTGACTTCCAGAGAGAGTGGCATGGAAGAAGGGGTAGAGAGAGAGAGGTGCCTCAGTGTTAGAGACACAGACATTGGTTGCTTTTCTAATTCGCTGCACACCTGGGATGAGGAATGAATCTACAACCTAGGTATGTGCCCTCAACTGGGAATCAAACCTGAGACCCTTCAGTGTGCAGGCGGACACTATACCACTGAGCCCCGCTGCCCAGGGTAGATATGCCTTTTTAAATATGAAGTTTGTAGGTATATTTAACTTGAAATTGGTAGAGGTTTTAAAATGATTTCTTTATTTTTACTCATGTTTTCATTGGTGATTTGCCACTATTATATTACTGGCATTAATTTTGCAACAGTTTGTATGTAGCAGGGAGGAAACACTTTTAGATCAGGGTCCAAATAGAGTAGTGTATACGAACTTTTTTTGTTAAAAACTTTTATAGCAATGAGAACCAGAAAAATTTCTACTAAACTATCTAACACTACAACTGAAAGATTTAGAAAGAGAACAGAAACCAAGAAAAGGCCCAGAGGAAGTAAACGGAAGAAAATAATAAAGAACCAGAGCCTAAATAAATAACGTAGAGACTAAAAAATTAAAAAAGGTCAATGCAACCAAGAGCTTGTCTTTGAATAGACAATCAGTGTGATGAACTTTTATCCCAACTCACCAAAAACCAAAGACAGAGGTCAAAAATAAATAAATTGAGGAACAAAAGAAGTGAAGTAACAACTGATACCACTGAAATACAAAGGGTTGTAAGCTAATACCCTGAACAACTATATGCCAACGACCTGGATGAAATAGACAAATTTCTGGAAATACACAACCTTCCAATACTCAGTGAGGAAGAATCAGGCATGCTGAACACGTTGATAAAAACTGGTGAAATTGGAACAGTGATTTTTTAAAAAATGCCCAAGAAAAAAAGGGCCAGGCCCAGACAGTTTCAGAGGGGAGTTTTATCAAACATTCAAAAAATAATTCAAATTGTTCCAAAATGTCCGAGAGGAACAAACACTCCCAAGCTCTTTTTAGGCAGCCTGAATAATCCCAACTACAAATCCAGGTAAAGACCTTGCAAAGAAAGAATTACAGGCCAATATCCGTGATAAACAAAGACGCTAAAATCTTCAAACAAATATTAGCAAATTGGATCAAGCAATATGTTAAACAGATCACACCCCATGACCAAGTGGGGTTTATTCCAGGGATGCAGGTTTGGTACAGTATTCACAAATCTATAAATGTGATGCATCACAGGAACCATTTGACAAACAAAAATCTCATGATCATCTCAGTAGGTGCAGAAAGAGCAACAAAACCCAGCGCCCATTTTTGAGAAAAACTCTCAGCACAGTGGGAATAGAGGGATCATGCCTAAACACATTAAAGTCCTTATAGGACAAACCTTCAGTCAACTTCATACTCAATGGGCAAAAACTAAAACATATCCCCTAATAAGAGGAACAAGACAGGGACGTCCACTTTCACCATCTTTTATTCAACAGAGTGTTGGAAGTCCTTGCCACAGCGATCAGACAAGGAGAAAACATAAAAGGCATCCAAATTGGAAAGGAGAAATAAAACTGTCACTGTTTGCAGATGACCTGATATTGTATGCTGAGAACACTAAAGAGGTCACCAAAAGACTTCTAGATTTAATAATAAATGAACCCAGCTATGCAGCAGGATGGAAAATTAATGCCCAGAAGTAAATGGCATTTTTAAACAACATTCATGATCTCTCAGAAAGAGAAACTAAAACAAACAAACAAACAAACAAAAACACATTTAACGTGCAACAATAAAATTAAGATACTTAGGAATTAACTTAACCAAAGGGGTGAAAGACGTGTACTTGCAAAACAAATATGTTCAAAAAAGAGATAGAGGAAGATATAAACAAGTGTAAGAATATACCATGCTAATGGATTGCTAGAATCAACCTCATTCAGATGTGCGTACTCCCCAAAGCAATCTATAGATTCAAACTATTCATAAAATACCAATGTCCGATATCACAGACCTAGAAGAAGTAGTGCAAAAATTTAAAGGACACAAAAAGGACAGGACCCCAAATCGCTGCAGCAATTTTGGGAGGAAGAAAAAAGTGGAAGGAATCAAAATAATACATATCAAGATATAGTAAAGCCATTTTAATCGAAACAGAATGGAACTGGCAGAAGAACAGACTTAATGACATAAATGGAACTGAACAGAGAACCCAGGAATTGACCCAACTCATTACACTCAATTGAGATTTTACAAAGGAGGCAGAGCATACAGTGGAGTAAAGGAAGTCTCTTCAATAAATGGTGTTGGGAAAATTGGACAGGAACTTTCAAAATAATGCAACTAGACCACTATCTTGCACCACACACAAGGATCAACTCCAACTGGATAAAAAACTTAAAGGTAAAACATGAAACCATTAAAAATCCTAGAAGGAAATGGAGGCAGCATGATCTCAGACATCTCTCATTGCAATATGCTTACCAATACACTGCCTAGGGCAATGGAAGCAAAGGAGAAAATAAACAAATGGGACTACAGCAAAATAAAAAGATTCTGCACAAAGAAACCATCAACAAAATGCAAAGGGAACTCATTATATGGGAGAACATATTTGCCGATGATACATCTGATAAAGGGTTACTACCCCTAATATTTTAAGAAACACACCTTCACAAGAGGAAGACAAACGATCCAATTAAAAAACGAGCAAAGACCTAAGTAGACACTTCTCCAAAGAGCGCATAAACATGTCCAAGAGACATATGAAAACTGCTCAGTGTCACTAATCACCAGAGAGATGAAAATTAAAACAATAATGGGGTATCACCTGAGGTCTTCCAGAATGGCTATGTTTTCAATAAGTCAATAAACAGAAAGTGCCTGTGAGGGTGTGCAGAAAAGCTCACCCTAGTATACTGCTGGTGGGAATGCAGACTCGTGCAGCCTGTATGGAAAACCTTATGACATAGGAGGTTTTCTCAAAAATTGAAATACAGAACTGCCATTGAACCCAGTGGCCCCACTGCTTGGAATATGTCCTACGAAACCAGGAACATCGATCAGGAAGAATATATAAACCCCTCTGTTCAGAGCAGCACAATTTACAATAGCTCACAGGAATGGGTACATGAATCTGCTTTGATTCTGAGTGACGGTAGACATGCACACTCCTGCATCTTCCTTCAGCTTCCTGCCTGAACATGATGCCACACTGCAGTTCTTCAGACTTTCTGTCTCTTCCCAATGCCGCAGTGGCCTGGCGTCATAGGCTATCCTTCCGAGCCTCAGGGTGTTCATGTGAGAGAAAAATGTCCCAGCTACCTGACAACCCAAGGGGGAGCCCCACTGGCATCTCCTCACATGTCCTCTAAGTGCCTTCTCCTGGTTCCAACATCCTCAAGTAGTCCTTACTGATTTTCTGGCAGAGCAAAAAGTGATCGTCCAGAGACGGCAGGGATCTGACTAAAAATCCAAAAGCAGGGGAACACACCAAGCTCTCTTAGGGCATTGCAAGCAAGCCTCCACCTCAGCAATCCTGTCAGACCCTGCCACGCTGTGGGCAGAGAACTAGTTGAAGTAGTTAAGGCTGCTGTTCTGGTGCCTGGAGCTGTTGGCCCATCGTTCATAATGCTGGCACCACTGAATGCAAGAGGCATAGGATGCACTGTATCCTGCAGCATGAGGAGTGTGTGGAGAAGGGCACATCACCTTTCAAGTTCTATGCACTTCCTGCTGCTGCCCATAGAGAGAGCCTGCTCCCGCCTGTGATGGTAATGAGATACTCCTTCACAGTGGCAGTACTGCATTAGTATGATTTGCTACAAATTGACAGTTAACCTTGCCATCATCCCTGGCATGTCTGGCTCCCTCCACCTGCAGAAGGAATGTGGGTGGGGGTTAGGGACATCTCACTCCTGGACACCCAAGTGTCCCTGCTTACATGGACAGGTTATATTCTCAAGGCCCCTCCCTTTCCAGCACCAGTACCTGCAACATCACCTTCACATTGATCGTGTGGCTATGAAAGAACTAAAACATGGAGATCTACAAAACAGCCTGGCTTGGCCTGAACCACCTATCTTCTGGCCCCATTCCTTCTGCATAAGAGGCACAGAGGAACACAGAGGTTCCTGGGGTTACAGGTGCCTGCACCCATGCGGTCACACTGATTCCTCACAGGCTTTGATATCCCCACACCCTTGCCTGCACACGGCTTCACAGGATACCCTGATTCACGCACGTCACACGTTCCTGCCTCTGATGGAGGACTTGGGCATGCCCACACCATTTTGGGCTACTAAAACAGCTCTTCCAAACTGTGACTGGACAGAGGGCATCACGCTACTCAGCCCCGCCCCTCACTGTCAGCCTCAGTGTATGGGCCTCAGAACTGTGGTGAAACATTCCTGAGGAAGCTCTATGTTACCCGAGCATTTGCAGCTTTCCCAGGGTTTGGTGTCTGGGGGGCTCTTGCTTACGGCTACTCACGTTTCCCACTTCAGAATCCATTTTCTCTACCGCTTTCCCACAGATCCACAGTGACCCCTAGTAATATCCACAGGGAGAAATGCCCGGGACATTACAGGCTGCCCAGCCTGTGGGCTATCTGAGGCTGAAGTGACAGGCAAAGGGAAGAACTGTGGCTGGAGAGGACTGTAGCCTACATTCTGGTAGAGTTGGGTGATCAGGATAACTACGGCCAAGATACGGTCTCAATCTGACTCCTTTTACATCAGTTCTCTTGTTTTTGTTTCCATTACTCTTGCTCTTTCTGTCTTTTCCTCATTCTGACACTTTCTTTCATCTACCCATTGGGTTTCAGTGACCCGTAGAAAGAACGACTTGATGCTGCCTAAGGGTTTCTTCATTGCAGGAGAAAGGCTCGGTCTGAAGGAACAAAGTAAATAAACAATCATATTCACACGAGGCCATTGTTATGTGAGGAAATGTAATACCGTAAAAAATGCACAAGATGTACTGGCTGTGGACACCATGGTCCAGAGATTGCCCAACACAACTTCACGTACATGCCTGTGCCTCTGTGTGTGTTGTGTGTGAGGGCTATAGAACACTCTGCATCTTATTGTCCCTCTGGTCATTTACCCTTCCAGCTGGGGATTCGACCCCAAGTGAACCTAATATCCAGACTGACTGCTCACATGCCTTTGCTCTCTTCCCCACAACTCCTACATGCAATTTATACTCCCACTGGCTAAGTGTGGTTCTGAATCCTGGGCTCAGAGGATGATTCTCGCAGCAAATACAGTGCTCTCATACTTCTAGGGAGGGCTTCTGCTTCAAGTGTGAAATGCACTGGGAAGCCTCCCACCGCGTTGCCTGCTGTCAATGTGTGAGCTGACCTCCGACAGAAAGGAACCTGGAAATCCATCATCCTTTCGGAGCTCGCAGTGGACATTCAGGCCCTTGCTCCCAAATCCCTTTCCTTGAGCTACCGTATGTCCCTGGGTCCATTAGTATCACCCACTTCAATGGACTTACTCTTAGTTCTCCCTCCTCCCCAGCCTCCAGCACACAGAAAGAATTCTGTCTTCTCATACTGTCCTAAAGCATAACAACTTAACCGCCACTGCCACTGCACTGGCCCAGCCCTCACAGGCAATGGTCATTCACAGGCAGCCAGTTGTAATGCCCCAAACTAGGGACAAACACCACAGAGACAGACGCTATTGATGCTCTTGATTTATGTGTTCCAAGAACACACGACAAACAGACAAACAGAGCTGATGCTCCTGCTTTAACTTTCCATTTCATACCATGCTCCCGATCTCTCTGTGACTGAATACCTGGTCACACAGACATTCTGCTCCATTGTCCTGTGCAGGAACATAATGTCTGCTTGAAAACACATACTCATGTCAAAACCTTCTTATGTGCACTTCTCTATTTGAAGGAAAATGGATGGTCCCTCCTATTTAACTCACACTGTGGGAGATACCCTAACACAATAATTGACTATCATCTCCTAGCAAAATTCCTAAAGAGTATAGTATAATTATTGGTGGCCCTAACATGAAGAGTCGGTCATTGCTGAAATTAGGATGTCTTAAATTTCCTGCTGCCTTGTGTTGGATGCATCACACCACACCACCTTTTTAATGAGCAATGACCTCAGGATCACCCAGTTAGGAATTTGGACACACCTAAGGAAATATTTGATGGTTGCAATGATCCATAAAAGGAAGTGGTGGCACAGCAGCCTCAGCCTTTGTATGAAAAGACTCCTGGACAAGTGTGGGAAGGGTCAGAGGAAGGACATCATGGGAGCCTCCATTTAAGGAATAGTAGACGGGCCTAAGGGTGAGGGAGGTGGCCTGGAGCGAGAGTTCAGAGGAGTGGGTCAATGAATCTGCTTTGATGCTGAATGATTTTGCACATGCACACTTCCTCATTTTACATCAGGTGTCCCTGTCTGAATATAATTCCCACTGCAGTGCTACATACTTCCTTTCTCAACCTGATTCTCTGAGGACCTGACATAACAGGCTCTACTCCTCCCAGTATCAGGGCGTCCATGAGAGAAAGCAATGACCCAGCTACCTAGCAAACTAGGGGCGAGTGTCCAGGAACAGTCCCCCTCACCTGTACTCCTCTACCTTCACTCTCCTGGGGCCAAGCTCCTCGCACAGTACTTGAGATGATTAGACCACACTTCTATTACTGATGTTCTAGTAGGGCAAACAGGACTAGTCAGAAGAAGCCAGGGATCTCACTTTACGAACCCAAGAGGTAGGGGAACCCAAAGCTCTCCTTCTGCATTGCCACCGAGGCCCAACCTCAGTATCCTGTCATATCCTTCCAGGTCGCAGCATTTTTCTCCTAAATAACATTGTCGGGAATGCTGGAAAGGCATTCTCACGCTTATCCAATAGATGGCAGCTTTTCGTTTCAAATCATGTTATTGGGGATGTTGGCAATTCATTCTCATGCTTGTCAAAACATGGCGGCTTTTTTTTACAAATAAAGTTACTGAGCAGGCTGGCAATGCATATCCACACTTGTCCACGAGATGGCAGCATGACTTCACATGTCATTTCATTCGGGATGGTACCACTGCATTCCCTCGTTTCTCCACCAGGTGGCAGCACTTTTCCACCAAATGATTTCATTGGGCATGCACGGTAGGCATGCTCAGGTATGCCCAAGAGTTGTTTGCATTTACCTCAAAATGTCATTTCTTTCGTGATGCTGGAAATGGATTCTCATTCTTGAACAGTCACAGCATGCAGTTATGTCCGCACGTGCCAAAAGGCGGCTTCTAACAGAAAAATACAGTTTGCACATACTTCTACAAAGGGAATTTGGTTTAACTGTGAAATGAACGTAAAACCCCGGCCTGGTTCCCTGCTGTCTCCCTAAAGCGAGGGTATGGCAAACGCATCATCCTTTATAACTTATCACTGCAAATTCCGACCCTTGCACACAAGGCCTTTCCTTGAACTCCCTTATCACCCAAGGGAAAATGGTAAACTCTATTGGACTTTCACTGATTTCTTAATCCACCACAGTCTCTACCACACAGAAAGAATTTTGGCTTCTGATACCATCAGAAAACACAACTTAGCCACTTCTGCAATTGTAAAGGCCATGCATTCACGGGGCGGGTAATTCAGAGAGTCCATTGTCAAGGCAAACAATACATAAACAGGCACATTAGATGCTCTCGCTTTATCTTGCCATTTATTCCATGTGCTGCATATGTCCATGGCTGAATGCCTTTCCACAGGGACATTCTGCACCTAATTTCTACGCAGGAAAAGAATCTTTGCTTGAAACACCTTTTAATCTGAAAAAGCTTCTCACGTGCACTACTTATATTGGAAGGTCCCTCCTATAGTTCTCACACGTTAAATGCGTGCAGTTAACACAGCAAATCTGGTATCATCTCCTCTGAGGATAATCAAAAAGTATTTAAAAATCATGTCAAGCCCAAACCTGACAAAGTTGGAATCTCTTCCGTTTTCTCCAGCCATGCATTCAACAGTTCCCACCACAACTTGGTTGTGATGGGCAGTGTACCCAGGAAGGCCAGCGATACAATTCAGGAAATACATGGTGGTTGTGATGATCAATAGAGGGATGTGGTGGCACAGCAGCCTCAGCATTTTCATGAAGGAGGATACTGGAAAGTTGTGGAGGGGGTTCTAGGAAGCACATCACAGAACTTCTCTTTAATGCATGGTAGGCAGGCCTGAGGGTAGTGTTGGTGACCTGAGGTGTGAGATCAGAGAAATAGGCCAAAGAATCTACTTTCATTCTGAGTGACAGAGGAAACAGACATGACCTCATCATCCTTCAGCCTCCCCCAAGTGAACATGATTGGCACTGCGGTGCTCAGAACTTCCAGCCTCATCCTCATACCGTGATGATGTCACAGGCTGTATTTCTCCCAGCTTCAGTGTGTTCATGTGAGAAAACAATGTCCCAGCTACCTGGCAATCCAGAGGCAAGTGAAGAGTTGGTCTCTGCTCACCTGTTATCATCTATGTCCCCTCTCCTGATGCCAACATACACTCATAGTTCTCACTGTTGATCTGGAAAGGAAAAATGGGCTCCACAGGAGAGGGCAGGCGTCTAAACCACAAACCCAAAAAGCAGGGGATCACACCAAGCTCTCTAATGGCATTTCCTGCAAGGACCCACCTAAGCAATCCTGTCAGATCCCGAAACATGGTGATCAGAGACGAAGTTGAAGAAGTGAATGCTGCTGTTCTGCCTGCAGTTGTAGGCCTGTCGTTCATACTGCAGGTACCACTGAATGTGAGTGGAATGGGTCACCCTGTATCCTGCAGCTTGAGGAGTGTGTGGAGAGGAACCTGTCACCTTCCAACTTGGACACACTTCTTGCCGCAGGCCATGCAGGGAGCCTCCTCTCTCCTGTGATGGTTATGAGAGGATCCTTCACAATCACAGTATCGTGGATGTAGGGGTTTTTGTGAAAGAGCAGCACAGTCTTGCAGCGATTGCTGCCATGCCAGGCTTCCTTCACCTGCAAAAGGATAGTGGATCCGGTTTAGGGTGATAACTTATTCCAGAACTCCCGCCTATTCCTTCCTGCAGGGATAGGATTTTTTCACAAGCTCTCTACCTCCCCAGCCGTGGTCTGCACAGCCTGACCTTCAGATTGATCATGTGGCTGAGCATGGTTTCATCTTGGTCACTGATAATGGCTGACAATTCCAGATTGTTGACAAATTGCAGCAGGTCAAAACGCCTGCACGCTGCAAGCTGAACATGAAACAGCTACAAAAAGGAGCAGATCCTTAAAGCAGCTTGGATTGCTCCCACCTCTCTAACCCCTAGCCCAGCTCCTTCACCATAAGATGCAAAAAGAGAGCACAGGGGTTCTTGTGGGCTCCATGTGTTTATACACACACGGGCACACTGTTTTCCTGACAGCCTTTGACCTCGCCTACATACTTGCCTGCTGAGTGCTTAACAGGATACCTTTATTTGTGGACATCACTCATTCCTGCCTCTCACTGACTTGGATATACAGAGGACTTGGACACGCAGCCCCCCTCGAGTGCAGCATTACCCCAAGAAGAACCTGAGTGACACAGAGCAGTGTGGAGGCAATGGCCCTTGTTCTGCGCATGAGTCTGATCTGGGACGGCGCTCCTGAAGCCCAGGGAGAGTTTTTGTGGTACTGGTGAGATAAAAGGGTGTCTCTGAGATTTTGGATCACACTGTTCTCACTATCCTGAGCTTCACTCCAATGTGTCTATTTGATTCTGAGCTACCGATCCCCACTAATACATTTCTCATGCACTAGGGCAGGCATATTGCGTTCCCTTCTGTAGAGTCAAGGATACACTATTGACTCAGCATCTGGCAATGCACTGAACGTTTGTGCTTTTCAGTTCTAAACAGGGCTGCCGCCGCTGCCAGGTACTGGGCTTGAGCCAGCAGAAGGATCTGCTCACTTGTAAGTTCACGGGCTACATTCCTAACTTAAGTGCCCGGAGCACATCCAGTGGGGACCAGGTGCACTTCCCACTGAGCCAATCCTCTTCGTGCTCCTGCTCGACTGGCTCTTCTTGTGGATGTTTTGTTTCTATCTGTGCCTGAGGCTCAACATCAACCACTACCTTCATGACTTTTATGGCGTCCTCTCACCCAGGACAAACTGCTCCCTGCCAATTAATTCCTCCTCAATCAATTCCTTCTCCTCTCCCTGCTCCACCCTGTCTGGCCCTTGTAGAAACTCATGATACATTTCCTCTGCCAAAGCATAACTTACCCACTTCTGCAACTGTAAGGCCCAGCCCTCCCAGGGACTGGTCGATCATTCCAAGGCAGCCAATCGTAAGGCTCAAACCAACACACAAACAACAGACAGACAGACAGACAGACAGACACGGTACTTGCTCTTAATTTATCTTTCTAACTACATGCCATGCTCTGGATGTCTCCGCATCTCAATGCTTTCCCACAGGGACATTCTGCATCTATTTCCTGTGCAGGGAAACAATGTTTGCTTGAAAACACATATTTCGCTGAGAAAGCTTCTCATGTGCATGACTCTTCTATGAAGTAAAATGGACAGTCCCTCCTATTTATCTCACAGTGTGGGAGGTCCCCTGAACACAACAAACCTCCTATTGTCTCCTCTGACTATTACTAAAGAATACTGAATAATCCCCAATCTGTAAAATGGGTCACTGCCGCCAGTGGGATCTCTTAAGTTTCCACCAGCCCTGTGTTCAACATGTGCCGCCACAACCCGTTTATAACGGGCAGTGTTTTCAGGATGACCTGTGGAGGAATAAGGAGACACTTAAGGAAATATATGGTGGTTGTGATGATCAATAGAGGCAAGTGGTTCCAGAGCAGCCGCAGCCTTTGCATTCTCATGCTGAAACACCACGTGGCAGCATTTTCTCCTCAAATGGTATTATTGCAGATGCTCACTCTGAATTCTTACTTTTGTCCAGAGGCGGCAGAAAGTTTCTTACCAACGATTGTTCTGGGGATGCTGGCAATGCATTCTCACACTTTTCCACCAGGTGTCGGCATGATTTCACGAGTAATTTTATTGGGGATGCTGGAAAAGCATTCACAATTCCATTCAACAGGTGGAAACATTTTCAACAGGATGAATCCATTGGTGAACTCGTGGATGCATTCTCACGTTTACCCACCAGGTGGCAGTATTGTTCCAACTGAGGATCATATTTGGGATGCTTGTGGAGATGCAGAAGATGCATTTTCTCGTTTGTCCACCAGGTGGTGGCATTTTGACACCACGAGATTTTATTGGCTATGCTGACAATGGAAGCTAATGTGTGTCAAGCAGGCAGCAGAATTATTTTACCGCACGATTTCGCTGGAGATGCTTGCAATGGTTCTATATTTATCAGTTGGCGTCAATATTCCACTAGTGAATATCAGGTATGTTCTGGAAGTGCATTCTCACGCTTTTCCACCAGGTGGCAGAATTTCCCCACAAAGTACTTTTACTGAGGATGCTGGCAAGGCATTCCCACGTTGTTTTCTACAGCTGTCTGCATTTTCCCTCCACTGTCCCATTTTGGGGAAACTGGCAATGCATTTTGGCGCTGAAACATGAGATGGCAGCATTTTTCCACCAACGATTCTGTTTGAGATGCTGGCAATGCTTTCCCACGTTTGTCTTAACACGTTTGTGGAAGCATTTTTACTACCAAATTATATTATTGGGGGTGTTGAAAATTCAGTCTCAAGTTTGAAAAAGACTTGGCTACATTTTCCACAAATGTGATTATTTTGTGGATGTTGACAAGGCATTCTCATGTTTTAACAGCCATTGAACCTACTTTCCCAAAAATGATTCTATTGGGAATAGTGGCATGGCACTTTCACTTTTGTTCAATAGCTGGCAACACTTTCACCACAAAGTATCGTTTGGGGAATGCTGGAAGCACGTTCGTCCAACGTACTTCGTAGAAGTACTTTTCCACAAAATGATTTTATTGCGGATGCGGGCAATGCATTCTTCAGTCTCTCAAACAAGAGGCCACATTTTCCACCAAACGATTCCTTTGGTTGTGCTGGCAATGCATTCCCACATCTGTCCACAAGGTGGCCACTTTTGTTTACCAAGGGATTTTCCTGAGAACGCTGGCAATGCATTCCCTTGCTCGAATACCAGGTGACAGCATTTTCTCCACAAGTGATCTTATTGGAGATGCTGTAACTGCATTTTCACATTTGTAGAAAGGTGACTGGTTTCTTATTTACAAATGATTGTTTTAAGGCTGCTGGCAATTCCTTCTGACACTCAAACACCAGGTGCAGTATTTTCCCACCAAATGATATTATTGAGGATCCTGGCACTGCATGCTCCTCCTTGGAGAACAAGTGGCAGCTATTTTCCACCATGTAACTTCACTGGGGCTTCTGGCGATGCATTTTCACTCTTGTCCAATAGGTGGAAGCATTTTCCCACAAGTGATTTCACTGGGGATGCTGGCAATGAACACTCACACAAGTCGACAAGATAAGGGCATTTTTCCCACAAGAGATTTTCATTGTGAATCTTGGCAATGTATTTTCAAATGTGTCCGCCATTTGGCAGCCAGCATCATCTCAGAAGGGATTTTCATGAGGATGCGGGCAACGCATTCTCACACTTGTCAAACATGTGGCGGCCTTTTTCCAACAACTGATATTATTGGGGCTGCTGGCAATGCATTGTGAAGCCTGTTTACAACAAGCCCGCATTTTTCCACCAAATGTTATTATTGCACATAAAGGCAATGGTTTCTCCCGCTTGTCCACCCGTTGGCACCTTGACATCACAAGTGATTTTGTTTGGTAAGCTGAGAATGCATTCTTACGTTTGTTCAGCCAGTTGCGGAATTTTTCCACCAAGCGACTTTATTGCTGCTGGCTGTACATTCTCACGTTTGTCCAACTATTCGCCGCAGTTTTCCCCTAAAGTGATATTGTGTGTGTGGGTGTGGATGTTGGTTTTGAATTCTCACACGTGGACATTGGCTATCAGAATTTTAGGCCCAAATCACTTTATTGTGATTCCAGAGCATGCGTTCTCACTCTTGTCCACCAGTTGGCACCTTGATCTCAGTAGGGGTTTCATTGGGGATTCTGGGAAATCATTCATACAGTCCTTTAGCACCTGGTGGCCTTTTTCTCAAAGAGTGATTTTGTTGGGGATGCAGTCAATGCATGCTTCACCTTGTCCACCAGGGGGCAGAATATTTCCACCAAGTTTTTTTAAAAGGGGATGCGTTTAATGCTCTCCCACTTACCTCCACAAGGTGGCAGCATTTTTAAAACAAATGCTTTTCTTGGGAATGCCGGGAATGCTCTCTCACATTTGTAAACAATGTCAGGTAATTTCTCATCAAACGTTTTTACGGGAGATGCCTGAAATACATTATCACCTTTTATTCAAAGGGGCAGCATTTTTTCAACCAAATAATTTTACAGGGGCTGGCAATGGATGCTCACGTTTGTCCCACAGTTGGCAGCATTTGTCCCAGAGAAAGTTTTTTTGCGGGGATGCGTGTCAGCGTTTCGCCCCAAATGATTTAATTGAGGATGCCTGCAAGGCAGTCTCAGGTCTCTACATGAGGTCACAGTAGTTTTCAACCACATGATTGGATTGGGGATACTATCAGCGCATTCTCACCCTTTTGCATTTTGCCGACAGAGAGGTTTTGTGGTGATTCTGACAATACATTCTCAGACTTATCTGAGAATTGGCAGTATTTCCGTACAAATGACCTTACTGGGGATGCTGGCAATGTATTCTCACGATTGTCCACGGAGGACAGCATTTTCAATCAAATAATTTTATGGGAGATGCTACGCAGCCATTCTTGCACTTGTCAACCAGAAGGCAGGTTTTCCCCAGTATGATTTTATTGGGCATGCTGGCACTGCATTCTTAATCTTTATCATAGGTGGCAAAACTTTCCCAAAAACTTATTATTTGCGGGATACTGGCAATGAATTGTCATTCTCAAGCATCCGTTGGCAGCATTTTTTAGCTAATGATTTTGTTGGGGATGCTCGCCGTGCGTTTTCCTATTTGTCGACCAGTGCACCTGGTGCCCGCTGGAGGTGCTCCAGGGACATAAGTTAGAGATGGAGAATATGGACTTGCAAGGAAGCAGAGCCTAACGGAAAATCTTGATAATGCATTGCCAGATTTCTCAGTAAAATCCCTGTGAGAGCTCAGTTCCGTATTATGTTCGAACGTTGGAAGCAAATGCCAGGATCCCCAATAAAATTGTTTGGGTCAAAGATGCCGCTTCCATGTGGGCAAGCGTAAGACTGCCTTGACGTTATTCCCAATAAAATCATTCTAGGAACAGTGCTGCCTCTTAATGGATAATCTTGAGAATGCATTTTCAGCATCTACAAAATAATCACCAGAGTGAACATATAGGCCATCGGCTGGACAAATGTAAGAATGCCTTCTGAGCCTACCAAATAAACTTGCATAAATGTCCAGTGTTGGGTCCTAAAAAATGATGGATTTCTAAGTATCCTCCCTGTAGGGAGTCGGTCACACATTAGGAACAGGCAACCAGGTGGGAGACTTCACAGTTGAACCAAAGTCCCTCTCTAGAAGTATGACTGCACAGTGTTTTGCTGAGAGAATCAGTCTCTGAGGCCGAAGATCCCAAGCGACATTTAGCAAGGAGTGGAATAAGGTGCACAGATACCTGTGGCGAATTGAGTCAAGGCGTGTGGGAAGTCAGAAGTGTATTAGGTTCATTTGGGCAAGAATCCCCTGCTGGAAGAGTAAATGAGCAGAGGGACAATAAGAAGGAGAGTGTGCCACAGCCCTCACACACAAGCACACACAAGCACACACACACACATGCACACACACAGAGGCAAAGGCATGGACATGAATTTGTGTTGGGCAATCTCTGGACTATGATGTCCACAGTCAGTACACCTTGCCCGTTTTTGACACTTTTTACGTTTCCTCAAATGGAAATGGCCTCCTGTGAATATGATTGTTTATTGACTTTGTTCCTTCAGACCAAGCCCTTGTGCAACCAACTAATCCTTAAGCAATATCAAGTCATCCTTGCTACTCGTCACTGAAACCCAAGGAGTGGATGAGAGAAAGTCAGAATGAGAGAAAGACCAAAAGAGCAAAAGCAATGGAAACAAATAAAAAGTTACTAATCTAAAAGGAGTCAGACTGAGACCTTATCTTGGCGGTAATAATCCTGATGATCCAACTCTACCAGAATGTAGGCTACAGTCCTCTCCAGCCACAGTTCTTCCCTTTGACTCTCACTTCAGTCTCAGATATCCCTTATACTGGAATAGCCTCTACTGCCCGGGCATTTCTCCCTGTGGATATTACCAGGGGTCCCTGTGGATGTGTGGGAAGTGTTAAAGAAAACGAATTCTGAAGTGGGAAACGTGAGTTGCCTTAAGAAAGAGCCCACTAGACACCGAACCGAAGGAAACCTAAAGATGCTAAGGCAAAATAGGACTTCCTCAGGAATGTTTCTCTACAGGTACAAGGCCCATACACTGAGGCTCACAGTGAGGGGCGGGGCTGAATACGATGATGCCTGCTGTAGTCTCACAGTTTGGAAGAAATGTTTCAGAAGCCCAACAGCAAAGGGGAGCGAGTGGGGTGTCCAGGAGCCTTTTCCACGCTACGTGACCACATCCCAAGCCCCTGTCTGTAGGCTCAGTGAGACCACACTGAGCACAGCAAGAACCCATATCCGGACCTGAAGTGTCTGTCTTTACTGTATGGCTTATTCTTGACCCTTTGGTCAAATATTAATTGACCATGATGGCACGGGTCAATTTCAGGATTCTGTACTTTTCCATTGATCTATGTGCCTGTTCCTGTGCCAGAAGCAGGTTGTTCTGATCACAGTGGCTTTGCCCTACAGCAGGATATTCAGTAATGTGATCCTACAACTCTGTTCTTTCTCAAGAATACTGTGGGTGCACGGGGTCTTTTTTGGTTTCCTATAAATTTTCGAAACATTTTTTCCAGCTCTGTGAAACACACTGTTGGGATTGATGACAATTGTGTTGAATTTATAGATTGTTTTGGGTAGCATGGATATTTTGATAATGTTAATTCTTTCAGTCTATAATTCTTTCACTCCTTTGTATCTTCCTCTATTTCTTTTTTCAATGTCCTGTTTCTGAATATAAGTCTTTTACATTCTTCTTTGACTTTACTCCTAGGTGTCTTATTTTTTCAGTTGCAATGGTAAATGGTATAGTCTTTTCTAAGAGTTCATAATCGGTGTAAAAAAAATGCCATCAATGTGTTGATGTTAATTTTGCTTCCAGCTTCCTTGCCAAATTCATTAATTATATCCACAAGTACTCGGTGGACTCTTTAGTGTTTTATGTACAATATCATGTCATCTGCAAGTAATGACAGTTAACCTTCTCTCTTCCGATACGGATGCCTTTTATGTTCTCTTTTTGTCTGCTCGCTGTGGCTAGGACTTCCAGTAGTATGCTGAGCAGTAGTGGTGAAAGGGGCAACCGTGTCTTTTTCCTCTTCTTAGGGGATATGGTTTTAGCCTTTGCACGTTGAGTATGATTTTGGCCCCAGGTATGTTGTATATGGCCTTTGTTATGTTGAGATATATTCCCTCTATTTCCACTTTGCTCCCAGTTTTTTCCAAAATGGGTGCTGGATTTTCTAGAATATTTTCTCTGTATTGATATGATCATAAGATTTTTGTCCTTCATTTTGTTTAGCTATCACATTTCTTGATTTGCGAATATTATACCAGCGCTGCGTCTCCAGAATAAATCACACTTGGTCATGGTGTATGATCTTATTTAATGTATTGCTGGATAAAATTTGGTAATATATTTTCTGAGGATTTTGGCACCTATGTTCATGAGGGACGTTGGTCTGTGAAATTCTTTATTTGCAGGATCTTCATCTGGTTTTGGGATTATTATAATACTGGTCTCATAAAAATATCTCCCTCCTCTGGAATTTTCTAAAATATTTTGAGGAGAGTGGGTTTTAATTCTTCTTTAAATGTTTAGGTAAGCTCGCATGTAAATCCATCTGGCCCCAGACACTTGTTTGCTGGAAGTTTTTTTCTTATTACTTCTTCAATTGCATCCATTTTTACTGGCCCTCCAGGTTTTCTGATTCTTTCCGATTGAGTTTTAGCAGATTGTAGTTTTGAGGAATGTGTCCATTTTACGCAGCTTCCCCACTTTATTGTTGTGCATAGTGTTTTCTTAGTATTCTTTCTGTTTCTGTCATGTCAGTTGTTATATCGCCTCTTTCACATCTGATTTTGTTTTCTTGGGTCCTCACCGTTTGTTTTTTGGTGCGTCTGGCTAAAGACTCATCGATCTTATTTCTGTCAGAAAACTAGTTCTTACTTTCATTGATATTTTGTACTGTGTTTTTGGTCTCTGTGTCGTTCATTTCTGTTCTGATCTTCACTATTTTCTTTCTTCTGCATCTCCTCGAAATGTTCAGGTCCTCTTCCCTTTTTAATATTGGGTTGTTGTTTTTGTTTTCTTACTTACATAAGATATAAAAATGACTTTACATTCTGAATTCTGTGTTTTATTTTAATCTCTGATAGCAGATTTATGCCCCTTCAGAAATTGATGTAGAATATACGTCATCTAAAACTAAACATTTTAAACTATACGCTCCAGTGGTTTTAAAATTGGAATAATGTAGAACTGTTACAGCATAACAAGAAGCTAGAAAAATTCCAGGACAAGTTGAAAGGGAAACTGAGATAGATTTTTAGACAGCAGTTTGAGTTAAGCCTATCTTCCCTAAGCCAAAGGCACTGGAGAATAAATAGTTTGTATTAGATGGGAAAGATGCAGAAACCCAGGTGCAGAGACTAGGGCACAGGAAACCACCTGGACAGGAACCCCCAGAGGCCTACAAGGGACAAAGACTGGGAAAACAAGAACTTTGTCCCCAGGTAATCTATTCTCCCAGAGCATGTCATGGGTCATGCGGTGGAGACCCCCTAAGCATTCCTCCCTAAAGATACCTTTTAAGTCTCAGTTGTATTTCAGCTCCAGGCCCATAAAAGCATTAAGACAAGACAAGTGGCATTGGAGTGGACTCAGGACCAGACACATTGACAAATGAGGCCCTTCCTGGCATGGACTAATCAGTGGCGACCAGCACCCTGAAAGGGCACCCCTGGAAAGCTGATGAATATTCTCTTGAGAACTCCCCTTAAGCCTCCCATAAGATTTTCCACCTGCAAGGGAGATAAATATGCTCAGGACAAAGGACCAAGTGTGAGCTCCCCTACACCACAGGAAAGCGTGACAGCGCCAGTTTCCTCCTTCCTTCTGCGGGGGCCCCATGGTGCTTTCAACCAGGGGAGCAATGGGCAGTGGCAGCTCATCCCAGGCTTGTCTTCTGAAACTGTCTGAAAGGTCTTGGAAATGTGTCCAAGGCCCCCTTTTCTCTGACTTCCCAGTGAGCAAAGGCAGCCCAGCCTAGGCTATCCTGTTACTTCGTCTATGCACCTGCCTTGGTTCACCAGCCTAAGTACATTTTTATTACAGCCATTAAAGCTTTGGGTTTTTTTCTTCATTTTTTTCTCTTGATTGAAATCTTTCCTTCAAGATGACAAGAGCTGAGGCCTTCTGCCTGTATCCCCTGTAACACAACCGTCATCTTTTCACTTCTGAAACCTTAATGTCAACATAAAAGAAAGCCTCATCCCATTTAAAGACTATACCCAATTCTACTCTGGACTATTTCCTCATTTACACTGATGTCTTTCCCATCTCCATGGCTATGCTATTGCTATTGTCGTTGTTGTTAACCCTCACTAGAGGATATTGTTTTCATTGACTTCCAGAGAGAGTGGCATGGAAGAAGGGGTAGAGAGAGAGAGGTGCCTCAGTGTTAGAGACACAGACATTGGTTGCTTTTCTAATTCGCTGCACACCTGGGATGAGGAATGAATCTACAACCTAGGTATGTGCCCTCAACTGGGAATCAAACCTGAGACCCTTCAGTGTGCAGGCGGACACTATACCACTGAGCCCCGCTGCCCAGGGTAGATATGCCTTTTTAAATATGAAGTTTGTAGGTATATTTAACTTGAAATTGGTAGAGGTTTTAAAATGATTTCTTTATTTTTACTCATGTTTTCATTGGTGATTTGCCACTATTATATTACTGGCATTAATTTTGCAACAGTTTGTATGTAGCAGGGAGGAAACACTTTTAGATCAGGGTCCAAATAGAGTAGTGTATACGAACTTTTTTTGTTAAAAACTTTTATAGCAATGAGAACCAGAAAAATTTCTACTAAACTATCTAACACTACAACTGAAAGATTTAGAAAGAGAACAGAAACCAAGAAAAGGCCCAGAGGAAGTAAACGGAAGAAAATAATAAAGAACCAGAGCCTAAATAAATAACGTAGAGACTAAAAAATTAAAAAAGGTCAATGCAACCAAGAGCTTGTCTTTGAATAGACAATCAGTGTGATGAACTTTTATCCCAACTCACCAAAAACCAAAGACAGAGGTCAAAAATAAATAAATTGAGGAACAAAAGAAGTGAAGTAACAACTGATACCACTGAAATACAAAGGGTTGTAAGCAAATACCCTGAACAACTATATGCCAACGACCTGGATGAAATAGACAAATTTCTGGAAATACACAACCTTCCAATACTCAGTGAGGAAGAATCAGGCATGCTGAACACGTTGATAAAAACTGGTGAAATTGGAACAGTGATTTTTTAAAAAATGCCCAAGAAAAAAAGGGCCAGGCCCAGACAGTTTCAGAGGGGAGTTTTATCAAACATTCAAAAAATAATTCAAATTGTTCCAAAAAGTCCGAGAGGAACAAACACTCCCAAGCTCTTTTTAGGCAGCCTGAATAATCTCAACTACAAATCCAGGTAAAGACCTTGCAAAGAAAGAATTACAGGCCAATATCCGTGATAAACAAAGATGCTAAAATCTTCAAACAAATATTAGCAAATTGGATCAAGCAATATGTTAAACAGATCACACCCCATGACCAAGTGGGGTTTATTCCAGGGATGCAGGTTTGGTACAGTATTCACAAATCTATAAATGTGATGCATCACAGGAACCATTTGACAAACAAAAATCTCATGATCATCTCAGTAGGTGCAGAAAGAGCAACAAAACCCAGCGCCCATTTTTGAGAAAAACTCTCAGCACAGTGGGAATAGAGGGATCATGCCTAAACACATTAAAGTCCTTATAGGACAAACCTTCAGTCAACTTCATACTCAATGGGCAAAAACTAAAACATATCCCCTAATAAGAGGAACAAGACAGGGACGTCCACTTTCACCATCTTTTATTCAACAGAGTGTTGGAAGTCCTTGCCACAGCGATCAGACAAGGAGAAAACATAAAAGGCATCCAAATTGGAAAGGAGAAATAAAACTGTCACTGTTTGCAGATGACCTGATATTGTATGCTGAGAACACTAAAGAGGTCACCAAAAGACTTCTAGATTTAATAATAAAGGAACCCAGCTATGCAGCAGGATGGAAAATTAATGCCCAGAAGTAAATGGCATTTTTAAACAACATTCATGATCTCTCAGAAAGAGAAACTAAAACAAACAAACAAACAAATAAAAACACATTTAACGTGCAACAATAAAATTAAGATACTTAGGAATTAACTTAACCAAAGGGGTGAAAGACGTGTACTTGCAAAACAAATATGTTCAAAAAAGAGATAGAGGAAGATATAAACAAGTGTAAGAATATACCATGCTAATGGATTGCTAGAATCAACCTCATTCAGATGTCCGTACTCCCCAAAGCAATCTATAGATTCAAACTATTCATAAAATACCAATGTCCGATATCACAGACCTAGAAGAAGTAGTGCAAAAATTTAAAGGACACAAAAAGGACAGGACCCCAAATCGCTGCAGCAATTTTGGGAGGAAGAAAAAAGTGGAAGGAATCAAAATAATACATATCAAGATATAGTAAAGCCATTTTAATCGAAACAGAATGGAACTGGCAGAAGAACAGACTTAATGACATAAATGGAACTGAACAGAGAACCCAGGAATTGACCCAACTCATTACACTCAATTGAGATTTTACAAAGGAGGCAGAGCATACAGTGGAGTAAAGGAAGTCTCTTCAATAAATGGTGTTGGGAAAATTGGACAGGAACTTTCAAAATAATGCAACTAGACCACTATCTTGCACCACACACAAGGATCAACTCCAACTGGATAAAAAACTTAAAGGTAAAACATGAAACCATTAAAAATCCTAGAAGGAAATGGAGGCAGCATGATCTCAGACATCTCTCATTGCAATATGCTTACCAATACACTGCCTAGGTCAATGGAAACAAAGGAGAAAATAAACAAATGGGACTACAGCAAAATAAAAAGATTCTGCACAAAGAAACCATCAACAAAATGCAAAGGGAACTCATTATATGGGAGAACATATTTGCCGATGATACATCTGATAAAGGGTTACTACCCCTAATATTTTAAGAAACACACCTTCACAAGAGGAAGACAAACGATCCAATTAAAAAACGAGCAAAGACCTAAGTAGACACTTCTCCAAAGAGCGCATAAACATGTCCAAGAGACATATGAAAACTGCTCAGTGTCACTAATCACCAGAGAGATGAAAATTAAAACAATAATGGGGTATCACCTGAGGTCTTCCAGAATGGCTATGTTTTCAATAAGTCAATAAACAGAAAGTGCCTGTGAGGGTGTGCAGAAAAGCTCACCCTAGTATACTGCTGGTGGGAATGCAGACTCGTGCAGCCTGTATGGAAAACCTTATGACATAGGAGGTTTTCTCAAAAATTGAAATACAGAACTGCCATTGAACCCAGTGGCCCCACTGCTTGGAATATGTCCTACGAAACCAGGAACATCGATCAGGAAGAATATATAAACCCCTCTGTTCAGAGCAGCACAATTTACAATAGCTCACAGGAATGGGTACATGAATCTGCTTTGATTCTGAGTGACGGTAGACATGCACACTCCTGCATCTTCCTTCAGCTTCCTGCCTGAACATGATGCCACACTGCAGTTCTTCAGACTTTCTGTCTCTTCCCAATGCCGCAGTGGCCTGGCGTCATAGGCTATCCTTCCGAGCCTCAGGGTGTTCATGTGAGAGAAAAATGTCCCAGCTACCTGACAACCCAAGGGGGAGCCCCACTGGCATCTCCTCACATGTCCTCTAAGTGCCTTCTCCTGGTTCCAACATCCTCAAGTAGTCCTTACTGATTTTCTGGCAGAGCAAAAAGTGATCGTCCAGAGACGGCAGGGATCTGACTAAAAATCCAAAAGCAGGGGAACACACCAAGCTCTCTTAGGGCATTGCAAGCAAGCCTCCACCTCAGCAATCCTGTCAGACCCTGCCACGCTGTGGGCAGAGAACTAGTTGAAGTAGTTAAGGCTGCTGTTCTGGTGCCTGGAGCTGTTGGCCCATCGTTCATAATGCTGGCACCACTGAATGCAAGAGGCATAGGATGCACTGTATCCTGCAGCATGAGGAGTGTGTGGAGAAGGGCACATCACCTTTCAAGTTCTATGCACTTCCTGCTGCTGCCCATAGAGAGAGCCTGCTCCCGCCTGTGATGGTAATGAGATACTCCTTCACAGTGGCAGTACTGCATTAGTATGATTTGCTACAAAAGGACAGTTAACCTTGCCATCATCCCTGGCATGTCTGGCTCCCTCCACCTGCAGAAGGAATGTGGGTGGGGGTTAGGGACATCTCACTCCTGGACACCCAAGTGTCCCTGCTTACATGGACAGGTTATATTCTCAAGGCCCCTCCCTTTCCAGCACCAGTACCTGCAACATCACCTTCACATTGATCGTGTGGCTATGAAAGAACTAAAACATGGAGATCTACAAAACAGCCTGGCTTGGCCTGAACCACCTATCTTCTGGCCCCATTCCTTCTGCATAAGAGGCACAGAGGAACACAGAGGTTCCTGGGGTTACAGGTGCCTGCACCCATGCGGTCACACTGATTCCTCACAGGCTTTGATATCCCCACACCCTTGCCTGCACACGGCTTCACAGGATACCCTGATTCACGCACGTCACACGTTCCTGCCTCTGATGGAGGACTTGGGCATGCCCACACCATTTTGGGCTACTAAAACAGCTCTTCCAAACTGTGACTGGACAGAGGGCATCACGCTACTCAGCCCCGCCCCTCACTGTCAGCCTCAGTGTATGGGCCTCAGAACTGTGGTGAAACATTCCTGAGGAAGCTCTATGTTACCCGAGCATTTGCAGCTTTCCCAGGGTTTGGTGTCTGGGGGGCTCTTGCTTACGGCTACTCACGTTTCCCACTTCAGAATCCATTTTCTCTACCGCTTTCCCACAGATCCACAGTGACCCCTAGTAATATGCACAGGGAGAAATGCCCGGGACAATACAGGCTGCCCAGTCTGTGGGATATCTGAGGCTGAAGTGACAGGCAAAGGGAAGAACTGTGGCTGGAAAGGACTGTAGCCTACATTCCGGTAGAGTTGGATGATCAGGATAACTACGGCCAAGGTACGGTCTCAATCTGACTCCTTTTACATCAGTTCTCTTGTTTTTGTTTCCATTACTCTTGCTCTTTCTGTCTTTTCCTCATTCTGACTCTTTCTTCCATCTACCCATTGGGTTTCAGTGACCCGTAGAAAGAACGACTTGATGCTGCCTAAGGGTTTCTTCATTGCAGGAGAAAGGCTCGGTCTGAAGGAACAAAGTAAATAAACAATCATATTCACACGAGGCCATTGTTATGTGAGGAAATGTAATACCGTCAAAAATGCACAAGATGTACTGGCTGTGGACACCATGGTCCAGAGATTGCCCAACACAACTTCACGTACATGCCTGTGCCTCTGTGTGTGTTGTGTGTGAGGGCTATAGAACACTCTTCATGTTATTGTCCCTCTGGGCATTTACCCTTCCAGCTGGGGATTCGACCCCAAGTGAACCTAATATCCAGACTGACTGCTCACATGCCTTTGCTCTCTTCCCCACAACTCCTACATGCAATTTATACTCCCACTGGCTAAGTGTGGTTCTGAATCCTGGGCTCAGAGGATGATTCTCGCAGCAAATACAGTGCTCTCATACTTCTAGGGAGGGATTCTGCTTCAAGTGTGAAATGCACTGGGAAGCCTCCCACCGCGTTGCCTGCTGTCAGTGTGTGAGCTGACCTCCGACAGAAAGGAACCTGGAAATCCATCATCCTTTCGGAGCTCGCAGTGGACATTCAGGCCCTTGCTCCCAAATCCATTTCCTTGAGCTACCTTATGTCCCTCGGTCCATTAGTATCACCCACTTCAATGGACTTACTCTTAGTTCTCCCTCCTCCCCAGCCTCCAGCACACAGAAAGAATTCTGTCTTCTCATACTGTCCTAAAGCATAACAACTTAACCGCCACTGCCACTGCACAGGCCCAGCCCTCACAGGCAATGGTCATTCACAGGCAGCCAGTTGTAATGCCCCAAACTAGGGACAAACACCACAGAGACAGACGCTATTGATGCTCTTGATTTATGTGTTCCAAGAACACACGACAAACAGACAAACAGAGCTGATGCTCCTGCTTTAACTTTCCATTTCATACCATGCTCCCGATCTCTCTGTGACTGAATACCTGGTCACACAGACATTCTGCTCCATTGTCCTGTGCAGGAACATAATGTCTGCTTGAAAACACATACTCATGTCAAAACCTTCTTATGTGCACTTCTCTATTTGAAGGAAAATGGATGGTCCCTCCTATTTAACTCACACTGTGGGAGATACCCTAACACAATAATTGACTATCATCTCCTAGCAAAATTCCTAAAGAGTATAGTATAATTACTGGTGGCCCTAACATGAAGAGTCGGTCATTGCTGAAATTAGGATCTCTTAAATTTCCTGCTGCCTTGTGTTGGATGCATCACACCACACCACCTTTTTAATGAGCAATGACCTCAGGATCACCCAGTTAGGAATTTGGACACACCTAAGGAAATATTTGATGGTTGCAATGATCCATAAAAGGAAGTGGTGGCACAGCAGCCTCAGCCTTTGTATGAAAAGGCTCCTGGACAAGTGTGGGAAGGGTCAGGAAGGACATCATGGGGGCCTCCATTTAAGGAATAGTAGACGGGCCTAAGGGTGAGGGAGGTGGCCTGGAGCGAGAGTTCAGAGGAGTGGGTCAATGAATCTGCTTTGATGCTGAATGATTTTGCACATGCACACTTCCTCATTTTACATCAGGTGTCCCTGTCTGAATATAATTCCCACTGCAGTGCTACATACTTCCTTTCTCAACCTGATTCTCTGAGGACCTGACATAACAGGCTCTACTCCTCCCAGTATCAGGGCGTCCATGAGAGAAAGCAATGACCCAGCTACCTAGCAAACTAGGGGCGAGTGTCCAGGAACAGTCCCCCTCACCTGTACTCCTCTACCTTCACTCTCCTGGGGCCAAGCTCCTCGCACAGTACTTGAGATGATTAGACCACACTTCTATTACTGATGTTCTAGTAGGGCAAACAGGACTAGTCAGAAGAAGCCAGGGATCTCACTTTACGAACCCAAGAGGTAGGGGAACCCAAAGCTCTCCTTCTGCATTGCCACCGAGGCCCAACCTCAGTATCCTGTCATATCCTTCCAGGTCGCAGCATTTTTCTCCTAAATAACATTGTCGGGAATGCTGGAAAGGCATTCTCACGCTTATCCAATAGATGGCAGCTTTTCGTTTCAAATCATGTTATTGGGGATGTTGGCAATTCATTCTCATGCTTGTGAAAACATGGCGGCTTTTTTTTACAAATAAAGTTACTGAGCAGGCTGGCAATGCATATCCACACTTGTCCACGAGATGGCAGCATGACTTCACATGTCATTTCATTCGGGATGGTACCACTGCATTCCCTCGTTTCTCCACCAGGTGGCAGCACTTTTCCACCAAATGATTTCATTGGGCATGCACGGTAGGCATGCTCAGGTATGCCCAAGAGTTGTTTGCATTTACCTCAAAATGTCATTTCTTTCGTGATGCTGGAAATGGATTCTCATTCTTGAACAGTCACAGCATGCAGTTATGTCCGCACGTGCCAAAAGGCGGCTTCTAACAGAAAAATACAGTTTGCACATACTTCTACAAAGGGAATTTGGTTTAACTGTGAAATGAACGTAAAACCCCGGCCTGGTTCCCTGCTGTCTCCCTAAAGCGAGGGTATGGCAAACGCATCATCCTTTATAACTTATCACTGCAAATTCCGACCCTTGCACACAAGGCCTTTCCTTGAACTCCCTTATCACCCAAGGGAAAATGGTAAACTCTATTGGACTTTCACTGATTTCTTAATCCACCACAGTCTCTACCACACAGAAAGAATTTTGGCTTCTGATACCATCAGAAAACACAACTTAGCCACTTCTGCAATTGTAAAGGCCATGCATTCACGGGGCGGGTAATTCAGAGAGTCCATTGTCAAGGCAAACAATACATAAACAGGCACATTAGATGCTCTCGCTTTATCTTGCCATTTATTCCATGTGCTGCATATGTCCATGGCTGAATGCCTTTCCACAGGGACATTCTGCACCTAATTTCTACGCAGGAAAAGAATCTTTGCTTGAAACACCTTTTAATCTGAAAAAGCTTCTCACGTGCACTACTTATATTGGAAGGTCCCTCCTATAGTTCTCACACGTTAAATGCGTGCAGTTAACACAGCAAATCTGGTATCATCTCCTCTGAGGATAATCAAAAAGTATTTAAAAATCATGTCAAGCCCAAACCTGACAAAGTTGGAATCTCTTCCGTTTTCTCCAGCCATGCATTCAACAGTTCCCACCACAACTTGGTTGTGATGGGCAGTGTACCCAGGAAGGCCAGCGATACAATTCAGTAAATACATGGTGGTTGTGATGATCAATAGAGGGATGTGGTGGCACAGCAGCCTCAGCATTTTCATGAAGGAGGATACTGGAAAGTTGTGGAGGGGGTTCTAGGAAGCACATCACAGAACTTCTCTTTAATGCATGGTAGGCAGGCCTGAGGGTGGTGTTGGTGACCTGAGGTGTGAGATCAGAGAAATAGGCCAAAGAATCTACTTTCATTCTGAGTGACAGAGGAAACAGACATGACCTCATCATCCTTCAGCCTCCCCCAAGTGAACATGATTGGCACTGCGGTGCTCAGAACTTCCAGCCTCATCCTCATACCGTGATGATGTCACAGGCTGTATTTCTCCCAGCTTCAGTGTGTTCATGTGAGAAAACAATGTCCCAGCTACCTGGCAATCCAGAGGCAAGTGAAGAGTTGGTCTCTGCTCACCTGTTATCATCTATGTCCCCTCTCCTGATGCCAACATACACTCATAGTTCTCACTGTTGATCTGGAAAGGAAAAATGGGCTCCACAGGAGAGGGCAGGCGTCTAAACCACAAACCCAAAAAGCAGGGGATCACACCAAGCTCTCTAATGGCATTTCCTGCAAGGACCCACCTAAGCAATCCTGTCAGATCCCGAAACATGGTGATCAGAGACGAAGTTGAAGAAGTGAATGCTGCTGTTCTGCCTGCAGTTGTAGGCCTGTCGTTCATACTGCAGGTACCACTGAATGTGAGTGGAATGGGTCACCCTGTATCCTGCAGCTTGAGGAGTGTGTGGAGAGGAACCTGTCACCTTCCAACTTGGACACACTTCTTGCCGCAGGCCATGCAGGGAGCCTCCTCTCTCCTGTGATGGTTATGAGAGGATCCTTCACAATCACAGTATCGTGGATGTAGGGGTTTTTGTGAAAGAGCAGCACAGTCTTGCAGCGATTGCTGCCATGCCAGGCTTCCTTCACCTGCAAAAGGATAGTGGATCCGGTTTAGGGTGATAACTTATTCCAGAACTCCCGCCTATTCCTTCCTGCAGGGATAGGATTTTTTCACAAGCTCTCTACCTCCCCAGCCGTGGTCTGCACAGCCTGACCTTCAGATTGATCATGTGGCTGAGCATGGTTTCATCTTGGTCACTGATAATGGCTGACAATTCCAGATTGTTGACAAATTGCAGCAGGTCAAAACGCCTGCACGCTGCAAGCTGAACATGAAACAGCTACAAAAAGGAGCAGATCCTTAAAGCAGCTTGGATTGCTCCCACCTCTCTAACCCCTAGCCCAGCTCCTTCACCATAAGATGCAAAAAGAGAGCACAGTGGTTCTTGTGGGCTCCATGTGTTTATACACACACGGGCACACTGTTTTCCTGACAGCCTTTGACCTCGCCTACATACTTGCCTGCTGAGTGCTTAACAGGATACCTTTATTTGTGGACATCACTCATTCCTGCCTCTCACTGACTTGGACATACAGAGGACTTGGACACGCAGCCCCCCTCGAGTGCAGCATTACCCCAAGAAGAACCTGAGTGACACAGAGCAGTGTGGAGGCAATGGCCCTTGTTCTGCGCATGAGTCTGATCTGGGACGGCGCTCCTGAAGCCCAGGGAGAGTTTTTGTGGTACTGGTGAGATAAAAGGGTGTCTCTGAGATTTTGGATCACACTGTTCTCACTATCCTGAGCTTCACTCCAATGTGTCTATTTGATTCTGAGCTACCGATCCCCACTAATACATTTCTCATGCACTAGGGCAGGCATATTGCGTTCCCTTCTGTAGAGTCAAGGATACACTATTGACTCAGCATCTGGCAATGCACTGAACGTTTGTGCTTTTCAGTTCTAAACAGGGCTGCCGCCGCTGCCAGGTACTGGGCTTGAGCCAGCAGAAGGATCTGCTCACTTGTAAGTTCACGGGCTACATTCCTAACTTAAGTGCCCGGAGCACATCCAGTGGGGACCAGGTGCACTGCCCACTCAGCCTATCCTCTTCGTGCTCCTGCTCGACTGGCTCTTCTTGTGGATGTTTTGTTTCTATCTGTGCCTGAGGCTCAACATCAACCACCACCTTCATGACTTTTATGACGTCCTCTCACCGTGGACAAACTGCTCCCTGCCAATTAATTCCTCCTCAATCAATTCCTTCTCCTCTCCCTGCTCCACCCTGTCTGGCCCTTGTAGAAACTCATGATACATTTCCTCTGCCAAAGCATAACTTACCCACTTCTGCAACTGTAAGGCCCAGCCCTCCCAGGGACTGGTCGATCATTCCAAGGCAGCCAATCGTAAGGCTCAAACCAACACACAAACAACAGACAGACAGAAAGACAGACAGATAGACAGACAGACACGGTACTTGCTCTTAATTTATCTTTCTAACTACATGCCATGCTCTGGATGTCTCCGCATCTCAATGCTTTCCCACAGGGACATTCTGCATCTATTTCCTGTGCAGGGAAACAATGTTTGCTTGAAAACACATATTTCGCTGAGAAAGCTTCTCATGTGCACGACTCTTCTTTGAAGTAAAATGGACAGTCCCTCCTATTTATCTCACAGTGTGGGAGGTCCCCTGAACACAACAAACCTCCTATTGTCTCCTCTGACTATTACTAAAGAATACTGAATAATCCCCAATCTGTAAAATGGGTCACTGCCGCCAGTGGGATCTCTTAAGTTTCCACCAGCCCTGTGTTCAACATGTGCCGCCACAACCCGTTTATAACGGGCAGTGTTTTCAGGATGACCTGTGGAGGAATAAGGAGACACTTAAGGAAATATATGGTGGTTGTGATGATCAATAGAGGCAAGTGGTTCCAGAGCAGCCTCAGCCTTTGCATTCTCATGCTGAAACACCACGTGGCAGCATTTTCTCCTCAAATGGTATTATTGCAGATGCTCACTCTGAATTCTTACTTTTGTCCAGAGGCGGCAGAAAGTTTCTTACCAACGATTGTTCTGGGGATGCTGGCAATGCATTCTCACACTTTTCCACCAGGTGTCGGCATGATTTCACGAGTAATTTTATTGGGGATGCTGGAAAAGCATTCACAATTCCATTCAACAGGTGGAAACATTTTCAACAGGATGAATCCATTGGTGAACTCGTGGATGCATTCTCACGTTTACCCACCAGGTGGCAGTATTGTTCCAACTGAGGATCATATTTGGGATGCTTGTGGAGATGGAGAAGATGCATTTTCTCGTTTGTCCACCAGGTGGTGGCATTTTGACACCACGAGATTTTATTGGCTATGCTGACAATGGAAGCTAATGTGTGTCAAGCAGGCAGCAGAATTATTTTACCGCACGATTTCGCTGGAGATGCTTGCAATGGTTCTATATTTATCAGTTGGCGTCAATATTCCGCTAGTGAATATCAGGAATGTTCTGGAAGTGCATTCTCACGCTTTTCCACCCGGTGGCAGAATTTCCCCACAAAGTACTTTTACTGAGGATGCTGGCAAGGCATTCCCACGTTTTTGTCTACAGCTGTCTGCATTTTCCCTCCACTGTCCCATTTTGGGGAAACTGGCAATGCATTTTGGCGCTGAAACATGAGATGGCAGCATTTTTCCACCAACGATTCTGTTTGAGATGCTGGCAATGCTTTCCCACGTTTGTCTTAACACGTTTGTGGAAGCATTTTTACTACCAAATTATATTATTGGGGGTGTTGAAAATTCAGTCTCAAGTTTGAAAAAGACTTGGCTACATTTTCCACAAATGTGATTATTTTGTGGATGTTGACAAGGCATTCTCACGTTTTAACAGCCATTGAACCTACTTTCCCAAAAATGATTCTATTGGGAATAGTGGCATGGCACTTTCACTTTTGTTCAATAGCTGGCAACACTTTCACCACAAAGTATCGTTTGGGGAATGCTGGAAGCACGTTCGTCCAACGTACTTCGTAGAAGTACTTTTCCACAAAATGATTTTATTGCGGATGCGGGCAATGCATTCTTCAGTCTCTCAAACAAGAGGCCACATTTTCCACCAAACGATTCCTTTGGTTGTGCTGGCAATGCATTCCCACATCTGTCCACAAGGTGGCCACTTTTGTTTACCAAGGGATTTTCCTGAGAACGCTGGCAATGCATTCCCTTGCTCGAATACCAGGTGACAGCATTTTCTCCACAAGTGATCTTATTGGAGATGCTGTAACTGCATTTTCACATTTGTAGAAAGGTGACTGGTTTCTTATTTACAAATGATTGTTTTAAGGCTGCTGGCAATTCCTTCTGACACTCAAACACCAGGTGCAGTATTTTCCCACCAAATGATATTATTGAGGATCCTGGCACTGCATGCTCCTCCTTGGAGAACAAGTGGCAGCTATTTTCCACCATGTAACTTCACTGGGGCTTCTGGCGATGCATTTTCACTTTTGTCCAATAGGTGGAAGCATTTTCCCACAAGTGATTTCACTGGGGATGCTGGCAATGAACACTCACACAAGTCGACAAGATAAGGGCATTTTTCCCACAAGAGATTTTCATTGTGAATCTTGGCAATGTATTTTCAAATGTGTCCGCCATTTGGCAGCCATCATCATCTCAGAAGGGATTTTCATGAGGATGCGGGCAACGCATTCTCACACTTGTCAAACATGTGGCGGCCTTTTTCCAACAACTGATATTATTGGGGCTGCTGGCAATGCATTGTGAAGCCTGTTTACAACAAGCCCGCATTTTTCCACCAAATGTTATTATTGCACATAAAGGCAATGGTTTCTCCCGCTTGTCCACCCGTTGGCACCTTGACATCACAAGTGATTTTGTTTGGTAAGCTGAGAATGCATTCTTACGTTTGTTCAGCCAGTTGCGGAATTTTTCCACCAAGCGACTTTATTGCTGCTGGCTGTACATTCTCACGTTTGTCCAACTATTCGCCGCAGTTTTCCCCTAAAGTGATATTGTGTGTGTGGGTGTGGATGTTGGTTTTGAATTCTCACACGTGGACATTGGCTATCAGAATTTTAGGCCCAAATCACTTTATTGTGATTCCAGAGCATGCGTTCTCACTCTTGTCCACCAGTTGGCACCTTGATCTCAGTAGGGGTTTCATTGGGGATTCTGGGAAATCATTCATACAGTCCTTTAGCACCTGGTGGCCTTTTTCTCAAAGAGTGATTTTGTTGGGGATGCAGTCAATGCATGCTTCACCTTGTCCACCAGGGGGCAGAATATTTCCACCAAGTTTTTTTAAAAGGGGATGCGTTTAATGCTCTCCCACTTACCTCCACAAGGTGGCAGCATTTTTAAAACAAATGCTTTTCTTGGGAATGCCGGGAATGCTCTCTCACATTTGTAAACAATGTCAGGTAATTTCTCATCAAACGTTTTTACGGGAGATGCCTGAAATACATTATCACCTTTTATTCAAAGGGGCAGCATTTTTTCAACCAAATAATTTTACAGGGGCTGGCAATGGATGCTCACGTTTGTCCCACACTTGGCAGCATTTGTCCCAGAGAAAGTTTTTTTGCGGGGATGCGTGGCAGCGTTTCGCCCCAAATGATTTAATTGAGGATGCCTGCAAGGCAGTCTCAGGTCTCTACATGAGGTCACAGTAGTTTTCAACCACATGATTGGATTGGGGATACTATCAGCGCATTCTCACCCTTTTGCATTTTGCCGACAGAGAGGTTTTGTGGTGATTCTGACAATACATTCTCAGACTTATCTGAGAATTGGCAGTATTTCCGTACAAATGACCTTACTGGGGATGCTGGCAATGTATTCTCACGATTGTCCACGGAGGACAGCATTTTCAATCAAATAATTTTATGGGAGATGCTACGCAGCCATTCTTGCACTTGTCAACCAGAAGGCAGGTTTTCCCCAGTATGATTTTATTGGGCATGCTGGCACTGCATTCTTAATCTTTATCATAGGTGGCAAAACTTTCCCAAAAACTTATTATTTGCGGGATACTGGCAATGAATTGTCATTCTCAAGCATCCGTTGGCAGCATTTTTTAGCTAATGATTTTGTTGGGGATGCTCGCCGTGCGTTTTCCTATTTGTCGACCAGTGCACCTGGTGCCCGCTGGAGGTGCTCCAGGGACATAAGTTAGAGATGGAGAATATGGACTTGCAAGGAAGCAGAGCCTAAGGGAAAATCTTGATAATGCATTGCCAGATTTCTCAGTAAAATCCCTGTGAGAGCTCAGTTCCGTATTATGTTCGAACGTTGGAAGCAAATGCCAGGATCCCCAATAAAATTGTTTGGGTCAAAGATGCCGCTTCCATGTGGGCAAGCGTAAGACTGCCTTGACGTTATTCCCAATAAAATCATTCTAGGAACAGTGCTGCCTCTTAATGGATAATCTTGAGAATGCATTTTCAGCATCTACAAAATAATCACCAGAGTGAACATATAGGCCATCGGCTGGACAAATGTAAGAATGCCTTCTGAGCCTACCAAATAAACTTGCATAAATGTCCAGTGTTGGGTCCTAAAAAATGATGGATTTCTAAGTATCCTCCCTGTAGGGAGTCGGTCACACATTAGGAACAGGCAACCAGGTGGGAGACTTCACAGTTGAACCAAAGTCCCTCTCTAGAAGTATGACTGCACAGTGTTTTGCTGAGAGAATCAGTCTCTGAGGCCGAAGATCCCAAGCGACATTTAGCAAGGAGTGGAATAAGGTGCACAGATACCTGTGGCGAATTGAGTCAAGGCGTGTGGGAAGTCAGAAGTGTATTAGGTTCATTTGGGCAAGAATCCCCTGCTGGAAGAGTAAATGAGCAGAGGGACAATAAGAAGGAGAGTGTGCCACAGCCCTCACACACAAGCACACACAAGCACACACACACACATGCACACACACAGAGGCAAAGGCATGGACATGAATTTGTGTTGGGCAATCTCTGGACTATGATGTCCACAGTCAGTACACCTTGCCCGTTTTTGACACTTTTTACGTTTCCTCAAATGGAAATGGCCTCCTGTGAATATGATTGTTTATTGACTTTGTTCCTTCAGACCAAGCCCTTGTGCAACCAACTAATCCTTAAGCAATATCAAGTCATCCTTGCTACTCGTCACTGAAACCCAAGGAGTGGATGAGAGAAAGTCAGAATGAGAGAAAGACCAAAAGAGCAAAAGCAATGGAAACAAATAAAAAGTTACTAATCTAAAAGGAGTCAGACTGAGACCTTATCTTGGCGGTAATAATCCTGATGATCCAACTCTACCAGAATGTAGGCTACAGTCCTCTCCAGCCACAGTTCTTCCCTTTGACTCTCACTTCAGTCTCAGATATCCCTTATACTGGAATAGCCTCTACTGCCCGGGCATTTCTCCCTGTGGATATTACCAGGGGTCCCTGTGGATGTGTGGGAAGTGTTAAAGAAAACGAATTCTGAAGTGGGAAACGTGAGTTGCCTTAAGAAAGAGCCCACTAGACACCGAACCGAAGGAAACCTAAAGATGCTAAGGCAAAATAGGACTTCCTCAGGAATGTTTCTCTACAGGTACAAGGCCCATACACTGAGGCTCACAGTGAGGGGCGGGGCTGAATACGATGATGCCTGCTGTAGTCTCACAGTTTGGAAGAAATGTTTCAGAAGCCCAACAGCAAAGGGGAGCGAGTGGGGTGTCCAGGAGCCTTTTCCACGCTACGTGACCACATCCCAAGCCCCTGTCTGTAGGCTCAGTGAGACCACACTGAGCACAGCAAGAACCCATATCCGGACCTGAAGTGTCTGTCTTTACTGTATGGCTTATTCTTGACCCTTTGGTCAAATATTAATTGACCATGATGGCATGGGTCAATTTCAGGATTCTGTACTTTTCCATTGATCTATGTGCCTGTTCCTGTGCCAGAAGCAGGTTGTTCTGATCACAGTGGCTTTGCCCTACAGCAGGATATTCAGTAATGTGATCCTACAACTCTGTTCTTTCTCAAGAATACTGTGGGTGCACGGGGTCTTTTTTGGTTTCCTATAAATTTTCGAAACATTTTTTCCAGCTCTGTGAAACACACTGTTGGGATTGATGACAATTGTGTTGAATTTATAGATTGTTTTGGGTAGCATGGATATTTTGATAATGTTAATTCTTTCAGTCTATAATTCTTTCACTCCTTTGTATCTTCCTCTATTTATTTTTTCAATGTCCTGTTTCTGAATACAAGTCTTTTACATCCTTCTTTGACTTTACTCCTAGGTGTCTTATTTTTTCAGTTGCAATGGTAAATGGTATAGTCTTTTCTAAGAGTTCATAATCGGTGTAAAAAAAATGCCATCAATGTGTTGATGTTAATTTTGCTTCCAGCTTCCTTGCCAAATTCATTAATTATATCCACAAGTACTCGGTGGACTCTTTAGTTTTTTATGTACAATATCATGTCATCTGCAAGTAATGACAGTTAACCTTCTCTCTTCCGATACGGATGCCTTTTATGTTCTCTTTTTGTCTGCTCGCTGTGGCTAGGACTTCCAGTAGTATGCTGAGCAGTAGTGGTGAAAGGGGCAACCGTGTCTTATTCCTCTTCTTAGGGGATATGGTTTTAGCCTTTGCACGTTGAGTATGATTTTGGCCCCAGGTATGTTGTATATGGCCTTTATTATGTTGAGATATATTCCCTCTATTTCCACTTTGCTCCCAGTTTTTTCCAAAATGGGTGCTGGATTTTCTAGAATATTTTCTCTGTATCTATTGATATGATCATAAGATTTTTGTCCTTCATTTTGTTTAGCTCTCACATTTCTTGATTTGCGAATATTATACCAGCGCTGCGTCTCCAGAATAAATCACACTTGGTCATGGTGTATGATCTTATTTAATGTATTGCTGGATAAAATTTGGTAATATATTTTCTGAGGATTTTGGCACCTATGTTCATGAGGGACGTTGGTCTGTGAAATTCTTTATTTGCAGGATCTTCATCTGGTTTTGGGATTATTATAATACTGGTCTCATAAAAATATCTCCCTCCTCTGGAATTTTCTAAAATATTTTGAGGAGAGTGGGTTTTAATTCTTCTTTAAATGTTTAGGTAAGCTCGCATGTAAATCCATCTGGCCCCAGACACTTGTTTGCTGGAAGTTTTTTTCTTATTACTTCTTCAATTGCATCCATTTTTACTGGCCCTCCAGGTTTTCTGATTCTTTCCGATTGAGTTTTAGCAGATTGTAGTTTTGAGGAATGTGTCCATTTTACGCAGCTTCCCCACTTTATTGTTGTGCATAGTGTTTTCTTAGTATTCTTTCTGTTTCTGTCATGTCAGTTGTTATATCGCCTCTTTCACATCTGATTTTGTTTTCTTGGGTCCTCACCGTTTGTTTTTTGGTGCGTCTGGCTAAAGACTCATCGATCTTATTTCTGTCAGAAAACTAGTTCTTACTTTCATTGATATTTTGTACTGTGTTTTTGGTCTCTGTGTCGTTCATTTCTGTTCTGATCTTCACTATTTTCTTTCTTCTGCATCTCCTCGAAATGTTCAGGTCCTCTTCCCTTTTTAATATTGGGTTGTTGTTTTTGTTTTGTTACTTACATAAGAAATAAAAATGACTTTACATTCTGAATTCTGTGTTTTATTTTAATCTCTGATAGCAGATTTATGCCCCTTCAGAAATTGATGTAGAATATACGTCATCTAAAACTAAACATTTTAAACTATACGCTCCAGTGGTTTTAAAATTGGAATAATGTAGAACTGTTACAGCATAACAAGAAGCTAGAAAAATTCCAGGACAAGTTGAAAGGGAAACTGAGATAGATTTTTAGACAGCAGTTTGAGTTAAGCCTATCTTCCCTAAGCCAAAGGCACTGGAGAATAAATAGTTTGTATTAGATGGGAAAGATGCAGAAACCCAGGTGCAGAGACTAGGGCACAGGAAACCACCTGGACAGGAACCCCCAGAGGCCTACAAGGGACAAAGACTGGGAAAACAAGAACTTTGTCCCCAGGTAATCTATTCTCCCAGAGCATGTCATGGGTCATGCGGTGGAGACCCCCTAAGCATTCCTCCCTAAAGATACCTTTTAAGTCTCAGTTGTATTTCAGCTCCAGGCCCATAAAAGCATTAAGACAAGACAAGTGGCATTGGAGTGGACTCAGGACCAGACACATTGACAAATGAGGCCCTTCCTGGCATGGACTAATCAGTGGCGACCAGCACCCTGAAAGGGCACCCCTGGAAAGCTGATGAATATTCTCTTGAGAACTCCCCTTAAGCCTCCCATAAGATTTTCCACCTGCAAGGGAGATAAATATGCTCAGGACAAAGGACCAAGTGTGAGCTCCCCTACACCACAGGAAAGCGTGACAGCGCCAGTTTCCTCCTTCCTTCTGCGGGGGCCCCATGGTGCTTTCAACCAGGGGAGCAATGGGCAGTGGCAGCTCATCCCAGGCTTGTCTTCTGAAACTGTCTGAAAGGTCTTGGAAATGTGTCCAAGGCCCCCTTTTCTCTGACTTCCCAGTGAGCAAAGGCAGCCCAGCCTAGGCTATCCTGTTACTTCGTCTATGCACCTGCCTTGGTTCACCAGCCTAAGTACATTTTTATTACAGCCATTAAAGCTTTGGGTTTTTTTCTTCATTTTTTTCTCTTGATTGAAATCTTTCCTTCAAGATGACAAGAGCTGAGGCCTTCTGCCTGTATCCCCTGTAACACAACCGTCATCTTTTCACTTCTGAAACCTTAATGTCAACATAAAAGAAAGCCTCATCCCATTTAAAGACTATACCCAATTCTACTCTGGACTATTTCCTCATTTACACTGATGTCTTTCCCATCTCCATGGCTATGCTATTGCTATTGTCGTTGTTGTTAACCCTCACTAGAGGATATTGTTTTCATTGACTTCCAGAGAGAGTGGCATGGAAGAAGGGGTAGAGAGAGAGAGGTGCCTCAGTGTTAGAGACACAGACATTGGTTGCTTTTCTAATTCGCTGCACACCTGGGATGAGGAATGAATCTACAACCTAGGTATGTGCCCTCAACTGGGAATCAAACCGGAGACCCTTCAGTGTGCAGGCCGACACTATACCACTGAGCCCCGCTGCCCAGGGTAGATATGCCTTTTTAAATATGAAGTTTGTAGGTATATTTAACTTGAAATTGGTAGAGGTTTTAAAATGATTTCTTTAGTTTTACTCATGTTTTCATTGGTGATTTGCCACTATTATATTACTGGCATTAATTTTGCAACAGTTTGTATGTAGCAGGGAGGAAACACTTTTAGATCAGGGTCCAAATAGAGTAGTGTATACGAACTTTTTTTGTTAAAAACTTTTATAGCAATGAGAACCAGAAAAATTTCTACTAAACTATCTAACACTACAACTGAAAGATTTAGAAAGAGAACAGAAACCAAGAAAAGGCCCAGAGGAAGTAAACGGAAGAAAATAATAAAGAACCAGAGCCTAAATAAATAACGTAGAGACTAAAAAATTAAAAAAGGTCAATGCAACCAAGAGCTTGTCTTTGAATAGACAATCAGTGTGATGAACTTTTATCCCAACTCACCAAAAACCAAAGACAGAGGTCAAAAATAAATAAATTGAGGAACAAAAGAAGTGAAGTAACAACTGATACCACTGAAATACAAAGGGTTGTAAGCAAATACCCTGAACAACTATATGCCAACGACCTGGATGAAATAGACAAATTTCTGGAAATACACAACCTTCCAATACTCAGTGAGGAAGAATCAGGCATGCTGAACACGTTGATAAAAACTGGTGAAATTGGAACAGTGATTTTTTAAAAAATGCCCAAGAAAAAAAGGGCCAGGCCCAGACAGTTTCAGAGGGGAGTTTTATCAAACATTCAAAAAATAATTCAAATTGTTCCAAAATGTCCGAGAGGAACAAACACTCCCAAGCTCTTTTTAGGCAGCCTGAATAATCCCAACTACAAATCCAGGTAAAGACCTTGCAAAGAAAGAATTACAGGCCAATATCCGTGATAAACAAAGATGCTAAAATCTTCAAACAAATATTAGCAAATTGGATCAAGCAATATGTTAAACAGATCACACCCCATGACCAAGTGGGGTTTATTCCAGGGATGCAGGTTTGGTACAGTATTCACAAATCTATAAATGTGATGCCTCACAGGAACCATTTGACAAACAAAAATCTCATGATCATCTCAGTATGTGCAGAAAGAGCAACAAAACCCAGCGCCCATTTTTGAGAAAAACTCTCAGCACAGTGGGAATAGAGGGATCATGCCTAAACACATTAAAGTCCTTATAGGACAAACCTTCAGTCAACTTCATACTCAATGGGCAAAAACTAAAACATATCCCCTAATAAGAGGAACAAGACAGGGACGTCCACTTTCACCATCTTTTATTCAACAGAGTGTTGGAAGTCCTTGCCACAGCGATCAGACAAGGAGAAAACATAAAAGGCATCCAAATTGGAAAGGAGAAATAAAACTGTCACTGTTTGCAGATGACCTGATATTGTATGCTGAGAACACTAAAGAGGTCACCAAAAGACTTCTAGATTTAATAATAAATGAACCCAGCTATGCAGCAGGATGGAAAATTAATGCCCAGAAGTAAATGGCATTTTTAAACAACATTCATGATCTCTCAGAAAGAGAAACTAAAACAAACAAACAAACAAACAAAAACACATTTAACGTGCAACAATAAAATTAAGATACTTAGGAATTAACTTAACCAAAGGGGTGAAAGACGTGTACTTGCAAAACAAATATGTTCAAAAAAGAGATAGAGGAAGATATAAACAAGTGTAAGAATATACCATGCTAATGGATTGCTAGAATCAACCTCATTCAGATGTGCGTACTCCCCAAAGCAATCTATAGATTCAAACTATTCATAAAATACCAATGTCCGATATCACAGACCTAGAAGAAGTAGTGCAAAAATTTAAAGGACACAAAAAGGACAGGACCCCAAATCGCTGCAGCAATTTTGGGAGGAAGAAAAAAGTGGAAGGAATCAAAATAATACATATCAAGATATAGTAAAGCCATTTTAATCGAAACAGAATGGAACTGGCAGAAGAACAGACTTAATGACATAAATGGAACTGAACAGAGAACCCAGGAATTGACCCAACTCATTACACTCAATTGAGATTTTACAAAGGAGGCAGAGCATACAGTGGAGTAAAGGAAGTCTCTTCAATAAATGGTGTTGGGAAAATTGGACAGGAACTTTCAAAATAATGCAACTAGACCACTATCTTGCACCACACACAAGGATCAACTCCAACTGGATAAAAAACTTAAAGGTAAAACATGAAACCATTAAAAATCCTAGAAGGAAATGGAGGCAGCATGATCTCAGACATCTCTCATTGCAATATGCTTACCAATACACTGCCTAGGGCAATGGAAGCAAAGGAGAAAATAAACAAATGGGACTACAGCAAAATAAAAAGATTCTGCACAAAGAAACCATCAACAAAATGCAAAGGGAACTCATTATATGGGAGAACATATTTGCCGATGATACATCTGATAAAGGGTTACTACCCCTAATATTTTAAGAAACACACCTTCACAAGAGGAAGACAAACGATCCAATTAAAAAACGAGCAAAGACCTAAGTAGACACTTCTCCAAAGAGCGCATAAACATGTCCAAGAGACATATGAAAACTGCTCAGTGTCACTAATCACCAGAGAGATGAAAATTAAAACAATAATGGGGTATCACCTGAGGTCTTCCAGAATGGCTATGTTTTCAATAAGTCAATAAACAGAAAGTGCCTGTGAGGGTGTGCAGAAAAGCTCACCCTAGTATACTGCTGGTGGGAATGCAGACTCGTGCAGCCTGTATGGAAAACCTTATGACATAGGAGGTTTTCTCAAAAATTGAAATACAGAACTGCCATTGAACCCAGTGGCCCCACTGCTTGGAATATGTCCTACGAAACCAGGAACATCGATCAGGAAGAATATATAAACCCCTCTGTTCAGAGCAGCACAATTTACAATAGCTCACAGGAATGGGTACATGAATCTGCTTTGATTCTGAGTGACGGTAGACATGCACACTCCTGCATCTTCCTTCAGCTTCCTGCCTGAACATGATGCCACACTGCAGTTCTTCAGACTTTCTGTCTCTTCCCAATGCCGCAGTGGCCTGGCGTCATAGGCTATCCTTCCGAGCCTCAGGGTGTTCATGTGAGAGAAAAATGTCCCAGCTACCTGACAACCCAAGGGGGAGCCCCACTGGCATCTCCTCACATGTCCTCTAAGTGCCTTCTCCTGGTTCCAACATCCTCAAGTAGTCCTTACTGATTTTCTGGCAGAGCAAAAAGTGATCGTCCAGAGACGGCAGGGATCTGACTAAAAATCCAAAAGCAGGGGAACACACCAAGCTCTCTTAGGGCATTGCAAGCAAGCCTCCACCTCAGCAATCCTGTCAGACCCTGCCACGCTGTGGGCAGAGAACTAGTTGAAGTAGTTAAGGCTGCTGTTCTGGTGCCTGGAGCTGTTGGCCCATCGTTCATAATGCTGGCACCACTGAATGCAAGAGGCATAGGATGCACTGTATCCTGCAGCATGAGGAGTGTGTGGAGAAGGGCACATCACCTTTCAAGTTCTATGCACTTCCTGCTGCTGCCCATAGAGAGAGCCTGCTCCCGCCTGTGATGGTAATGAGATACTCCTTCACAGTGGCAGTACTGCATTAGTATGATTTGCTACAAAAGGACAGTTAACCTTGCCATCATCCCTGGCATGTCTGGCTCCCTCCACCTGCAGAAGGAATGTGGGTGGGGGTTAGGGACATCTCACTCCTGGACACCCAAGTGTCCCTGCTTACATGGACAGGTTATATTCTCAAGGCCCCTCCCTTTCCAGCACCAGTACCTGCAACATCACCTTCACATTGATCGTGTGGCTATGAAAGAACTAAAACATGGAGATCTACAAAACAGCCTGGCTTGGCCTGAACCACCTATCTTCTGGCCCCATTCCTTCTGCATAAGAGGCACAGAGGAACACAGAGGTTCCTGGGGTTACAGGTGCCTGCACCCATGCGGTCACACTGATTCCTCACAGGCTTTGATATCCCCACACCCTTGCCTGCACACGGCTTCACAGGATACCCTGATTCACGCACGTCACACGTTCCTGCCTCTGATGGAGGACTTGGGCATGCCCACACCATTTTGGGCTACTAAAACAGCTCTTCCAAACTGTGACTGGACAGAGGGCATCACGCTACTCAGCCCCGCCCCTCACTGTCAGCCTCAGTGTATGGGCCTCAGAACTGTGGTGAAACATTCCTGAGGAAGCTCTATGTTACCCGAGCATTTGCAGCTTTCCCAGGGTTTGGTGTCTGGGGGGCTCTTGCTTACGGCTACTCACGTTTCCCACTTCAGAATCCATTTTCTCTACCGCTTTCCCACAGATCCACAGTGACCCCTAGTAATATCCACAGGGAGAAATGCCGGGGACATTACAGGCTGCCCAGCCTGTGGGATATCTGAGGCTGAAGTGACAGGCAAAGGGAAGAACTGTGGCTGGAGAGGACTGTAGCCTACATTCTGGTAGAGTTGGGTGATCAGGATAACTACGGCCAAGATACGGTCTCAATCTGACTCCTTTTACATCAGTTCTCTTGTTTTTGTTTCCATTACTCTTGCTCTTTCTGTCTTTTCCTCATTCTGACTCTTTCTTCCATCTACCCATTGGGTTTCAGTGACCCGTAGAAAGAACGACTTGATGCTGCCTAAGGGTTTCTTCATTGCAGGAGAAAGGCTCGGTCTGAAGGAACAAAGTAAATAAACAATCATATTCACACGAGGCCATTGTTATGTGAGGAAATGTAATACCGTAAAAAATGCACAAGATGTACTGGCTGTGGACACCATGGTCCAGAGATTGCCCAACACAACTTCACGTACATGCCTGTGCCTCTGTGTGTGTTGTGTGTGAGGGCTATAGAACACTCTGCATCTTATTGTCCCTCTGGTCATTTACCCTTCCAGCTGGGGATTCGACCCCAAGTGAACCTAATATCCAGACTGACTGCTCACATGCCTTTGCTCTCTTCCCCACAACTCCTACATGCAATTTATACTCCCACTGGCTAAGTGTGGTTCTGAATCCTGGGCTCAGAGGATGATTCTCGCAGCAAATACAGTGCTCTCATACTTCTAGGGAGGGCTTCTGCTTCAAGTGTGAAATGCACTGGGAAGCCTCCCACCGCGTTGCCTGCTGTCAATGTGTGAGCTGACCTCCGACAGAAAGGAACCTGGAAATCCATCATCCTTTCGGAGCTCGCAGTGGACATTCAGGCCCTTGCTCCCAAATCCCTTTCCTTGAGCTACCTTATGTCCCTGGGTCCATTAGTATCACCCACTTCAATGGACTTACTCTTAGTTCTCCCTCCTCCCCAGCCTCCAGCACACAGAAAGAATTCTGTCTTCTCATACTGTCCTAAAGCATAACAACTTAACCGCCACTGCCACTGCACAGGCCCAGCCCTCACAGGCAATGGTCATTCACAGGCAGCCAGTTGTAATGCCCCAAACTAGGGACAAACACCACAGAGACAGACGCTATTGATGCTCTTGATTTATGTGTTCCAAGAACACACGACAAACAGACAAACAGAGCTGATGCTCCTGCTTTAACTTTCCATTTCATACCATGCTCCCGATCTCTCTGTGACTGAATACCTGGTCACACAGACATTCTGCTCCATTGTCCTGTGCAGGAACATAATGTCTGCTTGAAAACACATACTCATGTCAAAACCTTCTTATGTGCACTTCTCTATTTGAAGGAAAATGGATGGTCCCTCCTATTTAACTCACACTGTGGGAGATACCCTAACACAATAATTGACTATCATCTCCTAGCAAAATTCCTAAAGAGTATAGTATAATTATTGGTGGCCCTAACATGAAGAGTCGGTCATTGCTGAAATTAGGATCTCTTAAATTTCCTGCTGCCTTGTGTTGGATGCATCACACCACACCACCTTTTTAATGAGCAATGACCTCAGGATCACCCAGTTAGGAATTTGGACACACCTAAGGAAATATTTGATGGTTGCAATGATCCATAAAAGGAAGTGGTGGCACAGCAGCCTCGGCCTTTGTATGAAAAGACTCCTGGACAAGTGTGGGAAGGGTCAGAGGAAGGACATCATGGGAGCCTCCATTTAAGGAATAGTAGACGGGCCTAAGGGTGAGGGAGGTGGCCTGGAGCGAGAGTTCAGAGGAGTGGGTCAATGAATCTGCTTTGATGCTGAATGATTTTGCACATGCACACTTCCTCATTTTACATCAGGTGTCCCTGTCTGAATATAATTCCCACTGCAGTGCTACATACTTCCTTTCTCAACCTGATTCTCTGAGGACCTGACATAACAGGCTCTACTCCTCCCAGTATCAGGGCGTCCATGAGAGAAAGCAATGACCCAGCTACCTAGCAAACTAGGGGCGAGTGTCCAGGAACAGTCCCCCTCACCTGTACTCCTCTACCTTCACTCTCCTGGGGCCAAGCTCCTCGCACAGTACTTGAGATGATTAGACCACACTTCTATTACTGATGTTCTAGTAGGGCAAACAGGACTAGTCAGAAGAAGCCAGGGATCTCACTTTACGAACCCAAGAGGTAGGGGAACCCAAAGCTCTCCTTCTGCATTGCCACCGAGGCCCAACCTCAGTATCCTGTCATATCCTTCCAGGTCGCAGCATTTTTCTCCTAAATAACATTGTCGGGAATGCTGGAAAGGCATTCTCACGCTTATCCAATAGATGGCAGCTTTTCGTTTCAAATCATGTTATTGGGGATGTTGGCAATTCATTCTCATGCTTGTCAAAACATGGCGGCTTTTTTTTACAAATAAAGTTACTGAGCAGGCTGGCAATGCATATCCACACTTGTCCACGAGATGGCAGCATGACTTCACATGTCATTTCATTCGGGATGGTACCACTGCATTCCCTCGTTTCTCCACCAGGTGGCAGCACTTTTCCACCAAATGATTTCATTGGGCATGCACGGTAGGCATGCTCAGGTATGCCCAAGAGTTGTTTGCATTTACCTCAAAATGTCATTTCTTTCGTGATGCTGGAAATGGATTCTCATTCTTGAACAGTCACAGCATGCAGTTATGTCCGCACGTGCCAAAAGGCGGCTTCTACAGAAAAATACAGTTTGCACATACTTCTACAAAGGGAATTTGGTTTAACTGTGAAATGAACGTAAAACCCCGGCCTGGTTCCCTGCTGTCACTGTGTGAGCCGACTCCCTAAAGCGAGGGTATGGCAAACGCATCATCCTTTATAACCTATCACTGCAAATTCCGACCCTTGCACACAAGGCCTTTCCTTGAACTCCCTTATCACCCAAGGGAAAATGGTAAACTCTATTGGACTTTCACTGATTTCTTAATCCACCACAGTCTCTACCACACAGAAAGAATTTTGGCTTCTGATACCATCAGAAAACACAGCTTAGCCACTTCTGCAATTGTAAAGGCCATGCATTCACGGGGCGGGTAATTCAGAAAGTCCATTGTCAAGGCAAACAATACATAAACAGGCACATTAGATGCTCTCGCTTTATCTTGCCATTTATTCCATGTGCTGCATATATCCATGGCTGAATGCCTTTCCACAGGGTCATTCTGCACCTAATTTCTACGCAGGAAAAGAATCTTTGCTTGAAACACCTTTTAATCTGAAAAAGCTTCTCACGTGCACTACTTATATTGGAAGGTCCCTCCTATAGTTCTCACACGTTAAATCCGTGCAGTTAACACAGCAAATCTGGTATCATCTCCTCTGAGGATAATCAAAAAGTATTTAAAAATCATGTCAAGCCCAAACCTGACAAAGTTGGAATCTCTTCCGTTTTCTCCAGCCATGCATTCAACAGTTCCCACCACAACTTGGTTGTGATGGGCAGTGTACCCAGGAAAGCCAGCGATACAATTCAGGAAATACATGGTGGTTGTGATGATCAATAGAGGGATGTGGTGGCACAGCAGCCTCAGCATTTTCATGAAGGAGGATTCTGGAAAATTGTGGAGAGGGTTCTAGGAAGCACATCACAGAACTTCTCTTTAATGCATGGTAGGCAGGCCTGAGGGTGGTGTTGGTGACCTGAGGTGTGAGATCAGAGAAATAGGCCAAAGAATCTACTTTCATTCTGAGTGACAGAGGAAACAGACATGACCTCATCATCCTTCAGCCTCCCCCAAGTGAACATGATTGGCACTGCGGTGCTCAGAACTTCCAGCCTCATCCTCATACCGTGATGATGTCACAGGCTGTATTTCTCCCAGCTTCAGTGTGTTCATGTGAGAAAACAATGTCCCAGCTACCTGGCAATCCAGAGGCAAGTGAAGAGTTGGTCTCTGCTCACCTGTTATCATCTATGTCCCCTCTCCCGATGCCAACACCCACTCATAGTTCTCACTGTTGATCTGGAAAGGAAAAATGGGCTCCACAGGAGAGGGCAGGCGTCTAAACCACAAACCCAAAAAGCAGGGGATCACACCAAGCTCTCTAATGGCATTTCCTGCAAGGACCCACCTAAGCAATCCTGTCAGATCCCGAAACATGGTGATCAGAGACGAAGTTGAAGAAGTGAATGCTGCTGTTCTGCCTGCAGTTGTAGGCCTGTCGTTCATACTGCAGGTACCACTGAATGTGAGTGGAATGGGTCACCCTGTATCCTGCAGCTTGAGGAGTGTGTGGAGAGGAACGTGTCACCTTCCAACTTTGACACACTTCTTGCCGCAGGCCATGCAGGGAGCCTCCTCTCTCCTGTGATGGCTATGAGAGGATCCTTCACAATCGCAGTATCGTGGATGTAGGGGTTTTTGTGAAAGAGCAGCACAGTCTTGCAGCGATTGCTGCCATGCCAGGCTTCCTTCACCTGCAAAAGGATAGTGGATCCGGTTTAGGGTGATAACTTATTCCAGAACTCCCGCCTATTCCTTCCTGCAGGGATAGGATTTTTTCACAAGCTCTCTACCTCCCCAGCCGTGGTCTGCACAGCCTGACCTTCAGATTGATCATGTGGCTGAGCATGGTTTCATCTTGGTCACTGATAATGGCTGACACTTCCAGATTGTTGACAAATTGCAGCAGGTCAAAACGCCTGCACGCTGCAAGCTGAACATGAAACAGCTACAAAAAGGAGCAGATCCTTAAAGCAGCTTGGATTGCTCCCACCTCTCTAACCCCTAGCCCAGCTCCTTCACCATAAGATGCAAAAAGAGAGCACAGTGGTTCTTGTGGGCTCCATGTGTTTATACACACACAGGCACACTGTTTTCCTGACAGCCTTTGACCTCGCCTACATACTTGCCTGCTGAGTGCTTAACAGGATACCTTTATTTGTGGACATCACTCATTCCTGCCTCTCACTGACTTGGACATACAGAGGACTTGGACATGCAGCCCCCCTCGAGTGCAGCATTACCCCAAGAAGAACCTGAGTGACACAGAGCAGTGTGGAGGCAATGGCCCTTGTTCTGCGCATGAGTCTGATCTGGGACGGCGCTCCTGAAGCCCAGGGAGAGTTTTTGTGGTACTGGTGAGATAAAAGGGTGTCTCTGAGATTTTGGATCACACTGTTCTCACTATCCTGAGCTTCACTCCAATGTGTCCATTTGATTCTGAGTAATACATTTCTCATGCACTAGGGCAGGCATATTGCGTTCCCTTCTGTAGAGTCAAGGATACACTATTGACTCAGCATCTGGCAATGCACTGAACGTTTGTGCTTTTCAGTTCTAAACAGGGCTGCCGCCGCTGCCAGGTACTGGGCTTGAGCCAGCAGAAGGATCTGCTCACTTGTAAGTTCACGGGCTACATTCCTAACTTAAGTGCCCGGAGCACATCCAGTGGGGACCAGGTGCACTTCCCACTGAGCCAATCCTCTTCGTGCTCCTGCTCGACTGGCTCTTCTTGTGGATGTTTTGTTTCTACCTGTGCCTGAGGCTCAACATCAACCACCACCTTCATGACTTGTATGGCGTCCTCTCACACTGGACAAACTGCTCCCTGCCAATTAATTCCTCCTCAATCAATTCCTTCTCCTCTCCCTGCTCCACCCTGTCTGGCCCTTGTAGAAACTCATGATACATTTCCTCTGCCAAAGCATAACTTACCCACTTCTGCAACTGTAAGGCCCAGCCCTCCCAGGGACTGGTCGATCATTCCAAGGCAGCCAATCGTAAGGCTCAAACCAACACACAAACAACAGACAGACAGAAAGACAGACAGATAGACAGACAGACACGGTACTTGCTCTTAATTTATCTTTCTAACTACATGCCATGCTCTGGATGTCTCCGCATCTCAATGCTTTCCCACAGGGACATTCTGCATCTATTTCCTGTGCAGGGAAACAATGTTTGCTTGAAAACACATATTTCGCTGAGAAAGCTTCTCATGTGCACGACTCTTCTTTGAAGTAAAATGGACAGTCCCTCCTATTTATCTCACAGTGTGGGAGGTCCCCTGAACACAACAAACCTCCTATTGTCTCCTCTGACTATTACTAAAGAATACTGAATAATCCCCAATCTGTAAAATGGGTCACTGCCGCCAGTGGGATCTCTTAAGTTTCCACCAGCCCTGTGTTCAACATGTGCCGCCACAACCCGTTTATAACGGGCAGTGTTTTCAGGATGACCTGTGGAGGAATAAGGAGACACTTAAGGAAATATATGGTGGTTGTGATGATCAATAGAGGCAAGTGGTTCCAGAGCAGCCTCAGCCTTTGCATTCTCATGCTGAAACACCACGTGGCAGCATTTTCTCCTCAAATGGTATTATTGCAGATGCTCACTCTGAATTCTTACTTTTGTCCAGAGGCGGCAGAAAGTTTCTTACCAACGATTGTTCTGGGGATGCTGGCAATGCATTCTCACACTTTTCCACCAGGTGTCGGCATGATTTCACGAGTAATTTTATTGGGGATGCTGGAAAAGCATTCACAATTCCATTCAACAGGTGGAAACATTTTCAACAGGATGAATCCATTGGTGAACTCGTGGATGCATTCTCACGTTTACCCACCAGGTGGCAGTATTGTTCCAACTGAGGATCATATTTGGGATGCTTGTGGAGATGCAGAAGATGCATTTTCTCGTTTGTCCACCAGGTGGTGGCATTTTGACACCACGAGATTTTATTGGCTATGCTGACAATGGAAGCTAATGTGTGTCAAGCAGGCAGCAGAATTATTTTACCGCACGATTTCGCTGGAGATGCTTGCAATGGTTCTATATTTATCAGTTGGCGTCAATATTCCGCTAGTGAATATCAGGAATGTTCTGGAAGTGCATTCTCACGCTTTTCCACCCGGTGGCAGAATTTCCCCACAAAGTACTTTTACTGAGGATGCTGGCAAGGCATTCCCACGTTTTTGTCTACAGCTGTCTGCATTTTCCCTCCACTGTCCCATTTTGGGGAAACTGGCAATGCATTTTGGCGCTGAAACATGAGATGGCAGCATTTTTCCACCAACGATTCTGTTTGAGATGCTGGCAATGCTTTCCCACGTTTGTCTTAACACGTTTGTGGAAGCATTTTTACTACCAAATTATATTATTGGGGGTGTTGAAAATTCAGTCTCAAGTTTGAAAAAGACTTGGCTACATTTTCCACAAATGTGATTATTTTGTGGATGTTGACAAGGCATTCTCACGTTTTAACAGCCATTGAACCTACTTTCCCAAAAATGATTCTATTGGGAATAGTGGCATGGCACTTTCACTTTTGTTCAATAGCTGGCAACACTTTCACCACAAAGTATCGTTTGGGGAATGCTGGAAGCACGTTCGTCCAACGTACTTCGTAGAAGTACTTTTCCACAAAATGATTTTATTGCGGATGCGGGCAATGCATTCTTCAGTCTCTCAAACAAGAGGCCACATTTTCCACCAAACGATTCCTTTGGTTCTGCTGGCAATGCATTCCCACATCTGTCCACAAGGTGGCCACTTTTGTTTACCAAGGGATTTTCCTGAGAACGCTGGCAATGCATTCCCTTGCTCGAATACCAGGTGACAGCATTTTCTCCACAAGTGATCTTATTGGAGATGCTGTAACTGCATTTTCACATTTGTAGAAAGGTGACTGGTTTCTTATTTACAAATGATTGTTTTAAGGCTGCTGGCAATTCCTTCTGACACTCAAACACCAGGTGCAGTATTTTCCCACCAAATGATATTATTGAGGATCCTGGCACTGCATGCTCCTCCTTGGAGAACAAGTGGCAGCTATTTTCCACCATGTAACTTCACTGGGGCTTCTGGCGATGCATTTTCACTTTTGTCCAATAGGTGGAAGCATTTTCCCACAAGTGATTTCACTGGGGATGCTGGCAATGAACACTCACACAAGTCGACAAGATAAGGGCATTTTTCCCACAAGAGATTTTCATTGTGAATCTTGGCAATGTATTTTCAAATGTGTCCGCCATTTGGCAGCCAGCATCATCTCAGAAGGGATTTTCATGAGGATGCGGGCAACGCATTCTCACACTTGTCAAACATGTGGCGGCCTTTTTCCAACAACTGATATTATTGGGGCTGCTGGCAATGCATTGTGAAGCCTGTTTACAACAAGCCCGCATTTTTCCACCAAATGTTATTATTGCACATAAAGGCAATGGTTTCTCCCGCTTGTCCACCCGTTGGCACCTTGACATCACAAGTGATTTTGTTTGGTAAGCTGAGAATGCATTCTTACGTTTGTTCAGCCAGTTGCGGAATTTTTCCACCAAGTGACTTTATTGCTGCTGGCTGTACATTCTCACGTTTGTCCAACTATTCGCCGCAGTTTTCCCCTAAAGTGATATTGTGTGTGTGGGTGTGGATGTTGGTTTTGAATTCTCACACGTGGACATTGGCTATCAGAATTTTAGGCCCAAATCACTTTATTGTGATTCCAGAGCATGCGTTCTCACTCTTGTCCACCAGTTGGCACCTTGATCTCAGTAGGGGTTTCATTGGGGATTCTGGGAAATCATTCATACAGTCCTTTAGCACCTGGTGGCCTTTTTCTCAAAGAGTGATTTTGTTGGGGATGCAGTCAATGCATGCTTCACCTTGTCCACCAGGGGGCAGAATATTTCCACCAAGTTTTTTTAAAAGGGGATGCGTTTAATGCTCTCCCACTTACCTCCACAAGGTGGCAGCATTTTTAAAACAAATGCTTTTCTTGGGAATGCCGGGAATGCTCTCTCACATTTGTAAACAATGTCAGGTAATTTCTCATCAAACGTTTTTACGGGAGATGCCTGAAATACATTATCACCTTTTATTCAAAGGGGCAGCATTTTTTCAACCAAATAATTTTACAGGGGCTGGCAATGGATGCTCACGTTTGTCCCACAGTTGGCAGCATTTGTCCCAGAGAAAGTTTTTTTGCGGGGATGCGTGTCAGCGTTTCGCCCCAAATGATTTAATTGAGGATGCCTGCAAGGCAGTCTCAGGTCTCTACATGAGGTCGCAGTAGTTTTCAACCACATGATTGGATTGGGGATACTATCAGCGCATTCTCACCCTTTTGCATTTTGCCGACAGAGAGGTTTTGTGGTGATTCTGACAATACATTCTCAGACTTATCTGAGAATTGGCAGTATTTCCGTACAAATGACCTTACTGGGGATGCTGGCAATGTATTCTCACGATTGTCCACGGAGGACAGCATTTTCAATCAAATAATTTTATGGGAGATGCTACGCAGCCATTCTTGCACTTGTCAACCAGAAGGCAGGTTTTCCCCAGTATGATTTTATTGGGCATGCTGGCACTGCATTCTTAATCTTTATCATAGGTGGCAAAACTTTCCCAAAAACTTATTATTTGCGGGATACTGGCAATGAATTGTCATTCTCAAGCATCCGTTGGCAGCATTTTTTAGCTAATGATTTTGTTGGGGATGCTCGCCGTGCGTTTTCCTATTTGTCGACCAGTGCACCTGGTGCCCGCTGGAGGTGCTCCAGGGACATAAGTTAGAGATGGAGAATATGGACTTGCAAGGAAGCAGAGCCTAAGGGAAAATCTTGATAATGCATTGCCAGATTTCTCAGTAAAATCCCTGTGAGAGCTCAGTTCCGTATTATGTTCGAACGTTGGAAGCAAATGCCAGGATCCCCAATAAAATTGTTTGGGTCAAAGATGCCGCTTCCATGTGGGCAAGCGTAAGACTGCCTTGACGTTATTCCCAATAAAATCATTCTAGGAACAGTGCTGCCTCTTAATGGATAATCTTGAGAATGCATTTTCAGCATCTACAAAATAATCACCAGAGTGAACATATAGGCCATCGGCTGGACAAATGTAAGAATGCCTTCTGAGCCTACCAAATAAACTTGCATAAATGTCCAGTGTTGGGTCCTAAAAAATGATGGATTTCTAAGTATCCTCCCTGTAGGGAGTCGGTCACACATTAGGAACAGGCAACCAGGTGGGAGACTTCACAGTTGAACCAAAGTCCCTCTCTAGAAGTATGACTGCACAGTGTTTTGCTGAGAGAATCAGTCTCTGAGGCCGAAGATCCCAAGCGACATTTAGCAAGGAGTGGAATAAGGTGCACAGATACCTGTGGCGAATTGAGTCAAGGCGTGTGGGAAGTCAGAAGTGTATTAGGTTCATTTGGGCAAGAATCCCCTGCTGGAAGAGTAAATGAGCAGAGGGACAATAAGAAGGAGAGTGTGCCACAGCCCTCACACACAAGCACACACAAGCACACACACACACATGCACACACACAGAGGCAAAGGCATGGACATGAATTTGTGTTGGGCAATCTCTGGACTATGATGTCCACAGTCAGTACACCTTGCCCGTTTTTGACACTTTTTACGTTTCCTCAAATGGAAATGGCCTCCTGTGAATATGATTGTTTATTGACTTTGTTCCTTCAGACCAAGCCCTTGTGCAACCAACTAATCCTTAAGCAATATCAAGTCATCCTTGCTACTCGTCACTGAAACCCAAGGAGTGGATGAGAGAAAGTCAGAATGAGAGAAAGACCAAAAGAGCAAAAGCAATGGAAACAAATAAAAAGTTACTAATCTAAAAGGAGTCAGACTGAGACCTTATCTTGGCGGTAATAATCCTGATGATCCAACTCTACCAGAATGTAGGCTACAGTCCTCTCCAGCCACAGTTCTTCCCTTTGACTCTCACTTCAGTCTCAGATATCCCTTATACTGGAATAGCCTCTACTGCCCGGGCATTTCTCCCTGTGGATATTACCAGGGGTCCCTGTGGATGTGTGGGAAGTGTTAAAGAAAACGAATTCTGAAGTGGGAAACGTGAGTTGCCTTAAGAAAGAGCCCACTAGACACCGAACCGAAGGAAACCTAAAGATGCTAAGGCAAAATAGGACTTCCTCAGGAATGTTTCTCTACAGGTACAAGGCCCATACACTGAGGCTCACAGTGAGGGGCGGGGCTGAATACGATGATGCCTGCTGTAGTCTCACAGTTTGGAAGAAATGTTTCAGAAGCCCAACAGCAAAGGGGAGCGAGTGGGGTGTCCAGGAGCCTTTTCCACGCTACGTGACCACATCCCAAGCCCCTGTCTGTAGGCTCAGTGAGACCACACTGAGCACAGCAAGAACCCATATCCGGACCTGAAGTGTCTGTCTTTACTGTATGGCTTATTCTTGACCCTTTGGTCAAATATTAATTGACCATGATGGCATGGGTCAATTTCAGGATTCTGTACTTTTCCATTGATCTATGTGCCTGTTCCTGTGCCAGAAGCAGGTTGTTCTGATCACAGTGGCTTTGCCCTACAGCAGGATATTCAGTAATGTGATCCTACAACTCTGTTCTTTCTCAAGAATACTGTGGGTGCACGGGGTCTTTTTTGGTTTCCTATAAATTTTCGAAACATTTTTTCCAGCTCTGTGAAACACACTGTTGGGATTGATGACAATTGTGTTGAATTTATAGATTGTTTTGGGTAGCATGGATATTTTGATAATGTTAATTCTTTCAGTCTATAATTCTTTCACTCCTTTGTATCTTCCTCTATTTCTTTTTTCAATGTCCTGTTTCTGAATACAAGTCTTTTACATCCTCCTTTGACTTTACTCCTAGGTGTCTTATTTTTTCAGTTGCAATGGTAAATGGTATAGTCTTTTCTAAGAGTTCATAATCGGTGTAAAAAAAATGCCATCAATGTGTTGATGTTAATTTTGCTTCCAGCTTCCTTGCCAAATTCATTAATTATATCCACAAGTACTCGGTGGACTCTTTAGTTTTTTATGTACAATATCATGTCATCTGCAAGTAATGACAGTTAACCTTCTCTCTTCCGATACGGATGCCTTTTATGTTCTCTTTTTGTCTGCTCGCTGTGGCTAGGACTTCCAGTAGTATGCTGAGCAGTAGTGGTGAAAGGGGCAACCGTGTCTTATTCCTCTTCTTAGGGGATATGGTTTTAGCCTTTGCACGTTGAGTATGATTTTGGCCCCAGGTATGTTGTATATGGCCTTTATTATGTTGAGATATATTCCCTCTATTTCCACTTTGCTCCCAGTTTTTTCCAAAATGGGTGCTGGATTTTCTAGAATATTTTCTCTGTATCTATTGATATGATCATAAGATTTTTGTCCTTCATTTTGTTTAGCTCTCACATTTCTTGATTTGCGAATATTATACCAGCGCTGCGTCTCCAGAATAAATCACACTTGGTCATGGTGTATGATCTTATTTAATGTATTGCTGGATAAAATTTGGTAATATATTTTCTGAGGATTTTGGCACCTATGTTCATGAGGGACGTTGGTCTGTGAAATTCTTTATTTGCAGGATCTTCATCTGGTTTTGGGGTTTATTATAATACTGGTCTCATAAAAATATCTCCCTCCTCTGGAATTTTCTAAAATATTTTGAGGAGAGTGGGTTTTAATTCTTCTTTAAATGTTTAGGTAAGCTCGCATGTAAATCCATCTGGCCCCAGACACTTGTTTGCTGGAAGTTTTTTTCTTATTACTTCTTCAATTGCATCCATTTTTACTGGCCCTCCAGGTTTTCTGATTCTTTCCGATTGAGTTTTAGCAGATTGTAGTTTTGAGGAATGTGTCCATTTTACGCAGCTTCCCCACTTTATTGTTGTGCATAGTGTTTTCTTAGTATTCTTTCTGTTTCTGTCATGTCAGTTGTTATATCGCCTCTTTCACATCTGATTTTGTTTTCTTGGGTCCTCACCGTTTGTTTTTTGGTGCGTCTGGCTAAAGACTCATCGATCTTATTTCTGTCAGAAAACTAGTTCTTACTTTCATTGATATTTTGTACTGTGTTTTTGGTCTCTGTGTCGTTCATTTCTGTTCTGATCTTCACTATTTTCTTTCTTCTGCATCTCCTCGAAATGTTCAGGTCCTCTTCCCTTTTTAATATTGGGTTGTTGTTTTTGTTTTGTTACTTACATAAGAAATAAAAATGACTTTACATTCTGAATTCTGTGTTTTATTTTAATCTCTGATAGCAGATTTATGCCCCTTCAGAAATTGATGTAGAATATACGTCATCTAAAACTAAACATTTTAAACTATACGCTCCAGTGGTTTTAAAATTGGAATAATGTAGAACTGTTACAGCATAACAAGAAGCTAGAAAAATTCCAGGACAAGTTGAAAGGGAAACTGAGATAGATTTTTAGACAGCAGTTTGAGTTAAGCCTATCTTCCCTAAGCCAAAGGCACTGGAGAATAAATAGTTTGTATTAGATGGGAAAGATGCAGAAACCCAGGTGCAGAGACTAGGGCACAGGAAACCACCTGGACAGGAACCCCCAGAGGCCTACAAGGGACAAAGACTGGGAAAACAAGAACTTTGTCCCCAGGTAATCTATTCTCCCAGAGCATGTCATGGGTCATGCGGTGGAGACCCCCTAAGCATTCCTCCCTAAAGATACCTTTTAAGTCTCAGTTGTATTTCAGCTCCAGGCCCATAAAAGCATTAAGACAAGACAAGTGGCATTGGAGTGGACTCAGGACCAGACACATTGACAAATGAGGCCCTTCCTGGCATGGACTAATCAGTGGCGACCAGCACCCTGAAAGGGCACCCCTGGAAAGCTGATGAATATTCTCTTGAGAACTCCCCTTAAGCCTCCCATAAGATTTTCCACCTGCAAGGGAGATAAATATGCTCAGGACAAAGGAACAAGTGTGAGCTCCCCTACACCACAGGAAAGCGTGACAGCGCCAGTTTCCTCCTTCCTTCTGCGGGGGCCCCATGGTGCTTTCAACCAGGGGAGCAATGGGCAGTGGCAGCTCATCCCAGGCTTGTCTTCTGAAACTGTCTGAAAGGTCTTGGAAATGTGTCCAAGGCCCCCTTTTCTCTGACTTCCCAGTGAGCAAAGGCAGCCCAGCCTAGGCTATCCTGTTACTTCGTCTATGCACCTGCCTTGGTTCACCAGCCTAAGTACATTTTTATTACAGCCATTAAAGCTTTGGGTTTTTTTCTTCATTTTTTTCTCTTGATTGAAATCTTTCCTTCAAGATGACAAGAGCTGAGGCCTTCTGCCTGTATCCCCTGTAACACAACCGTCATCTTTTCACTTCTGAAACCTTAATGTCAACATAAAAGAAAGCCTCATCCCATTTAAAGACTATACCCAATTCTACTCTGGACTATTTCCTCATTTACACTGATGTCTTTCCCATCTCCATGGCTATGCTATTGCTATTGTCGTTGTTGTTAACCCTCACTAGAGGATATTTTTTTCATTGACTTCCAGAGAGAGTGGCATGGAAGAAGGGGTAGAGAGAGAGAGGTGCCTCAGTGTTAGAGACACAGACATTGGTTGCTTTTCTAATTCGCTGCACACCTGGGATGAGGAATGAATCTACAACCTAGGTATGTGCCCTCAACTGGGAATCAAACCTGAGACCCTTCAGTGTGCAGGCGGACACTATACCACTGAGCCCCGCTGCCCAGGGTAGATATGCCTTTTTAAATATGAAGTTTGTAGGTATATTTAACTTGAAATTGGTAGAGGTTTTAAAATGATTTCTTTATTTTTACTCATGTTTTCATTGGTGATTTGCCACTATTATATTACTGGCATTAATTTTGCAACAGTTTGTATGTAGCAGGGAGGAAACACTTTTAGATCAGGGTCCAAATAGAGTAGTGTATACGAACTTTTTTTGTTAAAAACTTTTATAGCAATGAGAACCAGAAAAATTTCTACTAAACTATCTAACACTACAACTGAAAGATTTAGAAAGAGAACAGAAACCAAGAAAAGGCCCAGAGGAAGTAAACGGAAGAAAATAATAAAGAACCAGAGCCTAAATAAATAACGTAGAGACTAAAAAATTAAAAAAGGTCAATGCAACCAAGAGCTTGTCTTTGAATAGACAATCAGTGTGATGAACTTTTATCCCAACTCACCAAAAACCAAAGACAGAGGTCAAAAATAAATAAATTGAGGAACAAAAGAAGTGAAGTAACAACTGATACCACTGAAATACAAAGGGTTGTAAGCAAATACCCTGAACAACTATATGCCAACGACCTGGATGAAATAGACAAATTTCTGGAAATACACAACCTTCCAATACTCAGTGAGGAAGAATCAGGCATGCTGAACACGTTGATAAAAACTGGTGAAATTGGAACAGTGATTTTTTAAAAAATGCCCAAGAAAAAAAGGGCCAGGCCCAGACAGTTTCAGAGGGGAGTTTTATCAAACATTCAAAAAATAATTCAAATTGTTCCAAAAAGTCCGAGAGGAACAAACACTCCCAAGCTCTTTTTAGGCAGCCTGAATAATCCCAACTACAAATCCAGGTAAAGACCTTGCAAAGAAAGAATTACAGGCCAATATCCGTGATAAACAAAGATGCTAAAATCTTCAAACAAATATTAGCAAATTGGATCAAGCAATATGTTAAACAGATCACACCCCATGACCAAGTGGGGTTTATTCCAGGGATGCAGGTTTGGTACAGTATTCACAAATCTATAAATGTGATGCATCACAGGAACCATTTGACAAACAAAAATCTCATGATCATCTCAGTAGGTGCAGAAAGAGCAACAAAACCCAGCGCCCATTTTTGAGAAAAACTCTCAGCACAGTGGGAATAGAGGGATCATGCCTAAACACATTAAAGTCCTTATAGGACAAACCTTCAGTCAACTTCATACTCAATGGGCAAAAACTAAAACATATCCCCTAATAAGAGGAACAAGACAGGGACGTCCACTTTCACCATCTTTTATTCAACAGAGTGTTGGAAGTCCTTGCCACAGCGATCAGACAAAGAGAAAACATAAAAGGCATCCAAATTGGAAAGGAGAAATAAAACTGTCACTGTTTGCAGATGACCTGATATTGTATGCTGAGAACACTAAAGAGGTCACCAAAAGACTTCTAGATTTAATAATAAAGGAACCCAGCTATGCAGCAGGATGGAAAATTAATGCCCAGAAGTAAATGGCATTTTTAAACAACATTCATGATCTCTCAGAAAGAGAAACTAAAACAAACAAACAAACAAACAAAAACACATTTAACGTGCAACAATAAAATTAAGATACTTAGGAATTAACTTAACCAAAGGGGTGAAAGACGTGTACTTGCAAAACAAATATGTTCAAAAAAGAGATAGAGGAAGATATAAACAAGTGTAAGAATATACCATGCTAATGGATTGCTAGAATCAACCTCATTCAGATGTGCGTACTCCCCAAAGCAATCTATAGATTCAAACTATTCATAAAATACCAATGTCCGATATCACAGACCTAGAAGAAGTAGTGCAAAAATTTAAAGGACACAAAAAGGACAGGACCCCAAATCGCTGCAGCAATTTTGGGAGGAAGAAAAAAGTGGAAGGAATCAAAATAATATATATCAAGATATAGTAAAGCCATTTTAATCGAAACAGAATGGAACTGGCAGAAGAACAGACTTAATGACATAAATGGAACTGAACAGAGAACCCAGGAATTGACCCAACTCATTACACTCAATTGAGATTTTACAAAGGAGGCAGAGCATACAGTGGAGTAAAGGAAGTCTCTTCAATAAATGGTGTTGGGAAAATTGGACAGGAACTTTCAAAATAATGCAACTAGACCAATATCTTGCACCGCACACAAGGATCAACTCCAACTGGATAAAAAACTTAAAGGTAAAACATGAAACCATTAAAAATCCTAGAAGGAAATGGAGGCAGCATGATCTCAGACATCTCTCATTGCAATATGCTCACCAATACACTGCCTAGGGCAATGGAAGCAAAGGAGAAAATAAACAAATGGGACTACAGCAAAATAAAAAGATTCTGCACAAAGATACCATCAACAAAATGCAAAGGGAACTCATTATATGGGAGAACATATTTGCCGATGATACATCTGATAAAGGGTTACTACCCCTAATATTTTAAGAAACACACCTTCACAAGAGGAAGACAAACGATCCAATTAAAAAACGAGCAAAGACCTAAGTAGACACTTCTCCAAAGAGCGCATAAACATGTCCAAGAGACATATGAAAACTGCTCAGTGTCACTAATCACCAGAGAGATGAAAATTAAAACAATAATGGGGTATCACCTGAGGTCTTCCAGAATGGCTATGTTTTCAATAAGTCAATAAACAGAAAGTGCCTGTGAGGGTGTGCAGAAAAGCTCACCCTAGTATACTGCTGGTGGGAATGCAGACTCGTGCAGCCTCTATGGAAAACCTTATGACATAGGAGGTTTTCTCAAAAATTGAAATACAGAACTGCCATTGAACCCAGTGGCCCCACTGCTTGGAATATGTCCTACGAAACCAGGAACATCGATCAGGAAGAATATATAAACCCCTCTGTTCAGAGCAGCACAATTTACAATAGCTCACAGGAATGGGTACATGAATCTGCTTTGATTCTGAGTGACGGTAGACATGCACACTCCTGCATCTTCCTTCAGCTTCCTGCCTGAACATGATGCCACACTGCAGTTCTTCAGACTTTCTGTCTCTTCCCAATGCCGTATTGGCCTGGCGTCATAGGCTATCCTTCCGAGCCTCAGGGTGTTCATGTGAGAGAAAAATGTCCCAGCTACCTGACAACCCAAGGGGGAGCCCCACTGGCATCTCCTCACATGTCCTCTAAGTGCCTTCTCCTGGTTCCAACATCCTCAAGTAGTCCTTACTGATTTTCTGGCAGAGCAAAAAGTGATCGTCCAGAGACGGCAGGGATCTGACTAAAAATCCAAAAGCAGGGGAACACACCAAGCTCTCTTAGGGCATTGCAAGCAAGCCTCCACCTCAGCAATCCTGTCAGACCCTGCCACGCTGTGGGCAGAGAACTAGTTGAAGTAGTTAAGGCTGCTGTTCTGGTGCCTGGAGCTGTTGGCCCATCGTTCATAATGCTGGCACCACTGAATGCAAGAGGCATAGGATGCACTGTATCCTGCAGCATGAGGAGTGTGTGGAGAAGGGCACATCACCTTTCAAGTTCTATGCACTTCCTGCTGCTGCCCATAGAGAGAGCCTGCTCCCGCCTGTGATGGTAATGAGATACTCCTTCACAGTGGCAGTACTGCATTAGTATGATTTGCTACAAAAGGACAGTTAACCTTGCCATCATCCCTGGCATGTCTGGCTCCCTCCACCTGCAGAAGGAATGTGGGTGGGGGTTAGGGACATCTCACTCCTGGACACCCAAGTGTCCCTGCTTACATGGACAGGTTATATTCTCAAGGCCCCTCCCTTTCCAGCACCAGTACCTGCAACATCACCTTCACATTGATCGTGTGGCTATGAAAGAACTAAAACATGGAGATCTACAAAACAGCCTGGCTTGGCTTGAACCACCTATCTTCTGGCCCCATTCCTTCTGCATAAGAGGCACAGAGGAACACAGAGGTTCCTGGGGTTACAGGTGCCTGCACCCATGCGGTCACACTGATTCCTCACAGGCTTTCATATCCCCACACCCTTGCCTGCACACGGCTTCACAGGATACCCTGATTCACGCACGTCACACGTTCCTGCCTCTGATGGAGGACTTGGGCATGCCCACACCATTTTGGGCTACTAAAACAGCTCTTCCAAACTGTGACTGGACAGAGGGCATCACGCTACTCAGCCCCGCCCCTCACTGTCAGCCTCAGTGTATGGGCCTCAGAACTGTGGTGAAACATTCCTGAGGAAGCTCTATGTTACCCGAGCATTTGCAGCTTTCCCAGGGTTTGGTGTCTGGGGGGCTCTTGCTTACGGCTACTCACGTTTCCCACTTCAGAATCCATTTTCTCTACCGCTTTCCCACAGATCCACAGTGACCCCTAGTAATATGCACAGGGAGAAATGCCCGGGACATTACAGGCTGCCCAGTCTGTGGGATATCTGAGGCTGAAGTGACAGGCAAAGGGAAGAACTGTGGCTGGAGAGGACTGTAGCCTACATTCCGGTAGAGTTGGATGATCAGGATAACTACGGCCAAGGTACGGTCTCAATCTGACTCCTTTTACATCAGTTCTCTTGTTTTTGTTTCCATTACTCTTGCTCTTTCTGTCTTTTCCTCATTCTGACTCTTTCTTCCATCTACCCATTGGGTTTCAGTGACCCGTAGAAAGAACGACTTGATGCTGCCTAAGGGTTTCTTCATTGCAGGAGAAAGGCTCGGTCTGAAGGAACAAAGTAAATAAACAATCATATTCACACGAGGCCATTGTTATGTGAGGAAATGTAATACCGTCAAAAATGCACAAGATGTACTGGCTGTGGACACCATGGTCCAGAGATTGCCCAACACAACTTCACGTACATGCCTGTGCCTCTGTGTGTGTTGTGTGTGAGGGCTATAGAACACTCTTCATGTTATTGTCCCTCTGGGCATTTACCCTTCCAGCTGGGGATTCGACCCCAAGTGAACCTAATATCCAGACTGACTGCTCACATGCCTTTGCTCTCTTCCCCACAACTCCTACATGCAATTTATACTCCCACTGGCTAAGTGTGGTTCTGAATCCTGGGCTCAGAGGATGATTCTCGCAGCAAATACAGTGCTCTCATACTTCTAGGGAGGGATTCTGCTTCAAGTGTGAAATGCACTGGGAAGCCTCCCACCGCGTTGCCTGCTGTCAGTGTGTGAGCTGACCTCCGACAGAAAGGAACCTGGAAATCCATCATCCTTTCGGAGCTCGCAGTGGACATTCAGGCCCTTGCTCCCAAATCCATTTCCTTGAGCTACCTTATGTCCCTGGGTCCATTAGTATCACCCACTTCAATGGACTTACTCTTAGTTCTCCCTCCTCCCCAGCCTCCAGCACACAGAAAGAATTCTGTCTTCTCATACTGTCCTAAAGCATAACAACTTAACCGCCACTGCCACTGCACAGGCCCAGCCCTCACAGGCAATGGTCATTCACAGGCAGCCAGTTGTAATGCCCCAAACTAGGGACAAACACCACAGAGACAGACGCTATTGATGCTCTTGATTTATGTGTTCCAAGAACACACGACAAACAGACAAACAGAGCTGATGCTCCTGCTTTAACTTTCCATTTCATACCATGCTCCCGATCTCTCTGTGACTGAATACCTGGTCACACAGACATTCTGCTCCATTGTCCTGTGCAGGAACATAATGTCTGCTTGAAAACACATACTCATGTCAAAACCTTCTTATGTGCACTTCTCTATTTGAAGGAAAATGGATGGTCCCTCCTATTTAACTCACACTGTGGGAGATACCCTAACACAATAATTGACTATCATCTCCTAGCAAAATTCCTAAAGAGTATAGTATAATTATTGGTGGCCCTAACATGAAGAGTCGGTCATTGCTGAAATTAGGATCTCTTAAATTTCCTGCTGCCTTGTGTTGGATGCATCACACCACACCACCTTTTTAATGAGCAATGACCTCAGGATCACCCAGTTAGGAATTTGGACACACCTAAGGAAATATTTGATGGTTGCAATGATCCATAAAAGGAAGTGGTGGCACAGCAGCCTCAGCCTTTGTATGAAAAGGCTCCTGGACAAGTGTGGGAAGGGTCAGGAAGGACATCATGGGGGCCTCCATTTAAGGAATAGTAGACGGGCCTAAGGGTGAGGGAGGTGGCCTGGAGCGAGAGTTCAGAGGAGTGGGTCAATGAATCTGCTTTGATGCTGAATGATTTTGCACATGCACACTTCCTCATTTTACATCAGGTGTCCCTGTCTGAATATAATTCCCACTGCAGTGCTACATACTTCCTTTCTCAACCTGATTCTCTGAGGACCTGACATAACAGGCTCTACTCCTCCCAGTATCAGGGCGTCCATGAGAGAAAGCAATGACCCAGCTACCTAGCAAACTAGGGGCGAGTGTCCAGGAACAGTCCCCCTCACCTGTACTCCTCTACCTTCACTCTCCTGGGGCCAAGCTCCTCGCACAGTACTTGAGATGATTAGACCACACTTCTATTACTGATGTTCTAGTAGGGCAAACAGGACTAGTCAGAAGAAGCCAGGGATCTCACTTTACGAACCCAAGAGGTAGGGGAACCCAAAGCTCTCCTTCTGCATTGCCACCGAGGCCCAACCTCAGTATCCTGTCATATCCTTCCAGGTCGCAGCATTTTTCTCCTAAATAACATTGTCGGGAATGCTGGAAAGGCATTCTCACGCTTATCCAATAGATGGCAGCTTTTCGTTTCAAATCATGTTATTGGGGATGTTGGCAATTCATTCTCATGCTTGTCAAAACATGGCGGCTTTTTTTTACAAATAAAGTTACTGAGCAGGCTGGCAATGCATATCCACACTTGTCCACGAGATGGCAGCATGACTTCACATGTCATTTCATTCGGGATGGTACCACTGCATTCCCTCGTTTCTCCACCAGGTGGCAGCACTTTTCCACCAAATGATTTCATTGGGCATGCACGGTAGGCATGCTCAGGTATGCCCAAGAGTTGTTTGCATTTACCTCAAAATGTCATTTCTTTCGTGATGCTGGAAATGGATTCTCATTCTTGAACAGTCACAGCATGCAGTTATGTCCGCACGTGCCAAAAGGCGGCTTCTAACAGAAAAATACAGTTTGCACATACTTCTACAAAGGGAATTTGGTTTAACTGTGAAATGAACGTAAAACCCCGGCCTGGTTCCCTGCTGTCTCCCTAAAGCGAGGGTATGGCAAACGCATCATCCTTTATAACTTATCACTGCAAATTCCGACCCTTGCACACAAGGCCTTTCCTTGAACTCCCTTATCACCCAAGGGAAAATGGTAAACTCTATTGGACTTTCACTGATTTCTTAATCCACCACAGTCTCTACCACACAGAAAGAATTTTGGCTTCTGATACCATCAGAAAACACAACTTAGCCACTTCTGCAATTGTAAAGGCCATGCATTCACGGGGCGGGTAATTCAGAGAGTCCATTGTCAAGGCAAACAATACATAAACAGGCACATTAGATGCTCTCGCTTTATCTTGCCATTTATTCCATGTGCTGCATATGTCCATGGCTGAATGCCTTTCCACAGGGACATTCTGCACCTAATTTCTACGCAGGAAAAGAATCTTTGCTTGAAACACCTTTTAATCTGAAAAAGCTTCTCACGTGCACTACTTATATTGGAAGGTCCCTCCTATAGTTCTCACACGTTAAATGCGTGCAGTTAACACAGCAAATCTGGTATCATCTCCTCTGAGGATAATCAAAAAGTATTTAAAAATCATGTCAAGCCCAAACCTGACAAAGTTGGAATCTCTTCCGTTTTCTCCAGCCATGCATTCAACAGTTCCCACCACAACTTGGTTGTGATGGGCAGTGTACCCAGGAAGGCCAGCGATACAATTCAGGAAATACATGGTGGTTGTGATGATCAATAGAGGGATGTGGTGGCACAGCAGCCTCAGCATTTTCATGAAGGAGGATACTGGAAAGTTGTGGAGGGGGTTCTAGGAAGCACATCACAGAACTTCTCTTTAATGCATGGTAGGCAGGCCTGAGGGTGGTGTTGGTGACCTGAGGTGTGAGATCAGAGAAATAGGCCAAAGAATCTACTTTCATTCTGAGTGACAGAGGAAACAGACATGACCTCATCATCCTTCAGCCTCCCCCAAGTGAACATGATTGGCACTGCGGTGCTCAGAACTTCCAGCCTCATCCTCATACCGTGATGATGTCACAGGCTGTATTTCTCCCAGCTTCAGTGTGTTCATGTGAGAAAACAATGTCCCAGCTACCTGGCAATCCAGAGGCAAGTGAAGAGTTGGTCTCTGCTCACCTGTTATCATCTATGTCCCCTCTCCTGATGCCAACATACACTCATAGTTCTCACTGTTGATCTGGAAAGGAAAAATGGGCTCCACAGGAGAGGGCAGGCGTCTAAACCACAAACCCAAAAAGCAGGGGATCACACCAAGCTCTCTAATGGCATTTCCTGCAAGGACCCACCTAAGCAATCCTGTCAGATCCCGAAACATGGTGATCAGAGACGAAGTTGAAGAAGTGAATGCTGCTGTTCTGCCTGCAGTTGTAGGCCTGTCGTTCATACTGCAGGTACCACTGAATGTGAGTGGAATGGGTCACCCTGTATCCTGCAGCTTGAGGAGTGTGTGGAGAGGAACCTGTCACCTTCCAACTTGGACACACTTCTTGCCGCAGGCCATGCAGGGAGCCTCCTCTCTCCTGTGATGGTTATGAGAGGATCCTTCACAATCACAGTATCGTGGATGTAGGGGTTTTTGTGAAAGAGCAGCACAGTCTTGCAGCGATTGCTGCCATGCCAGGCTTCCTTCACCTGCAAAAGGATAGTGGATCCGGTTTAGGGTGATAACTTATTCCAGAACTCCCGCCTATTCCTTCCTGCAGGGATAGGATTTTTTCACAAGCTCTCTACCTCCCCAGCCGTGGTCTGCACAGCCTGACCTTCAGATTGATCATGTGGCTGAGCATGGTTTCATCTTGGTCACTGATAATGGCTGACAATTCCAGATTGTTGACAAATTGCAGCAGGTCAAAACGCCTGCACGCTGCAAGCTGAACATGAAACAGCTACAAAAAGGAGCAGATCCTTAAAGCAGCTTGGATTGCTCCCACCTCTCTAACCCCTAGCCCAGCTCCTTCACCATAAGATGCAAAAAGAGAGCACAGTGGTTCTTGTGGGCTCCATGTGTTTATACACACACGGGCACACTGTTTTCCTGACAGCCTTTGACCTCGCCTACATACTTGCCTGCTGAGTGCTTAACAGGATACCTTTATTTGTGGACATCACTCATTCCTGCCTCTCACTGACTTGGATATACAGAGGACTTGGACACGCAGCCCCCCTCGAGTGCAGCATTACCCCAAGAAGAACCTGAGTGACACAGAGCAGTGTGGAGGCAATGGCCCTTGTTCTGCGCATGAGTCTGATCTGGGATGGCGCTCCTGAAGCCCAGGGAGAGTTTTTGTGGTACTGGTGAGATAAAAGGGTGTCTCTGAGATTTTGGATCACACTGTTCTCACTATCCTGAGCTTCACTCCAATGTGTCTATTTGATTCTGAGCTACCGATCCCCACTAATACATTTCTCATGCACTAGGGCAGGCATATTGCGTTCCCTTCTGTAGAGTCAAGGATACACTATTGACTCAGCATCTGGCAATGCACTGAACGTTTGTGCTTTTCAGTTCTAAACAGGGCTGCCGCCGCTGCCAGGTACTGGGCTTGAGCCAGCAGAAGGATCTGCTCACTTGTAAGTTCACGGGCTACATTCCTAACTTAAGTGCCCGGAGCACATCCAGTGGGGACCAGGTGCACTTCCCACTGAGCCAATCCTCTTCGTGCTCCTGCTCGACTGGCTCTTCTTGTGGATGTTTTGTTTCTATCTGTGCCTGAGGCTCAACATCAACCACTACCTTCATGACTTTTATGGCGTCCTCTCACCCAGGACAAACTGCTCCCTGCCAATTAATTCCTCCTCAATCAATTCCTTCTCCTCTCCCTGCTCCACCCTGTCTGGCCCTTGTAGAAACTCATGATACATTTCCTCTGCCAAAGCATAACTTACCCACTTCTGCAACTGTAAGGCCCAGCCCTCCCAGGGACTGGTCGATCATTCCAAGGCAGCCAATCGTAAGGCTCAAACCAACACACAAACGACAGACAGACAGACAGACAGACAGACACGGTACTTGCTCTTAATTTATCTTTCTAACTACATGCCATGCTCTGGATGTCTCCGCATCTCAATGCTTTCCCACAGGGACATTCTGCATCTATTTCCTGTGCAGGGAAACAATGTTTGCTTGAAAACACATATTTCGCTGAGAAAGCTTCTCATGTGCACGACTCTTCTTTGAAGTAAAATGGACAGTCCCTCCTATTTATCTCACAGTGTGGGAGGTCCCCTGAACACAACAAACCTCCTATTGTCTCCTCTGACTATTACTAAAGAATACTGAATAATCCCCAATCTGTAAAATGGGTCACTGCCGCCAGTGGGATCTCTTAAGTTTCCACCAGCCCTGTGTTCAACATGTGCCGCCACAACCCGTTTATAACGGGCAGTGTTTTCAGGATGACCTGTGGAGGAATAAGGAGACACTTAAGGAAATATATGGTGGTTGTGATGATCAATAGAGGCAAGTGGTTCCAGAGCAGCCTCAGCCTTTGCATTCTCATGCTGAAACACCACGTGGCAGCATTTTCTCCTCAAATGGTATTATTGCAGATGCTCACTCTGAATTCTTACTTTTGTCCAGAGGCGGCAGAAAGTTTCTTACCAACGATTGTTCTGGGGATGCTGGCAATGCATTCTCACACTTTTCCACCAGGTGTCGGCATGATTTCACGAGTAATTTTATTGGGGATGCTGGAAAAGCATTCACAATTCCATTCAACAGGTGGAAACATTTTCAACAGGATGAATCCATTGGTGAACTCGTGGATGCATTCTCACGTTTACCCACCAGGTGGCAGTATTGTTCCAACTGAGGATCATATTTGGGATGCTTGTGGAGATGCAGAAGATGCATTTTCTCGTTTGTCCACCAGGTGGTGGCATTTTGACACCACGAGATTTTATTGGCTATGCTGACAATGGAAGCTAATGTGTGTCAAGCAGGCAGCAGAATTATTTTACCGCACGATTTCGCTGGAGATGCTTGCAATGGTTCTATATTTATCAGTTGGCGTCAATATTCCACTAGTGAATATCAGGAATGTTCTGGAAGTGCATTCTCACGCTTTTCCACCAGGTGGCAGAATTTCCCCACAAAGTACTTTTACTGAGGATGCTGGCAAGGCATTCCCACGTTGTTTTCTACAGCTGTCTGCATTTTCCCTCCACTGTCCCATTTTGGGGAAACTGGCAATGCATTTTGGCGCTGAAACATGAGATGGCAGCATTTTTCCACCAACGATTCTGTTTGAGATGCTGGCAATGCTTTCCCACGTTTGTCTTAACACGTTTGTGGAAGCATTTTTACTACCAAATTATATTATTGGGGGTGTTGAAAATTCAGTCTCAAGTTTGAAAAAGACTTGGCTACATTTTCCACAAATGTGATTATTTTGTGGATGTTGACAAGGCATTCTCACGTTTTAACAGCCATTGAACCTACTTTCCCAAAAATGATTCTATTGGGAATAGTGGCATGGCACTTTCACTTTTGTTCAATAGCTGGCAACACTTTCACCACAAAGTATCGTTTGGGGAATGCTGGAAGCACGTTCGTCCAACGTACTTCGTAGAAGTACTTTTCCACAAAATGATTTTATTGCGGATGCGGGCAATGCATTCTTCAGTCTCTCAAACAAGAGGCCACATTTTCCACCAAACGATTCCTTTGGTTGTGCTGGCAATGCATTCCCACATCTGTCCACAAGGTGGCCACTTTTGTTTACCAAGGGATTTTCCTGAGAACGCTGGCAATGCATTCCCTTGCTCGAATACCAGGTGACAGCATTTTCTCCACAAGTGATCTTATTGGAGATGCTGTAACTGCATTTTCACATTTGTAGAAAGGTGACTGGTTTCTTATTTACAAATGATTGTTTTAAGGCTGCTGGCAATTCCTTCTGACACTCAAACACCAGGTGCAGTATTTTCCCACCAAATGATATTATTGAGGATCCTGGCACTGCATGCTCCTCCTTGGAGAACAAGTGGCAGCTATTTTCCACCATGTAACTTCACTGGGGCTTCTGGCGATGCATTTTCACTCTTGTCCAATAGGTGGAAGCATTTTCCCACAAGTGATTTCACTGGGGATGCTGGCAATGAACACTCACACAAGTCGACAAGATAAGGGCATTTTTCCCACAAGAGATTTTCATTGTGAATCTTGGCAATGTATTTTCAAATGTGTCCGCCATTTGGCAGCCAGCATCATCTCAGAAGGGATTTTCATGAGGATGCGGGCAACGCATTCTCACACTTGTCAAACATGTGGCGGCCTTTTTCCAACAACTGATATTATTGGGGCTGCTGGCAATGCATTGTGAAGCCTGTTTACAACAAGCCCGCATTTTTCCACCAAATGTTATTATTGCACATAAAGGCAATGGTTTCTCCCGCTTGTCCACCCGTCGGCACCTTGACATCACAAGTGATTTTGTTTGGTAAGCTGAGAATGCATTCTTACGTTTGTTCAGCCAGTTGCGGAATTTTTCCACCAAGCGACTTTATTGCTGCTGGCTGTACATTCTCACCTTTGTCCAACTATTCGCCGCAGTTTTCCCCTAAAGTGATATTGTGTGTGTGGGTGTGGATGTTGGTTTTGAATTCTCACACGTGGACATTGGCTATCAGAATTTTAGGCCCAAATCACTTTATTGTGATTCCAGAGCATGCGTTCTCACTCTTGTCCACCAGTTGGCACCTTGATCTCAGTAGGGGTTTCATTGGGGATTCTGGGAAATCATTCATACAGTCCTTTAGGACCTGGTGGCCTTTTTCTCAAAGAGTGATTTTGTTGGGGATGCAGTCAATGCATGCTTCACCTTGTCCACCAGGGGGCAGAATATTTCCACCAAGTTTTTTTTAAAGGGGATGCGTTTAATGCTCTCCCACTTACCTCCACAAGGTGGCAGCATTTTTAAAACAAACGCTTTTCTTGGGAATGCCGGGAATGCTCTCTCACATTTGTAAACAATGTCAGGTAATTTCTCATCAAACGTTTTTACGGGAGATGCCTGAAATACATTATCACCTTTTATTCAAAGGGGCAGCATTTTTTCAACCAAATAATTTTACAGGGGCTGGCAATGGATGCTCACGTTTGTCCCACACTTGGCAGCATTTGTCCCAGAGAAAGTTTTTTTGCGGGGATGCGTGGCAGCGTTTCGCCCCAAATGATTTTATTGAGGATGCCTGCAAGGCAGTCTCAGGTCTCTACATGAGGTCACAGTAGTTTTCAACCACATGATTGGATTGGGGATACTATCAGCGCATTCTCACCCTTTTGCATTTTGCCGACAGAGAGGTTTTGTGGTGATTCTGACAATACATTCTCAGACTTATCTGAGAATTGGCAGTATTTCCGTACAAATGACCTTACTGGGGATGCTGGCAATGTATTCTCACGATTGTCCACGTAGGACAGCATTTTCAATCAAATAATTTTATGGGAGATGCTACGCAGCCATTCTTGCACTTGTCAACCAGAAGGCAGGTTTTCCACAGTATGATTTTATTGGGCATGCTGGCACTGCATTCGTAATCTTTTTCATAGGTGGCAAAACTTTCCCAAAAACTTATTATTTGCGGGATACTGGCAATGAATTGTCATTCTCAAGCATCCGTTGGCAGCATTTTTTAGCTAATGATTTTGTTGGGGATGCTCGCCGTGCGTTTTCCTATTTGTCGACCAGTGCACCTGGTGCCCGCTGGAGGTGCTCCAGGCACATAAGTTAGAGATGGAGAATATGGACTTGCAAGGAAGCAGAGCCTAACGGAAAATCTTGATAATGCATTGCCAGATTTCTCAGTAAAATCCCTGTGAGAGCTCAGTTCCGTATTATGTTCGAACGTTGGAAGCAAATGCCAGGATCCCCAATAAAATTGTTTGGGTCAAAGATGCCGCTTCCATGTGGGCAAGCGTAAGACTGCCTTGACGTTATTCCCAATAAAATCATTCTAGGAACAGTGCTGCCTCTTAATGGATAATCTTGAGAATGCATTTTCAGCATCTACAAAATAATCACCAGAGTGAACATATAGGCCATCGGCTGGACAAATGTAAGAATGCCTTCTGAGCCTCCCAAATAAACTTGCATAAATGTCCAGTGTTGGGTCCTAAAAAATGATGGATTTCTAAGTATCCTCCCTGTAGGGAGTCGGTCACACATTAGGAACAGGCAACCAGGTGGGAGACTTCACAGTTGAACCAAAGTCCCTCTCTAGAAGTATGACTGCACAGTGTTTTGCTGAGAGAATCAGTCTCTGAGGCCGAAGATCCCAAGCGACATTTAGCAAGGAGTGGAATAAGGTGCACAGATACCTGTGGCGAATTGAGTCAAGGCGTGTGGGAAGTCAGAAGTGTATTAGGTTCATTTGGGCAAGAATCCCCTGCTGGAAGAGTAAATGAGCAGAGGGACAATAAGAAGGAGAGTGTGCCACAGCCCTCACACACAAGCACACACAAGCACACACACACACATGCACACACACAGAGGCAAAGGCATGGACATGAATTTGTGTTGGGCAATCTCTGGACTATGATGTCCACAGTCAGTACACCTTGCCCGTTTTTGACACTTTTTACGTTTCCTCAAATGGAAATGGCCTCCTGTGAATATGATTGTTTATTGACTTTGTTCCTTCAGACCAAGCCCTTGTGCAACCAACTAATCCTTAAGCAATATCAAGTCATCCTTGCTACTCGTCACTGAAACCCAAGGAGTGGATGAGAGAAAGTCAGAATGAGAGAAAGACCAAAAGAGCAAAAGCAATGGAAACAAATAAAAAGTTACTAATCTAAAAGGAGTCAGACTGAGACCTTATCTTGGCGGTAATAATCCTGATGATCCAACTCTACCAGAATGTAGGCTACAGTCCTCTCCAGCCACAGTTCTTCCCTTTGACTCTCACTTCAGTCTCAGATATCCCTTATACTGGAATAGCCTCTACTGCCCGGGCATTTCTCCCTGTGGATATTACCAGGGGTCCCTGTGGATGTGTGGGAAGTGTTAAAGAAAACGAATTCTGAAGTGGGAAACGTGAGTTGCCTTAAGAAAGAGCCCACTAGACACCGAACCGAAGGAAACCTAAAGATGCTAAGGCAAAATAGGACTTCCTCAGGAACGTTTCTCTACAGGTACAAGGCCCATACACTGAGGCTCACAGTGAGGGGCAGGGCTGAATACGATGATGCCTGCTGTAGTCTCACAGTTTGGAAGAAATGTTTCAGAAGCCCAACAGCAAAGGGGAGCGAGTGGGGTGTCCAGGAGCCTTTTCCACGCTACGTGACCACATCCCAAGCCCCTGTCTGTAGGCTCAGTGAGACCACACTGAGCACAGCAAGAACCCATATCCGGACCTGAAGTGTCTGTCTTTACTGTATGGCTTATTCTTGACCCTTTGGTCAAATATTAATTGACCATGATGGCATGGGTCAATTTCAGGATTCTGTACTTTTCCATTGATCTATGTGCCTGTTCCTGTGCCAGAAGCAGGTTGTTCTGATCACAGTGGCTTTGCCCTACAGCAGGATATTCAGTAATGTGATCCTACAACTCTGTTCTTTCTCAAGAATACTGTGGGTGCACGGGGTCTTTTTTGGTTTCCTATAAATTTTCGAAACATTTTTTCCAGCTCTGTGAAACACACTGTTGGGATTGATGACAATTGTGTTGAATTTATAGATTGTTTTGGGTAGCATGGATATTTTGATAATGTTAATTCTTTCAGTCTATAATTCTTTCACTCCTTTGTATCTTCCTCTATTTCTTTTTTCAATGTCCTGTTTCTGAATACAAGTCTTTTACATCCTCCTTTGACTTTACTCCTAGGTGTCTTATTTTTTCAGTTGCAATGGTAAATGGTATAGTCTTTTCTAAGAGTTCATAATCGGTGTAAAAAAAATGCCATCAATGTGTTGATGTTAATTTTGCTTCCAGCTTCCTTGCCAAATTCATTAATTATATCCACAAGTACTCGGTGGACTCTTTAGTTTTTTATGTACAATATCATGTCATCTGCAAGTAATGACAGTTAACCTTCTCTCTTCCGATACGGATGCCTTTTATGTTCTCTTTTTGTCTGCTCGCTGTGGCTAGGACTTCCAGTAGTATGCTGAGCAGTAGTGGTGAAAGGGGCAACCGTGTCTTATTCCTCTTCTTAGGGGATATGGTTTTAGCCTTTGCACGTTGAGTATGATTTTGGCCCCAGGTATGTTGTATATGGCCTTTATTATGTTGAGATATATTCCCTCTATTTCCACTTTGCTCCCAGTTTTTTCCAAAATGGGTGCTGGATTTTCTAGAATATTTTCTCTGTATCTATTGATATGATCATAAGATTTTTGTCCTTCATTTTGTTTAGCTCTCACATTTCTTGATTTGCGAATATTATACCAGCGCTGCGTCTCCAGAATAAATCACACTTGGTCATGGTGTATGATCTTATTTAATGTATTGCTGGATAAAATTTGGTAATATATTTTCTGAGGATTTTGGCACCTATGTTCATGAGGGACGTTGGTCTGTGAAATTCTTTATTTGCAGGATCTTCATCTGGTTTTGGGGTTTATTATAATACTGGTCTCATAAAAATATCTCCCTCCTCTGGAATTTTCTAAAATATTTTGAGGAGAGTGGGTTTTAATTCTTCTTTAAATGTTTAGGTAAGCTCGCATGTAAATCCATCTGGCCCCAGACACTTGTTTGCTGGAAGTTTTTTTCTTATTACTTCTTCAATTGCATCCATTTTTACTGGCCCTCCAGGTTTTCTGATTCTTTCCGATTGAGTTTTAGCAGATTGTAGTTTTGAGGAATGTGTCCATTTTACGCAGCTTCCCCACTTTATTGTTGTGCATAGTGTTTTCTTAGTATTCTTTCTGTTTCTGTCATGTCAGTTGTTATATCGCCTCTTTCACATCTGATTTTGTTTTCTTGGGTCCTCACCGTTTGTTTTTTGGTGCGTCTGGCTAAAGACTCATCGATCTTATTTCTGTCAGAAAACTAGTTCTTACTTTCATTGATATTTTGTACTGTGTTTTTGGTCTCTGTGTCGTTCATTTCTGTTCTGATCTTCACTATTTTCTTTCTTCTGCATCTCCTCGAAATGTTCAGGTCCTCTTCCCTTTTTAATATTGGGTTGTTGTTTTTGTTTTCTTACTTACATAAGATATAAAAATGACTTTACATTCTGAATTCTGTGTTTTATTTTAATCTCTGATAGCAGATTTATGCCCCTTCAGAAATTGATGTAGAATATACGTCATCTAAAACTAAACATTTTAAACTATACGCTCCAGTGGTTTTAAAATTGGAATAATGTAGAACTGTTACAGCATAACAAGAAGCTAGAAAAATTCCAGGACAAGTTGAAAGGGAAACTGAGATAGATTTTTAGACAGCAGTTTGAGTTAAGCCTATCTTCCCTAAGCCAAAGGCACTGGAGAATAAATAGTTTGTATTAGATGGGAAAGATGCAGAAACCCAGGTGCAGAGACTAGGGCACAGGAAACCACCTGGACAGGAACCCCCAGAGGCCTACAAGGGACAAAGACTGGGAAAACAAGAACTTTGTCCCCAGGTAATCTATTCTCCCAGAGCATGTCATGGGTCATGCGGTGGAGACCCCCTAAGCATTCCTCCCTAAAGATACCTTTTAAGTCTCAGTTGTATTTCAGCTCCAGGCCCATAAAAGCATTAAGACAAGACAAGTGGCATTGGAGTGGACTCAGGACCAGACACATTGACAAATGAGGCCCTTCCTGGCATGGACTAATCAGTGGCGACCAGCACCCTGAAAGGGCACCCCTGGAAAGCTGATGAATATTCTCTTGAGAACTCCCCTTAAGCCTCCCATAAGATTTTCCACCTGCAAGGGAGATAAATATGCTCAGGACAAAGGAACAAGTGTGAGCTCCCCTACACCACAGGAAAGCGTGACAGCGCCAGTTTCCTCCTTCCTTCTGCGGGGGCCCCATGGTGCTTTCAACCAGGGGAGCAATGGGCAGTGGCAGCTCATCCCAGGCTTGTCTTCTGAAACTGTCTGAAAGGTCTTGGAAATGTGTCCAAGGCCCCCTTTTCTCTGACTTCCCAGTGAGCAAAGGCAGCCCAGCCTAGGCTATCCTGTTACTTCGTCTATGCACCTGCCTTGGTTCACCATCCTAAGTACATTTTTATTACAGCCATTAAAGCTTTGGGTTTTTTTCTTCATTTTTTTCTCTTGATTGAAATCTTTCCTTCAAGATGACAAGAGCTGAGGCCTTCTGCCTGTATCCCCTGTAACACAACCGTCATCTTTTCACTTCTGAAACCTTAATGTCAACATAAAAGAAAGCCTCATCCCATTTAAAGACTATACCCAATTCTACTCTGGACTATTTCCTCATTTACACTGATGTCTTTCCCATCTCCATGGCTATGCTATTGCTATTGTCGTTGTTGTTAACCCTCACTAGAGGATATTGTTTTCATTGACTTCCAGAGAGAGTGGCATGGAAGAAGGGGTAGAGAGAGAGAGGTGCCTCAGTGTTAGAGACACAGACATTGGTTGCTTTTCTAATTCGCTGCACACCTGGGATGAGGAATGAATCTACAACCTAGGTATGTGCCCTCAACTGGGAATCAAACCGGAGACCCTTCAGTGTGCAGGCCGACACTATACCACTGAGCCCCGCTGCCCAGGGTAGATATGCCTTTTTAAATATGAAGTTTGTAGGTATATTTAACTTGAAATTGGTAGAGGTTTTAAAATGATTTCTTTAGTTTTACTCATGTTTTCATTGGTGATTTGCCACTATTATATTACTGGCATTAATTTTGCAACAGTTTGTATGTAGCAGGGAGGAAACACTTTTAGATCAGGGTCCAAATAGAGTAGTGTATACGAACTTTTTTTGTTAAAAACTTTTATAGCAATGAGAACCAGAAAAATTTCTACTAAACTATCTAACACTACAACTGAAAGATTTAGAAAGAGAACAGAAACCAAGAAAGGGCCCAGAGGAAGTAAAAGGAAGAAAATAATAAAGAACCAGAGCCTAAATAAATAACGTAGAGACTAAAAAATTAAAAAAGGTCAATGCAACCAAGAGCTTGTCTTTGAATAGACAATCAGTGTGATGAACTTTTAACCCAACTCACCAAAAACCAAAGACAGAGGTCAAAAATAAATAAATTGAGGAACAAAAGAAGTGAAGTAACAACTGATACCACTGAAATACAAAGGGTTGTAAGCAAATACCCTGAACAACTATATGCCAACAACCTGGATGAAATAGACAAATTTCTGGAAATACACAACCTTCCAATACTCAGTGAGGAAGAATCAGGCATGCTGAACACGTTGATAAAAACTGGTGAAATTGGAACAGTGATTTTTTAAAAAATGCCCAAGAAAAAAAGGGCCAGGCCCAGACAGTTTCAGAGGGGAGTTTTATCAAACATTCAAAAAATAATTCAAATTGTTCCAAAAAGTCCGAGAGGAACAAACACTCCCAAGCTCTTTTTAGGCAGCCTGAATAATCCCAACTACAAATCCAGGTAAAGACCTTGCAAAGAAAGAATTACAGGCCAATATCCGTGATAAACAGAGATGCTAAAATCTTCAAACAAATATTAGCAAATTGGATCAAGCAATATGTTAAACAGATCACACCCCATGACCAAGTGGGGTTTATTCCAGGGATGCAGGTTTGGTACAGTATTCACAAATCTATAAATGTGATGCATCACAGGAACCATTTGACAAACAAAAATCTCATGATCATCAAAGTAGGTGCAGAAAGAGCAACAAAACCCAGCGCCCATTTTTGAGAAAAACTCTCAGCACAGTGGGGATAGAGGGATCATGCCTAAACACATTAAAGTCCTTATAGGACAAACCTTCAGTCAACTTCATACTCAATGGGCAAAAACTAAAACATATCCCCTAATAAGAGGAACAAGACAGGGACGTCCACTTTCACCATCTTTTATTCAACAGAGTGTTGGAAGTCCTTGCCACAGCGATCAGACAAGGAGAAAACATAAAAGGCATCCAAATTGGAAAGGAGAAATAAAACTGTCACTGTTTGCAGATGACCTGATATTGTATGCTGAGAACACTAAAGATGTCACCAAAAGACTTCTAGATTTAATAATAAATGAACTCAGCTATGCAGCAGGATGGAAAATTAATGCCCAGAAGTAAATGGCATTTTTAAACAACATTCATGATCTCTCAGAAAGAGAAACTAAAACAAACAAACAAACAAACAAAAACACATTTAACGTGCAACAATAAAATTAAGATACTTAGGAATTAACTTAACCAAAGGGGTGAAAGACGTGTACTTGCAAAACAAATATGTTCAAAAAAGAGATAGAGGAAGATATAAACAAGTGTAAGAATATACCATGCTAATGGATTGCTAGAATCAACCTCATTCAGATGTGCGTACTCCCCAAAGCAATCTATAGATTCAAACTATTCATAAAATACCAATGTCCGATATCACAGACCTAGAAGAAGTAGTGCAAAAATTTAAAGGACACAAAAAGGACAGCACCCCAAATCGCTGAAGCAATTTTGGCAGGAAGAGAAAAGTGGAAGGAATCAAAATAATACATATCAAGATATAGTAAAGCCATTTTAATCGAAACAGAATGGAACTGGCAGAAGAACAGACTTAATGACATAAATGGAACTGAACAGAGATCCCAGGAATTGACCCAACTCATTACACTCAATTGAGAATTTACAAAGGAGGCAGAGCATACAGTGGAGTAAAGGAAGTCTCTTCAATAAATGGTGTTGGGAAAATTGGACAGGAACTTTCAAAATAATGCAACTAGACCACTATCTTGCACCGCACACAAGGATCAACTCCAACTGGATAAAAAACTTAAAGGTAAAACATGAAACCATTAAAAATCCTAGAAGGAAATGGAGGCAGCATGATCTCAGACATCTCTCATTGCAATATGCTCACCAATACACTGCCTAGGGCAATGGAAGCAAAGGAGAAAATAAACAAATGGGACTACAGCAAAATAAAAAGATTCTGCACAAAGATACCATCAACAAAATGCAAAGGGAACTCATTATATGGGAGAACATATTTGCCGATGATACATCTGATAAAGGGTTACTACCCCTAATATTTTAAGAAACACACCTTCACAAGAGGAAGACAAACGATCCAATTAAAAAACGAGCAAAGACCTAAGTAGACACTTCTCCAAAGAGCGCATAAACATGTCCAAGAGACATATGAAAACTGCTCAGTGTCACTAATCACCAGAGAGATGAAAATTAAAACAATAATGGGGTATCACCTGAGGTCTTCCAGAATGGCTATGTTTTCAATAAGTCAATAAACAGAAAGTGCCTGTGAGGGTGTGCAGAAAAGCTCACCCTAGTATACTGCTGGTGGGAATGCAGACTCGTGCAGCCTCTATGGAAAACCTTATGACATAGGAGGTTTTCTCAAAAGTTGAAATACAGAACTGCCATTGAACCCAGTGGCCCCACTGCTTGGAATATGTCCTACGAAACCAGGAACATCGATCAGGAAGAATATATAAACCCCTCTGTTCAGAGCAGCACAATTTACAATAGCTCACAGGAATGGGTACATGAATCTGCTTTGATTCTGAGTGACGGTAGACATGCACACTCCTGCATCTTCCTTCAGCTTCCTGCCTGAACATGATGCCACACTGCAGTTCTTCAGACTTTCTGTCTCTTCCCAATGCCGCAGTGGCCTGGCGTCATAGGCTATCCTTCCGAGCCTCAGGGTGTTCATGTGAGAGAAAAATGTCCCAGCTACCTGACAACCCAAGGGGGAGCCCCACTGGCATCTCCTCACATGTCCTCTAAGTGCCTTCTCCTGGTTCCAACATCCTCAAGTAGTCCTTACTGATTTTCTGGCAGAGCAAAAAGTGATCGTCCAGAGACGGCAGGGATCTGACTAAAAATCCAAAAGCAGGGGAACACACCAAGCTCTCTTAGGGCATTGCAAGCAAGCCTCCACCTCAGCAATCCTGTCAGACCCCGTCACGCTGTGGGCAGAGAACTAGTTGAAGTAGTTAAGGCTGCTGTTCTGGTGCCTGGAGCTGTTGGCCCATCGTTCATAATGCTGGCACCACTGAATGCAAGAGGCATAGGATGCACTGTATCCTGCAGCATGAGGAGTGTGTGGAGAAGGGCACATCACCTTTCAAGTTCTATGCACTTCCTGCTGCTGCCCATAGAGAGAGCCTGCTCCCGCCTGTGATGGTAATGAGATACTCCTTCACAGTGGCAGTACTGCATTAGTATGATTTGCTACAAAAGGACAGTTAACCTTGCCATCATCCCTGGCATGTCTGGCTCCCTCCACCTGCAGAAGGAATGTGGGTGGGGGTTAGGGACATCTCACTCCTGGACACCCAAGTGTCCCTGCTTACATGGACAGGTTATATTCTCAAGGCCCCTCCCTTTCCAGCACCAGTACCTGCAACATCACCTTCACATTGATCGTGTGGCTATGAAAGAACTAAAACATGGAGATCTACAAAACAGCCTGGCTTGGCCTGAACCACCTATCTTCTGGCCCCATTCCTTCTGCATAAGAGGCACAGAGGAACACAGAGGTTCCTGGGGTTACAGGTGCCTGCACCCATGCGGTCACACTGATTCCTCACAGGCTTTGATATCCCCACACCCTTGCCTGCACACGGCTTCACAGGATACCCTGATTCACGCACGTCACACGTTCCTGCCTCTGATGGAGGACTTGGGCATGCCCACACCATTTTGGGCTACTAAAACAGCTCTTCCAAACTGTGACTGGACAGAGGGCATCACGCTACTCAGCCCCGCCCCTCACTGTCAGCCTCAGTGTATGGGCCTCAGAACTGTGGTGAAACATTCCTGAGGAAGCTCTATGTTACCCGAGCATTTGCAGCTTTCCCAGGGTTTGGTGTCTGGGGGGCTCTTGCTTACGGCTACTCACGTTTCCCACTTCAGAATCCATTTTCTCTACCGCTTTCCCACAGATCCACAGTGACCCCTAGTAATATGCACAGGGAGAAATGCCCGGGACATTACAGGCTGCCCAGTCTGTGGGATATCTGAGGCTGAAGTGACAGGCAAAGGGAAGAACTGTGGCTGGAGAGGACTGTAGCCTACATTCCGGTAGAGTTGGATGATCAGGATAACTACGGCCAAGGTACGGTCTCAATCTGACTCCTTTTACATCAGTTCTCTTGTTTTTGTTTCCATTACTCTTGCTCTTTCTGTCTTTTCCTCATTCTGACTCTTTCTTCCATCTACCCATTGGGTTTCAGTGACCCGTAGAAAGAACGACTTGATGCTGCCTAAGGGTTTCTTCATTGCAGGAGAAAGGCTCGGTCTGAAGGAACAAAGTAAATAAACAATCATATTCACACGAGGCCATTGTTATGTGAGGAAATGTAATACCGTCAAAAATGCACAAGATGTACTGGCTGTGGACACCATGGTCCAGAGATTGCCCAACACAACTTCACGTACATGCCTGTGCCTCTGTGTGTGTTGTGTGTGAGGGCTATAGAACACTCTTCATGTTATTGTCCCTCTGGGCATTTACCCTTCCAGCTGGGGATTCGACCCCAAGTGAACCTAATATCCAGACTGACTGCTCACATGCCTTTGCTCTCTTCCCCACAACTCCTACATGCAATTTATACTCCCACTGGCTAAGTGTGGTTCTGAATCCTGGGCTCAGAGGATGATTCTCGCAGCAAATACAGTGCTCTCATACTTCTAGGGAGGGATTCTGCTTCAAGTGTGAAATGCACTGGGAAGCCTCCCACCGCTTTGCCTGCTGTCAGTGTGTGAGCTGACCTCCGACAGAAAGGAACCTGGAAATCCATCATCCTTTCGGAGCTCGCAGTGGACATTCAGGCCCTTGCTCCCAAATCCATTTCCTTGAGCTACCTTATGTCCCTGGGTCCATTAGTATCACCCACTTCAATGGACTTACTCTTAGTTCTCCCTCCTCCCCAGCCTCCAGCACACGGAAAGAATTCTGTCTTCTCATACTGTCCTAAAGCATAACAACTTAACCGCCACTGCCACTGCACAGGCCCAGCCCTCACAGGCAATGGTCATTCACAGGCAGCCAGTTGTAATGCCCCAAACTAGGGACAAACACCACAGAGACAGACGCTATTGATGCTCTTGATTTATGTGTTCCAAGAACACACGACAAACAGACAAACAGAGCTGATGCTCCTGCTTTAACTTTCCATTTCATACCATGCTCCCGATCTCTCTGTGACTGAATACCTGGTCACACAGACATTCTGCTCCATTGTCCTGTGCAGGAACATAATGTCTGCTTGAAAACACATACTCATGTCAAAACCTTCTTATGTGCACTTCTCTATTTGAAGGAAAATGGATGGTCCCTCCTATTTAACTCACACTGTGGGAGATACCCTAACACAATAATTGACTATCATCTCCTAGCAAAATTCCTAAAGAGTATAGTATAATTATTGGTGGCCCTAACATGAAGAGTCGGTCATTGCTGAAATTAGGATCTCTTAAATTTCCTGCTGCCTTGTGTTGGATGCATCACACCACACCACCTTTTTAATGAGCAATGACCTCAGGATCACCCAGTTAGGAATTTGGACACACCTAAGGAAATATTTGATGGTTGCAATGATCCATAAAAGGAAGTGGTGGCACAGCAGCCTCAGCCTTTGTATGAAAAGGCTCCTGGACAAGTGTGGGAAGGGTCAGGAAGGACATCATGGGGGCCTCCATTTAAGGAATAGTAGACGGGCCTAAGGGTGAGGGAGGTGGCCTGGAGCGAGAGTTCAGAGGAGTGGGTCAATGAATCTGCTTTGATGCTGAATGATTTTGCACATGCACACTTCCTCATTTTACATCAGGTGTCCCTGTCTGAATATAATTCCCACTGCAGTGCTACATACTTCCTTTCTCAACCTGATTCTCTGAGGACCTGACATAACAGGCTCTACTCCTCCCAGTATCAGGGCGTCCATGAGAGAAAGCAATGACCCAGCTACCTAGCAAACTAGGGGCGAGTGTCCAGGAACAGTCCCCCTCACCTGTACTCCTCTACCTTCACTCTCCTGGGGCCAAGCTCCTCGCACAGTACTTGAGATGATTAGACCACACTTCTATTACTGATGTTCTAGTAGGGCAAACAGGACTAGTCAGAAGAAGCCAGGGATCTCACTTTACGAACCCAAGAGGTAGGGGAACCCAAAGCTCTCCTTCTGCATTGCCACCGAGGCCCAACCTCAGTATCCTGTCATATCCTTCCAGGTCGCAGCATTTTTCTCCTAAATAACATTGTCGGGAATGCTGGAAAGGCATTCTCACGCTTATCCAATAGATGGCAGCTTTTCGTTTCAAATCATGTTATTGGGGATGTTGGCAATTCATTCTCATGCTTGTCAAAACATGGCGGCTTTTTTTTACAAATAAAGTTACTGAGCAGGCTGGCAATGCATATCCACACTTGTCCACGAGATGGCAGCATGACTTCACATGTCATTTCATTCGGGATGGTACCACTGCATTCCCTCGTTTCTCCACCAGGTGGCAGCACTTTTCCACCAAATGATTTCATTGGGCATGCACGGTAGGCATGCTCAGGTATGCCCAAGAGTTGTTTGCATTTACCTCAAAATGTCATTTCTTTCGTGATGCTGGAAATGGATTCTCATTCTTGAACAGTCACAGCATGCAGTTATGTCCGCACGTGCCAAAAGGCGGCTTCTAACAGAAAAATACAGTTTGCACATACTTCTACAAAGGGAATTTGGTTTAACTGTGAAATGAACGTAAAACCCCGGCCTGGTTCCCTGCTGTCTCCCTAAAGCGAGGGTATGGCAAACGCATCATCCTTTATAACTTATCACTGCAAATTCCGACCCTTGCACACAAGGCCTTTCCTTGAACTCCCTTATCACCCAAGGGAAAATGGTAAACTCTATTGGACTTTCACTGATTTCTTAATCCACCACAGTCTCTACCACACAGAAAGAATTTTGGCTTCTGATACCATCAGAAAACACAACTTAGCCACTTCTGCAATTGTAAAGGCCATGCATTCACGGGGCGGGTAATTCAGAGAGTCCATTGTCAAGGCAAACAATACATAAACAGGCACATTAGATGCTCTCGCTTTATCTTGCCATTTATTCCATGTGCTGCATATGTCCATGGCTGAATGCCTTTCCACAGGGACATTCTGCACCTAATTTCTACGCAGGAAAAGAATCTTTGCTTGAAACACCTTTTAATCTGAAAAAGCTTCTCACGTGCACTACTTATATTGGAAGGTCCCTCCTATAGTTCTCACACGTTAAATACGTGCAGTTAACACAGCAAATCTGGTATCATCTCCTCTGAGGATAATCAAAAAGTATTTAAAAATCATGTCAAGCCCAAACGTGACAAAGTTGGAATCTCTTCCGTTTTCTCCAGCCATGCATTCAACAGTTCCCACCACAACTTGGTTGTGATGGGCAGTGTACCCAGGAAGGCCAGCGATACAATTCAGGAAATACATGGTGGTTGTGATGATCAATAGAGGGATGTGGTGGCACAGCAGCCTCAGCATTTTCATGAAGGAGGATACTGGAAAATTGTGGAGGGGGTTCTAGGAAGCACATCACAGAACTTCTCTTTAATGCATGGTAGGCAGGCCTGAGGGTGGTGTTGGTGACCTGAGGTGTGAGATCAGAGAAATAGGCCAAAGAATCTACTTTCATTCTGAGTGACAGAGGAAACAGACATGACCTCATCATCCTTCAGCCTCCCCCAAGTGAACATGATTGGCACTGCGGTGCTCAGAACTTCCAGCCTCATCCTCATACCGTGATGATGTCACAGGCTGTATTTCTCCCAGCTTCAGTGTGTTCATGTGAGAAAACAATGTCCCAGCTCCCTGGCAATCCAGAGGCAAGTGAAGAGTTGGTCTCTGCTCACCTGTTATCATCTATGTCCCCTCTCCTGATGCCAACATACACTCATAGTTCTCACTGTTGATCTGGAAAGGAAAAATGGGCTCCACAGGAGAGGGCAGGCGTCTAAACCACAAACCCAAAAAGCAGGGGATCACACCAAGCTCTCTAATGGCATTTCCTGCAAGGACCCACCTAAGCAATCCTGTCAGATCCCGAAACATGGTGATCAGAGACGAAGTTGAAGAAGTGAATGCTGCTGTTCTGCCTGCAGTTGTAGGCCTGTCGTTCATACTGCAGGTACCACTGAATGTGAGTGGAATGGGTCACCCTGTATCCTGCAGCTTGAGGAGTGTGTGGAGAGGAACCTGTCACCTTCCAACTTGGACACACTTCTTGCCGCAGGCCATGCAGGGAGCCTCCTCTCTCCTGTGATGGTTATGAGAGGATCCTTCACAATCACAGTATCGTGGATGTAGGGGTTTTTGTGAAAGAGCAGCACAGTCTTGCAGCGATTGCTGCCATGCCAGGCTTCCTTCACCTGCAAAAGGATAGTGGATCCGGTTTAGGGTGATAACTTATTCCAGAACTCCCGCCTATTCCTTCCTGCAGGGATAGGATTTTTTCACAAGCTCTCTACCTCCCCAGCCGTGGTCTGCACAGCCTGACCTTCAGATTGATCATGTGGCTGAGCATGGTTTCATCTTGGTCACTGATAATGGCTGACAATTCCAGATTGTTGACAAATTGCAGCAGGTCAAAACGCCTGCACGCTGCAAGCTGAACATGAAACAGCTACAAAAAGGAGCAGATCCTTAAAGCAGCTTGGATTGCTCCCACCTCTCTAACCCCTAGCCCAGCTCCTTCACCATAAGATGCAAAAAGAGAGCACAGTGGTTCTTGTGGGCTCCATGTGTTTATACACACACGGGCACACTGTTTTCCTGACAGCCTTTGACCTCGCCTACATACTTGCCTGCTGAGTGCTTAACAGGATACCTTTATTTGTGGACATCACTCATTCCTGCCTCTCACTGACTTGGATATACAGAGGACTTGGACACGCAGCCCCCCTCGAGTGCAGCATTACCCCAAGAAGAACCTGAGTGACACAGAGCAGTGTGGAGGCAATGGCCCTTGTTCTGCGCATGAGTCTGATCTGGGATGGCGCTCCTGAAGCCCAGGGAGAGTTTTTGTGGTACTGGTGAGATAAAAGGGTGTCTCTGAGATTTTGGATCACACTGTTCTCACTATCCTGAGCTTCACTCCAATGTGTCTATTTGATTCTGAGCTACCGATCCCCACTAATACATTTCTCATGCACTAGGGCAGGCATATTGCGTTCCCTTCTGTAGAGTCAAGGATACACTATTGACTCAGCATCTGGCAATGCACTGAACGTTTGTGCTTTTCAGTTCTAAACAGGGCTGCCGCCGCTGCCAGGTACTGGGCTTGAGCCAGCAGAAGGATCTGCTCACTTGTAAGTTCACGGGCTACATTCCTAACTTAAGTGCCCGGAGCACATCCAGTGGGGACCAGGTGCACTTCCCACTGAGCCAATCCTCTTCGTGCTCCTGCTCGACTGGCTCTTCTTGTGGATGTTTTGTTTCTATCTGTGCCTGAGGCTCAACATCAACCACTACCTTCATGACTTTTATGGCGTCCTCTCACCCAGGACAAACTGCTCCCTGCCAATTAATTCCTCCTCAATCAATTCCTTCTCCTCTCCCTGCTCCACCCTGTCTGGCCCTTGTAGAAACTCATGATACATTTCCTCTGCCAAAGCATAACTTACCCACTTCTGCAACTGTAAGGCCCAGCCCTCCCAGGGACTGGTCGATCATTCCAAGGCAGCCAATCGTAAGGCTCAAACCAACACACAAACGACAGACAGACAGACAGACAGACAGACACGGTACTTGCTCTTAATTTATCTTTCTAACTACATGCCATGCTCTGGATGTCTCCGCATCTCAATGCTTTCCCACAGGGACATTCTGCATCTATTTCCTGTGCAGGGAAACAATGTTTGCTTGAAAACACATATTTCGCTGAGAAAGCTTCTCATGTGCACGACTCTTCTTTGAAGTAAAATGGACAGTCCCTCCTATTTATCTCACAGTGTGGGAGGTCCCCTGAACACAACAAACCTCCTATTGTCTCCTCTGACTATTACTAAAGAATACTGAATAATCCCCAATCTGTAAAATGGGTCACTGCCGCCAGTGGGATCTCTTAAGTTTCCACCAGCCCTGTGTTCAACATGTGCCGCCACAACCCGTTTATAACGGGCAGTGTTTTCAGGATGACCTGTGGAGGAATAAGGAGACACTTAAGGAAATATATGGTGGTTGTGATGATCAATAGAGGCAAGTGGTTCCAGAGCAGCCTCAGCCTTTGCATTCTCATGCTGAAACACCACGTGGCAGCATTTTCTCCTCAAATGGTATTATTGCAGATGCTCACTCTGAATTCTTACTTTTGTCCAGAGGCGGCAGAAAGTTTCTTACCAACGATTGTTCTGGGGATGCTGGCAATGCATTCTCACACTTTTCCACCAGGTGTCGGCATGATTTCACGAGTAATTTTATTGGGGATGCTGGAAAAGCATTCACAATTCCATTCAACAGGTGGAAACATTTTCAACAGGATGAATCCATTGGTGAACTCGTGGATGCATTCTCACGTTTACCCACCAGGTGGCAGTATTGTTCCAACTGAGGATCATATTTGGGATGCTTGTGGAGATGCAGAAGATGCATTTTCTCGTTTGTCCACCAGGTGGTGGCATTTTGACACCACGAGATTTTATTGGCTATGCTGACAATGGAAGCTAATGTGTGTCAAGCAGGCAGCAGAATTATTTTACCGCACGATTTCGCTGGAGATGCTTGCAATGGTTCTATATTTATCAGTTGGCGTCAATATTCCACTAGTGAATATCAGGAATGTTCTGGAAGTGCATTCTCACGCTTTTCCACCAGGTGGCAGAATTTCCCCACAAAGTACTTTTACTGAGGATGCTGGCAAGGCATTCCCACGTTGTTTTCTACAGCTGTCTGCATTTTCCCTCCACTGTCCCATTTTGGGGAAACTGGCAATGCATTTTGGCGCTGAAACATGAGATGGCAGCATTTTTCCACCAACGATTCTGTTTGAGATGCTGGCAATGCTTTCCCACGTTTGTCTTAACACGTTTGTGGAAGCATTTTTACTACCAAATTATATTATTGGGGGTGTTGAAAATTCAGTCTCAAGTTTGAAAAAGACTTGGCTACATTTTCCACAAATGTGATTATTTTGTGGATGTTGACAAGGCATTCTCACGTTTTAACAGCCATTGAACCTACTTTCCCAAAAATGATTCTATTGGGAATAGTGGCATGGCACTTTCACTTTTGTTCAATAGCTGGCAACACTTTCACCACAAAGTATCGTTTGGGGAATGCTGGAAGCACGTTCGTCCAACGTACTTCGTAGAAGTACTTTTCCACAAAATGATTTTATTGCGGATGCGGGCAATGCATTCTTCAGTCTCTCAAACAAGAGGCCACATTTTCCACCAAACGATTCCTTTGGTTGTGCTGGCAATGCATTCCCACATCTGTCCACAAGGTGGCCACTTTTGTTTACCAAGGGATTTTCCTGAGAACGCTGGCAATGCATTCCCTTGCTCGAATACCAGGTGACAGCATTTTCTCCACAAGTGATCTTATTGGAGATGCTGTAACTGCATTTTCACATTTGTAGAAAGGTGACTGGTTTCTTATTTACAAATGATTGTTTTAAGGCTGCTGGCAATTCCTTCTGACACTCAAACACCAGGTGCAGTATTTTCCCACCAAATGATATTATTGAGGATCCTGGCACTGCATGCTCCTCCTTGGAGAACAAGTGGCAGCTATTTTCCACCATGTAACTTCACTGGGGCTTCTGGCGATGCATTTTCACTCTTGTCCAATAGGTGGAAGCATTTTCCCACAAGTGATTTCACTGGGGATGCTGGCAATGAACACTCACACAAGTCGACAAGATAAGGGCATTTTTCCCACAAGAGATTTTCATTGTGAATCTTGGCAATGTATTTTCAAATGTGTCCGCCATTTGGCAGCCAGCATCATCTCAGAAGGGATTTTCATGAGGATGCGGGCAACGCATTCTCACACTTGTCAAACATGTGGCGGCCTTTTTCCAACAACTGATATTATTGGGGCTGCTGGCAATGCATTGTGAAGCCTGTTTACAACAAGCCCGCATTTTTCCACCAAATGTTATTATTGCACATAAAGGCAATGGTTTCTCCCGCTTGTCCACCCGTCGGCACCTTGACATCACAAGTGATTTTGTTTGGTAAGCTGAGAATGCATTCTTACGTTTGTTCAGCCAGTTGCGGAATTTTTCCACCAAGCGACTTTATTGCTGCTGGCTGTACATTCTCACCTTTGTCCAACTATTCGCCGCAGTTTTCCCCTAAAGTGATATTGTGTGTGTGGGTGTGGATGTTGGTTTTGAATTCTCACACGTGGACATTGGCTATCAGAATTTTAGGCCCAAATCACTTTATTGTGATTCCAGAGCATGCGTTCTCACTCTTGTCCACCAGTTGGCACCTTGATCTCAGTAGGGGTTTCATTGGGGATTCTGGGAAATCATTCATACAGTCCTTTAGGACCTGGTGGCCTTTTTCTCAAAGAGTGATTTTGTTGGGGATGCAGTCAATGCATGCTTCACCTTGTCCACCAGGGGGCAGAATATTTCCACCAAGTTTTTTTTAAAGGGGATGCGTTTAATGCTCTCCCACTTACCTCCACAAGGTGGCAGCATTTTTAAAACAAACGCTTTTCTTGGGAATGCCGGGAATGCTCTCTCACATTTGTAAACAATGTCAGGTAATTTCTCATCAAACGTTTTTACGGGAGATGCCTGAAATACATTATCACCTTTTATTCAAAGGGGCAGCATTTTTTCAACCAAATAATTTTACAGGGGCTGGCAATGGATGCTCACGTTTGTCCCACACTTGGCAGCATTTGTCCCAGAGAAAGTTTTTTTGCGGGGATGCGTGGCAGCGTTTCGCCCCAAATGATTTTATTGAGGATGCCTGCAAGGCAGTCTCAGGTCTCTACATGAGGTCACAGTAGTTTTCAACCACATGATTGGATTGGGGATACTATCAGCGCATTCTCACCCTTTTGCATTTTGCCGACAGAGAGGTTTTGTGGTGATTCTGACAATACATTCTCAGACTTATCTGAGAATTGCCAGTATTTCCGTACAAATGACCTTACTGGGGATGCTGGCAATGTATTCTCACGATTGTCCACGGAGGACAGCATTTTCAATCAAATAATTTTATGGGAGATGCTACGCAGCCATTCTTGCACTTGTCAACCAGAAGGCAGGTTTTCCCCAGTATGATTTTATTGGGCATGCTGGCACTGCATTCGTAATCTTTTTCATAGGTGGCAAAACTTTCCCAAAAACTTATTATTTGCGGGATACTGGCAATGAATTGTCATTATCAAGCATCCGTTGGCAGCATTTTTTAGCTAATGATTTTGTTGGGGATGCTCGCCGTGCGTTTTCCTATTTGTCGACCAGTGCACCTGGTGCCCGCTGGAGGTGCTCCAGGCACATAAGTTAGAGATGGAGAATATGGACTTGCAAGGAAGCAGAGCCTAACGGAAAATCTTGATAATGCATTGCCAGATTTCTCAGTAAAATCCCTGTGAGAGCTCAGTTCCGTATTATGTTCGAACGTTGGAAGCAAATGCCAGGATCCCCAATAAAATTGTTTGGGTCAAAGATGCCGCTTCCATGTGGGCAAGCGTAAGACTGCCTTGACGTTATTCCCAATAAAATCATTCTAGGAACAGTGCTGCCTCTTAATGGATAATCTTGAGAATGCATTTTCAGCATCTACAAAATAATCACCAGAGTGAACATATAGGCCATCGGCTGGACAAATGTAAGAATGCCTTCTGAGCCTCCCAAATAAACTTGCATAAATGTCCAGTGTTGGGGCCTAAAAAATGATGGATTTCTAAGTATCCTCCCTGTAGGGAGTCGGTCACACATTAGGAACAGGCAACCAGGTGGGAGACTTCACAGTTGAACCAAAGTCCCTCTCTAGAAGTATGACTGCACAGTGTTTTGCTGAGAGAATCAGTCTCTGAGGCCGAAGATCCCAAGCGACATTTAGCAAGGAGTGGAATAAGGTGCACAGATACCTGTGGCGAATTGAGTCAAGGCGTGTGGGAAGTCAGAAGTGTATTAGGTTCATTTGGGCAAGAATCCCCTGCTGGAAGAGTAAATGAGCAGAGGGACAATAAGAAGGAGAGTGTGCCACAGCCCTCACACACAAGCACACACAAGCACACACACACACATGCACACACACAGAGGCAAAGGCATGGACATGAATTTGTGTTGGGCAATCTCTGGACTATGATGTCCACAGTCAGTACACCTTGCCCGTTTTTGACACTTTTTACGTTTCCTCAAATGGAAATGGCCTCCTGTGAATATGATTGTTTATTGACTTTGTTCCTTCAGACCAAGCCCTTGTGCAACCAACTAATCCTTAAGCAATATCAAGTCATCCTTGCTACTCGTCACTGAAACCCAAGGAGTGGATGAGAGAAAGTCAGAATGAGAGAAAGACCAAAAGAGCAAAAGCAATGGAAACAAATAAAAAGTTACTAATCTAAAAGGAGTCAGACTGAGACCTTATCTTGGCGGTAATAATCCTGATGATCCAACTCTACCAGAATGTAGGCTACAGTCCTCTCCAGCCACAGTTCTTCCCTTTGACTCTCACTTCAGTCTCAGATATCCCTTATACTGGAATAGCCTCTACTGCCCGGGCATTTCTCCCTGTGGATATTACCAGGGGTCCCTGTGGATGTGCGGGAAGTGTTAAAGAAAACGAATTCTGAAGTGGGAAACGTGAGTTGCCTTAAGAAAGAGCCCACTAGACACCGAACCGAAGGAAACCTAAAGATGCTAAGGCAAAATAGGACTTCCTCAGGAACGTTTCTCTACAGGTACAAGGCCCATACACTGAGGCTCACAGTGAGGGGCAGGGCTGAATACGATGATGCCTGCTGTAGTCTCACAGTTTGGAAGAAATGTTTCAGAAGCCCAACAGCAAAGGGGAGCGAGTGGGGTGTCCAGGAGCCTTTTCCACGCTACGTGACCACATCCCAAGCCCCTGTCTGTAGGCTCAGTGAGACCACACTGAGCACAGCAAGAACCCATATCCGGACCTGAAGTGTCTGTCTTTACTGTATGGCTTATTCTTGACCCTTTGGTCAAATATTAATTGACCATGATGGCATGGGTCAATTTCAGGATTCTGTACTTTTCCATTGATCTATGTGCCTGTTCCTGTGCCAGAAGCAGGTTGTTCTGATCACAGTGGCTTTGCCCTACAGCAGGATATTCAGTAATGTGATCCTACAACTCTGTTCTTTCTCAAGAATACTGTGGGTGCACGGGGTCTTTTTTGGTTTCCTATAAATTTTCGAAACATTTTTTCCAGCTCTGTGAAACACACTGTTGGGATTGATGACAATTGTGTTGAATTTATAGATTGTTTTGGGTAGCATGGATATTTTGATAATGTTAATTCTTTCAGTCTATAATTCTTTCACTCCTTTGTATCTTCCTCTATTTCTTTTTTCAATGTCCTGTTTCTGAATACAAGTCTTTTACATCCTCCTTTGACTTTACTCCTAGGTGTCTTATTTTTTCAGTTGCAATGGTAAATGGTATAGTCTTTTCTAAGAGTTCATAATCGGTGTAAAAAAAATGCCATCAATGTGTTGATGTTAATTTTGCTTCCAGCTTCCTTGCCAAATTCATTAATTATATCCACAAGTACTCGGTGGACTCTTTAGTTTTTTATGTACAATATCATGTCATCTGCAAGTAATGACAGTTAACCTTCTCTCTTCCGATACGGATGCCTTTTATGTTCTCTTTTTGTCTGCTCGCTGTGGCTAGGACTTCCAGTAGTATGCTGAGCAGTAGTGGTGAAAGGGGCAACCGTGTCTTATTCCTCTTCTTAGGGGATATGGTTTTAGCCTTTGCACGTTGAGTATGATTTTGGCCCCAGGTATGTTGTATATGGCCTTTATTATGTTGAGATATATTCCCTCTATTTCCACTTTGCTCCCAGTTTTTTCCAAAATGGGTGCTGGATTTTCTAGAATATTTTCTCTGTATCTATTGATATGATCATAAGATTTTTGTCCTTCATTTTGTTTAGCTCTCACATTTCTTGATTTGCGAATATTATACCAGCGCTGCGTCTCCAGAATAAATCACACTTGGTCATGGTGTATGATCTTATTTAATGTATTGCTGGATAAAATTTGGTAATATATTTTCTGAGGATTTTGGCACCTATGTTCATGAGGGACGTTGGTCTGTGAAATTCTTTATTTGCAGGATCTTCATCTGGTTTTGGGGTTTATTATAATACTGGTCTCATAAAAATATCTCCCTCCTCTGGAATTTTCTAAAATATTTTGAGGAGAGTGGGTTTTAATTCTTCTTTAAATGTTTAGGTAAGCTCGCATGTAAATCCATCTGGCCCCAGACACTTGTTTGCTGGAAGTTTTTTTCTTATTACTTCTTCAATTGCATCCATTTTTACTGGCCCTCCAGGTTTTCTGATTCTTTCCGATTGAGTTTTAGCAGATTGTAGTTTTGAGGAATGTGTCCATTTTACGCAGCTTCCCCACTTTATTGTTGTGCATAGTGTTTTCTTAGTATTCTTTCTGTTTCTGTCATGTCAGTTGTTATATCGCCTCTTTCACATCTGATTTTGTTTTCTTGGGTCCTCACCGTTTGTTTTTTGGTGCGTCTGGCTAAAGACTCATCGATCTTATTTCTGTCAGAAAACTAGTTCTTACTTTCATTGATATTTTGTACTGTGTTTTTGGTCTCTGTGTCGTTCATTTCTGTTCTGATCTTCACTATTTTCTTTCTTCTGCATCTCCTCGAAATGTTCAGGTCCTCTTCCCTTTTTAATATTGGGTTGTTGTTTTTGTTTTGTTACTTACATAAGAAATAAAAATGACTTTACATTCTGAATTCTGTGTTTTATTTTAATCTCTGATAGCAGATTTATGCCCCTTCAGAAATTGATGTAGAATATACGTCATCTAAAACTAAACATTTTAAACTATACGCTCCAGTGGTTTTAAAATTGGAATAATGTAGAACTGTTACAGCATAACAAGAAGCTAGAAAAATTCCAGGACAAGTTGAAAGGGAAACTGAGATAGATTTTTAGACAGCAGTTTGAGTTAAGCCTATCTTCCCTAAGCCAAAGGCACTGGAGAATAAATAGTTTGTATTAGATGGGAAAGATGCAGAAACCCAGGTGCAGAGACTAGGGCACAGGAAACCACCTGGACAGGAACCCCCAGAGGCCTACAAGGGACAAAGACTGGGAAAACAAGAACTTTGTCCCCAGGTAATCTATTCTCCCAGAGCATGTCATGGGTCATGCGGTGGAGACCCCCTAAGCATTCCTCCCTAAAGATACCTTTTAAGTCTCAGTTGTATTTCAGCTCCAGGCCCATAAAAGCATTAAGACAAGACAAGTGGCATTGGAGTGGACTCAGGACCAGACACATTGACAAATGAGGCCCTTCCTGGCATGGACTAATCAGTGGCGACCAGCACCCTGAAAGGGCACCCCTGGAAAGCTGATGAATATTCTCTTGAGAACTCCCCTTAAGCCTCCCATAAGATTTTCCACCTGCAAGGGAGATAAATATGCTCAGGACAAAGGACCAAGTGTGAGCTCCCCTACACCACAGGAAAGCGTGACAGCGCCAGTTTCCTCCTTCCTTCTGCGGGGGCCCCATGGTGCTTTCAACCAGGGGAGCAATGGGCAGTGGCAGCTCATCCCAGGCTTGTCTTCTGAAACTGTCTGAAAGGTCTTGGAAATGTGTCCAAGGCCCCCTTTTCTCTGACTTCCCAGTGAGCAAAGGCAGCCCAGCCTAGGCTATCCTGTTACTTCGTCTATGCACCTGCCTTGGTTCACCATCCTAAGTACATTTTTATTACAGCCATTAAAGCTTTGGGTTTTTTTCTTCATTTTTTTCTCTTGATTGAAATCTTTCCTTCAAGATGACAAGAGCTGAGGCCTTCTGCCTGTATCCCCTGTAACACAACCGTCATCTTTTCACTTCTGAAACCTTAATGTCAACATAAAAGAAAGCCTCATCCCATTTAAAGAGTATACCCAATTCTACTCTGGACTATTTCCTCATTTACACTGATGTCTTTCCCATCTCCATGGCTATGCTATTGCTATTGTCGTTGTTGTTAACCCTCACTAGAGGATATTGTTTTCATTGACTTCCAGAGAGAGTGGCATGGAAGAAGGGGTAGAGAGAGAGAGGTGCCTCAGTGTTAGAGACACAGACATTGGTTGCTTTTCTAATTCGCTGCACACCTGGGATGAGGAATGAATCTACAACCTAGGTATGTGCCCTCAACTGGGAATCAAACCGGAGACCCTTCAGTGTGCAGGCCGACACTATACCACTGAGCCCCGCTGCCCAGGGTAGATATGCCTTTTTAAATATGAAGTTTGTAGGTATATTTAACTTGAAATTGGTAGAGGTTTTAAAATGATTTCTTTAGTTTTACTCATGTTTTCATTGGTGATTTGCCACTATTATATTACTGGCATTAATTTTGCAACAGTTTGTATGTAGCAGGGAGGAAACACTTTTAGATCAGGGTCCAAATAGAGTAGTGTATACGAACTTTTTTTGTTAAAAACTTTTATAGCAATGAGAACCAGAAAAATTTCTACTAAACTATGTAACACTACAACTGAAAGATTTAGAAAGAGAACAGAAACCAAGAAAAGGCCCAGAGGAAGTAAAAGGAAGAAAATAATTAAGAACCAGAGCCTAAATAAATAACGTAGAGACTAAAAAATTAAAAAAGGTCAATGCAACCAAGAGCTTGTCTTTGAATAGACAATCAGTGTGATGAACTTTTAACCCAACTCACCAAAAACCAAAGACAGAGGTCAAAAATAAATAAATTGAGGAACAAAAGAAGTGAAGTAACAACTGATACCACTGAAATACAAAGGGTTGTAAGCAAATACCCTGAACAACTATATGCCAACAACCTGGATGAAATAGACAAATTTCTGGAAATACACAACCTTCCAATACTCAGTGAGGAAGAATCAGGCATGCTGAACACGTTGATAAAAACTGGTGAAATTGGAACAGTGATTTTTTAAAAAATGCCCAAGAAAAAAAGGGCCAGGCCCAGACAGTTTCAGAGGGGAGTTTTATCAAACATTCAAAAAATAATTCAAATTGTTCCAAAAAGTCCGAGAGGAACAAACACTCCCAAGCTCTTTTTAGGCAGCCTGAATAATCCCAACTACAAATCCAGGTAAAGACCTTGCAAAGAAAGAATTACAGGCCAATATCCGTGATAAACAGAGATGCTAAAATCTTCAAACAAATATTAGCAAATTGGATCAAGCAATATGTTAAACAGATCACACCCCATGACCAAGTGGGGTTTATTCCAGGGATGCAGGTTTGGTACAGTATTCACAAATCTATAAATGTGATGCCTCACAGGAACCATTTGACAAACAAAAATCTCATGATCATCTCAGTAGGTGCAGAAAGAGCAACAAAACCCAGCGCCCATTTTTGAGAAAAACTCTCAGCACAGTGGGAATAGAGGGATCATGCCTAAACACATTAAAGTCCTTATAGGACAAACCTTCAGTCAACTTCATACTCAATGGGCAAAAACTAAAACATATCCCCTAATAAGAGGAACAAGACAGGGACGTCCACTTTTGTGGGGAGCCGGCTGGCTGCCCCTCATGATTAGTCTCCCTGGTAGGGTGCTGCCCTGGAGTCTCTCCAGGGGCTCGCCGACCCTAGCGTCGCCTTAGAGAGAAATCTCTGGCACGTTGACCCGCAGGGTGGGTCGGCAGAGCTAGCACCTCTGCCTCCTGTAGCTTAGTTAAGATTACATAGTATCCTTTGCTTTAGGGAGTAGAAACCCTGCACAAAGACCTTGACTTGGAGACAGAGTGTCTAGACAAACAAGAATGTTTGTGCAGAGCAGGAACTGGGTAAAAGGTCACTGTTTTGGGTATGGTGGTCTGGGTGCACTATAAAAAGCTTGTAATCAATAAACTTGGGGCGCAGCCCGGCTCAGCTCAGCTCAGCTCTGCCTTGGCTGTAGCCCTCCCGATCCCATCCTTTTCTATGAGTCTTTCTTTTCTAATCCTCACCCCCTCAATCAGGTCCTCGTTCGCCTGCCGGTTGGCCCCGGCAAGTGGCGCCCGAACAGGGACCTGAAAACCTGGGACAACGGTAGAGGACACCGCTCGGGGAGCGCGCATTGCTACTGGGTAAGTGCAACCACGGTAGCGGAGAGGGCGGTTAGTACATCGGGAGTAAGGAAATCATGGGACAGGAGAATAGCAGAATGCTGTTCGCACAAGTCTTAAAAACAATGCTCCGTTCTAGGGGCGCCAAGGTTAGTACCTCACAACTGCGTACATTTTTGCAGTTTGTGGAGGAAGTGTGCCCCTGGTTCCCTGAGGAGGGCACGGTGAATTTAGAAACTTGGAATAAGGTAGGAGAACGCTTGCAGGGATATTTTCAGGCCCATGGACCCCAAAAGATGCCAGTAGAAACTTTTTCTCTTTGGAATTTGGTTAGGGACAGCCTTGACCCATGCCATGAAGGCACCCGCATGAATCCTCCCCTAGAGGTCCGTGCTGACTCTGTGAAAGATCCACACTCTGAGGATGTGGCCACCGCTCCCCCGCTGGAGCCGGGGCCTCTTATTGGCAATAGCCGGCCTGATAGACTAACCCCAAAGGAAGAGGGAGATCTTGAAGAAGCCGCTGCAGAGTATGAGAGAGAGAGATATGGGGAGTTTGCTTTTCTTTCTGAAGAGTGCACAAAAAGGTCTGGCCCTACCCCCTCCGCAGCCACCGCGGAGGAGGTACAGAGCAAGATGCGGGGAATGTTACAACAGATGAGAGATCTCTTACAGGGTCCAGGCTCTGGCGGGATGAGAGGAGGTACAGATGACCCCTCTAGTTACCCTGGGACGGGTTTTGGTGTTGCTGCAGCGAGGACTGCCTTGCCGCACGCTGGACAGGCAGGGGTTAAAATACTAGACCCCCGAGAGCGTGCCCTGTTTGCCCTAGCACAGAAAAGGCTGGAGATGGAATTACGGAACCTTTGCAGCCCCAGCCACGCCCTAGTCGCACAGGCCTAGGGTATTTTTAGGTGGGGCCTTTGATATTCCTGTTACCCACGCTGATAAGATAACTTGGAAATCAGATCAGCCTGTGTGGGTAGATCAATGGCCCCTGTCTGAGGAAAAAATAGCTGCCGCTAAGGACCTGGTGCAGGACCAGCTCCGGCAGGGCCACATAGAGCCTTCTAACTCCCCCTGGAATTCCCCCATATTTGTTATTAAAAAGAAATCTGGAAAGTGGAGATTGCTCCAGGATTTAAGAAAAGTTAATGAGACTATGGAACTTATGGGCGCTCTTCAGCCAGGACTGCCCACTCCTGCGGCCATCCCCCGAGGCACTTTCAAAATAATTATTGACCTGAAAGACTGTTTTTATACTATTCCCCTTCATCCACAGGATTGCAAGAGATTTGCTTTTAGTGTCCCATCAGCAAATTTCAAAGAACCCATGCAACGATACCAGTGGAGAGTGCTGCCGCAGGGGATGGCAAATAGCCCCACCTTGTGTCAAAAATTTGTAGCCGCAACTCTGTCCCGAGTCCGGCGGATCTATCCCACTATCTATTTGTGTCACTATATGGATGATATATTAATTGCAGCTAGTCAAGAAGGAATTTTACTTAGGGCTTTTGCAGACCTTGAACAGGACTTGAGTAAGCAGGGGTTGATTATTGCCCCAGAGAAGGTGCAGCGTCATCCTCCATTTGCTTACTTGGGATTTCATCTTCAGCCTGACCTATTTTCTTGTCAGAAGGTGTCCCTCAGAGTGGACGACCTCCGTACTTTAAATGACTTTCAAAAGCTGCTTGGAGACATTAATTGGATCAGACCTTATTTAGGCTTAACTACTGGAGAGTTAAAACCCCTGTTTGACATTCTCAAGGGTGACTCAAGCCCGTCTTCGCCAAGACAACTTACACAGGCGGGACGGGCGGCCCTACAAAGGGTCGAGACAGCCATAAAATCACAGCAGGCGACTTTTTGTGATTATAGCAAGCCTTGGTATGCCTGCATCCTGGCCACCACCCATTCCCCCACGGCCGTCCTATGGCAGGACCGCCCACTCCGCTGGGTGCATCTCCCATCTTCACCTGCTCGAGTGTTAACCCCTTATTACGAGCATGTGGCAATTCTTATCCAACAGGCTCGAGAAGAATCTTGCCGATATTTCGGACGAGAGCCTGCGGCCATCTTAGTGCCTTATTCTCAGGCCCAGATAAACTGGTTATTCCAGAAATGCACACCTTGGGGCATTGCTCTAGCTGAATTCCCAGGACAGGTGGACAATCATTACCCTCCAAATAAACTTTTACAGTTTTTTCTCAGGCATTCTGTTATCTTTCCCAAGATAGTGACGGACCAGCCTTTGCCTGATGCTGACACGGTGTTTACTGATGGCTCTTCATCGGGCACCGCCGCCTATGTGCATGAGCAACGAGTTGTCCGATGGACCACCCCCTATTCTTCAGTCCAAGAGATTGAATTAGCTGCTGTATGTCGGGTGCTTATTGACTTTGCACACAAGCCTATAAACATCATATCTGACAGTCACTATGTAGTCCGAGGGCTCTCATGTATTGAAACTGTGCCCTTTATTGGCACCACTAAATCCACTGTGCAGCAATTATTTCTGGCCATACAAACAGCCATTTTAAATCGCAGTCACTCTTGTTATTTTGGGCACATCCGCGCCCACACTAATTTACCTGGGCCTTTAGCTGATGGCAATAGACGGGCAGACGAAGCCACCCGACTTTACCTCGTCGGAGTGCCCGCCGCCCAGGCATCCCATGCCCTACACCACCAAAATGCGCATACTCTCCGACTCCAGTTCAAAATCACCAGAGAGGCGGCTCGTCAAATAGTAAAAGACTGCCCCACATGTCCTGCTCTTACTACTATTCCTCATTATGGAGTCAACCCCCGAGGGCTGCTGCCCAACCATCTGTGGCAAATGGATGTCACCCATATCCCTAGCTTTGGTAGACAAAAATTTGTTCATGTTACAGTGGACACGTATTCAGGCTTTATAATAGCCTCGGCCTTGCCGGGTGAGTCCAGTACTCAAGTTATTGCTCACTGCTTACGCTGCATGGCCATTATAGGACAACCTAAAATAATAAAAACTGATAATGGCCCTGGTTACACTAGCCAGCGTTTTCAGAATTTTTGCGCCCAACTAGGAATTCAGAGCAAGACTGGAATCCCTTACAACCCACAGGGCCAAGGCATAGTCGAGCGTGCGCACAGCACCCTCAAAAATCAATTAATTAGAATAAAAAAGGGGGAGCTGTACCCCCTAACCCCCCAGAATCAGTTAAATCATGCTCTTTTTATTCTTAATTTTTTAATTTTGGATGCTGAAGGCCACTCTGCAGCCCAAAGGCTTTGGCAGCCGAGTTCATCTAAGCACCAAGCCTTGGTGAGATGGAAGGATCCGCTTGATGGGGCTTGGCATGGGCCAGATCCGGTATTAATCTGGGGCCGAGGGCATGTGTGTGTTTTTCCACAGGATGCTGAAGCGCCGCGGTGGCTCCCGGAGAGGCTGGTACGGCATGCGTTCCAGAACGCCCCTGCGCGGCCGAGCTCCATCTCGACGGAACCCAGCGCCCCAGAACTCGGTGACGGAGACCCTCGCGCAACTGACCGACCAGGCGAGGAGGATGCCGTCAACAGCCTTAGACTTTGTCGGTTTCAGATTGGACACATTGGCATGTGAACCTATGGTATCCCAGTAAGATCGCTATGGGAAGCGCCACGAATCCCCCAGAGGGGGTGCCTATCTGTGAACCTGATCTCACCAATCGTACAAAGCAACCACATTGGATGAACTGTAGAGGGAAGCGCCTAAGATAGACACCTCACTTGCAGAAATGGCGCAATCTTGGGTTAATGGAATGAGGGGACATTTCCTCTCAGCAACAGATTGGAAACATGGAATTCTCGGAGTGGCCGGATTGGCTACTCTCGTTGTCCTTAGTTTTTTAATAACACCCTGCATACTGAAAACACTCATGAGAGATATTAAAGTCCTAAAAATAGGACTACATACTCTCCACCTGCATACCCGCCCAAAAACTTTAGAGCCTAAGTCTTTAGTTTAGAAAAGAAAGGGGGAGATGTGGGGAGCCGGCTGGCTGCCCCTCATGAATAGTCTCCCTGGTAGGGTGCTGCCCTGGAGTCTCTCCAGGGGCTCGCCGACCCTAGCGTCGCCTTAGAGAGAAATCTCTGGCACGTTGACCCGCAGGGTGGGTCGGCAGAGCTAGCACCTCTGCCTGGTAGGGTGCTGCCCTGGAGTCTCTCCAGGGGCTCGCCGACCCTAGCGTCGCCTTAGAGAGAAATCTCTGGCACGTTGACCCGCAGGGTGGGTCGGCAGAGCTAGCACCTCTGCCTCCTGTAGCTTAGTTAAGATTACATAGTATCCTTTGCTTTAGGGAGTAGAAACCCTGCACAAAGACCTTGACTTGGAGACAGAGTGTCTAGACAAACAAGAATGTTTGTGCAGAGCAGGAACTGGGTAAAAGGTCACTGTTTTGGGTATGGTGGTCTGGGTGCACTATAAAAAGCTTGTAATCAATAAACTCGGGGCGCAGCCCGGCTCAGCTCAGCTCAGCTCTGCCTTGGCTGTAGCCCTCCCGATCCCATCCTTTTCTATGAGTCTTTCTTTTCTAATCCTCACCCCCTCAATCAGGTCCTCGTTCGCCTGCCGGCTGGCCCCGGCACACTTTCACCATCTTTTATTCAACAGAGTGTTGGAAGTCCTTGCCACAGCGATCAGACAAGGAGAAAACATAAAAGGCATCCAAATTGGAAAGGAGAAATAAAACTGTCACTGTTTGCAGATGACCTGATATTGTATGCTGAGAACACTAAAGAGGTCACCAAAAGACTTCTAGATTTAATAATAAATGAACCCAGCTATGCAGCAGGATGGAAAATTAATGCCCAGAAGTAAATGGCATTTTTAAACAACATTCATGATCTCTCAGAAAGAGAAACTAAAACAAACAAACAAACAAACAAAAACACATTTAACGTGCAACAATAAAATTAAGATACTTAGGAATTAACTTAACCAAAGGGGTGAAAGACGTGTACTTGCAAAACAAATATGTTCAAAAAAGAGATAGAGGAAGATATAAACAAGTGTAAGAATATACCATGCTAATGGATTGCTAGAATCAACCTCATTCAGATGTCCGTACTCCCCAAAGCAATCTATAGATTCAAACTATTCATAAAATACCAATGTCCGATATCACAGACCTAGAAGAAGTAGTGCAAAAATTTAAAGGACACAAAAAGGACAGGACCCCAAATCGCTGCAGCAATTTTGGGAGGAAGAAAAAAGTGGAAGGAATCAAAATAATACATATCAAGATATAGTAAAGCCATTTTAATCGAAACAGAATGGAACTGGCAGAAGAACAGACTTAATGACATAAATGGAACTGAACAGAGAACCCAGGAATTGACCCAACTCATTACACTCAATTGAGATTTTACAAAGGAGGCAGAGCATAGAGTGGAGTAAAGGAAGTCTCTTCAATAAATGGTGTTGGGAAAATTGGACAGGAACTTTCAAAATAATGCAACTAGACCACTATCTTGCACCACACACAAGGATCAACTCCAACTGGATAAAAAACTTAAAGGTAAAACATGAAACCATTAAAAATCCTAGAAGGAAATGGAGGCAGCATGATCTCAGACATCTCTCATTGCAATATGCTTACCAATACACTGCCTAGGGCAATGGAAGCAAAGGAGAAAATAAACAAATGGGACTACAGCAAAATAAAAAGATTCTGCACAAAGATACCATCAACAAAATGCAAAGGGAACTCATTATATGGGAGAACATATTTGCCGATGATACATCTGATAAAGGGTTACTACCCCTAATATTTTAAGAAACACACCTTCACAAGAGGAAGACAAACGATCCAATTAAAAAACGAGCAAAGACCTAAGTAGACACTTCTCCAAAGAGCGCATAAACATGTCCAAGAGACATATGAAAACTGCTCAGTGTCACTAATCACCAGAGAGATGAAAATTAAAACAATAATGGGGTATCACCTGAGGTCTTCCAGAATGGCTATGTTTTCAATAAGTCAATAAACAGAAAGTGCCTGTGAGGGTGTGCAGAAAAGCTCACCCTAGTATACTGCTGGTGGGAATGCAGACTCGTGCAGCCTGTATGGAAAACCTTATGACATAGGAGGTTTTCTCAAAAATTGAAATACAGAACTGCCATTGAACCCAGTGGCCCCACTGCTTGGAATATGTCCTACGAAACCAGGAACATCGATCAGGAAGAATATATAAACCCCTCTGTTCAGAGCAGCACAATTTACAATAGCTCACAGGAATGGGTACATGAATCTGCTTTGATTCTGAGTGACGGTAGACATGCACACTCCTGCATCTTCCTTCAGCTTCCTGCCTGAACATGATGCCACACTGCAGTTCTTCAGACTTTCTGTCTCTTCCCAATGCCGCAGTGGCCTGGCGTCATAGGCTATCCTTCCGAGCCTCAGGGTGTTCATGTGAGAGAAAAATGTCCCAGCTACCTGACAACCCAAGGGGGAGCCCCACTGGCATCTCCTCACATGTCCTCTAAGTGCCTTCTCCTGGTTCCAACATCCTCAAGTAGTCCTTACTGATTTTCTGGCAGAGCAAAAAGTGATCGTCCAGAGACGGCAGGGATCTGACTAAAAATCCAAAAGCAGGGGAACACACCAAGCTCTCTTAGGGCATTGCAAGCAAGCCTCCACCTCAGCAATCCTGTCAGACCCTGCCACGCTGTGGGCAGAGAACTAGTTGAAGTAGTTAAGGCTGCTGTTCTGGTGCCTGGAGCTGTTGGCCCATCGTTCATAATGCTGGCACCACTGAATGCAAGAGGCATAGGATGCACTGTATCCTGCAGCATGAGGAGTGTGTGGAGAAGGGCACATCACCTTTCAAGTTCTATGCACTTCCTGCTGCTGCCCATAGAGAGAGCCTGCTCCCGCCTGTGATGGTAATGAGATACTCCTTCACAGTGGCAGTACTGCATTAGTATGATTTGCTACAAAAGGACAGTTAACCTTGCCATCATCCCTGGCATGTCTGGCTCCCTCCACCTGCAGAAGGAATGTGGGTGGGGGTTAGGGACATCTCACTCCTGGACACCCAAGTGTCCCTGCTTACATGGACAGGTTATATTCTCAAGGCCCCTCCCTTTCCAGCACCAGTACCTGCAACATCACCTTCACATTGATCGTGTGGCTATGAAAGAACTAAAACATGGAGATCTACAAAACAGCCTGGCTTGGCCTGAACCACCTATCTTCTGGCCCCATTCCTTCTGCATAAGAGGCACAGAGGAACACAGAGGTTCCTGGGGTTACAGGTGCCTGCACCCATGCGGTCACACTGATTCCTCACAGGCTTTGATATCCCCACACCCTTGCCTGCACACGGCTTCACAGGATACCCTGATTCACGCACGTCACACGTTCCTGCCTCTGATGGAGGACTTGGGCATGCCCACACCATTTTGGGCTACTAAAACAGCTCTTCCAAACTGTGACTGGACAGAGGGCATCACGCTACTCAGCCCCGCCCCTCACTGTCAGCCTCAGTGTATGGGCCTCAGAACTGTGGTGAAACATTCCTGAGGAAGCTCTATGTTACCCGAGCATTTGCAGCTTTCCCAGGGTTTGGTGTCTGGGGGGCTCTTGCTTACGGCTACTCACGTTTCCCACTTCAGAATCCATTTTCTCTACCGCTTTCCCACAGATCCACAGTGACCCCTAGTAATATCCACAGGGAGAAATGCCCGGGACATTACAGGCTGCCCAGTCTGTGGGATATCTGAGGCTGAAGTGACAGGCAAAGGGAAGAACTGTGGCTGGAGAGGACTGTAGCCTACATTCTGGTAGAGTTGGGTGATCAGGATAACTACGGCCAAGATACAGTCTCAATCTGACTCCTTTTACATCAGTTCTCTTGTTTTTGTTTCCATTACTCTTGCTCTTTCTGTCTTTTCCTCATTCTGACTCTTTCTTCCATCTACCCATTGGGTTTCAGTGACCGGTAGAAAGAACGACTTGATGCTGCCTAAGTGTTTCTTCATTGCAGGAGAAAGGCTCGGTCTGAAGGAACAAAGTAAATAAACAATCATATTCACACGAGGCCATTGTTATGTGAGGAAATGTAATACCGTAAAAAATGCACAAGATGTACTGGCTGTGGACACCATGGTCCAGAGATTGCCCAACACAACTTCACGTACATGCCTGTGCCTCTGTGTGTGTTGTGTGTGAGGGCTATAGAACACTCTGCATCTTATTGTCCCTCTGGTCATTTACCCTTCCAGCTGGGGATTCGACCACAAGTGAACCTAATATCCAGACTGACTGCTCACATGCCTTTGCTCTCTTCCCCACAACTCCTACATGCAATTTATACTCCCACTGGCTAAGTGTGGTTCTGAATCCTGGGCTCAGAGGATGATTCTCGCAGCAAATACAGTGCTCTCATACTTCTAGGGAGGGCTTCTGCTTCAAGTGTGAAATGCACTGGGAAGCCTCCCACCGCTTTGCCTGCTGTCAATGTGTGAGCTGACCTCCGACAGAAAGGAACCTGGAAATCCATCATCCTTTCGGAGCTCGCAGTGGACATTCAGGCCCTTGCTCCCAAATCCCTTTCCTTGAGCTTCCTTATGTCCCTGGGTCCATTAGTATCACCCACTTCAATGGACTTACTCTTAGTTCTCCCTCCTCCCCAGCCTCCAGCACACAGAAAGAATTCTGTCTTCTCATACTGTCCTAAAGCATAACAACTTAACCGCCACTGCCACTGCACAGGCCCAGCCCTCACAGGCAATGGTCATTCACAGGCAGCCAGTTGTAATGCCCCAAACTAGGGACAAACACCACAGAGACAGACGCTATTGATGCTCTTGATTTATGTGTTCCAAGAACACACGACAAACAGACAAACAGAGCTGATGCTCCTGCTTTAACTTTCCATTTCATACCATGCTCCCGATCTCTCTGTGACTGAATACCTGGTCACACAGACATTCTGCTCCATTGTCCTGTGCAGGAACATAATGTCTGCTTGAAAACACATACTCATGTCAAAACCTTCTTATGTGCACTTCTCTATTTGAAGGAAAATGGATGGTCCCTCCTATTTAACTCACACTGTGGGAGATACCCTAACACAATAATTGACTATCATCTCCTAGCAAAATTCCTAAAGAGTATAGTATAATTACTGGTGGCCCTAACATGAAGAGTCGGTCATTGCTGAAATTAGGATCTCTTAAATTTCCTGCTGCCTTGTGTTGGATGCATCACACCACACCACCTTTTTAATGAGCAATGACCTCAGGATCACCCAGTTAGGAATTTGGACACACCTAAGGAAATATTTGATGGTTGCAATGATCCATAAAAGGAAGTGGTGGCACAGCAGCCTCAGCCTTTGTATGAAAAGACTCCTGGACAAGTGTGGGAAGGGTCAGAGGAAGGACATCATGGGAGCCTCCATTTAAGGAATAGTAGACGGGCCTAAGGGTGAGGGAGGTGGCCTGGAGCGAGAGTTCAGAGGAGTGGGTCAATGAATCTGCTTTGATGCTGAATGATTTTGCACATGCACACTTCCTCATTTTACATCAGGTGTCCCTGTCTGAATATAATTCCCACTGCAGTGCTACATACTTCCTTTCTCAACCTGATTCTCTGAGGACCTGACATAACAGGCTCTACTCCTCCCAGTATCAGGGCGTCCATGAGAGAAAGCAATGACCCAGCTACCTAGCAAACTAGGGGCGAGTGTCCAGGAACAGTCCCCCTCACCTGTACTCCTCTACCTTCACTCTCCTGGGGCCAAGCTCCTCGCACAGTACTTGAGATGATTAGACCACACTTCTATTACTGATGTTCTAGTAGGGCAAACAGGACTAGTCAGAAGAAGCCAGGGATCTCACTTTACGAACCCAAGAGGTAGGGGAACCCAAAGCTCTCCTTCTGCATTGCCACCGAGGCCCAACCTCAGTATCCTGTCATATCCTTCCAGGTCGCAGCATTTTTCTCCTAAATAACATTGTCGGGAATGCTGGAAAGGCATTCTCACGCTTATCCAATAGATGGCAGCTTTTCGTTTCAAATCATGTTATTGGGGATGTTGGCAATTCATTCTCATGCTTGTCAAAACATGGCAGCTTTTTTTTACAAATAAAGTTACTGAGCAGGCTGGCAATGCATATCCACACTTGTCCACGAGATGGCAGCATGACTTCACATGTCATTTCATTCGGGATGGTACCACTGCATTCCCTCGTTTCTCCACCAGGTGGCAGCACTTTTCCACCAAATGATTTCATTGGGCATGCACGGTAGGCATGCTCAGGTATGCCCAAGAGTTGTTTGCATTTACCTCAAAATGTCATTTCTTTCGTGATGCTGGAAATGGATTCTCATTCTTGAACAGTCACAGCATGCAGTTATGTCCGCACGTGCCAAAAGGCGGCTTCTAACAGAAAAATACAGTTTGCACATACTTCTACAAAGGGAATTTGGTTTAACTGTGAAATGAACGTAAAACCCCGGCCTGGTTCCCTGCTGTCTCCCTAAAGCGAGGGTATGGCAAACGCATCATCCTTTATAACTTATCACTGCAAATTCCGACCCTTGCACACAAGGCCTTTCCTTGAACTCCCTTATCACCCAAGGGAAAATGGTAAACTCTATTGGACTTTCACTGATTTCTTAATCCACCACAGTCTCTACCACACAGAAAGAATTTTGGCTTCTGATACCATCAGAAAACACAACTTAGCCACTTCTGCAATTGTAAAGGCCATGCATTCACGGGGCGGGTAATTCAGAGAGTCCATTGTCAAGGCAAACAATACATAAACAGGCACATTAGATGCTCTCGCTTTATCTTGCCATTTATTCCATGTGCTGCATATATCCATGGCTGAATGCCTTTCCACAGGGACATTCTGCACCTAATTTCTACGCAGGAAAAGAATCTTTGCTTGAAACACCTTTTAATCTGAAAAAGCTTAGCACGTGCACTACTTATATTGGAAGGTCCCTCCTATAGTTCTCACACGTTAAATACGTGCAGTTAACACAGCAAATCTGGTATCATCTCCTCTGAGGATAATCAAAAAGTATTTAAAAATCATGTCAAGCCCAAACCTGACAAAGTTGGAATCTCTTCCGTTTTCTCCAGCCATGCATTCAACAGTTCCCACCACAACTTGGTTGTAATGGGCAGTGTACCCAGGAAGGCCAGCGATACAATTCAGGAAATACATGGTGGTTGTGATGATCAATAGAGGGATGTGGTGGCACAGCAGCCTCAGCATTTTCATGAAGGAGGATACTGGAAAATTGTGGAGGGGGTTCTAGGAAGCACATCACAGAACTTCTCTTTAATGCATGGTAGGCAGGCCTGAGGGTGGTGTTGGTGACCTGAGGTGTGAGATCAGAGAAATAGGCCAAAGAATCTACTTTCATTCTGAGTGACAGAGGAAACAGACATGACCTCATCATCCTTCAGCCTCCCCCAAGTGAACATGATTGGCACTGCGGTGCTCAGAACTTCCAGCCTCATCCTCATACCGTGATGATGTCACAGGCTGTATTTCTCCCAGCTTCAGTGTGTTCATGTGAGAAAACAATGTCCCAGCTCCCTGGCAATCCAGAGGCAAGTGAAGAGTTGGTCTCTGCTCACCTGTTATCATCTATGTCCCCTCTCCTGATGCCAACATACACTCATAGTTCTCACTGTTGATCTGGAAAGGAAAAATGGGCTCCACAGGAGAGGGCAGGCGTCTAAACCACAAACCCAAAAAGCAGGGGATCACACCAAGCTCTCTAATGGCATTTCCTGCAAGGACCCACCTAAGCAATCCTGTCAGATCCCGAAACATGGTGATCAGAGACGAAGTTGAAGAAGTGAATGCTGCTGTTCTGCCTGCAGTTGTAGGCCTGTCGTTCATACTGCAGGTACCACTGAATGTGAGTGGAATGGGTCACCCTGTATCCTGCAGCTTGAGGAGTGTGTGGAGAGGAACCTGTCACCTTCCAACTTGGACACACTTCTTGCCGCAGGCCATGCAGGGAGCCTCCTCTCTCCTGTGATGGTTATGAGAGGATCCTTCACAATCACAGTATCGTGGATGTAGGGGTTTTTGTGAAAGAGCAGCACAGTCTTGCAGCGATTGCTGCCATGCCAGGCTTCCTTCACCTGCAAAAGGATAGTGGATCCGGTTTAGGGTGATAACTTATTCCAGAACTCCCGCCTATTCCTTCCTGCAGGGATAGGATTTTTTCACAAGCTCTCTACCTCCCCAGCCGTGGTCTGCACAGCCTGACCTTCAGATTGATCATGTGGCTGAGCATGGTTTCATCTTGGTCACTGATAATGGCTGACAATTCCAGATTGTTGACAAATTGCAGCAGGTCAAAACGCCTGCACGCTGCAAGCTGAACATGAAACAGCTACAAAAAGGAGCAGATCCTTAAAGCAGCTTGGATTGCTCCCACCTCTCTAACCCCTAGCCCAGCTCCTTCACCATAAGATGCAAAAAGAGAGCACAGTGGTTCTTGTGGGCTCCATGTGTTTATACACACACGGGCACACTGTTTTCCTGACAGCCTTTGACCTCGCCTACATACTTGCCTGCTGAGTGCTTAACAGGATACCTTTATTTGAGGACATCACTCATTCCTGCCTCTCACTGACTTGGATATACAGAGGACTTGGACACGCAGCCCCCCTCGAGTGCAGCATTACCCCAAGAAGAACCTGAGTGACACAGAGCAGTGTGGAGGCAATGGCCCTTGTTCTGCGCATGAGTCTGATCTGGGACGGCGCTCCTGAAGCCCAGGGAGAGTTTTTGTGGTACTGGTGAGATAAAAGGGTGTCTCTGAGATTTTGGATCACACTGTTCTCACTATCCTGAGCTTCACTCCAATGTGTCTATTTGATTCTGAGCTACCGATCCCCACTAATACATTTCTCATGCACTAGGGCAGGCATATTGCGTTCCCTTCTGTAGAGTCAAGGATACACTATTGACTCAGCATCTGGCAATGCACTGAACGTTTGTGCTTTTCAGTTCTAAACAGGGCTGCCGCCGCTGCCAGGTACTGGGCTTGAGCCAGCAGAAGGATCTGCTCACTTGTAAGTTCACGGGCTACATTCCTAACTTAAGTGCCCGGAGCACATCCAGTGGGGACCAGGTGCACTTCCCACTGAGCCAATCCTCTTCGTGCTCCTGCTCGACTGGCTCTTCTTGTGGATGTTTTGTTTCTATCTGTGCCTGAGGCTCAACATCAACCACTACCTTCATGACTTTTATGGCGTCCTCTCACCCAGGACAAACTGCTCCCTGCCAATTAATTCCTCCTCAATCAATTCCTTCTCCTCTCCCTGCTCCACCCTGTCTGGCCCTTGTAGAAACTCATGATACATTTCCTCTGCCAAAGCATAACTTACCCACTTCTGCAACTGTAAGGCCCAGCCCTCCCAGGGACTGGTCGATCATTCCAAGGCAGCCAATCGTAAGGCTCAAACCAACACACAAACAACAGTCAGACAGACAGACAGACAGACAGACAGACACGGTACTTGCTCTTAATTTATCTTTCTAACTACATGCCATGCTCTGGATGTCTCCGCATCTCAATGCTTTCCCACGGGGACATTCTGCATCTATTTCCTGTGCAGGGAAACAATGTTTGCTTGAAAACACATATTTCGCTGAGAAAGCTTCTCATGTGCATGACTCTTCTTTGAAGTAAAATGGACAGTCCCTCCTATTTATCTCACAGTGTGGGAGGTCCCCTGAACACAACAAACCTCCTATTGTCTCCTCTGACTATTACTAAAGAATACTGAATAATCCCCAATCTGTAAAATGGGTCACTGCCGCCAGTGGGATCTCTTAAGTTTCCACCAGCCCTGTGTTCAACATGTGCCGCCACAACCCGTTTATAACGGGCAGTGTTTTCAGGATGACCTGTGGAGGAATAAGGAGACACTTAAGGAAATATATGGTGGTTGTGATGATCAATAGAGGCAAGTGGTTCCAGAGCAGCCTCAGCCTTTGCATTCTCATGCTGAAACACCACGTGGCAGCATTTTCTCCTCAAATGGTATTATTGCAGATGCTCACTCTGAATTCTTACTTTTGTCCAGAGGCGGCAGAAAGTTTCTTACCAACGATTGTTCTGGGGATGCTGGCAATGCATTCTCACACTTTTCCACCAGGTGTCGGCATGATTTCACGAGTAATTTTATTGGGGATGCTGGAAAAGCATTCACAATTCCATTCAACAGGTGGAAACATTTTCAACAGGATGAATCCATTGGTGAACTCGTGGATGCATTCTCACGTTTACCCACCAGGTGGCAGTATTGTTCGAACTGAGGATCATAGTTGGGATGCTTGTGGAGATGCAGAAGATGCATTTTCTCGTTTGTCCACCAGGTGGTGGCATTTTGACACCACGAGATTTTATTGGCTATGCTGACAATGGAAGCTAATGTGTGTCAAGCAGGCAGCAGAATTATTTTACCGCACGATTTCGCTGGAGATGCTTGCAATGGTTCTATATTTATCAGTTGGCGTCAATATTCCACTAGTGAATATCAGGAATGTTCTGGAAGTGCATTCTCACGCTTTTCCACCAGGTGGCAGAATTTTCCCACAACGTGCTTTTACTGAGGATGCTGGCAAGGCATTCCCACGTTTTTGTCTACAGCTGTCTGCATTTTCCCTCCACTGTCCCATTTTGGGGAAACTGGCAATGCATTTTGGCGCTGAAACATGAGATGGCAGCATTTTTCCACCAACGATTCTGTTTGAGATGCTGGCAATGCTTTCCCACGTTTGTCTTAACACGTTTGTGGAAGCATTTTTACTACCAAATTATATTATTGGGGGTGTTGAAAATTCAGTCTCAAGTTTGAAAAAGACTTGGCTACATTTTCCACAAATGTGATTATTTTGTGGATGTTGACAAGGCATTCTCACGTTTTAACAGCCATTGAACCTACTTTCCCAAAAATGATTCTATTGGGAATAGTGGCATGGCACTTTCACTTTTGTTCAATAGCTGGCAACACTTTCACCACAAAGTATCGTTTGGGGAATGCTGGAAGCACGTTCGTCCAACGTACTTCGTAGAAGTACTTTTCCACAAAATGATTTTATTGCGGATGCGGGCAATGCATTCTTCAGTCTCTCAAACAAGAGGCCACATTTTCCACCAAACGATTACTTTGGTTGTGCTGGCAATGCATTCCCACATCTGTCCACAAGGTGGCCACTTTTGTTTACCAAGGGATTTTCCTGAGAACGCTGGCAATGCATTCCCTTGCTCGAATACCAGGTGACAGCATTTTCTCCACAAGTGATCTTATTGGAGATGCTGTAACTGCATTTTCACATTTGTAGAAAGGTGACTGGTTTCTTATTTACAAATGATTGTTTTAAGGCTGCTGGCAATTCCTTCTGACACTCAAACACCAGGTGCAGTATTTTCCCACCAAATGATATTATTGAGGATCCTGGCACTGCATGCTCCTCCTTGGAGAACAAGTGGCAGCTATTTTCCACCATGTAACTTCACTGGGGCTTCTGGCGATGCATTTTCACTCTTGTCCAATAGGTGGAAGCATTTTCCCACAAGTGATTTCACTGGGGATGCTGGCAATGAACACTCACACAAGTCGACAAGATAAGGGCATTTTTCCCACAAGAGATTTTCATTGTGAATCTTGGCAATGTATTTTCAAATGTGTCCGCCATTTGGCAGCCAGCATCATCTCAGAAGGGATTTTCATGAGGATGCGGGCAACGCATTCTCACACTTGTCAAACATGTGGCGGCCTTTTTCCAACAACTGATATTATTGGGGCTGCTGGCAATGCATTGTGAAGCCTGTTTACAACAAGCCCGCATTTTTCCACCAAATGTTATTATTGCACATAAAGGCAATGGTTTCTCCCGCTTGTCCACCCGTCGGCACCTTGACATCACAAGTGATTTTGTTTGGTAAGCTGAGAATGCATTCTTACGTTTGTTCAGCCAGTTGCGGAATTTTTCCACCAAGCGACTTTATTGCTGCTGGCTGTACATTCTCACGTTTGTCCAACTATTCGCCGCAGTTTTCCCCTAAAGTGATATTGTGTGTGTGGGTGTGGATGTTGGTTTTGAATTCTCACACGTGGACATTGGCTATCAGAATTTTAGGCCCAAATCACTTTATTGTGATTCCAGAGCATGCGTTCTCACTCTTGTCCACCAGTTGGCACCTTGATCTCAGTAGGGGTTTCATTGGGGATTCTGGGAAATCATTCATACAGTCCTTTAGCACCTGGTGGCCTTTTTCTCAAAGAGTGATTTTGTTGGGGATGCAGTCAATGCATGCTTCACCTTGTCCACCAGGGGCAGAATATTTCCACCAAGTTTTTTTCAAAGGGGATGCGTTTAATGCTCTCCCACTTACCTCCACAAGGTGGCAGCATTTTTAAAACAAATGCTTTTCTTGGGAATGCCGGGAATGCTCTCTCACATTTGTAAACAATGTCAGGTAATTTCTCATCAAACGTTTATACGGGAGATGCCTGAAATACATTATCACCTTTTATTCAAAGGGGCAGCATTTTTTCAACCAAATAATTTTACAGGGGCTGGCAATGGATGCTCACGTTTGTCCCACACTTGGCAGCATTTGTCCCAGAGAAAGTTTTTTTGCGGGGATGCGTGGCAGCGTTTTGCCCCAAATGATTTTATTGAGGATGCCTGCAAGGCAGTCTCAGGTCTCTACATGAGGTCGCAGTAGTTTTCAACCACATGATTGGATTGGGGATACTATCAGCGCATTCTCACCCTTTTGCATTTTGCCGACAGAGAGGTTTTGTGGTGATTCTGACAATACATTCTCAGACTTATCTGAGAATTGGCAGTATTTCCGTACAAATGACCTTACTGGGGATGCTGGCAATGTATTCTCACGATTGTCCCCGGAGGACAGCATTTTCAATCAAATAATTTTATGGGAGATGCTACGCAGCCATTCTTGCACTTGTCAACCAGAAGGCAGGTTTTCCACAGTATGATTTTATTGGGCATGCTGGCACTGCATTCGTAATCTTTTTCATAGGTGGCAAAACTTTCCCAAAAACTTATTATTTGGGGGATACTGGCAATGAATTGTCATTCTCAAGCATCCGTTGGCAGCATTTTTTAGCTAATGATTTTGTTGGGGATGCTCGCCGTGCGTTTTCCTATTTGTCGACCAGTGCACCTGGTGCCCGCTGGAGGTGCTCCAGGCACATAAGTTAGAGATGGAGAATATGGACTTGCAAGGAAGCAGAGCCTAACGGAAAATCTTGATAATGCATTGCCAGATTTCTCAGTAAAATCCCTGTGAGAGCTCAGTTCCGTATTATGTTCGAACGTTGGAAGCAAATGCCAGGATCCCCAATAAAATTGTTTGGGTCAAAGATGCCGCTTCCATGTGGGCAAGCGTAAGACTGCCTTGACGTTATTCCCAATAAAATCATTCTAGGAACAGTGCTGCCTCTTAATGGATAATCTTGAGAATGCATTTTCAGCATCTACAAAATAATCACCAGAGTGAACATAGAGGCCATCGGCTGGACAAATGTAAGAATGCCTTCTGAGCCTACCAAATAAACTTGCATAAATGTCCAGTGTTGGGTCCTAAAAAATGATGGATTTCTAAGTATCCTCCCTGTAGGGAGTCGGTCACACATTAGGAACAGGCAACCAGGTGGGAGACTTCACAGTTGAACCAAAGTCCCTCTCTAGAAGTATGACTGCACAGTGTTTTGCTGAGAGAATCAGTCTCTGAGGCCGAAGATCCCAAGCGACATTTAGCAAGGGGTGGAATAAGGTGCACAGATACCTGTGGCGAATTGAGTCAAGGCGTGTGGGAAGTCAGAAGTGTATTAGGTTCATTTGGGCAAGAATCCCCTGCTGGAAGAGTAAATGAGCAGAGGGACAATAAGAAGGAGAGTGTGCCACAGCCCGCACACACAAGCACACACAAGCACACACACACACATGCACACACACAGAGGCAAAGGCATGGACATGAATTTGTGTTGGGCAATCTCTGGACTATGATGTCCACAGTCAGTACACCTTGCCCGTTTTTGACACTTTTTACGTTTCCTCAAATGGAAATGGCCTCCTGTGAATATGATTGTTTATTGACTTTGTTCCTTCAGACCAAGCCCTTGTGCAACCAACTAATCCTTAAGCAATATCAAGTCATCCTTGCTACTCGTCACTGAAACCCAAGGAGTGGATGAGAGAAAGTCAGAATGAGAGAAAGACCAAAAGAGCAAAAGCAATGGAAACAAATAAAAAGTTACTAATCTAAAAGGAGTCAGACTGAGACCTTATCTTGGCGGTAATAATCCTGATGATCCAACTCTACCAGAATGTAGGCTACAGTCCTCTCCAGCCACAGTTCTTCCCTTTGACTCTCACTTCAGTCTCAGATATCCCTTATACTGGAATAGCCTCTACTGCCCGGGCATTTCTCCCTGTGGATATTACCAGGGGTCCCTGTGGATGTGTGGGAAGTGTTAAAGAAAACGAATTCTGAAGTGGGAAACGTGAGTTGCCTTAAGAAAGAGCCCACTAGACACCGAACCGAAGGAAACCTAAAGATGCTAAGGCAAAATAGGACTTCCTCAGGAATGTTTCTCTACAGGTACAAGGCCCATACACTGAGGCTCACAGTGAGGGGCGGGGCTGAATACGATGATGCCTGCTGTAGTCTCACAGTTTGGAAGAAATGTTTCAGAAGCCCAACAGCAAAGGGGAGCGAGTGGGGTGTCCAGGAGCCTTTTCCACGCTACGTGACCACATCCCAAGCCCCTGTCTGTAGGCTCAGTGAGACCACACTGAGCACAGCAAGAACCCATATCCGGACCTGAAGTGTCTGTCTTTACTGTATGGCTTATTCTTGACCCTTTGGTCAAATATTAATTGACCATGATGGCATGGGTCAATTTCAGGATTCTGTACTTTTCCATTGATCTATGTGCCTGTTCCTGTGCCAGAAGCAGGTTGTTCTGATCACAGTGGCTTTGCCCTACAGCAGGATATTCAGTAATGTGATCCTACAACTCTGTTCTTTCTCAAGAATACTGTGGGTGCACGGGGTCTTTTTTGGTTTCCTATAAATTTTCGAAACATTTTTTCCAGCTCTGTGAAACACACTGTTGGGATTGATGACAATTGTGTTGAATTTATAGATTGTTTTGGGTAGCATGGATATTTTGATAATGTTAATTCTTTCAGTCTATAATTCTTTCACTCCTTTGTATCTTCCTCTATTTCTTTTTTCAATGTCCTGTTTCTGAATACAAGTCTTTTACATTCTTCTTTGACTTTACTCCTAGGTGTCTTATTTTTTCAGTTGCAATGGTAAATGGTATAGTCTTTTCTAAGAGTTCATAATCGGTGTAAAAAAAATGCCATCAATGTGTTGATGTTAATTTTGCTTCCAGCTTCCTTCCAATACTCAGTGAGGAAGAATCAGGCATGCTGAACACGTTGATAAAAACTGGTGAAATTGGAACAATGATTTTTTTAAAAATGCCCAAGAAAAAAAGGGCCAGGCCCAGACAGTTTCAGAGGGGAGTTTTATCAAACATTCAAAAAATAATTCAAATTGTTCCAAAAAGTCCGAGAGGAACAAACACTCCCAAGCTCTTTTTAGGCAGCCTGAATAATCCCAACTACAAAACCAGGTAAAGACCTTGCAAAGAAAGAATTACAGGCCAATATCCGTGATAAACAGAGATGCTAAAATCTTCAAACAAATATTAGCAAATTGGATCGAGCAATATGTTAAACAGATCGTACCCCATGACCAAGTGGTGTTTATTCCAGGGATGCAAGTTTGGTACAGTATTCACAAATCTATAAATGTGATGCATCACAGGAACCATTTGACAAACAAAAATCTCATGATCATCTCAGTATGTGCAGAAAGAGCAACAAAACCCAGCGCCCATTTTTGATAAAAACTCTCAGCACAGTGGGAATAGAGGGATCATGCCTAAACACATTAAAGTCCTTATAGGACAAACCTTCAGTCACCTTCATACTCAATGGGCAAAAACTAAAACATATCCCCTAATAAGAGGAACAAGACAGGGACGTCCACTTTCACCATCTTTTATTCAACAGAGTGTTGGAAGTCCTTGCCACAGCGATCAGACAAGGAGAAAACATAAAAGGCATCCAAATTGGAAAGGAGAAATAAAACTCTCACTGTTTGCAGAAGACCTGATATTGTATGCTGAGAACACTAAAGATGTCACCAAAAGACTTCTAGATTTAATAATAAATGAATTCAGCTATGCAGCAGGATAGAAAATTAATGCCCAGAAGTAAATGGCATTTTTAAACAACATTCATGATCTCTCAGAAAGAGAAACTAAAACAAACAAACAAACAAACAAAACACATTTAACGTGCAACAATAAAATTAAGATACTTAGGAATTAACTTAACCAAAGGGGTGAAACACGTGTTCTTGCAAAACAAATATGTTCAAAAAAGAGATAGAGGAAGATATAAACAAGTGGAAGAATATACCATGCTAATGGATTGCTAGAATCAACCTCATTCAAATGTGCGTACTCCCCAAAGCAATCTATAGATTCAAACTATTCATAAAATACCAATGTCCGATATCACAGACCTAGAAGAAGTAGTGCAAATATTTAAAGGACACAAAAAGGACAGGACCCCAAATCGCTGCAGCAATTTTGGGAGGAAGAAAAAAGTGGAAGGAATCAAAATAATACATATCAAGATATAGTAAAGCCATTTTAATCGAAACAGAATGGAACTGGCAGAAGAACAGACTTAATGACATAAATGGGACTGAACAGAGAACCCAGGAATTGACCCAACTCTTTACACTCAATTGAGATTTTACAAAGGAGGCAGAGCATACAGTGGAGTAAAGGAAGTCTCTTCAATAAATGGTGTTGGGAAAATTGGACAGGAACTTTCAAAATAATGCAACTAGACCACTATCTTGCACCACACACAAGGATCAACTCCAACTGGATAAAAAACTTAAAGGTAAAACATGAAACCATTAAAAATCCTAGAAGGAAATGGAGGCAGCATGATCTCAGACATCTCTCATTGCAATATGCTTACCAATACACTGCCTAGGGCAATGGAAGCAAAGGAGAAAATAAACAAATGGGACTACAGCAAAATAAAAAGATTCTGCACAAAGAAACCATCAACAAAATGCAAAGGGAACTCATTATATGGGAGAACATATTTGCCGATGATACATCTGATAAAGGGTTACTACCCCTAATATTTTAAGAAACACACCTTCACAAGAGGAAGACAAACGATCCAATTAAAAAACGAGCAAAGACCTAAGTAGACACTTCTCCAAAGAGCGCATAAACATGTCCAAGAGACATATGAAAACTGCTCAGTGTCACTAATCACCAGAGAGATGAAAATTAAAACAATAATGGGGTATCACCTGAGGTCTTCCAGAATGGCTATGTTTTCAATAAGTCAATAAACAGAAAGTGCCTGTGAGGGTGTGCAGAAAAGCTCACCCTAGTATACTGCTGGTGGGAATGCAGACTCGTGCAGCCTCTATGGAAAACATTATGACATAGGAGGTTTTCTCAAAAATTGAAATACAGAACTGCCATTGAACCCAGTGGCCCCACTGCTTGGAATATGTCCTACGAAACCAGGAACATCGATCAGGAAGAATATATAAACCCCTCTGTTCAGAGCAGCACAATTTACAATAGCTCACAGGAATGGGTACATGAATCTGCTTTGATTCTGAGTGACAGTAGACATGCACACTCCTGCATCTTCCTTCAGCTTCCTGCCTGAACATGATGCCACACTGCAGTTCTTCAGACTTTCTGTCTCTTCCCAATGCCGCAGTGGCCTGGCGTCATAGGCTATCCTTCCGAGCCTCAGGGTGTTCATGTGAGAGAAAAATGTCCCAGCTACCTGACAACCCAAGGGGGAGCCCCACTGGCATCTCCTCACATGTCCTCTAAGTGCCTTCTCCTGGTTCCAACATCCTCAAGTAGTCCTTACTGATTTTCTGGCAGAGCAAAAAGTGATCGTCCAGAGACGGCAGGGATCTGACTAAAAATCCAAAAGCAGGGGAACACACCAAGCTCTCTTAGGGCATTGCAAGCAAGCCTCCACCTCAGCAATCCTGTCAGACCCTGCCACGCTGTGGGCAGAGAACTAGTTGAAGTAGTTAAGGCTGCTGTTCTGGTGCCTGGAGCTGTTGGCCCATCGTTCATAATGCTGGCACCACTGAATGCAAGAGGCATAGGATGCACTGTATCCTGCAGCATGAGGAGTGTGTGGAGAAGGGCACATCACCTTTCAAGTTCTATGCACTTCCTGCTGCTGCCCATAGAGAGAGCCTGCTCCCGCCTGTGATGGTAATGAGATACTCCTTCACAGTGGCAGTACTGCATTAGTATGATTTGCTACAAAAGGACAGTTAACCTTGCCATCATCCCTGGCATGTCTGGCTCCCTCCACCTGCAGAAGGAATGTGGGTGGGGGTTAGGGACATCTCACTCCTGGACACCCAAGTGTCCCTGCTTACATGGACAGGTTATATTCTCAAGGCCCCTCCCTTTCCAGCACCAGTACCTGCAACATCACCTTCACATTGATCGTGTGGCTATGAAAGAACTAAAACATGGAGATCTACAAAACAGCCTGGCTTGGCCTGAACCACCTATCTTCTGGCCCCATTCCTTCTGCATAAGAGGCACAGAGGAACACAGAGGTTCCTGGGGTTACAGGTGCCTGCACCCATGCGGTCACACTGATTCCTCACAGGCTTTGATATCCCCACACCCTTGCCTGCACACGGCTTCACAGGATACCCTGATTCACGCACGTCACACGTTCCTGCCTCTGATGGAGGACTTGGGCATGCCCACACCATTTTGGGCTACTAAAACAGCTCTTCCAAACTGTGACTGGACAGAGGGCATCACGCTACTCAGCCCCGCCCCTCACTGTCAGCCTCAGTGTATGGGCCTCAGAACTGTGGTGAAACATTCCTGAGGAAGCTCTATGTTACCCGAGCATTTGCAGCTTTCCCAGGGTTTGGTGTCTGGGGGGCTCTTGCTTACGGCTACTCACGTTTCCCACTTCAGAATCCATTTTCTCTACCGCTTTCCCACAGATCCACAGTGACCCCTAGTAATATCCACAGGGAGAAATGCCCGGGACATTACAGGCTGCCCAGCCTGTGGGATATCTGAGGCTGAAGTGACAGGCAAAGGGAAGAACTGTGGCTGGAGAGGACTGTAGCCTACATTCTGGTAGAGTTGGGTGATCAGGATAACTACGGCCAAGATACGGTCTCAATCTGACTCCTTTTACATCAGTTCTCTTGTTTTTGTTTCCATTACTCTTGCTCTTTCTGTCTTTTCCTCATTCTGACACTTTCTTCCATCTACCCATTGGGTTTCAGTGACCCGTAGAAAGAACGACTTGATGCTGCCTAAGGGTTTCTTCATTGCAGGAGAAAGGCTCGGTCTGAAGGAACAAAGTAAATAAACAATCATATTCACACGAGGCCATTGTTATGTGAGGAAATGTAATACCGTAAAAAATGCACAAGATGTACTGGCTGTGGACACCATGGTCCAGAGATTGCCCAACACAACTTCACGTACATGCCTGTGCCTCTGTGTGTGTTGTGTGTGAGGGCTATAGAACACTCTGCATCTTATTGTCCCTCTGGTCATTTACCCTTCCAGCTGGGGATTCGACCCCAAGTGAACCTAATATCCAGACTGACTGCTCACATGCCTTTGCTCTCTTCCCCACAACTCCTACATGCAATTTATACTCCTACTGGCTAAGTGTGGTTCTGAATCCTGGGCTCAGAGGATGATTCTCGCAGCAAATACAGTGCTCTCATACTTCTAGGGAGGGCTTCTGCTTCAAGTGTGAAATGCACTGGGAAGCCTCCCACCGCGTTGCCTGCTGTCAATGTGTGAGCTGACCTCCGACAGAAAGGAACCTGGAAATCCATCATCCTTTCGGAGCTCGCAGTGGACATTCAGGCCCTTGCTCCCAAATCCCTTTCCTTGAGCTACCTTATGTCCCTGGGTCCATTAGTATCACCCACTTCAATGGACTTACTCTTAGTTCTCCCTCCTCCCCAGCCTCCAGCACACAGAAAGAATTCTGTCTTCTCATACTGTCCTAAAGCATAACAACTTAACCGCCACTGCCACTGCACTGGCCCAGCCCTCACAGGCAATGGTCATTCACAGGCAGCCAGTTGTAATGCCCCAAACTAGGGACAAACACCACAGAGACAGACGCTATTGATGCTCTTGATTTATGTGTTCCAAGAACACACGACAAACAGACAAACAGAGCTGATGCTCCTGCTTTAACTTTCCATTTCATACCATGCTCCCGATCTCTCTGTGACTGAATACCTGGTCACACAGACATTCTGCTCCATTGTCCTGTGCAGGAACATAATGTCTGCTTGAAAACACATACTCATGTCAAAACCTTCTTATGTGCACTTCTCTATTTGAAGGAAAATGGATGGTCCCTCCTATTTAACTCACACTGTGGGAGATACCCTAACACAATAATTGACTATCATCTCCTAGCAAAATTCCTAAAGAGTATAGTATAATTACTGGTGGCCCTAACATGAAGAGTCGGTCATTGCTGAAATTAGGATCTCTTAAATTTCCTGCTGCCTTGTGTTGGATGCATCACACCACACCACCTTTTTAATGAGCAATGACCTCAGGATCACCCAGTTAGGAATTTGGACACACCTAAGGAAATATTTGATGGTTGCAATGATCCATAAAAGGAAGTGGTGGCACAGCAGCCTCAGCCTTTGTATGAAAAGACTCCTGGACAAGTGTGGGAAGGGTCAGAGGAAGGACATCATGGGAGCCTCCATTTAAGGAATAGTAGACGGGCCTAAGGGTGAGGGAGGTGGCCTGGAGCGAGAGTTCAGAGGAGTGGGTCAATGAATCTGCTTTGATGCTGAATGATTTTGCACATGCACACTTCCTCATTTTACATCAGGTGTCCCTGTCTGAATATAATTCCCACTGCAGTGCTACATACTTCCTTTCTCAACCTGATTCTCTGAGGACCTGACATAACAGGCTCTACTCCTCCCAGTATCAGGGCGTCCATGAGAGAAAGCAATGACCCAGCTACCTAGCAAACTAGGGGCGAGTGTCCAGGAACAGTCCCCCTCACCTGTACTCCTCTACCTTCACTCTCCTGGGGCCAAGCTCCTCGCACAGTACTTGAGATGATTAGACCACACTTCTATTACTGATGTTCTAGTAGGGCAAACAGGACTAGTCAGAAGAAGCCAGGGATCTCACTTTACGAACCCAAGAGGTAGGGGAACCCAAAGCTCTCCTTCTGCATTGCCACCGAGGCCCAACCTCAGTATCCTGTCATATCCTTCCAGGTCGCAGCATTTTTCTCCTAAATAACATTGTCGGGAATGCTGGAAAGGCATTCTCACGCTTATCCAATAGATGGCAGCTTTTCGTTTCAAATCATGTTATTGGGGATGTTGGCAATTCATTCTCATGCTTGTCAAAACATGGCAGCTTTTTTTTACAAATAAAGTTACTGAGCAGGCTGGCAATGCATATCCACACTTGTCCACGAGATGGCAGCATGACTTCACATGTCATTTCATTCGGGATGGTACCACTGCATTCCCTCGTTTCTCCACCAGGTGGCAGCACTTTTCCACCAAATGATTTCATTGGGCATGCACGGTAGGCATGCTCAGGTATGCCCAAGAGTTGTTTGCATTTACCTCAAAATGTCATTTCTTTCGTGATGCTGGAAATGGATTCTCATTCTTGAACAGTCACAGCATGCAGTTATGTCCGCACGTGCCAAAAGGCGGCTTCTAACAGAAAAATACAGTTTGCACATACTTCTACAAAGGGAATTTGGTTTAACTGTGAAATGAACGTAAAACCCCGGCCTGGTTCCCTGCTGTCTCCCTAAAGCGAGGGTATGGCAAACGCATCATCCTTTATAACTTATCACTGCAAATTCCGACCCTTGCACACAAGGCCTTTCCTTGAACTCCCTTATCACCCAAGGGAAAATGGTAAACTCTATTGGACTTTCACTGATTTCTTAATCCACCACAGTCTCTACCACACAGAAAGAATTTTGGCTTCTGATACCATCAGAAAACACAACTTAGCCACTTCTGCAATTGTAAAGGCCATGCATTCACGGGGCGGGTAATTCAGAGAGTCCATTGTCAAGGCAAACAATACATAAACAGGCACATTAGATGCTCTCGCTTTATCTTGCCATTTATTCCATGTGCTGCATATATCCATGGCTGAATGCCTTTCCACAGGGACATTCTGCACCTAATTTCTACGCAGGAAAAGAATCTTTGCTTGAAACACCTTTTAATCTGAAAAAGCTTCTCACGTGCACTACTTATATTGGAAGGTCCCTCCTATAGTTCTCACACGTTAAATACGTGCAGTTAACACAGCAAATCTGGTATCATCTCCTCTGAGGATAATCAAAAAGTATTTAAAAATCATGTCAAGCCCAAACCTGACAAAGTTGGAATCTCTTCCGTTTTCTCCAGCCATGCATTCAACAGTTCCCACCACAACTTGGTTGTGATGGGCAGTGTACCCAGGAAGGCCAGCGATACAATTCAGTAAATACATGGTGGTTGTGATGATCAATAGAGGGATGTGGTGGCACAGCAGCCTCAGCATTTTCATGAAGGAGGATACTGGAAAATTGTGGAGGGGGTTCTAGGAAGCACATCACAGAACTTCTCCTTAATGCATTGTAGGCAGGCCTGAGGGTGGTGTTGGTGACCTGAGGTGTGAGATCAGAGAAATAGGCCAAAGAATCTACTTTCATTCTGAGTGACAGAGGAAACAGACATGACCTCATCATCCTTCAGCCTCCCCCAAGTGAACATGATTGGCACTGCGGTGCTCAGAACTTCCAGCCTCATCCTCATACCGTGATGATGTCACAGGCTGTATTTCTCCCAGCTTCAGTGTGTTCATGTGAGAAAACAATGTCCCAGCTCCCTGGCAATCCAGAGGCAAGTGAAGAGTTGGTCTCTGCTCACCTGTTATCATCTATGTCCCCTCTCCTGATGCCAACATACACTCATAGTTCTCACTGTTGATCTGGAAAGGAAAAATGGGCTCCACAGGAGAGGGCAGGCGTCTAAACCACAAACCCAAAAAGCAGGGGATCACACCAAGCTCTCTAATGGCATTTCCTGCAAGGACCCACCTAAGCAATCCTGTCAGATCCCGAAACATGGTGATCAGAGACGAAGTTGAAGAAGTGAATGCTGCTGTTCTGCCTGCAGTTGTAGGCCTGTCGTTCATACTGCAGGTACCACTGAATGTGAGTGGAATGGGTCACCCTGTATCCTGCAGCTTGAGGAGTGTGTGGAGAGGAACCTGTCACCTTCCAACTTGGACACACTTCTTGCCGCAGGCCATGCAGGGAGCCTCCTCTCTCCTGTGATGGTTATGAGAGGATCCTTCACAATCACAGTATCGTGGATGTAGGGGTTTTTGTGAAAGAGCAGCACAGTCTTGCAGCGATTGCTGCCATGCCAGGCTTCCTTCACCTGCAAAAGGATAGTGGATCCGGTTTAGGGTGATAACTTATTCCAGAACTCCCGCCTATTCCTTCCTGCAGGGATAGGATTTTTTCACAAGCTCTCTACCTCCCCAGCCGTGGTCTGCACAGCCTGACCTTCAGATTGATCATGTGGCTGAGCATGGTTTCATCTTGGTCACTGATAATGGCTGACAATTCCAGATTGTTGACAAATTGCAGCAGGTCAAAACGCCTGCACGCTGCAAGCTGAACATGAAACAGCTACAAAAAGGAGCAGATCCTTAAAGCAGCTTGGATTGCTCCCACCTCTCTAACCCCTAGCCCAGCTCCTTCACCATAAGATGCAAAAAGAGAGCACAGGGGTTCTTGTGGGCTCCATGTGTTTATACACACACGGGCACACTGTTTTCCTGACAGCCTTTGACCTCGCCTACATACTTGCCTGCTGAGTGCTTAACAGGATACTTTTATTTGTGGACATCACTCATTCCTGCCTCTCACTGACTTGGATATACAGAGGACTTGGACACGCAGCCCCCCTCGAGTGCAGCATTACCCCAAGAAGAACCTGAGTGACACAGAGCAGTGTGGAGGCAATGGCCCTTGTTCTGCGCATGAGTCTGATCTGGGACGGCGCTCCTGAAGCCCAGGGAGAGTTTTTGTGGTACTGGTGAGATAAAAGGGTGTCTCTGAGATTTTGGATCACACTGTTCTCACTATCCTGAGCTTCACTCCAATGTGTCTATTTGATTCTGAGCTACCGATCCCCACTAATACATTTCTCATGCACTAGGGCAGGCATATTGCGTTCCCTTCTGTAGAGTCAAGGATACACTATTGACTCAGCATCTGGCAATGCACTGAACGTTTGTGCTTTTCAGTTCTAAACAGGGCTGCCGCCGCTGCCAGGTACTGGGCTTGAGCAAGCAGAAGGATCTGCTCACTTGTAAGTTCACGGGCTACATTCCTAACTTAAGTGCCCGGAGCACATCCAGTGGGGACCAGGTGCACTTCCCACTGAGCCAATCCTCTTCGTGCTCCTGCTCGACTGGCTCTTCTTGTGGATGTTTTGTTTCTATCTGTGCCTGAGGCTCAACATCAACCACTACCTTCATGACTTTTATGGCGTCCTCTCACCCAGGACAAACTGCTCCCTGCCAATTAATTCCTCCTCAATCAATTCCTTCTCCTCTCCCTGCTCCACCCTGTCTGGCCCTTGTAGAAACTCATGATACATTTCCTCTGCCAAAGCATAACTTACCCACTTCTGCAACTGTAAGGCCCAGCCCTCCCAGGGACTGGTCGATCATTCCAAGGCAGCCAATCGTAAGGCTCAAACCAACACACAAACAACAGACAGACAGACAGACAGACAGACACGGTACTTGCTCTTAATTTATCTTTCTAACTACATGCCATGCTCTGGATGTCTCCGCATCTCAATGCTTTCCCACAGGGACATTCTGCATCTATTTCCTGTGCAGGGAAACAATGTTTGCTTGAAAACACATATTTCGCTGAGAAAGCTTCTCATGTGCATGACTCTTCTTTGAAGTAAAATGGACAGTCCCTCCTATTTATCTCACAGTGTGGGAGGTCCCCTGAACACAACAAACCTCCTATTGTCTCCTCTGACTATTACTAAAGAATACTGAATAATCCCCAATCTGTAAAATGGGTCACTGCCGCCAGTGGGATCTCTTAAGTTTCCACCAGCCCTGTGTTCAACATGTGCCGCCACAACCCGTTTATAACGGGCAGTGTTTTCAGGATGACCTGTGGAGGAATAAGGAGACACTTAAGGAAATATATGGTGGTTGTGATGATCAATAGAGGCAAGTGGTTCCAGAGCAGCCTCAGCCTTTGCATTCTCATGCTGAAACACCACGTGGCAGCATTTTCTCCTCAAATGGTATTATTGCAGATGCTCACTCTGAATTCTTACTTTTGTCCAGAGGCGGCAGAAAGTTTCTTACCAACGATTGTTCTGGGGATGCTGGCAATGCATTCTCACACTTTTCCACCAGGTGTCGGCATGATTTCACGAGTAATTTTATTGGGGATGCTGGAAAAGCATTCACAATTCCATTCAACAGGTGGAAACATTTTCAACAGGATGAATCCATTGGTGAACTCGTGGATGCATTCTCACGTTTACCCACCAGGTGGCAGTATTGTTCCAACTGAGGATCATATTTGGGATGCTTGTGGAGATGCAGAAGATGCATTTTCTCGTTTGTCCACCAGGTGGTGGCATTTTGACACCACGAGATTTTATTGGCTATGCTGACAATGGAAGCTAATGTGTGTCAAGCAGGCAGCAGAATTATTTTACCGCACGATTTCGCTGGAGATGCTTGCAATGGTTCTATATTTATCAGTTGGCGTCAATATTCCACTAGTGAATATCAGGAATGTTCTGGAAGTGCATTCTCACGCTTTTCCACCAGGTGGCAGAATTTCCCCACAAAGTACTTTTACTGAGGATGCTGGCAAGGCATTCCCACGTTGTTTTCTACAGCTGTCTGCATTTTCCCTCCACTGTCCCATTTTGGGGAAACTGGCAATGCATTTTGGCGCTGAAACATGAGATGGCAGCATTTTTCCACCAACGATTCTGTTTGAGATGCTGGCAATGCTTTCCCACGTTTGTCTTAACACGTTTGTGGAAGCATTTTTACTACCAAATTATATTATTGGGGGTGTTGAAAATTCAGTCTCAAGTTTGAAAAAGACTTGGCTACATTTTCCACAAATGTGATTATTTTGTGGATGTTGACAAGGCATTCTCACGTTTTAACAGCCATTGAACCTACTTTCCCAAAAATGATTCTATTGGGAATAGTGGCATGGCACTTTCACTTTTGTTCAATAGCTGGCAACACTTTCACCACAAAGTATCGTTTGGGGAATGCTGGAAGCACGTTCGTCCAACGTACTTCGTAGAAGTACTTTTCCACAAAATGATTTTATTGCGGATGCGGGCAATGCATTCTTCAGTCTCTCAAACAAGAGGCCACATTTTCCACCAAACGATTCCTTTGGTTGTGCTGGCAATGCATTCCCACATCTGTCCACAAGGTGGCCACTTTTGTTTACCAAGGGATTTTCCTGAGAACGCTGGCAATGCATTCCCTTGCTCGAATACCAGGTGACAGCATTTTCTCCACAAGTGATCTTATTGGAGATGCTGTAACTGCATTTTCACATTTGTAGAAAGGTGACTGGTTTCTTATTTACAAATGATTGTTTTAAGGCTGCTGGCAATTCCTTCTGACACTCAAACACCAGGTGCAGTATTTTCCCACCAAATGATATTATTGAGGATCCTGGCACTGCATGCTCCTCCTTGGAGAACAAGTGGCAGCTATTTTCCACCATGTAACTTCACTGGGGCTTCTGGCGATGCATTTTCACTCTTGTCCAATAGGTGGAAGCATTTTCCCACAAGTGATTTCACTGGGGATGCTGGCAATGAACACTCACACAAGTCGACAAGATAAGGGCATTTTTCCCACAAGAGATTTTCATTGTGAATCTTGGCAATGTATTTTCAAATGTGTCCGCCATTTGGCAGCCAGCATCATCTCAGAAGGGATTTTCATGAGGATGCGGGCAACGCATTCTCACACTTGTCAAACATGTGGCGGCCTTTTTCCAACAACTGATATTATTGGGGCTGCTGGCAATGCATTGTGAAGCCTGTTTACAACAAGCCCGCATTTTTCCACCAAATGTTATTATTGCACATAAAGGCAATGGTTTCTCCCGCTTGTCCACCCGTTGGCACCTTGACATCACAAGTGATTTTGTTTGGTAAGCTGAGAATGCATTCTTACGTTTGTTCAGCCAGTTGCGGAATTTTTCCACCAAGCGACTTTATTGCTGCTGGCTGTACATTCTCACGTTTGTCCAACTATTCGCCGCAGTTTTCCCCTAAAGTGATATTGTGTGTGTGGGTGTGGATGTTGGTTTTGAATTCTCACACGTGGACATTGGCTATCAGAATTTTAGGCCCAAATCACTTTATTGTGATTCCAGAGCATGCGTTCTCACTCTTGTCCACCAGTTGGCACCTTGATCTCAGTAGGGGTTTCATTGGGGATTCTGGGAAATCATTCATACAGTCCTTTAGCACCTGGTGGCCTTTTTCTCAAAGAGTGATTTTGTTGGGGATGCAGTCAATGCATGCTTCACCTTGTCCACCAGGGGGCAGAATATTTCCACTAAGTTTTTTTTAAAGGGGATGCGTTTAATGCTCTCCCACTTACCTCCACAAGGTGGCAGCATTTTTAAAACAAATGCTTTTCTTGGGAATGCCGGGAATGCTCTCTCACATTTGTAAACAATGTCAGGTAATTTCTCATCAAACGTTTTTACGGGAGATGCCTGAAATACATTATCACCTTTTATTCAAAGGGGCAGCATTTTTTCAACCAAATAATTTTACAGGGGCTGGCAATGGATGCTCACGTTTGTCCCACAGTTGGCAGCATTTGTCCCAGAGAAAGTTTTTTTGCGGGGATGCGTGGCAGCGTTTCGCCCCAAATGATTTAATTGAGGATGCCTGCAAGGCAGTCTCAGGTCTCTACATGAGGTCGCAGTAGTTTTCAACCACATGATTGGATTGGGGATACTATCAGCGCATTCTCACCCTTTTGCATTTTGCCGACAGAGAGGTTTTGTGGTGATTCTGACAATACATTCTCAGACTTATCTGAGAATTGGCAGTATTTCCGTACAAATGACCTTACTGGGGATGCTGGCAATGTATTCTCACGATTGTCCACGGAGGACAGCATTTTCAATCAAATAATTTTATGGGAGATGCTACGCAGCCATTCTTGCACTTGTCAACCAGAAGGCAGGTTTTCCACAGTATGATTTTATTGGGCATGCTGGCACTGCATTCGTAATCTTTTTCATAGGTGGCAAAACTTTCCCAAAAACTTATTATTTGCGGGATACTGGCAATGAATTGTCATTCTCAAGCATCCGTTGGCAGCATTTTTTAGCTAATGATTTTGTTGGGGATGCTCGCCGTGCGTTTTGCTATTTGTCGACCAGTGCACCTGGTGCCCGCTGGAGGTGCTCCAGGCACATAAGTTAGAGATGGAGAATATGGACTTGCAAGGAAGCAGAGCCTAATGGAAAATCTTGATAATGCATTGCCAGATTTCTCAGTAAAATCCCTGTGAGAGCTCAGTTCCGTATTATGTTCGAACGTTGGAAGCAAATGCCAGGATCCCCAATAAAATTGTTTGGGTCAAAGATGCCGCTTCCATGTGGGCAAGCGTAAGACTGCCTTGACGTTATTCCCAATAAAATCATTCTAGGAACAGTGCTGCCTCTTAATGGATAATCTTGAGAATGCATTTTCAGCATCTACAAAATAATCACCAGAGTGAACATAGAGGCCATCGGCTGGACAAATGTAAGAATGCCTTCTGAGCCTACCAAATAAACTTGCATAAATGTCCAGTGTTGGGTCCTAAAAAATGATGGATTTCTAAGTATCCTCCCTGTAGGGAGTCGGTCACACATTAGGAACAGGCAACCAGGTGGGAGACTTCACAGTTGAACCAAAGTCCCTCTCTAGAAGTATGACTGCACAGTGTTTTGCTGAGAGAATCAGTCTCTGAGGCCGAAGATCCCAAGCGACATTTAGCAAGGGGTGGAATAAGGTGCACAGATACCTGTGGCGAATTGAGTCAAGGCGTGTGGGAAGTCAGAAGTGTATTAGGTTCATTTGGGCAAGAATCCCCTGCTGGAAGAGTAAATGAGCAGAGGGACAATAAGAAGGAGAGTGTGCCACAGCCCGCACACACAAGCACACACAAGCACACACACACACATGCACACACACAGAGGCAAAGGCATGGACATGAATTTGTGTTGGGCAATCTCTGGACTATGATGTCCACAGTCAGTACACCTTGCCCGTTTTTGACACTTTTTACGTTTCCTCAAATGGAAATGGCCTCCTGTGAATATGATTGTTTATTGACTTTGTTCCTTCAGACCAAGCCCTTGTGCAACCAACTAATCCTTAAGCAATATCAAGTCATCCTTGCTACTCGTCACTGAAACCCAAGGAGTGGATGAGAGAAAGTCAGAATGAGAGAAAGACCAAAAGAGCAAAAGCAATGGAAACAAATAAAAAGTTACTAATCTAAAAGGAGTCAGACTGAGACCTTATCTTGGCGGTAATAATCCTGATGATCCAACTCTACCAGAATGTAGGCTACAGTCCTCTCCAGCCACAGTTCTTCCCTTTGACTCTCACTTCAGTCTCAGATATCCCTTATACTGGAATAGCCTCTACTGCCCGGGCATTTCTCCCTGTGGATATTACCAGGGGTCCCTGTGGATGTGTGGGAAGTGTTAAAGAAAACGAATTCTGAAGTGGGAAACGTGAGTTGCCTTAAGAAAGAGCCCACTAGACACCGAACCGAAGGAAACCTAAAGATGCTAAGGCAAAATAGGACTTCCTCAGGAATGTTTCTCTACAGGTACAAGGCCCATACACTGAGGCTCACAGTGAGGGGCGGGGCTGAATACGATGATGCCTGCTGTAGTCTCACAGTTTGGAAGAAATGTTTCAGAAGCCCAACAGCAAAGGGGAGCGAGTGGGGTGTCCAGGAGCCTTTTCCACGCTACGTGACCACATCCCAAGCCCCTGTCTGTAGGCTCAGTGAGACCACACTGAGCACAGCAAGAACCCATATCCGGACCTGAAGTGTCTGTCTTTACTGTATGGCTTATTCTTGACCCTTTGGTCAAATATTAATTGACCATGATGGCATGGGTCAATTTCAGGATTCTGTACTTTTCCATTGATCTATGTGCCTGTTCCTGTGCCAGAAGCAGGTTGTTCTGATCACAGTGGCTTTGCCCTACAGCAGGATATTCAGTAATGTGATCCTACAACTCTGTTCTTTCTCAAGAATACTGTGGGTGCACGGGGTCTTTTTTGGTTTCCTATAAATTTTCGAAACATTTTTTCCAGCTCTGTGAAACACACTGTTGGGATTGATGACAATTGTGTTGAATTTATAGATTGTTTTGGGTAGCATGGATATTTTGATAATGTTAATTCTTTCAGTCTATAATTCTTTCACTCCTTTGTATCTTCCTCTATTTCTTTTTTCAATGTCCTGTTTCTGAATACAAGTCTTTTACATTCTTCTTTGACTTTACTCCTAGGTGTCTTATTTTTTCAGTTGCAATGGTAAATGGTATAGTCTTTTCTAAGAGTTCATAATCGGTGTAAAAAAAATGCCATCAATGTGTTGATGTTAATTTTGCTTCCAGCTTCCTTCCAATACTCAGTGAGGAAGAATCAGGCATGCTGAACACGTTGATAAAAACTGGTGAAATTGGAACAATGATTTTTTTAAAAATGCCCAAGAAAAAAAGGGCCAGGCCCAGACAGTTTCAGAGGGGAGTTTTATCAAACATTCAAAAAATAATTCAAATTGTTCCAAAAAGTCCGAGAGGAACAAACACTCCCAAGCTCTTTTTAGGCAGCCTGAATAATCCCAACTACAAAACCAGGTAAAGACCTTGCAAAGAAAGAATTACAGGCCAATATCCGTGATAAACAGAGATGCTAAAATCTTCAAACAAATATTAGCAAATTGGATCGAGCAATATGTTAAACAGATCGTACCCCATGACCAAGTGGTGTTTATTCCAGGGATGCAAGTTTGGTACAGTATTCACAAATCTATAAATGTGATGCATCACAGGAACCATTTGACAAACAAAAATCTCATGATCATCTCAGTATGTGCAGAAAGAGCAACAAAACCCAGCGCCCATTTTTGATAAAAACTCTCAGCACAGTGGGAATAGAGGGATCATGCCTAAACACATTAAAGTCCTTATAGGACAAACCTTCAGTCACCTTCATACTCAATGGGCAAAAACTAAAACATATCCCCTAATAAGAGGAACAAGACAGGGACGTCCACTTTCACCATCTTTTATTCAACAGAGTGTTGGAAGTCCTTGCCACAGCGATCAGACAAGGAGAAAACATAAAAGGCATCCAAATTGGAAAGGAGAAATAAAACTCTCACTGTTTGCAGAAGACCTGATATTGTATGCTGAGAACACTAAAGATGTCACCAAAAGACTTCTAGATTTAATAATAAATGAATTCAGCTATGCAGCAGGATAGAAAATTAATGCCCAGAAGTAAATGGCATTTTTAAACAACATTCATGATCTCTCAGAAAGAGAAACTAAAACAAACAAACAAACAAACAAAACACATTTAACGTGCAACAATAAAATTAAGATACTTAGGAATTAACTTAACCAAAGGGGTGAAACACGTGTTCTTGCAAAACAAATATGTTCAAAAAAGAGATAGAGGAAGATATAAACAAGTGGAAGAATATACCATGCTAATGGATTGCTAGAATCAACCTCATTCAAATGTGCGTACTCCCCAAAGCAATCTATAGATTCAAACTATTCATAAAATACCAATGTCCGATATCACAGACCTAGAAGAAGTAGTGCAAATATTTAAAGGACACAAAAAGGACAGGACCCCAAATCGCTGCAGCAATTTTGGGAGGAAGAAAAAAGTGGAAGGAATCAAAATAATACATATCAAGATATAGTAAAGCCATTTTAATCGAAACAGAATGGAACTGGCAGAAGAACAGACTTAATGACATAAATGGGACTGAACAGAGAACCCAGGAATTGACCCAACTCTTTACACTCAATTGAGATTTTACAAAGGAGGCAGAGCATACAGTGGAGTAAAGGAAGTCTCTTCAATAAATGGTGTTGGGAAAATTGGACAGGAACTTTCAAAATAATGCAACTAGACCACTATCTTGCACCACACACAAGGATCAACTCCAACTGGATAAAAAACTTAAAGGTAAAACATGAAACCATTAAAAATCCTAGAAGGAAATGGAGGCAGCATGATCTCAGACATCTCTCATTGCAATATGCTTACCAATACACTGCCTAGGGCAATGGAAGCAAAGGAGAAAATAAACAAATGGGACTACAGCAAAATAAAAAGATTCTGCACAAAGAAACCATCAACAAAATGCAAAGGGAACTCATTATATGGGAGAACATATTTGCCGATGATACATCTGATAAAGGGTTACTACCCCTAATATTTTAAGAAACACACCTTCACAAGAGGAAGACAAACGATCCAATTAAAAAACGAGCAAAGACCTAAGTAGACACTTCTCCAAAGAGGGCATAAACATGTCCAAGAGACATATGAAAACTGCTCAGTGTCACTAATCACCAGAGAGATGAAAATTAAAACAATAATGGGGTATCACCTGAGGTCTTCCAGAATGGCTATGTTTTCAATAAGTCAATAAACAGAAAGTGCCTGTGAGGGTGTGCAGAAAAGCTCACCCTAGTATACTGCTGGTGGGAATGCAGACTCGTGCAGCCTCTATGGAAAACATTATGACATAGGAGGTTTTCTCAAAAATTGAAATACAGAACTGCCATTGAACCCAGTGGCCCCACTGCTTGGAATATGTCCTACGAAACCAGGAACATCGATCAGGAAGAATATATAAACCCCTCTGTTCAGAGCAGCACAATTTACAATAGCTCACAGGAATGGGTACATGAATCTGCTTTGATTCTGAGTGACAGTAGACATGCACACTCCTGCATCTTCCTTCAGCTTCCTGCCTGAACATGATGCCACACTGCAGTTCTTCAGACTTTCTGTCTCTTCCCAATGCCGCAGTGGCCTGGCGTCATAGGCTATCCTTCCGAGCCTCAGGGTGTTCATGTGAGAGAAAAATGTCCCAGCTACCTGACAACCCAAGGGGGAGCCCCACTGGCATCTCCTCACATGTCCTCTAAGTGCCTTCTCCTGGTTCCAACATCCTCAAGTAGTCCTTACTGATTTTCTGGCAGAGCAAAAAGTGATCGTCCAGAGACGGCAGGGATCTGACTAAAAATCCAAAAGCAGGGGAACACACCAAGCTCTCTTAGGGCATTGCAAGCAAGCCTCCACCTCAGCAATCCTGTCAGACCCTGCCACGCTGTGGGCAGACAACTAGTTGAAGTAGTTAAGGCTGCTGTTCTGGTGCCTGGAGCTGTTGGCCCATCGTTCATAATGCTGGCACCACTGAATGCAAGAGGCATAGGATGCACTGTATCCTGCAGCATGAGGAGTGTGTGGAGAAGGGCACATCACCTTTCAAGTTCTATGCACTTCCTGCTGCTGCCCATAGAGAGAGCCTGCTCCCGCCTGTGATGGTAATGAGATACTCCTTCACAGTGGCAGTACTGCATTAGTATGATTTGCTACAAAAGGACAGTTAACCTTGCCATCATCCCTGGCATGTCTGGCTCCCTCCACCTGCAGAAGGAATGTGGGTGGGGTTAGGGACATCTCACTCCTGGACACCCAAGTGTCCCTGCTTACATGGACAGGTTATATTCTCAAGGCCCCTCCCTTTCCAGCACCAGTACCTGCAACATCACCTTCACATTGATCGTGTGGCTATGAAAGAACTAAAACATGGAGATCTACAAAACAGCCTGGCTTGGCCTGAACCACCTATCTTCTGGCCCCATTCCTTCTGCATAAGAGGCACAGAGGAACACAGAGGTTCCTGGGGTTACAGGTGCCTGCACCCATGCGGTCACACTGATTCCTCACAGGCTTTGATATCCCCACACCCTTGCCTGCACACGGCTTCACAGGATACCCTGATTCACGCACGTCACACGTTCCTGCCTCTGATGGAGGACTTGGGCATGCCCACACCATTTTGGGCTACTAAAACAGCTCTTCCAAACTGTGACTGGACAGAGGGCATCACGCTCTTCAGCCCCCCCCCCTCACTGTCAGCCTCAGTGTATGGGCCTCAGAACTGTGGTGAAACATTCCTGAGGAAGCTCTATGTTACCCGAGCATTTGCAGCTTTCCCAGGGTTTGGTGTCTGGGGGGCTCTTGCTTACGGCTACTCACGTTTCCCACTTCAGAATCCATTTTCTCTACCGCTTTCCCACAGATCCACAGTGACCCCTAGTAATATCCACAGGGAGAAATGCCCGGGACATTACAGGCTGCCCAGTCTGTGGAATATCTGAGGCTGAAGTGACAGGCAAAGGGAAGAACTGTGGCTGGAGAGGACTGTAGCCTACATTCTGGTAGAGTTGGGTGATCAGGATAACTACGGCCAAGATACGGTCTCAATCTGACTCCTTTTACATCAGTTCTCTTGTTTTTGTTTCCATTACTCTTGCTCTTTCTGTCTTTTCCTCATTCTGACTCTTTCTTCCATCTACCCATTGGGTTTCAGTGACCCGTAGAAAGAATGACTTGATGCTGCCTAAGAGTTTCTTCATTGCAGGAGAAAGGCTCAGTCTGAAGGAACAAAGTAAATAAACAATCATATTCACACGAGGCCATTGTTATGTGAGGAAATGTAATACCGTCAAAAATGCACAAGATGTACTGGCTGTGGACACCATGGTCCAGAGATTGCCCAACACAACTTCACGTACATGCCTGTGCCTCTGTGTGTGTTGTGTGTGAGGGCTATAGAACACTCTGCATCTTATTGTCCCTCTGGTCATTTACCCTTCCAGCTGGGGATTCGACCCCAAGTGAACCTAATATCCAGACTGACTGCTCACATGCCTTTGCTCTCTTCCCCACAACTCCTACATGCAATTTATACTCCCACTGGCTAAGTGTGGTTCTGAATCCTGGGCTCAGAGGATGATTCTCGCAGCAAATACAGTGCTCTCATACTTCTAGGGAGGGCTTCTGCTTCAAGTGTGAAATGCACTGGGAAGCCTCCCACCGCGTTGCCTGCTGTCAATGTGTGAGCTGACCTCCGACAGAAAGGAACCTGGAAATCCATCATCCTTTCGGAGCTCGCAGTGGACATTCAGGCCCTTGCTCCCAAATCCCTTTCCTTGAGCTACCTTATGTCCCTGGGTCCATTAGTATCACCCACTTCAATGGACTTACTCTTAGTTCTCCCTCCTCCCCAGCCTCCAGCACACAGAAAGAATTCTGTCTTCTCATACTGTCCTAAAGCATAACAACTTAACCGCCACTGCCACTGCACAGGCCCAGCCCTCACAGGCAATGGTCATTCACAGGCAGCCAGTTGTAATGCCCCAAACTAGGGACAAACACCACAGAGACAGACGCTATTGATGCTCTTGATTTATGTGTTCCAAGAACACACGACAAACAGACAAACAGAGCTGATGCTCCTGCTTTAACTTTCCATTTCATACCATGCTCCCGATCTCTCTGTGACTGAATACCTGGTCACACAGACATTCTGCTCCATTGTCCTGTGCAGGAACATAATGTCTGCTTGAAAACACATACTCATGTCAAAACCTTCTTGTGTGCACTTCTCTATTTGAAGGAAAATGGATGGTCCCTCCTATTTAACTCACACTGTGGGAGATACCCTAACACAATAATTGACTATCATCTCCTAGCAAAATTCCTAAAGAGTATAGTATAATTATTGGTGGCCCTAACATGAAGAGTCGGTCATTGCTGAAATTAGGATCTCTTAAATTTCCTGCTGCCTTGTGTTGGATGCATCACACCACACCACCTTTTTAATGAGCAATGACCTCAGGATCACCCAGTTAGGAATTTGGACACACCTAAGGAAATATTTGATGGTTGCAATGATCCATAAAAGGAAGTGGTGGCACAGCAGCCTCAGCCTTTGTATGAAAAGACTCCTGGACAAGTGTGGGAAGGGTCAGAGGAAGGACATCATGGGAGCCTCCATTTAAGGAATAGTAGACGGGCCTAAGGGTGAGGGAGGTGGCCTGGAGCGAGAGTTCAGAGGAGTGGGTCAATGAATCTGCTTTGATGCTGAATGATTTTGCACATGCACACTTCCTCATTTTACATCAGGTGTCCCTGTCTGAATATAATTCCCACTGCAGTGCTACATACTTCCTTTCTCAACCTGATTCTCTGAGGACCTGACATAACAGGCTCTACTCCTCCCAGTATCAGGGCGTCCATGAGAGAAAGCAATGACCCAGCTACCTAGCAAACTAGGGGCGAGTGTCCAGGAACAGTCCCCCTCACCTGTACTCCTCTACCTTCACTCTCCTGGGGCCAAGCTCCTCGCACAGTACTTGAGATGATTAGACCACACTTCTATTACTGATGTTCTAGTAGGGCAAACAGGACTAGTCAGAAGAAGCCAGGGATCTCACTTTACGAACCCAAGAGGTAGGGGAACCCAAAGCTCTCCTTCTGCATTGCCACCGAGGCCCAACCTCAGTATCCTGTCATATCCTTCCAGGTCGCAGCATTTTTCTCCTAAATAACATTGTCGGGAATGCTGGAAAGGCATTCTCACGCTTATCCAATAGATGGCAGCTTTTCGTTTCAAATCATGTTATTGGGGATGTTGGCAATTCATTCTCATGCTTGTCAAAACATGGCAGCTTTTTTTTACAAATAAAGTTACTGAGCAGGCTGGCAATGCATATCCACACTTGTCCACGAGATGGCAGCATGACTTCACATGTCATTTCATTCGGGATGGTACCACTGCATTCCCTCGTTTCTCCACCAGGTGGCAGCACTTTTCCACCAAATGATTTCATTGGGCATGCACGGTAGGCATGCTCAGGTATGCCCAAGAGTTGTTTGCATTTACCTCAAAATGTCATTTCTTTCGTGATGCTGGAAATGGATTCTCATTCTTGAACAGTCACAGCATGCAGTTATGTCCGCACGTGCCAAAAGGCGGCTTCTAACAGAAAAATACAGTTTGCACATACTTCTACAAAGGGAATTTGGTTTAACTGTGAAATGAACGTAAAACCCCGGCCTGGTTCCCTGCTGTCTCCCTAAAGCGAGGGTATGGCAAACGCATCATCCTTTATAACTTATCACTGCAAATTCCGACCCTTGCACACAAGGCCTTTCCTTGAACTCCCTTATCACCCAAGGGAAAATGGTAAACTCTATTGGACTTTCACTGATTTCTTAATCCACCACAGTCTCTACCACACAGAAAGAATTTTGGCTTCTGATACCATCAGAAAACACAACTTAGCCACTTCTGCAATTGTAAAGGCCATGCATTCACGGGGCGGGTAATTCAGAGAGTCCATTGTCAAGGCAAACAATACATAAACAGGCACATTAGATGCTCTCGCTTTATCTTGCCATTTATTCCATGTGCTGCATATATCCATGGCTGAATGCCTTTCCACAGGGACATTCTGCACCTAATTTCTACGCAGGAAAAGAATCTTTGCTTGAAACACCTTTTAATCTGAAAAAGCTTCTCACGTGCACTACTTATATTGGAAGGTCCCTCCTATAGTTCTCACACGTTAAATACGTGCAGTTAACACAGCAAATCTGGTATCATCTCCTCTGAGGATAATCAAAAAGTATTTAAAAATCATGTCAAGCCCAAACCTGACAAAGTTGGAATCTCTTCCGTTTTCTCCAGCCATGCATTCAACAGTTCCCACCACAACTTGGTTGTGATGGGCAGTGTACCCAGGAAGGCCAGCGATACAATTCAGTAAATACATGGTGGTTGTGATGATCAATAGAGGGATGTGGTGGCACAGCAGCCTCAGCATTTTCATGAAGGAGGATACTGGAAAATTGTGGAGGGGGTTCTAGGAAGCACATCACAGAACTTCTCCTTAATGCATTGTAGGCAGGCCTGAGGGTGGTGTTGGTGACCTGAGGTGTGAGATCAGAGAAATAGGCCAAAGAATCTACTTTCATTCTGAGTGACAGAGGAAACAGACATGACCTCATCATCCTTCAGCCTCCCCCAAGTGAACATGATTGGCACTGCGGTGCTCAGAACTTCCAGCCTCATCCTCATACCGTGATGATGTCACAGGCTGTATTTCTCCCAGCTTCAGTGTGTTCATGTGAGAAAACAATGTCCCAGCTACCTGGCAATCCAGAGGCAAGTGAAGAGTTGGTCTCTGCTCACCTGTTATCATCTATGTCCCCTCTCCTGATGCCAACATACACTCATAGTTCTCACTGTTGATCTGGAAAGGAAAAATGGGCTCCACAGGAGAGGGCAGGCGTCTAAACCACAAACCCAAAAAGCAGGGGATCACACCAAGCTCTCTAATGGCATTTCCTGCAAGGACCCACCTAAGCAATCCTGTCAGATCCCGAAACATGGTGATCAGAGACGAAGTTGAAGAAGTGAATGCTGCTGTTCTGCCTGCAGTTGTAGGCCTGTCGTTCATACTGCAGGTACCACTGAATGTGAGTGGAATGGGTCACCCTGTATCCTGCAGCTTGAGGAGTGTGTGGAGAGGAACCTGTCACCTTCCAACTTGGACACACTTCTTGCCGCAGGCCATGCAGGGAGCCTCCTCTCTCCTGTGATGGTTATGAGAGGATCCTTCACAATCACAGTATCGTGGATGTAGGGGTTTTTGTGAAAGAGCAGCACAGTCTTGCAGCGATTGCTGCCATGCCAGGCTTCCTTCACCTGCAAAAGGATAGTGGATCCGGTTTAGGGTGATAACTTATTCCAGAACTCCCGCCTATTCCTTCCTGCAGGGATAGGATTTTTTCACAAGCTCTCTACCTCCCCAGCCGTGGTCTGCACAGCCTGACCTTCAGATTGATCATGTGGCTGAGCATGGTTTCATCTTGGTCACTGATAATGGCTGACAATTCCAGATTGTTGACAAATTGCAGCAGGTCAAAACGCCTGCACGCTGCAAGCTGAACATGAAACAGCTACAAAAAGGAGCAGATCCTTAAAGCAGCTTGGATTGCTCCCACCTCTCTAACCCCTAGCCCAGCTCCTTCACCATAAGATGCAAAAAGAGAGCACAGGGGTTCTTGTGGGCTCCATGTGTTTATACACACACGGGCACACTGTTTTCCTGACAGCCTTTGACCTCGCCTACATACTTGCCTGCTGAGTGCTTAACAGGATACTTTTATTTGTGGACATCACTCATTCCTGCCTCTCACTGACTTGGATATACAGAGGACTTGGACACGCAGCCCCCCTCGAGTGCAGCATTACCCCAAGAAGAACCTGAGTGACACAGAGCAGTGTGGAGGCAATGGCCCTTGTTCTGCGCATGAGTCTGATCTGGAACGGCGCTCCTGAAGCCCAGGGAGAGTTTTTGTGGTACTGGTGAGATAAAAGGGTGTCTCTGAGATTTTGGATCACACTGTTCTCACTATCCTGAGCTTCACTCCAATGTGTCTATTTGATTCTGAGCTACCGATCCCCACTAATACATTTCTCATGCACTAGGGCAGGCATATTGCGTTCCCTTCTGTAGAGTCAAGGATACACTATTGACTCAGCATCTGGCAATGCACTGAACGTTTGTGCTTTTCAGTTCTAAACAGGGCTGCCGCCGCTGCCAGGTACTGGGCTTGAGCCAGCAGAAGGATCTGCTCACTTGTAAGTTCACAGGCTACATTCCTAACTTAAGTGCCCGGAGCACATCCAGTGGGGACCAGGTGCACTTCCCACTGAGCCAATCCTCTTCGTGCTCCTGCTCGACTGGCTCTTCTTGTGGATGTTTTGTTTCTATCTGTGCCTGAGGCTCAACATCAACCACTACCTTCATGACTTTTATGGCGTCCTCTCACCCAGGACAAACTGCTCCCTGCCAATTAATTCCTCCTCAATCAATTCCTTCTCCTCTCCCTGCTCCACCCTGTCTGGACCTTGTAGAAACTCATGATACATTTCCTCTGCCAAAGCATAACTTACCCACTTCTGCAACTATAAGGCCCAGCCCTCCCAGGGACTGGTCGATCATTCCAAGGCAGCCAATCGTAAGGCTCAAACCAACACACAAACAACAGACAGACAGACAGACAGACAGACAGACACGGTACTTGCTCTTAATTTATCTTTCTAACTACATGCCATGCTCTGGATGTCTCCGCATCTCAATGCTTTCCCACAGGGACATTCTGCATCTATTTCCTGTGCAGGGAAACAATGTTTGCTTGAAAACACATATTTCGCTGAGAAAGCTTCTCATGTGCATGACTCTTCTATGAAGTAAAATGGACAGTCCCTCCTATTTATCTCACAGTGTGGGAGGTCCCCTGAACACAACAAACCTCCTATTGTCTCCTCTGACTATTACTAAAGAATACTGAATAATCCCCAATCTGTAAAATGGGTCACTGCCGCCAGTGGGATCTCTTAAGTTTCCACCAGCCCTGTGTTCAACATGTGCCGCCACAACCCGTTTATAACGGGCAGTGTTTTCAGGATGACCTGTGGAGGAATAAGGAGACACTTAAGGAAATATATGGTGGTTGTGATGATCAATAGAGGCAAGTGGTTCCAGAGCAGCCTCAGCCTTTGCATTCTCATGCTGAAACACCACGTGGCAGCATTTTCTCCTCAAATGGTATTATTGCAGATGCTCACTCTGAATTCTTACTTTTGTCCAGAGGCGGCAGAAAGTTTCTTACCAACGATTGTTCTGGGGATGCTGGCAATGCATTCTCACACTTTTCCACCAGGTGTCGGCATGATTTCACGAGTAATTTTATTGGGGATGCTGGAAAAGCATTCACAATTCCATTCAACAGGTGGAAACATTTTCAACAGGATGAATCCATTGGTGAACTCGTGGATGCATTCTCACGTTTACCCACCAGGTGGCAGTATTGTTCCAACTGAGGATCATATTTGGGATGCTTGTGGAGATGCAGAAGATGCATTTTCTCGTTTGTCCACCAGGTGGTGGCATTTTGACACCACGAGATTTTATTGGCTATGCTGACAATGGAAGCTAATGTGTGTCAAGCAGGCAGCAGAATTATTTTACCGCACGATTTCGCTGGAGATGCTTGCAATGGTTCTATATTTATCAGTTGGCGTCAATATTCCACTAGTGAATATCAGGAATGTTCTGGAAGTGCATTCTCACGCTTTTCCACCAGGTGGCAGAATTTCCCCACAAAGTACTTTTACTGAGGATGCTGGCAAGGCATTCCCACGTTGTTTTCTACAGCTGTCTGCATTTTCCCTCCACTGTCCCATTTTGGGGAAACTGGCAATGCATTTTGGCGCTGAAACATGAGATGGCAGCATTTTTCCACCAACGATTCTGTTTGAGATGCTGGCAATGCTTTCCCACGTTTGTCTTAACACGTTTGTGGAAGCATTTTTACTACCAAATTATATTATTGGGGGTGTTGAAAATTCAGTCTCAAGTTTGAAAAAGACTTGGCTACATTTTCCACAAATGTGATTATTTTGTGGATGTTGACAAGGCATTCTCATGTTTTAACAGCCATTGAACCTACTTTCCCAAAAATGATTCTATTGGGAATAGTGGCATGGCACTTTCACTTTTGTTCAATAGCTGGCAACACTTTCACCACAAAGTATCGTTTGGGGAATGCTGGAAGCACGTTCGTCCAACGTACTTCGTAGAAGTACTTTTCCACAAAATGATTTTATTGCGGATGCGGGCAATGCATTCTTCAGTCTCTCAAACAAGAGGCCACATTTTCCACCAAACGATTACTTTGGTTGTGCTGGCAATGCATTCCCACATCTGTCCACAAGGTGGCCACTTTTGTTTACCAAGGGATTTTCCTGAGAACGCTGGCAATGCATTCCCTTGCTCGAATACCAGGTGACAGCATTTTCTCCACAAGTGATCTTATTGGAGATGCTGTAACTGCATTTTCACATTTGTAGAAAGGTGACTGGTTTCTTATTTACAAATGATTGTTTTAAGGCTGCTGGCAATTCCTTCTGACACTCAAACACCAGGTGCAGTATTTTCCCACCAAATGATATTATTGAGGATCCTGGCACTGCATGCTCCTCCTTGGAGAACAAGTGGCAGCTATTTTCCACCATGTAACTTCACTGGGGCTTCTGGCGATGCATTTTCACTCTTGTCCAATAGGTGGAAGCATTTTCCCACAAGTGATTTCACTGGGGATGCTGGCAATGAACACTCACACAAGTCGACAAGATAAGGGCATTTTTCCCACAAGAGATTTTCATTGTGAATCTTGGCAATGTATTTTCAAATGTGTCCGCCATTTGGCAGCCAGCATCATCTCAGAAGGGATTTTCATGAGGATGCGGGCAACGCATTCTCACACTTGTCAAACATGTGGCGGCCTTTTTCCAACAACTGATATTATTGGGGCTGCTGGCAATGCATTGTGAAGCCTGTTTACAACAAGCCCGCATTTTTCCACCAAATGTTATTATTGCACATAAAGGCAATGGTTTCTCCCGCTTGTCCACCCGTCGGCACCTTGACATCACAAGTGATTTTGTTTGGTAAGCTGAGAATGCATTCTTACGTTTGTTCAGCCAGTTGCGGAATTTTTCCACCAAGCGACTTTATTGCTGCTGGCTGTACATTCTCACGTTTGTCCAACTATTCGCCGCAGTTTTCCCCTAAAGTGATATTGTGTGTGTGGGTGTGGATGTTGGTTTTGAATTCTCACACGTGGACATTGGCTATTAGAATTTTAGGCCCAAATCACTTTATTGTGATTCCAGAGCATGCGTTCTCACTCTTGTCCACCAGTTGGCACCTTGATCTCAGTAGGGGTTTCATTGGGGATTCTGGGAAATCATTCATACAGTCCTTTAGCACCTGGTGGCCTTTTTCTCAAAGAGTGATTTTGTTGGGGATGCAGTCAATGCATGCTTCACCTTGTCCACCAGGGGGCAGAATATTTCCACCAAGTTTTTTTCAAAGGGGATGCGTTTAATGCTCTCCCACTTACCTCCACAAGGTGGCAGCATTTTTAAAACAAATGCTTTTCTTGGGAATGCCGGGAATGCTCTCTCACATTTGTAAACAATGTCAGGTAATTTCTCATCAAACGTTTTTACGGGAGATGCCTGAAATACATTATCACCTTTTATTCAAAGGGGCAGCATTTTTTCAACCAAATAATTTTACAGGGGCTGGCAATGGATGCTTACGTTTATCCCACACTTGGCAGCATTTGTCCCAGAGAAAGTTTTTTTGCGGGGATGCGTGGCAGCGTTTCGCCCCAAATGATTTTATTGAGGATGCCTGCAAGGCAGTCTCAGGTCTCTACATGAGGTCACAGTAGTTTTCAACCACATGATTGGATTGGGGATACTATCAGCGCATTCTCACCCTTTTGCATTTTGCCGACAGAGAGGTTTTGTGGTGATTCTGACAATACATTCTCAGACTTATCTGAGAATTGGCAGTATTTCCGTACAAATGACCTTACTGGGGATGCTGGCAATGTATTCTCACGATTGTCCACGGAGGACAGCATTTTCAATCAAATAATTTTATGGGAGATGCTACGCAGCCATTCTTGCACTTGTCAACCAGAAGGCAGGTTTTCCACAGTATGATTTTATTGGGCATGCTGGCACTGCATTCGTAATCTTTTTCATAGGTGGCAAAACTTTCCCAAAAACTTATTATTTGCGGGATACTGGCAATGAATTGTCATTCTCAAGCATCCGTTGGCAGCATTTTTTAGCTAATGATTTTGTTGGGGATGCTCGCCGTGCGTTTTTCTATTTGTCGACCAGTGCACCTGGTGCCCGCTGGAGGTGCTCCAGGCACATAAGTTAGAGATGGAGAATATGGACTTGCAAGGAAGCAGAGCCTAACGGAAAATCTTGATAATGCATTGCCAGATTTCTCAGTAAAATCCCTGTGAGAGCTCAGTTCCGTATTATGTTCGAACGTTGGAAGCAAATGCCAGGATCCCCAATAAAATTGTTTGGGTCAAAGATGCCGCTTCCATGTGGGCAAGCGTAAGACTGCCTTGACGTTATTCCCAATAAAATCATTCTAGGAACAGTGCTGCCTCTTAATGGATAATCTTGAGAATGCATTTTCAGCATCTACAAAATAATCACCAGAGTGAACATATAGGCCATCGGCTGGACAAATGTAAGAATGCCTTCTGAGCCTACCAAATAAACTTGCATAAATGTCCAGTGTTGGGTCCTAAAAAATGATGGATTTCTAAGTATCCTCCCTGTAGGGAGTCGGTCACACATTAGGAACAGGCAACCAGGTGGGAGACTTCACAGTTGAACCAAAGTCCCTCTCTAGAAGTATGACTGCACAGTGTTTTGCTGAGAGAATCAGTCTCTGAGGCCGAAGATCCCAAGCGACATTTAGCAAGGGGTGGAATAAGGTGCACAGATACCTGTGGCGAATTGAGTCAAGGCGTGTGGGAAGTCAGAAGTGTATTAGGTTCATTTGGGCAAGAATCCCCTGCTGGAAGAGTAAATGAGCAGAGGGACAATAAGAAGGAGAGTGTGCCACAGCCCGCACACACAAGCACACACAAGCACACACACACACATGCACACACACAGAGGCAAAGGCATGGACATGAATTTGTGTTGGGCAATCTCTGGACTATGATGTCCACAGTCAGTACACCTTGCCCGTTTTTGACACTTTTTACGTTTCCTCAAATGGAAATGGCCTCCTGTGAATATGATTGTTTATTGACTTTGTTCCTTCAGACCAAGCCCTTGTGCAACCAACTAATCCTTAAGCAATATCAAGTCATCCTTGCTACTCGTCACTGAAACCCAAGGAGTGGATGAGAGAAAGTCAGAATGAGAGAAAGACCAAAAGAGCAAAAGCAATGGAAACAAATAAAAAGTTACTAATCTAAAAGGAGTCAGACTGAGACCTTATCTTGGCGGTAATAATCCTGATGATCCAACTCTACCAGAATGTAGGCTACAGTCCTCTCCAGCCACAGTTCTTCCCTTTGACTCTCACTTCAGTCTCAGATATCCCTTATACTGGAATAGCCTCTACTGCCCGGGCATTTCTCCCTGTGGATATTACCAGGGGTCCCTGTGGATGTGTGGGAAGTGTTAAAGAAAACGAATTCTGAAGTGGGAAACGTGAGTTGCCTTAAGAAAGAGCCCACTAGACACCGAACCGAAGGAAACCTAAAGATGCTAAGGCAAAATAGGACTTCCTCAGGAATGTTTCTCTACAGGTACAAGGCCCATACACTGAGGCTCACAGTGAGGGGCGGGGCTGAATACGATGATGCCTGCTGTAGTCTCACAGTTTGGAAGAAATGTTTCAGAAGCCCAACAGCAAAGGGGAGCGAGTGGGGTGCCCAGGAGCCTTTTCCACGCTACGTGACCACATCCCAAGCCCCTGTCTGTAGGCTCAGTGAGACCACACTGAGCACAGCAAGAACCCATATCCGGACCTGAAGTGTCTGTCTTTACTGTATGGCTTATTCTTGACCCTTTGGTCAAATATTAATTGACCATGATGGCATGGGTCAATTTCAGGATTCTGTACTTTTCCATTGATCTATGTGCCTGTTCCTGTGCCAGAAGCAGGTTGTTCTGATCACAGTGGCTTTGCCCTACAGCAGGATATTCAGTAATGTGATCCTACAACTCTGTTCTTTCTCAAGAATACTGTGGGTGCACGGGGTCTTTTTTGGTTTCCTATAAATTTTCGAAACATTTTTTCCAGCTCTGTGAAACACACTGTTGGGATTGATGACAATTGTGTTGAATTTATAGATTGTTTTGGGTAGCATGGATATTTTGATAATGTTAATTCTTTCAGTCTATAATTCTTTCACTCCTTTGTATCTTCCTCTATTTCTTTTTTCAATGTCCTGTTTCTGAATACAAGTCTTTTACATCCTTCTTTGACTTTACTCCTAGGTGTCTTATTTTTTCAGTTGCAATGGTAAATGGTATAGTCTTTTCTAAGAGTTCATAATCGGTGTAAAAAAAATGCCATCAATGTGTTGATGTTAATTTTGCTTCCAGCTTCCTTGCCAAATTCATTAATTATATCCACAAGTACTCGGTGGACTCTTTAGTTTTTTATGTACAATATCATGTCATCTGCAAGTAATGACAGTTAACCTTCTCTCTTCCGATACGGATGCCTTTTATGTTCTCTTTTTGTCTGCTCGCTGTGGCTAGGACTTCCAGTAGTATGCTGAGCAGTAGTGGTGAAAGGGGCAACCGTGTCTTATTCCTCTTCTTAGGGGATATGGTTTTAGCCTTTGCACGTTGAGTATGATTTTGGCCCCAGGTATGTTGTATATGGCCTTTATTATGTTGAGATATATTCCCTCTATTTCCACTTTGCTCCCAGTTTTTTCCAAAATGGGTGCTGGATTTTCTAGAATATTTTCTCTGTATCTATTGATATGATCATAAGATTTTTGTCCTTCATTTTGTTTAGCTCTCACATTTCTTGATTTGCGAATATTATACCAGCGCTGCGTCTCCAGAATAAATCACACTTGGTCATGGTGTATGATCTTATTTAATGTATTGCTGGATAAAATTTGGTAATATATTTTCTGAGGATTTTGGCACCTATGTTCATGAGGGACGTTGGTCTGTGAAATTCTTTATTTGCAGGATCTTCATCTGGTTTTGGGATTATTATAATACTGGTCTCATAAAAATATCTCCCTCCTCTGGAATTTTCTAAAATATTTTGAGGAGAGTGGGTTTTAATTCTTCTTTAAATGTTTAGGTAAGCTCGCATGTAAATCCATCTGGCCCCAGACACTTGTTTGCTGGAAGTTTTTTTCTTATTACTTCTTCAATTGCATCCATTTTTACTGGCCCTCCAGGTTTTCTGATTCTTTCCGATTGAGTTTTAGCAGATTGTAGTTTTGAGGAATGTGTCCATTTTACGCAGCTTCCCCACTTTATTGTTGTGCATAGTGTTTTCTTAGTATTCTTTCTGTTTCTGTCATGTCAGTTGTTATATCGCCTCTTTCACATCTGATTTTGTTTTCTTGGGTCCTCACCGTTTGTTTTTTGGTGCGTCTGGCTAAAGACTCATCGATCTTATTTCTGTCAGAAAACTAGTTCTTACTTTCATTGATATTTTGTACTGTGTTTTTGGTCTCTGTGTCGTTCATTTCTGTTCTGATCTTCACTATTTTCTTTCTTCTACATCTCCTCGAAATGTTCAGGTCCTCTTCCCTTTTTAATATTGGGTTGTTGTTTTTGTTTTGTTACTTACATAAGAAATAAAAATGACTTTACATTCTGAATTCTGTGTTTTATTTTAATCTCTGATAGCAGATTTATGCCCCTTCAGAAATTGATGTAGAATATACGTCATCTAAAACTAAACATTTTAAACTATACGCTCCAGTGGTTTTAAAATTGGAATAATGTAGAACTGTTACAGCATAACAAGAAGCTAGAAAAATTCCAGGACAAGTTGAAAGGGAAACTGAGATAGATTTTTAGACAGCAGTTTGAGTTAAGCCTATCTTCCCTAAGCCAAAGGCACTGGAGAATAAATAGTTTGTATTAGATGGGAAAGATGCAGAAACCCAGGTGTAGAGACTAGGGCACAGGAAACCACCTGGACAGGAACCCCCAGAGGCCTACAAGGGACAAAGACTGGGAAAACAAGAACTTTGTCCCCAGGTAATCTATTCTCCCAGAGCATGTCATGGGTCATGCGGTGGAGACCCCCTAAGCATTCCTCCCTAAAGATACCTTTTAAGTCTCAGTTGTATTTCAGCTCCAGGCCCATAAAAGCATTAAGACAAGACAAGTGGCATTGGAGTGGACTCAGGACCAGACACATTGACAAATGAGGCCCTTCCTGGCATGGACTAATCAGTGGCGACCAGCACCCTGAAAGGGCACCCCTGGAAAGCTGATGAATATTCTCTTGAGAACTCCCCTTAAGCCTCCCATAAGATTTTCCACCTGCAAGGGAGATAAATATGCTCAGGACAAAGGACCAAGTGTGAGCTCCCCTACACCACAGGAAAGCGTGACAGCGCCAGTTTCCTCCTTCCTTCTGCGGGGGCCCCATGGTGCTTTCAACCAGGGGAGCAATGGGCAGTGGCAGCTCATCCCAGGCTTGTCTTCTGAAACTGTCTGAAAGGTCTTGGAAATGTGTCCAAGGCCCCCTTTTCTCTGACTTCCCAGTGAGCAAAGGCAGCCCAGCCTAGGCTATCCTGTTACTTCGTCTATGCACCTGCCTTGGTTCACCAGCCTAAGTACATTTTTATTACAGCCATTAAAGCTTTGGGTTTTTTTCTTCATTTTTTTCTCTTGATTGAAATCTTTCCTTCAAGATGACAAGAGCTGAGGCCTTCTGCCTGTATCCCCTGTAACACAACCGTCATCTTTTCACTTCTGAAACCTTAATGTCAACATAAAAGAAAGCCTCATCCCATTTAAAGAGTATACCCAATTCTACTCTGGACTATTTCCTCATTTACACTGATGTCTTTCCCATCTCCATGGCTATGCTATTGCTATTGTCGTTGTTGTTAACCCTCACTAGAGGATATTTTTTTCATTGACTTCCAGAGAGAGTGGCATGGAAGAAGGGGTAGAGAGAGAGAGGTGCCTCAGTGTTAGAGACACAGACATTGGTTGCTTTTCTAATTCGCTGCACACCTGGGATGAGGAATGAATCTACAACCTAGGTATGTGCCCTCAACTGGGAATCAAACCTGAGACCCTTCAGTGTGCAGGCCGACACTATACCACTGAGCCCCGCTGCCCAGGGTAGATATGCCTTTTTAAATATGAAGTTTGTAGGTATATTTAACTTGAAATTGGTAGAGGTTTTAAAATGATTTCTTTAGTTTTACTCATGTTTTCATTGGTGATTTGCCACTATTATATTACTGGCATTAATTTTGCAACAGTTTGTATGTAGCAGGGAGGAAACACTTTTAGATCAGGGTCCAAATAGAGTAGCGTATACAAACTTTTTTTGTTAAAAGCTTTTATAGCAATGAGAACCAGAAAAATTTCTACTAAACTATCTAACACTACAACTGAAAGATTTAGAAAGAGAACAGAAACCACGAAAAGGCCCAGAGGAAGTAAAAGGAAGAAAATAATAAAGAACCAGAGCCTAAATAAATAACGTAGAGACTAAAAAATTAAAAAAGGTCAATGCAACCAAGAGCTTGTCTTTGAATAGACAATCAGTGTGATGAACTTTTAACCCAACTCACCAAAAACCAAAGACAGAGGTCAAAAATAAATAAATTGAGGAACAAAAGAAGTGAAGTAACAACTGATACCACTGAAATACAAAGGGTTGTAAGCAAATACCCTGAACAACTATATGCCAACAACCTGGATGAAATAGACAAATTTCTGGAAATACACAACCTTCCAATACTCAGTGAGGAAGAATCAGGCATGCTGAACACGTTGATAAAAACTGGTGAAATTGGAACAATGATTTTTTTAAAAATGCCCAAGAAAAAAAGCGCCAGGCCCAGACAGTTTCAGAGGGGAGTTTTATCAAACATTCAAAAAATAATTCAAATTGTTCCAAAAAGTCCGAGAGGAACAAACACTCCCAAGCTCTTTTTTGGCAGCCTGAATAATCCCAACTACAAATCCAGGTAAAGACCTTGCAAAGAAAGAATTACAGGCCAATATCCGTGATAAACAAAGATGCTAAAATCTTCAAACAAATATTAGCAAATTGGATCAAGCAATATGTTAAACAGATCACACCCCATGACCAAGTGGGGTTTATTCCAGGGATGCAGGTTTGGTACAGTATTCACAAATCTATAAATGTGATGCCTCACAGGAACCATTTGACAAACAAAAATCTCATGATCATCTCAGTATGTGCAGAAAGAGCAACAAAACCCAGCGCCCATTTTTGAGAAAAACTCTCAGCACAGTGGGAATAGAGGGATCATGCCTAAACACATTAAAGTCCTTATAGGACAAACCTTCAGTCAACTTCATACTCAATGGGCAAAAACTAAAACATATCCCCTAATAAGAGGAACAAGACAGGGACGTCCACTTTCACCATCTTTTATTCAACAGAGTGTTGGAAGTCCTTGCCACAGCGATCAGACAAGGAGAAAACATAAAAGGCATCCAAATTGGAAAGGAGAAATAAAACTGTCACTGTTTGCAGATGACCTGATATTGTATGCTGAGAACACTAAAGAGGTCACCAAAAGACTTCTAGATTTAATAATAAAGGAACCCAGCTATGCAGCAGGATGGAAAATTAATGCCCAGAAGTAAATGGCATTTTTAAACAACATTCATGATCTCTCAGAAAGAGAAACTAAAACAAACAAACAAACAAACAAAAACACATTTAACGTGCAACAATAAAATTAAGATACTTAGGAATTAACTTAACCAAAGGGGTGAAAGACGTGTACTTGCAAAACAAATATGTTCAAAAAAGAGATAGAGGAAGATATAAACAAGTGTAAGAATATACCATGCTAATGGATTGCTAGAATCAACCTCATTCAGATGTGCGTACTCCCCAAAGCAATCTATAGATTCAAACTATTCATAAAATACCAATGTCCGATATCACAGACCTAGAAGAAGTAGTGCAAAAATTTAAAGGACACAAAAAGGACAGGACCCCAAATCGCTGCAGCAATTTTGGGAGGAAGAAAAAAGTGGAAGGAATCAAAATAATACATATCAAGATATAGTAAAGCCATTTTAATCGAAACAGAATGGAACTGGCAGAAGAACAGACTTAATGACATAAATGGAACTGAACAGAGAACCCAGGAATTGACCCAACTCATTACACTCAATTGAGATTTTACAAAGGAGGCAGAGCATACAGTGGAGTAAAGGAAGTCTCTTCAATAAATGGTGTTGGGAAAATTGGACAGGAACTTTCAAAATAATGCAACTAGACCACTATCTTGCACCGCACACAAGGATCAACTCCAACTGGATAAAAAACTTAAAGGTAAAACATGAAACCATTAAAAATCCTAGAAGGAAATGGAGGCAGCATGATCTCAGACATCTCTCATTGCAATATGCTCACCAATACACTGCCTAGGGCAATGGAAGCAAAGGAGAAAATAAACAAATGGGACTACAGCAAAATAAAAAGATTCTGCACAAAGATACCATCAACAAAATGCAAAGGGAACTCATTATATGGGAGAACATATTTGCCGATGATACATCTGATAAAGGGTTACTACCCCTAATATTTTAAGAAACACACCTTCACAAGAGGAAGACAAACGATCCAATTAAAAAACGAGCAAAGACCTAAGTAGACACTTCTCCAAAGAGCGCATAAACATGTCCAAGAGACATATGAAAACTGCTCAGTGTCACTAATCACCAGAGAGATGAAAATTAAAACAATAATGGGGTATCACCTGAGGTCTTCCAGAATGGCTATGTTTTCAATAAGTCAATAAACAGAAAGTGCCTGTGAGGGTGTGCAGAAAAGCTCACCCTAGTATACTGCTGGTGGGAATGCAGACTCGTGCAGCCTCTATGGAAAACCTTATGACATAGGAGGTTTTCTCAAAAATTGAAATACAGAACTGCCATTGAACCCAGTGGCCCCACTGCTTGGAATATGTCCTACGAAACCAGGAACATCGATCAGGAAGAATATATAAAACCCTCTTCAGAGCAGCACAATTTACAATAGCTCACAGGAATGGGTACATGAATCTGCTTTGATTCTGAGTGACGGTAGACATGCACACTCCTGCATCTTCCTTCAGCTTCCTGCCTGAACATGATGCCACACTGCAGTTCTTCAGACTTTCTGTCTCTTCCCAATGCCGCAGTGGCCTGGCGTCATAGGCTATCCTTCCGAGCCTCAGGGTGTTCATGTGAGAGAAAAATGTCCCAGCTACCTGACAACCCAAGGGGGAGCCCCACTGGCATCTCCTCACATGTCCTCTAAGTGCCTTCTCCTGGTTCCAACATCCTCAAGTAGTCCTTACTGATTTTCTGGCAGAGCAAAATGTGATCGTCCAGAGACAGCAGGGATCTGACTAAAAATCCAAAAGCAGGGGAACACACCAAGCTCTCTTAGGGCATTGCAAGCAAGCCTCCACCTCAGCAATCCTGTCAGACCCTGCCACGCTGTGGGCAGAGAACTAGTTGAAGTAGTTAAAGCTGCTGTTCTGGTACCTGGAGCTGTTGGCCCATCGTTCATAATGCTGGCACCACTGAATGCAAGAGGCATAGGATGCACTGTATCCTGCAGCATGAGGAGTGTGTGGAGAAGGGCACATCACCTTTCAAGTTCTATGCACTTCCTGCTGCTGCCCATAGAGAGAGCCTGCTCCCGCCTGTGATGGTAATGAGATACTCCTTCACAGTGGCAGTACTGCATTAGTATGATTTGCTACAAAAGGACAGTTAACCTTGCCATCATCCCTGGCATGTCTGGCTCCCTCCACCTGCAGAAGGAATGTGGGTGGGGGTTAGGGACATCTCACTCCTGGACACCCAAGTGTCCCTGCTTACATGGACAGGTTATATTCTCAAGGCCCCTCCCTTTCCAGCACCAGTACCTGCAACATCACCTTCACATTGATCGTGTGGCTATGAAAGAACTAAAACATGGAGATCTACAAAACAGCCTGGCTTGGCCTGAACCACCTATCTTCTGGCCCCATTCCTTCTGCATAAGAGGCACAGAGGAACACAGAGGTTCCTGGGGTTACAGGTGCCTGCACCCATGCGGTCACACTGATTCCTCACAGGCTTTGATATCCCCACACCCTTGCCTGCACACGGCTTCACAGGATACCCTGATTCACGCACGTCACATGTTCCTGCCTCTGATGGAGGACTTGGGCATGCCCACACCATTTTGGGCTACTAAAACAGCTCTTCCAAACTGTGACTGGACAGAGGGCATCACGCTACTCAGCCCCGCCCCTCACTGTCAGCCTCAGTGTATGGGCCTCAGAACTGTGGTGAAACATTCCTGAGGAAGCTCTATGTTACCCGAGCATTTGCAGCTTTCCCAGGGTTTGGTGTCTGGGGGGCTCTTGCTTACGGCTACTCACATTTCCCACTTCAGAATCCATTTTCTCTACCGCTTTCCCACAGATCCACAGTGACCCCTAGTAATATCCACAGGGAGAAATGCCCGGGACATTACAGGCTGCCCAGTCTGTGGGATATCTGAGGCTGAAGTGACAGGCAAAGGGAAGAACTGTGGCTGGAGAGGACTGTAGCCTACATTCTGGTAGAGTTGGGTGATCAGGATAACTTCGGCCAAGATACGTTCTCAATCTGACTCCTTTTACATCAGTTCTCTTGTTTTTGTTTCCATTACTCTTGCTCTTTCTGTCTTTTCCTCATTCTGACTCTTTCTTCCATCTACCCATTGGGTTTCAGTGACCCGTAGAAAGAATGACTTGATGCTGCCTAAGAGTTTCTTCATTGCAGGAGAAAGGCTCGGTCTGAAGGAACAAAGTAAATAAACAATCATATTCACACGAGGCCATTGTTATGTGAGGAAATGTAATACCGTCAAAAATGCACAAGATGTACTGGCTGTGGACACCATGGTCCAGAGATTGCCCAACACAACTTCACGTACATGCCTGTGCCTCTGTGTGTGTTGTGTGTGAGGGCTATAGCACACTCTGCATCTTATTGTCCCTCTGGTCATTTACCCTTCCAGCTGGGGATTCGACCCCAAGTGAACCTAATATCCAGACTGACTGCTCACATGCCTTTGCTCTCTTCCCCACAACTCCTACATGCAATTTATACTCCCACTGGCTAAGTGTGGTTCTGAATCCTGGGCTCAGAGGATGATTCTCGCAGCAAATACAGTGCTCTCATACTTCTAGGGAGGGCTTCTGCTTCAAGTGTGAAATGCACTGGGAAGCCTCCCACCGCGTTGCCTGCTGTCAATGTGTGAGCTGACCTCCGACAGAAAGGAACCTGGAAATCCATCATCCTTTCGGAGCTCGCAGTGGACATTCAGGCCCTTGCTCCCAAATCCCTTTCCTTGAGCTACCTTATGTCCCTGGGTCCATTAGTATCACCCACTTCAATGGACTTACTCTTAGTTCTCCCTCCTCCCCAGCCTCCAGCACACAGAAAGAATTCTGTCTTCTCATACTGTCCTAAAGCATAACAACTTAACCGCCACTGCCACTGCACAGGCCCAGCCCTCACAGGCAATGGTCATTCACAGGCAGCCAGTTGTAATGCCCCAAACTAGGGACAAACACCACAGAGACAGACGCTATTGATGCTCTTGATTTATGTGTTCCAAGAACACACGACAAACAGACAAACAGAGCTGATGCTCCTGCTTTAACTTTCCATTTCATACCATGCTCCCGATCTCTCTGTGACTGAATACCTGGTCACACAGACATTCTGCTCCATTGTCCTGTGCAGGAACATAATGTCTGCTTGAAAACACATACTCATGTCAAAACCTTCTTATGTGCACTTCTCTATTTGAAGGAAAATGGATGGTCCCTCCTATTTAACTCACACTGTGGGAGATACCCTAACACAATAATTGACTATCATCTCCTAGCAAAATTCCTAAAGAGTATAGTATAATTATTGGTGGCCCTAACATGAAGAGTCGGTCATTGCTGAAATTAGGATCTCTTAAATTTCCTGCTGCCTTGTGTTGGATGCATCACACCACACCACCTTTTTAATGAGCAATGACCTCAGGATCACCCAGTTAGGAATTTGGACACACCTAAGGAAATATTTGATGGTTGCAATGATCCATAAAAGGAAGTGGTGGCACAGCAGCCTCAGCCTTTGTATGAAAAGACTCCTGGACAAGTGTGGGAAGGGTCAGAGGAAGGACATCATGGGAGCCTCCATTTAAGGAATAGTAGACGGGCCTAAGGGTGAGGGAGGTGGCCTGGAGCGAGAGTTCAGAGGAGTGGGTCAATGAATCTGCTTTGATGCTGAATGATTTTGCACATGCACACTTCCTCATTTTACATCAGGTGTCCCTGTCTGAATATAATTCCCACTGCAGTGCTACATACTTCCTTTCTCAACCTGATTCTCTGAGGACCTGACATAACAGGCTCTACTCCTCCCAGTATCAGGGCGTCCATGAGAGAAAGCAATGACCCAGCTACCTAGCAAACTAGGGGCGAGTGTCCAGGAACAGTCCCCCTCACCTGTACTCCTCTACCTTCACTCTCCTGGGGCCAAGCTCCTCGCACAGTACTTGAGATGATTAGACCACACTTCTATTACTGATGTTCTAGTAGGGCAAACAGGACTAGTCAGAAGAAGCCAGGGATCTCACTTTACGAACCCAAGAGGTAGGGGAACCCAAAGCTCTCCTTCTGCATTGCCACCGAGGCCCAACCTCAGTATCCTGTCATATCCTTCCAGGTCGCAGCATTTTTCTCCTAAATAACATTGTCGGGAATGCTGGAAAGGCATTCTCACGCTTATCCAATAGATGGCAGCTTTTCGTTTCAAATCATGTTATTGGGGATGTTGGCAATTCATTCTCATGCTTGTCAAAACATGGCAGCTTTTTTTTACAAATAAAGTTACTGAGCAGGCTGGCAATGCATATCCACACTTGTCCACGAGATGGCAGCATGACTTCACATGTCATTTCATTCGGGATGGTACCACTGCATTCCCTCGTTTCTCCACCAGGTGGCAGCACTTTTCCACCAAATGATTTCATTGGGCATGCACGGTAGGCATGCTCAGGTATGCCCAAGAGTTGTTTGCATTTACCTCAAAATGTCATTTCTTTCGTGATGCTGGAAATGGATTCTCATTCTTGAACAGTCACAGCATGCAGTTATGTCCGCACGTGCCAAAAGGCGGCTTCTAACAGAAAAATACAGTTTGCACATACTTCTACAAAGGGAATTTGGTTTAACTGTGAAATGAACGTAAAACCCCGGCCTGGTTCCCTGCTGTCTCCCTAAAGCGAGGGTATGGCAAACGCATCATCCTTTATAACTTATCACTGCAAATTCCGACCCTTGCACACAAGGCCTTTCCTTGAACTCCCTTATCACCCAAGGGAAAATGGTAAACTCTATTGGACTTTCACTGATTTCTTAATCCACCACAGTCTCTACCACACAGAAAGAATTTTGGCTTCTGATACCATCAGAAAACACAACTTAGCCACTTCTGCAATTGTAAAGGCCATGCATTCACGGGGCGGGTAATTCAGAGAGTCCATTGTCAAGGCAAACAATACATAAACAGGCACATTAGATGCTCTCGCTTTATCTTGCCATTTATTCCATGTGCTGCATATATCCATGGCTGAATGCCTTTCCACAGGGACATTCTGCACCTAATTTCTACGCAGGAAAAGAATCTTTGCTTGAAACACCTTTTAATCTGAAAAAGCTTCTCACGTGCACTACTTATATTGGAAGGTCCCTCCTATAGTTCTCACACGTTAAATACGTGCAGTTAACACAGCAAATCTGGTATCATCTCCTCTGAGGATAATCAAAAAGTATTTAAAAATCATGTCAAGCCCAAACCTGACAAAGTTGGAATCTCTTCCGTTTTCTCCAGCCATGCATTCAACAGTTCCCACCACAACTTGGTTGTGATGGGCAGTGTACCCAGGAAGGCCAGCGATACAATTCAGTAAATACATGGTGGTTGTGATGATCAATAGAGGGATGTGGTGGCACAGCAGCCTCAGCATTTTCATGAAGGAGGATACTGGAAAATTGTGGAGGGGGTTCTAGGAAGCACATCACAGAACTTCTCCTTAATGCATTGTAGGCAGGCCTGAGGGTGGTGTTGGTGACCTGAGGTGTGAGATCAGAGAAATAGGCCAAAGAATCTACTTTCATTCTGAGTGACAGAGGAAACAGACATGACCTCATCATCCTTCAGCCTCCCCCAAGTGAACATGATTGGCACTGCGGTGCTCAGAACTTCCAGCCTCATCCTCATACCGTGATGATGTCACAGGCTGTATTTCTCCCAGCTTCAGTGTGTTCATGTGAGAAAACAATGTCCCAGCTACCTGGCAGTCCAGAGGCAAGTGAAGAGTTGGTCTCTGCTCACCTGTTATCATCTATGTCCCCTCTCCTGATGCCAACATACACTCATAGTTCTCACTGTTGATCTGGAAAGGAAAAATGGGCTCCACAGGAGAGGGCAGGCGTCTAAACCACAAACCCAAAAAGCAGGGGATCACACCAAGCTCTCTAATGGCATTTCCTGCAAGGACCCACCTAAGCAATCCTGTCAGATCCCGAAACATGGTGATCAGAGACGAAGTTGAAGAAGTGAATGCTGCTGTTCTGCCTGCAGTTGTAGGCCTGTCGTTCATACTGCAGGTACCACTGAATGTGAGTGGAATGGGTCACCCTGTATCCTGCAGCTTGAGGAGTGTGTGGAGAGGAACCTGTCACCTTCCAACTTGGACACACTTCTTGCCGCAGGCCATGCAGGGAGCCTCCTCTCTCCTGTGATGGTTATGAGAGGATCCTTCACAATCACAGTATCGTGGATGTAGGGGTTTTTGTGAAAGAGCAGCACAGTCTTGCAGCGATTGCTGCCATGCCAGGCTTCCTTCACCTGCAAAAGGATAGTGGATCCGGTTTAGGGTGATAACTTATTCCAGAACTCCCGCCTATTCCTTCCTGCAGGGATAGGATTTTTTCACAAGCTCTCTACCTCCCCAGCCGTGGTCTGCACAGCCTGACCTTCAGATTGATCATGTGGCTGAGCATGGTTTCATCTTGGTCACTGATAATGGCTGACAATTCCAGATTGTTGACAAATTGCAGCAGGTCAAAACGCCTGCACGCTGCAAGCTGAACATGAAACAGCTACAAAAAGGAGCAGATCCTTAAAGCAGCTTGGATTGCTCCCACCTCTCTAACCCCTAGCCCAGCTCCTTCACCATAAGATGCAAAAAGAGAGCACAGGGGTTCTTGTGGGCTCCATGTGTTTATACACACACGGGCACACTGTTTTCCTGACAGCCTTTGACCTCGCCTACATACTTGCCTGCTGAGTGCTTAACAGGATACCTTTATTTGTGGACATCACTAATTCCTGCCTCTCACTGACTTGGATATACAGAGGACTTGGACACGCAGCCCCCCTCGAGTGCAGCATTACCCCAAGAAGAACCTGAGTGACACAGAGCAGCGTGGAGGCAATGGCCCTTGTTCTGCGCATTAGTCTGATCTGGGACGGCGCTCCTGAAGCCCAGGGAGAGTTTTTGTGGTACTGGTGAGATAAAAGGGTGTCTCTGAGATTTTGGATCACACTGTTCTCACTATCCTGAGCTTCACTCCAATGTGTCTATTTGATTCTGAGCTACCGATCCCCACTAATACATTTCTCATGCACTAGGGCAGGCATATTGCGTTCCCTTCTGTAGAGTCAAGGATACACTATTGACTCAGCATCTGGCAATGCACTGAACGTTTGTGCTTTTCAGTTCTAAACAGGGCTGCCGCCGCTGCCAGGTACTGGGCTTGAGCCAGCAGAAGGATCTGCTCACTTGTAAGTTCACGGGCTACATTCCTAACTTAAGTGCCCGGAGCACATCCAGTGGGGACCAGGTGCACTTCCCACTGAGCCAATCCTCTTCGTGCTCCTGCTCGACTGGCTCTTCTTGTGGATGTTTTGTTTCTATCTGTGCCTGAGGCTCAACATCAACCACTACCTTCATGACTTTTATGGCGTCCTCTCACCCAGGACAAACTGCTCCCTGCCAATTAATTCCTCCTCAATCAATTCCTTCTCCTCTCCCTGCTCCACCCTGTCTGGCCCTTGTAGAAACTCATGATACATTTCCTCTGCCAAAGCATAACTTACCCACTTCTGCAACTGTAAGGCCCAGCCCTCCCAGGGACTGGTCGATCATTCCAAGGCAGCCAATCGTAAGGCTCAAACCAACACACAAACAACAGACAGACAGACAGACAGACAGACAGACACGGTACTTGCTCTTAATTTATCTTTCTAACTACATGCCATGCTCTGGATGTCTCCGCATCTCAATGCTTTCCCACAGGGACATTCTGCATCTATTTCCTGTGCAGGGAAACAATGTTTGCTTGAAAACACATATTTCGCTGAGAAAGCTTCTCATGTGCATGACTCTTCTATGAAGTAAAATGGACAGTCCCTCCTATTTATCTCACAGTGTGGGAGGCCCCCTGAACACAACAAACCTCCTATTGTCTCCTCTGACTATTACTAAAGAATACTGAATAATCCCCAATCTGTAAAATGGGTCACTGCCGCCAGTGGGATCTCTTAAGTTTCCACCAGCCCTGTGTTCAACATGTGCCGCCACAACCCGTTTATAACGGGCAGTGTTTTCAGGATGACCTGTGGAGGAATAAGGAGACACTTAAGGAAATATATGGTGGTTGTGATGATCAATAGAGGCAAGTGGTTCCAGAGCAGCCTCAGCCTTTGCATTCTCATGCTGAAACACCACGTGGCAGCATTTTCTCCTCAAATGGTATTATTGCAGATGCTCACTCTGAATTCTTACTTTTGTCCAGAGGCGGCAGAAAGTTTCTTACCAACGATTGTTCTGGGGATGCTGGCAATGCATTCTCACACTTTTCCACCAGGTGTCGGCATGATTTCACGAGTAATTTTATTGGGGATGCTGGAAAAGCATTCACAATTCCATTCAACAGGTGGAAACATTTTCAACAGGATGAATCCATTGGTGAACTCGTGGATGCATTCTCACGTTTACCCACCAGGTGGCAGTATTGTTCCAACTGAGGATCATATTTGGGATGCTTGTGGAGATGCAGAAGATGCATTTTCTCGTTTGTCCACCAGGTGGTGGCATTTTGACACCACGAGATTTTATTGGCTATGCTGACAATGGAAGCTAATGTGTGTCAAGCAGGCAGCAGAATTATTTTACCGCACGATTTCCTTGGAGATGCTTTCAATGGTTCTATATTTATCAGTTGGCGTCAATATTCCACTAGTGAATATCAGGAATGTTCTGGAAGTGCATTCTCACGCTTTTCCACCAGGTGGCAGAATTTTCCCACAAAGTACTTTTACTGAGGATGCTGGCAAGGCATTCCCACGTTTTTTTCTACAGCTGTCTGCATTTTCCCTCCACTGTCCCATTTTGGGGAAACTGGCAATGCATTTTGGCGCTGAAACATGAGATGGCAGCATTTTTCCACCAACGATTCTGTTTGAGATGCTGGCAATGCTTTCCCACGTTTGTCTTAACACGTTTGTGGAAGCATTTTTACTACCAAATTATATTATTGGGGGTGTTGAAAATTCAGTCTCAAGTTTGAAAAAGACTTGGCTACATTTTCCACAAATGTGATTATTTTGTGGATGTTGACAAGGCATTCTCACGTTTTAACAGCCATTGAACCTACTTTCCCAAAAATGATTCTATTGGGAATAGTGGCATGGCACTTTCACTTTTGTTCAATAGCTGGCAACACTTTCACCACAAAGTATCGTTTGGGGAATGCTGGAAGCACGTTCGTCCAACGTACTTCGTAGAAGTACTTTTCCACAAAATGATTTTATTGCGGATGCGGGCAATGCATTCTTCAGTCTCTCAAACAAGAGGCCACATTTTCCACCAAACGATTACTTTGGTTGTGCTGGCAATGCATTCCCACATCTGTCCACAAGGTGGCCACTTTTGTTTACCAAGGGATTTTCCTGAGAACGCTGGCAATGCATTCCCTTGCTCGAATACCAGGTGACAGCATTTTCTCCACAAGTGATCTTATTGGAGATGCTGTAACTGCATTTTCACATTTGTAGAAAGGTGACTGGTTTCTTATTTACAAATGATTGTTTTAAGGCTGCTGGCAATTCCTTCTGACACTCAAACACCAGGTGCAGTATTTTCCCACCAAATGATATTATTGAGGATCCTGGCACTGCATGCTCCTCCTTGGAGAACAAGTGGCAGCTATTTTCCACCATGTAACTTCACTGGGGCTTCTGGCGATGCATTTTCACTCTTGTCCAATAGGTGGAAGCATTTTCCCACAAGTGATTTCACTGGGGATGCTGGCAATGAACACTCACACAAGTCGACAAGATAAGGGCATTTTTCCCACAAGAGATTTTCATTGTGAATCTTGGCAATGTATTTTCAAATGTGTCCGCCATTTGGCAGCCAGCATCATCTCAGAAGGGATTTTCATGAGGATGCGGGCAACGCATTCTCACACTTGTCAAACATGTGGCGGCCTTTTTCCAACAACTGATATTATTGGGGCTGCTGGCAATGCATTGTGAAGCCTGTTTACAACAAGCCCGCATTTTTCCACCAAATGTTATTATTGCACATAAAGGCAATGGTTTCTCCCGCTTGTCCACCCGTCGGCACCTTGACATCACAAGTGATTTTGTTTGGTAAGCTGAGAATGCATTCTTACGTTTGTTCAGCCAGTTGCGGAATTTTTCCACCAAGCGACTTTATTGCTGCTGGCTGTACATTCTCACGTTTGTCCAACTATTCGCCGCAGTTTTCCCCTAAAGTGATATTGTGTGTGTGGGTGTGGATGTTGGTTTTGAATTCTCACACGTGGACATTGGCTATCAGAATTTTAGGCCCAAATCACTTTATTGTGATTCCAGAGCATGCGTTCTCACTCTTGTCCACCAGTTGGCACCTTGATCTCAGTAGGGGTTTCATTGGGGATTCTGGGAAATCATTCATACAGTCCTTTAGCACCTGGTGGCCTTTTTCTCAAAGAGTGATTTTGTTGGGGATGCAGTCAATGCATGCTTCACCTTGTCCACCAGGGGGCAGAATATTTCCACCAAGTTTTTTTCAAAGGGGATGCGTTTAATGCTCTCCCACTTACCTCCACAAGGTGGCAGCATTTTTAAAACAAATGCTTTTCTTGGGAATGCCGGGAATGCTCTCTCACATTTGTAAACAATGTCAGGTAATTTCTCATCAAACGTTTATACGGGAGATGCCTGAAATACATTATCACCTTTTATTCAAAGGGGCAGCATTTTTTCAACCAAATAATTTTACAGGGGCTGGCAATGGATGCTCACGTTTGTCCCACACTTGGCAGCATTTGTCCCAGAGAAAGATTTTTGCGGGGATGCGTGGCAGCGTTTCGCCCCAAATGATTTTATTGAGGATGCCTGCAAGGCAGTCTCAGGTCTCTACATGAGGTCGCAGTAGTTTTCAACCACATGATTGGATTGGGGATACTATCAGCGCATTCTCACCCTTTTGCATTTTGCCGACAGAGAGGTTTTGTGGTGATTCTGACAATACATTCTCAGACTTATCTGAGAATTGGCAGTATTTCCGTACAAATGACCTTACTGGGGATGCTGGCAATGTATTCTCACGATTGTCCACGGAGGACAGCATTTTCAATCAAATAATTTTATGGGAGATGCTACGCAGCCATTCTTGCACTTGTCAACCAGAAGGCAGGTTTTCCACAGTATGATTTTATTGGGCATGCTGGCACTGCATTCGTAATCTTTTTCATAGGTGGCAAAACTTTCCCAAAAACTTATTATTTGGGGGATACTGGCAATGAATTGTCATTCTCAAGCATCCGTTGGCAGCATTTTTTAGCTAATGATTTTGTTGGGGATGCTCCCCGTGCGTTTTCCTATTTGTCGACCAGTGCACCTGGTGCCCGCTGGAGGTGCTCCAGGCACATAAGTTAGAGATGGAGAATATGGACTTGCAAGGAAGCAGAGCCTAACGGAAAATCTTGATAATGCATTGCCAGATTTCTCAGTAAAATCCCTGTGAGAGCTCAGTTCCGTATTATGTTCGAACGTTGGAAGCAAATGCCAGGATCCCCAATAAAATTGTTTGGGTCAAAGATGCCGCTTCCATGTGGGCAAGCGTAAGACTGCCTTGACGTTATTCCCAATAAAATCATTCTAGGAACAGTGCTGCCTCTTAATGGATAATCTTGAGAATGCATTTTCAGCATCTACAAAATAATCACCAGAGTGAACATATAGGCCATCGGCTGGACAAATGTAAGAATGCCTTCTGAGCCTACCAAATAAACTTGCATAAATGTCCAGTGTTGGGTCCTAAAAAATGATGGATTTCTAAGTATCCTCCCTGTAGGGAGTCGGTCACACATTAGGAACAGGCAACCAGGTGGGAGACTTCACAGTTGAACCAAAGTCCCTCTCTAGAAGTATGACTGCACAGTGTTTTGCTGAGAGAATCAGTCTCTGAGGCCGAAGATCCCAAGCGACATTTAGCAAGGGGTGGAATAAGGTGCACAGATACCTGTGGCGAATTGAGTCAAGGCGTGTGGGAAGTCAGAAGTGTATTAGGTTCATTTGGGCAAGAATCCCCTGCTGGAAGAGTAAATGAGCAGAGGGACAATAAGAAGGAGAGTGTGCCACAGCCCTCACACACAAGCACACACAAGCACACACACACACATGCACACACACAGAGGCAAAGGCATGGACATGAATTTGTGTTGGGCAATCTCTGGACTATGATGTCCACAGTCAGTACACCTTGCCCGTTTTTGACACTTTTTACGTTTCCTCAAATGGAAATGGCCTCCTGTGAATATGATTGTTTATTGACTTTGTTCCTTCAGACCAAGCCCTTGTGCAACCAACTAATCCTTAAGCAATATCAAGTCATCCTTGCTACTCGTCACTGAAACCCAAGGAGTGGATGAGAGAAAGTCAGAATGAGAGAAAGACCAAAAGAGCAAAAGCAATGGAAACAAATAAAAAGTTACTAATCTAAAAGGAGTCAGACTGAGACCTTATCTTGGCGGTAATAATCCTGATGATCCAACTCTACCAGAATGTAGGCTACAGTCCTCTCCAGCCACAGTTCTTCCCTTTGACTCTCACTTCAGTCTCAGATATCCCTTATACTGGAATAGCCTCTACTGCCCGGGCATTTCTCCCTGTGGATATTACCAGGGGTCCCTGTGGATGTGTGGGAAGTGTTAAAGAAAACGAATTCTGAAGTGGGAAACGTGAGTTGCCTTAAGAAAGAGCCCACTAGACACCGAACCGAAGGAAACCTAAAGATGCTAAGGCAAAATAGGACTTCCTCAGGAATGTTTCTCTACAGGTACAAGGCCCATACACTGAGGCTCACAGTGAGGGGCGGGGCTGAATACGATGATGCCTGCTGTAGTCTCACAGTTTGGAAGAAATGTTTCAGAAGCCCAACAGCAAAGGGGAGCGAGTGGGGTGTCCAGGAGCCTTTTCCACGCTACGTGACCACATCCCAAGCCCCTGTCTGTAGGCTCAGTGAGACCACACTGAGCACAGCAAGAACCCATATCCGGACCTGAAGTGTCTGTCTTTACTGTATGGCTTATTCTTGACCCTTTGGTCAAATATTAATTGACCATGATGGCATGGGTCAATTTCAGGATTCTGTACTTTTCCATTGATCTATGTGCCTGTTCCTGTGCCAGAAGCAGGTTGTTCTGATCACAGTGGCTTTGCCCTACAGCAGGATATTCAGTAATGTGATCCTACAACTCTGTTCTTTCTCAAGAATACTGTGGGTGCACGGGGTCTTTTTTGGTTTCCTATAAATTTTCGAAACATTTTTTCCAGCTCTGTGAAACACACTGTTGGGATTGATGACAATTGTGTTGAATTTATAGATTGTTTTGGGTAGCATGGATATTTTGATAATGTTAATTCTTTCAGTCTATAATTCTTTCACTCCTTTGTATCTTCCTCTATTTCTTTTTTCAATGTCCTGTTTCTGAATACAAGTCTTTTACATCCTTCTTTGACTTTACTCCTAGGTGTCTTATTTTTTCAGTTGCAATGGTAAATGGTATAGTCTTTTCTAAGAGTTCATAATCGGTGTAAAAAAAATGCCATCAATGTGTTGATGTTAATTTTGCTTCCAGCTTCCTTGCCAAATTCATTAATTATATCCACAAGTACTCGGTGGACTCTTTAGTTTTTTATGTACAATATCATGTCATCTGCAAGTAATGACAGTTAACCTTCTCTCTTCCGATACGGATGCCTTTTATGTTCTCTTTTTGTCTGCTCGCTGTGGCTAGGACTTCCAGTAGTATGCTGAGCAGTAGTGGTGAAAGGGGCAACCGTGTCTTATTCCTCTTCTTAGGGGATATGGTTTTAGCCTTTGCACGTTGAGTATGATTTTGGCCCCAGGTATGTTGTATATGGCCTTTATTATGTTGAGATATATTCCCTCTATTTCCACTTTGCTCCCAGTTTTTTCCAAAATGGGTGCTGGATTTTCTAGAATATTTTCTCTGTATCTATTGATATGATCATAAGATTTTTGTCCTTCATTTTGTTTAGCTCTCACATTTCTTGATTTGCGAATATTATACCAGCGCTGCGTCTCCAGAATAAATCACACTTGGTCATGGTGTATGATCTTATTTAATGTATTGCTGGATAAAATTTGGTAATATATTTTCTGAGGATTTTGGCACCTATGTTCATGAGGGACGTTGGTCTGTGAAATTCTTTATTTGCAGGATCTTCATCTGGTTTTGGGATTATTATAATACTGGTCTCATAAAAATATCTCCCTCCTCTGGAATTTTCTAAAATATTTTGAGGAGAGTGGGTTTTAATTCTTCTTTAAATGTTTAGGTAAGCTCGCATGTAAATCCATCTGGCCCCAGACACTTGTTTGCTGGAAGTTTTTTTCTTATTACTTCTTCAATTGCATCCATTTTTACTGGCCCTCCAGGTTTTCTGATTCTTTCCGATTGAGTTTTAGCAGATTGTAGTTTTGAGGAATGTGTCCATTTTACGCAGCTTCCCCACTTTATTGTTGTGCATAGTGTTTTCTTAGTATTCTTTCTGTTTCTGTCATGTCAGTTGTTATATCGCCTCTTTCACATCTGATTTTGTTTTCTTGGGTCCTCACCGTTTGTTTTTTGGTGCGTCTGGCTAAAGACTCATCGATCTTATTTCTGTCAGAAAACTAGTTCTTACTTTCATTGATATTTTGTACTGTGTTTTTGGTCTCTGTGTCGTTCATTTCTGTTCTGATCTTCACTATTTTCTTTCTTCTACATCTCCTCGAAATGTTCAGGTCCTCTTCCCTTTTTAATATTGGGTTGTTGTTTTTGTTTTGTTACTTACATAAGAAATAAAAATGACTTTACATTCTGAATTCTGTGTTTTATTTTAATCTCTGATAGCAGATTTATGCCCCTTCAGAAATTGATGTAGAATATACGTCATCTAAAACTAAACATTTTAAACTATACGCTCCAGTGGTTTTAAAATTGGAATAATGTAGAACTGTTACAGCATAACAAGAAGCTAGAAAAATTCCAGGACAAGTTGAAAGGGAAACTGAGATAGATTTTTAGACAGCAGTTTGAGTTAAGCCTATCTTCCCTAAGCCAAAGGCACTGGAGAATAAATAGTTTGTATTAGATGGGAAAGATGCAGAAACCCAGGTGCAGAGACTAGGGCACAGGAAACCACCTGGACAGGAACCCCCAGAGGCCTACAAGGGACAAAGACTGGGAAAACAAGAACTTTGTCCCCAGGTAATCTATTCTCCCAGAGCATGTCATGGGTCATGCGGTGGAGACCCCCTAAGCATTCCTCCCTAAAGATACCTTTTAAGTCTCAGTTGTATTTCAGCTCCAGGCCCATAAAAGCATTAAGACAAGACAAGTGGCATTGGAGTGGACTCAGGACCAGACACATTGACAAATGAGGCCCTTCCTGGCATGGACTAATCAGTGGCGACCAGCACCCTGAAAGGGCACCCCTGGAAAGCTGATGAATATTCTCTTGAGAACTCCCCTTAAGCCTCCCATAAGATTTTCCACCTGCAAGGGAGATAAATATGCTCAGGACAAAGGACCAAGTGTGAGCTCCCCTACACCACAGGAAAGCGTGACAGCGCCAGTTTCCTCCTTCCTTCTGCGGGGGCCCCATGGTGCTTTCAACCAGGGGAGCAATGGGCAGTGGCAGCTCATCCCAGGCTTGTCTTCTGAAACTGTCTGAAAGGTCTTGGAAATGTGTCCAAGGCCCCCTTTTCTCTGACTTCCCAGTGAGCAAAGGCAGCCCAGCCTAGGCTATCCTGTTACTTCGTCTATGCACCTGCCTTGTTTCACCAGCCTAAGTACATTTTTATTACAGCCATTAAAGCTTTGGGTTTTTTTCTTCATTTTTTTCTCTTGATTGAAATCTTTCCTTCAAGATGACAAGAGCTGAGGCCTTCTGCCTGTATCCCCTGTAACACAACCGTCATCTTTTCACTTCTGAAACCTTAATGTCAACATAAAAGAAAGCCTCATCCCATTTAAAGAGTATACCCAATTCTACTCTGGACTATTTCCTCATTTACACTGATGTCTTTCCCATCTCCATGGCTATGCTATTGCTATTGTCGTTGTTGTTAACCCTCACTAGAGGATATTTTTTTCATTGACTTCCAGAGAGAGTGGCATGGAAGAAGGGGTAGAGAGAGAGAGGTGCCTCAGTGTTAGAGACACAGACATTGGTTGCTTTTCTAATTCGCTGCACACCTGGGATGAGGAATGAATCTACAACCTAGGTATGTGCCCTCAACTGGGAATCAAACCTGAGACCCTTCAGTGTGCAGGCCGACACTATACCACTGAGCCCCGCTGCCCAGGGTAGATATGCCTTTTTAAATATGAAGTTTGTAGGTATATTTAACTTGAAATTGGTAGAGGTTTTAAAATGATTTCTTTAGTTTTACTCATGTTTTCATTGGTGATTTGCCACTATTATATTACTGGCATTAATTTTGCAACAGTTTGTATGTAGCAGGGAGGAAACACTTTTAGATCAGGGTCCAAATAGAGTAGCGTATACGAACTTTTTTTGTTAAAAGCTTTTATAGCAATGAGAACCAGAAAAATTTCTACTAAACTATCTAACACTACAACTGAAAGATTTAGAAAGAGAACAGAAACCACGAAAAGGCCCAGAGGAAGTAAAAGGAAGAAAATAATAAAGAACCAGAGCCTAAATAAATAACGTAGAGACTAAAAAATTAAAAAAGGTCAATGCAACCAAGAGCTTGTCTTTGAATAGACAATCAGTGTGATGAACTTTTAACCCAACTCACCAAAAACCAAAGACAGAGGTCAAAAATAAATAAATTGAGGAACAAAAGAAGTGAAGTAACAACTGATACCACTGAAATACAAAGGGTTGTAAGCAAATACCCTGAACAACTATATGCCAACAACCTGGATGAAATAGACAAATTTCTGGAAATACACAACCTTCCAATACTCAGTGAGGAAGAATCAGGCATGCTGAACACGTTGATAAAAACTGGTGAAATTGGAACAATGATTTTTTTAAAAATGCCCAAGAGAAAAAGCGCCAGGCCCAGACAGTTTCAGAGGGGAGTTTTATCAAACATTCAAAAAATAATTCAAATTGTTCCAAAAAGTCCGAGTGGAACAAACACTCCCAAGCTCTTTTTAGGCAGCCTGAATAATCCCAACTACAAATCCAGGTAAAGACCTTGCAAAGAAAGAATTACAGGCCAATATCCGTGATAAACAAAGATGCTAAAATCTTCAAACAAATATTAGCAAATTGGATCAAGCAATATGTTAAACAGATCACACCCCATGACCAAGTGGGGTTTATTCCAGGGATGCAGGTTTGGTACAGTATTCACAAATCTATAAATGTGATGCCTCACAGGAACCATTTGACAAACAAAAATCTCATGATCATCTCAGTATGTGCAGAAAGAGCAACAAAACCCAGCGCCCATTTTTGAGAAAAACTCTCAGCACAGTGGGAATAGAGGGATCATGCCTAAACACATTAAAGTCCTTATAGGACAAACCTTCAGTCAACTTCATACTCAATGGGCAAAAACTAAAACATATCCCCTAATAAGAGGAACAAGACAGGGACGTCCACTTTCACCATCTTTTATTCAACAGAGTGTTGGAAGTCCTTGCCACAGCGATCAGACAAGGAGAAAACATAAAAGGCATCCAAATTGGAAAGGAGAAATAAAACTGTCACTGTTTGCAGATGACCTGATATTGTATGCTGAGAACACTAAAGAGGTCACCAAAAGACTTCTAGATTTAATAATAAAGGAACCCAGCTATGCAGCAGGATGGAAAATTAATGCCCAGAAGTAAATGGCATTTTTAAACAACATTCATGATCTCTCAGAAAGAGAAACTAAAACAAACAAACAAACAAACAAAAACACATTTAACGTGCAACAATAAAATTAAGATACTTAGGAATTAACTTAACCAAAGGGGTGAAAGACGTGTACTTGCAAAACAAATATGTTGAAAAAAGAGATAGAGGAAGATATAAACAAGTGTAAGAATATACCATGCTAATGGATTGCTAGAATCAACCTCATTCAGATGTCCGTACTCCCCAAAGCAATCTATAGATTCAAACTATTCATAAAATACCAATGTCCGATATCACAGACCTAGAAGAAGTAGTGCAAAAATTTAAAGGACACAAAAAGGACAGGACCCCAAATCGCTGCAGCAATTTTGGGAGGAAGAAAAAAGTGGAAGGAATCAAAATAATACATATCAAGATATAGTAAAGCCATTTTAATCGAAACAGAATGGAACTGGCAGAAGAACAGACTTAATGACATAAATGGAACTGAACAGAGAACCCAGGAATTGACCCAACTCATTACACTCAATTGAGATTTTACAAAGGAGGCAGAGCATACAGTGGAGTAAAGGAAGTCTCTTCAATAAATGGTGTTGGGAAAATTGGACAGGAACTTTCAAAATAATGCAACTAGACCACTATCTTGCACTGCACACAAGGATCAACTCCAACTGGATAAAAAACTTAAAGGTAAAACATGAAACCATTAAAAATCCTAGAAGGAAATGGAGGCAGCATGATCTCAGACATCTCTCATTGCAATATGCTTACCAATACACTGCCTAGGGCAATGGAAGCAAAGGAGAAAATAAACAAATGGGACTACAGCAAAATAAAAAGATTCTGCACAAAGATACCATCAACAAAATGCAAAGGGAACTCATTATATGGGAGAACATATTTGCCGATGATACATCTGATAAAGGGTTACTACCCCTAATATTTTAAGAAACACACCTTCACAAGAGGAAGACAAACGATCCAATTAAAAAACGAGCAAAGACCTAAGTAGACACTTCTCCAAAGAGCGCATAAACATGTCCAAGAGACATATGAAAACTGCTCAGTGTCACTAATCACCAGAGAGATGAAAATTAAAACAATAATGGGGTATCACCTGAGGTCTTCCAGAATGGCTATGTTTTCAATAAGTCAATAAACAGAAAGTGCCTGTGAGGGTGTGCAGAAAAGCTCACCCTAGTATACTGCTGGTGGGAATGCAGACTCATGCAGCCTGTATGGAAAACATTATGACATAGGAGGTTTTCTCAAAAATTGAAATACAGAACTGCCATTGAACCCAGTGGCCCCACTGCTTGGAATATGTCCTACGAAACCAGGAACATCGATCAGGAAGAATATATAAACCCCTCTGTTCAGAGCAGCACAATTTACAATAGCTCACAGGAATGGGTACATGAATCTGCTTTGATTCTGAGTGACAGTAGACATGCACACTCCTGCATCTTCCTTCAGCTTCCTGCCTGAACATGATGCCACACTGCAGTTCTTCAGACTTTCTGTCTCTTCCCAATGCCGCAGTGGCCTGGCGTCATAGGCTATCCTTCCGAGCCTCAGGGTGTTCATGTGAGAGAAAAATGTCCCAGCTACCTGACAACCCAAGGGGGAGCCCCACTGGCATCTCCTCACATGTCCTCTAAGTGCCTTCTCCTGGTTCCAACATCCTCAAGTAGTCCTTACTGATTTTCTGGCAGAGCAAAATGTGATCGTCCAGAGACAGCAGGGATCTGACTAAAAATCCAAAAGCAGGGGAACACACCAAGCTCTCTTAGGGCATTGCAAGCAAGCCTCCACCTCAGCAATCCTGTCAGACCCTGCCACGCTGTGGGCAGAGAACTAGTTGAAGTAGTTAAGGCTGCTGTTCTGGTGCCTGGAGCTGTTGGCCCATCGTTCATAATGCTGGCACCACTGAATGCAAGAGGCATAGGATGCACTGTATCCTGCAGCATGAGGAGTGTGTGGAGAAGGGCACATCACCTTTCAAGTTCTATGCACTTCCTGCTGCTGCCCATAGAGAGAGCCTGCTCCCGCCTGTGATGGTAATGAGATACTCCTTCACAGTGGCAGTACTGCATTAGTATGATTTGCTACAAAAGGACAGTTAACCTTGCCATCATCCCTGGCATGTCTGGCTCCCTCCACCTGCAGAAGGAATGTGGGTGGGGGTTAGGGACATCTCACTCCTGGACACCCAAGTGTCCCTGCTTACATGGACAGGTTATATTCTCAAGGCCCCTCCCTTTCCAGCACCAGTACCTGCAACATCACCTTCACATTGATCGTGTGGCTATGAAAGAACTAAAACATGGAGATCTACAAAACAGCCTGGCTTGGCCTGAACCACCTATCTTCTGGCCCCATTCCTTCTGCATAAGAGGCACAGAGGAACACAGAGGTTCCTGGGGTTACAGGTGCCTGCACCCATGCGGTCACACTGATTCCTCACAGGCTTTGATATCCCCACACCCTTGCCTGCACACGGCTTCACAGGATACCCTGATTCACGCACGTCACACGTTCCTGCCTCTGATGGAGGACTTGGGCATGCCCACACCATTTTGGGCTACTAAAACAGCTCTTCCAAACTGTGACTGGACAGAGGGCATCACGCTACTCAGCCCCGCCCCTCACTGTCAGCCTCAGTGTATGGGCCTCAGAACTGTGGTGAAACATTCCTGAGGAAGCTCTATGTTACCCGAGCATTTGCAGCTTTCCCAGGGTTTGGTGTCTGGGGGGCTCTTGCTTACGGCTACTCACGTATCCCACTTCAGAATCCATTTTCTCTACCGCTTTCCCACAGATCCACAGTGACCCCTAGTAATATCCACAGGGAGAAATGCCCGGGACATTACAGGCTGCCCAGTCTGTGGGATATCTGAGGCTGAAGTGACAGGCAAAGGGAAGAACTGTGGCTGGAGAGGACTGTAGCCTACATTCTGGTAGAGTTGGGTGATCAGGATAACTTCGGCCAAGATACGGTCTCAATCTGACTCCTTTTACATCAGTTCTCTTGTTTTTGTTTCCATTACTCTTGCTCTTTCTGTCTTTTCCTCATTCTGACTCTTTCTTCCATCTACCCATTGGGTTTCAGTGAACCGTAGAAAGAATGACTTGATGCTGCCTAAGAGTTTCTTCATTGCAGGAGAAAGGCTCGGTCTGAAGGAACAAAGTAAATAAACAATCATATTCACACGAGGCCATTGTTATGTGAGGAAATGTAATACCGTCAAAAATGCACAAGATGTACTGGCTGTGGACACCATGGTCCAGAGATTGCCCAACACAACTTCACGTACATGCCTGTGCCTCTGTGTGTGTTGTGTGTGAGGGCTATAGAACACTCTGCATCTTATTGTCCCTCTGGTCATTTACCCTTCCAGCTGGGGATTCGACCCCAAGTGAACCTAATATCCAGACTGACTGCTCACATGCCTTTGCTCTCTTCCCCACAACTCCTACATGCCATTTATACTCCCACTGGCTAAGTGTGGTTCTGAATCCTGGGCTCAGAGGATGATTCTCGCAGCAAATACAGTGCTCTCATACTTCTAGGGAGGGCTTCTGCTTCAAGTGTGAAATGCACTGGGAAGCCTCCCACCGCGTTGCCTGCTGTCAATGTGTGAGCTGACCTCCGACAGAAAGGAACCTGGAAATCCATCATCCTTTCGGAGCTCGCAGTGGACATTCAGGCCCTTGCTCCCAAATCCCTTTCCTTGAGCTACCTTATGTCCCTGGGTCCATTAGTATCACCCACTTCAATGGACTTACTCTTAGTTCTCCCTCCTCCCCAGCCTCCAGCACACAGAAAGAATTCTGTCTTCTCATACTGTCCTAAAGCATAACAACTTAACCGCCACTGCCACTGCACAGGCCCAGCCCTCACAGGCAATGGTCATTCACAGGCAGCCAGTTGTAATGCCCCAAACTAGGGACAAACACCACAGAGACAGACGCTATTGATGCTCTTGATTTATGTGTTCCAAGAACACACGACAAACAGACAAACAGAGCTGATGCTCCTGCTTTAACTTTCCATTTCATACCATGCTCCCGATCTCTCTGTGACTGAATTCCTGGTCACACAGACATTCTGCTCCATTGTCCTGTGCAGGAACATAATGTCTGCTTGAAAACACATACTCATGTCAAAACCTTCTTATGTGCACTTCTCTATTTGAAGGAAAATGGATGGTCCCTCCTATTTAACTCACACTGTGGGAGATACCCTAACACAATAATTGACTATCATCTCCTAGCAAAATTCCTAAAGAGTATAGTATAATTATTGGTGGCCCTAACATGAAGAGTCGGTCATTGCTGAAATTAGGATCTCTTAAATTTCCTGCTGCCTTGTGTTGGATGCATCACACCACACCACCTTTTTAATGAGCAATGACCTCAGGATCACCCAGTTAGGAATTTGGACACACCTAAGGAAATATTTGATGGTTGCAATGATCCATAAAAGGAAGTGGTGGCACAGCAGCCTCAGCCTTTGTATGAAAAGACTCCTGGACAAGTGTGGGAAGGGTCAGAGGAAGGACATCATGGGAGCCTCCATTTAAGGAATAGTAGACGGGCCTAAGGGTGAGGGAGGTGGCCTGGAGCGAGAGTTCAGAGGAGTGGGTCAATGAATCTGCTTTGATGCTGAATGATTTTGCACATGCACACTTCCTCATTTTACATCAGGTGTCCCTGTCTGAATATAATTCCCACTGCAGTGCTACATACTTCCTTTCTCAACCTGATTCTCTGAGGACCTGACATAACAGGCTCTACTCCTCCCAGTATCAGGGCGTCCATGAGAGAAAGCAATGACCCAGCTACCTAGCAAACTAGGGGCGAGTGTCCAGGAACAGTCCCCCTCACCTGTACTCCTCTACCTTCACTCTCCTGGGGCCAAGCTCCTCGCACAGTACTTGAGATGATTAGACCACACTTCTATTACTGATGTTCTAGTAGGGCAAACAGGACTAGTCAGAAGAAGCCAGGGATCTCACTTTACGAACCCAAGAGGTAGGGGAACCCAAAGCTCTCCTTCTGCATTGCCACCGAGGCCCAACCTCAGTATCCTGTCATATCCTTCCAGGTCGCAGCATTTTTCTCCTAAATAACATTGTCGGGAATGCTGGAAAGGCATTCTCACGCTTATCCAATAGATGGCAGCTTTTCGTTTCAAATCATGTTATTGGGGATGTTGGCAATTCATTCTCATGCTTGTCAAAACATGGCAGCTTTTTTTTACAAATAAAGTTACTGAGCAGGCTGGCAATGCATATCCACACTTGTCCACGAGATGGCAGCATGACTTCACATGTCATTTCATTCGGGATGGTACCACTGCATTCCCTCGTTTCTCCACCAGGTGGCAGCACTTTTCCACCAAATGATTTCATTGGGCATGCACGGTAGGCATGCTCAGGTATGCCCAAGAGTTGTTTGCATTTACCTCAAAATGTCATTTCTTTCGTGATGCTGGAAATGGATTCTCATTCTTGAACAGTCACAGCATGCAGTTATGTCCGCACGTGCCAAAAGGCGGCTTCTAACAGAAAAATACAGTTTGCACATACTTCTACAAAGGGAATTTGGTTTAACTGTGAAATGAACGTAAAACCCCGGCCTGGTTCCCTGCTGTCTCCCTAAAGCGAGGGTATGGCAAACGCATCATCCTTTATAACTTATCACTGCAAATTCCGACCCGTGCACACAAGGCCTTTCCTTGAACTCCCTTATCACCCAAGGGAAAATGGTAAACTCTATTGGACTTTCACTGATTTCTTAATCCACCACAGTCTCTACCACACAGAAAGAATTTTGGCTTCTGATACCATCAGAAAACACAACTTAGCCACTTCTGCAATTGTAAAGGCCATGCATTCACGGGGCGGGTAATTCAGAGAGTCCATTGTCAAGGCAAACAATACATAAACAGGCACATTAGATGCTCTCGCTTTATCTTGCCATTTATTCCATGTGCTGCATATATCCATGGCTGAATGCCTTTCCACAGGGACATTCTGCACCTAATTTCTACGCAGGAAAAGAATCTTTGCTTGAAACACCTTTTAATCTGAAAAAGCTTCTCACGTGCACTACTTATATTGGAAGGTCCCTCCTATAGTTCTCACACGTTAAATACGTGCAGTTAACACAGCAAATCTGGTATCATCTCCTCTGAGGATAATCAAAAAGTATTTAAAAATCATGTCAAGCCCAAACCTGACAAAGTTGGAATCTCTTCCGTTTTCTCCAGCCATGCATTCAACAGTTCCCACCACAACTTGGTTGTGATGGGCAGTGTACCCAGGAAGGCCAGCGATACAATTCAGTAAATACATGGTGGTTGTGATGATCAATAGAGGGATGTGGTGGCACAGCAGCCTCAGCATTTTCATGAAGGAGGATACTGGAAAATTGTGGAGGGGGTTCTAGGAAGCACATCACAGAACTTCTCCTTAATGCATTGTAGGCAGGCCTGAGGGTGGTGTTGGTGACCTGAGGTGTGAGATCAGAGAAATAGGCCAAAGAATCTACTTTCATTCTGAGTGACAGAGGAAACAGACATGACCTCATCATCCTTCAGCCTCCCCCAAGTGAACATGATTGGCACTGCGGTGCTCAGAACTTCCAGCCTCATCCTCATACCGTGATGATGTCACAGGCTGTATTTCTCCCAGCTTCAGTGTGTTCATGTGAGAAAACAATGTCCCAGCTCCCTGGCAATCCAGAGGCAAGTGAAGAGTTGGTCTCTGCTCACCTGTTATCATCTATGTCCCCTCTCCTGATGCCAACATACACTCATAGTTCTCACTGTTGATCTGGAAAGGAAAAATGGGCTCCACAGGAGAGGGCAGGCGTCTAAACCACAAACCCAAAAAGCAGGGGATCACACCAAGCTCTCTAATGGCATTTCCTGCAAGGACCCACCTAAGCAATCCTGTCAGATCCCGAAACATGGTGATCAGAGACGAAGTTGAAGAAGTGAATGCTGCTGTTCTGCCTGCAGTTGTAGGCCTGTCGTTCATACTGCAGGTACCACTGAATGTGAGTGGAATGGGTCACCCTGTATCCTGCAGCTTGAGGAGTGTGTGGAGAGGAACCTGTCACCTTCCAACTTGGACACACTTCTTGCCGCAGGCCATGCAGGGAGCCTCCTCTCTCCTGTGATGGTTATGAGAGGATCCTTCACAATCACAGTATCGTGGATGTAGGGGTTTTTGTGAAAGAGCAGCACAGTCTTGCAGCGATTGCTGCCATGCCAGGCTTCCTTCACCTGCAAAAGGATAGTGGATCCGGTTTAGGGTGATAACTTATTCCAGAACTCCCGCCTATTCCTTCCTGCAGGGATAGGATTTTTTCACAAGCTCTCTACCTCCCCAGCCGTGGTCTGCACAGCCTGACCTTCAGATTGATCATGTGGCTGAGCATGGTTTCATCTTGGTCACTGATAATGGCTGACAATTCCAGATTGTTGACAAATTGCAGCAGGTCAAAACGCCTGCACGCTGCAAGCTGAACATGAAACAGCTACAAAAAGGAGCAGATCCTTAAAGCAGCTTGGATTGCTCCCACCTCTCTAACCCCTAGCCCAGCTCCTTCACCATAAGATGCAAAAAGAGAGCACAGTGGTTCTTGTGGGCTCCATGTGTTTATACACACACGGGCACACTGTTTTCCTGACAGCCTTTGACCTCGCCTACATACTTGCCTGCTGAGTGCTTAACAGGATACCTTTATTTGTGGACATCACTCATTCCTGCCTCTCACTGACTTGGATATACAGAGGACTTGGACACGCAGCCCCCCTCGAGTGCAGCATTACCCCAAGAAGAACCTGAGTGACACAGAGCAGTGTGGAGGCAATGGCCCTTGTTCTGCGCATGAGTCTGATCTGGGACGGCGCTCCTGAAGCCCAGGGAGAGTTTTTGTGGTACTGGTGAGATAAAAGGGTGTCTCTGAGATTTTGGATCACACTGTTCTCACTATCCTGAGCTTCACTCCAATGTGTCTATTTGATTCTGAGCTACCGATCCCCACTAATACATTTCTCATGCACTAGGGCAGGCATATTGCGTTCCCTTCTGTAGAGTCAAGGATACACTATTGACTCAGCATCTGGCAATGCACTGAACGTTTGTGCTTTTCAGTTCTAAACAGGGCTGCCGCCGCTGCCAGGTACTGGGCTTGAGCCAGCAGAAGGATCTGCTCACTTGTAAGTTCACGGGCTACATTCCTAACTTAAGTGCCCGGAGCACATCCAGTGGGGACCAGGTGCACTTCCCACTGAGCCAATCCTCTTCGTGCTCCTGCTCGACTGGCTCTTCTTGTGGATGTTTTGTTTCTATCTGTGCCTGAGGCTCAACATCAACCACTACCTTCATGACTTTTATGGCGTCCTCTCACCCAGGACAAACTGCTCCCTGCCAATTAATTCCTCCTCAATCAATTCCTTCTCCTCTCCCTGCTCCACCCTGTCTGGCCCTTGTAGAAACTCATGATACATTTCCTCTGCCAAAGCATAACTTACCCACTTCTGCAACTGTAAGGCCCAGCCCTCCCAGGGACTGGTCGATCATTCCAAGGCAGCCAATCGTAAGGCTCAAACCAACACACAAACAACAGACAGACAGACAGACAGACAGACACGGTACTTGCTCTTAATTTATCTTTCTAACTACATGCCATGCTCTGGATGTCTCCGCATCTCAATGCTTTCCCACAGGGACATTCTGCATCTATTTCCTGTGCAGGGAAACAATGTTTGCTTGAAAACACATATTTCGCTGAGAAAGCTTCTCATGTGCATGACTCTTCTATGAAGTAAAATGGACAGTCCCTCCTATTTATCTCACAGTGTGGGAGGTCCCCTGAACACAACAAACCTCCTATTGTCTCCTCTGACTATTACTAAAGAATACTGAATAATCCCCAATCTGTAAAATGGGTCACTGCCGCCAGTGGGATCTCTTAAGTTTCCACCAGCCCTGTGTTCAACATGTGCCGCCACAACCCGTTTATAACGGGCAGTGTTTTCAGGATGACCTGTGGAGGAATAAGGAGACACTTAAGGAAATATATGGTGGTTGTGATGATCAATAGAGGCAAGTGGTTCCAGAGCAGCCTCAGCCTTTGCATTCTCATGCTGAAACACCACGTGGCAGCATTTTCTCCTCAAATGGTATTATTGCAGATGCTCACTCTGAATTCTTACTTTTGTCCAGAGGCGGCAGAAAGTTTCTTACCAACGATTGTTCTGGGGATGCTGGCAATGCATTCTCACACTTTTCCACCAGGTGTCGGCATGATTTCACGAGTAATTTTATTGGGGATGCTGGAAAAGCATTCACAATTCCATTCAACAGGTGGAAACATTTTCAACAGGATGAATCCATTGGTGAACTCGTGGATGCATTCTCACGTTTACCCACCAGGTGGCAGTATTGTTCCAACTGAGGATCATATTTGGGATGCTTGTGGAGATGCAGAAGATGCATTTTCTCGTTTGTCCACCAGGTGGTGGCATTTTGACACCACGAGATTTTATTGGCTATGCTGACAATGGAAGCTAATGTGTGTCAAGCAGGCAGCAGAATTATTTCACCGCACGATTTCCTTGGAGATGCTTTCAATGGTTCTATATTTATCAGTTGGCGTCAATATTCCACTAGTGAATATCAGGAATGTTCTGGAAGTGCATTCTCACGCTTTTCCACCAGGTGGCAGAATTTCCCCACAAAGTACTTTTACTGAGGATGCTGGCAAGGCATTCCCACGTTTTTTTCTACAGCTGTCTGCATTTTCCCTCCACTGTCCCATTTTGGGGAAACTGGCAATGCATTTTGGCGCTGAAACATGAGATGGCAGCATTTTTCCACCAACGATTCTGTTTGAGATGCTGGCAATGCTTTCCCACGTTTGTCTTAACACGTTTGTGGAAGCATTTTTACTACCAAATTATATTATTGGGGGTGTTGAAAATTCAGTCTCAAGTTTGAAAAAGACTTGGCTACATTTTCCACAAATGTGATTATTTTGTGGATGTTGACAAGGCATTCTCATGTTTTAACAGCCATTGAACCTACTTTCCCAAAAATGATTCTATTGGGAATAGTGGCATGGCACTTTCACTTTTGTTCAATAGCTGGCAACACTTTCACCACAAAGTATCGTTTGGGGAATGCTGGAAGCACGTTCGTCCAACGTACTTCGTAGAAGTACTTTTCCACAAAATGATTTTATTGCGGATGCGGGCAATGCATTCTTCAGTCTCTCAAACAAGAGGCCACATTTTCCACCAAACGATTCCTTTGGTTGTGCTGGCAATGCATTCCCACATCTGTCCACAAGGTGGCCACTTTTGTTTACCAAGGGATTTTCCTGAGAACGCTGGCAATGCATTCCCTTGCTCGAATACCAGGTGACAGCATTTTCTCCACAAGTGATCTTATTGGAGATGCTGTAACTGCATTTTCACATTTGTAGAAAGGTGACTGGTTTCTTATTTACAAATGATTGTTTTAAGGCTGCTGGCAATTCCTTCTGACACTCAAACACCAGGTGCAGTATTTTCCCACCAAATGATATTATTGAGGATCCTGGCACTGCATGCTCCTCCTTGGAGAACAAGTGGCAGCTATTTTCCACCATGTAACTTCACTGGGGCTTCTGGCGATGCATTTTCACTCTTGTCCAATAGGTGGAAGCATTTTCCCACAAGTGATTTCACTGGGGATGCTGGCAATGAACACTCACACAAGTCGACAAGATAAGGGCATTTTTCCCACAAGAGATTTTCATTGTGAATCTTGGCAATGTATTTTCAAATGTGTCCGCCATTTGGCAGCCAGCATCATCTCAGAAGGGATTTTCATGAGGATGCGGGCAACGCATTCTCACACTTGTCAAACATGTGGCGGCCTTTTTCCAACAACTGATATTATTGGGGCTGCTGGCAATGCATTGTGAAGCCTGTTTACAACAAGCCCGCATTTTTCCACCAAATGTTATTATTGCACATAAAGGCAATGGTTTCTCCCGCTTGTCCACCCGTTGGCACCTTGACATCACAAGTGATTTTGTTTGGTAAGCTGAGAATGCATTCTTACGTTTGTTCAGCCAGTTGCGGAATTTTTCCACCAAGCGACTTTATTGCTGCTGGCTGTACATTCTCACGTTTGTCCAACTATTCGCCGCAGTTTTCCCCTAAAGTGATATTGTGTGTGTGGGTGTGGATGTTGGTTTTGAATTCTCACACGTGGACATTGGCTATTAGAATTTTAGGCCCAAATCACTTTATTGTGATTCCAGAGCATGCGTTCTCACTCTTGTCCACCAGTTGGCACCTTGATCTCAGTAGGGGTTTCATTGGGGATTCTGGGAAATCATTCATACAGTCCTTTAGCACCTGGTGGCCTTTTTCTCAAAGAGTGATTTTGTTGGGGATGCAGTCAATGCATGCTTCACCTTGTCCACCAGGGGGCAGAATATTTCCACCAAGTTTTTTTTAAAGGGGATGCGTTTAATGCTCTCCCACTTACCTCCACAAGGTGGCAGCATTTTTAAAACAAATGCTTTTCTTGGGAATGCCGGGAATGCTCTCTCACATTTGTAAACAATGTCAGGTAATTTCTCATCAAACGTTTTTACGGGAGATGCCTGAAATACATTATCACCTTTTATTCAAAGGGGCAGCATTTTTTCAACCAAATAATTTTACAGGGGCTGGCAATGGATGCTTACGTTTGTCCCACACTTGGCAGCATTTGTCCCAGAGAAAGTTTTTTTGCGGGGATGCGTGGCAGCGTTTCGCCCCAAATGATTTTATTGAGGATGCCTGCAAGGCAGTCTCAGGTCTCTACATGAGGTCGCAGTAGTTTTCAACCACATGATTGGATTGGGGATACTATCAGCGCATTCTCACCCTTTTGCATTTTGCCGACAGAGAGGTTTTGTGGTGATTCTGACAATACATTCTCAGACTTATCTGAGAATTGGCAGTATTTCCGTACAAATGACCTTACTGGGGATGCTGGCAATGTATTCTCACGATTGTCCACGTAGGACAGCATTTTCAATCAAATAATTTTATGGGAGATGCTACGCAGCCATTCTTGCACTTGTCAACCAGAAGGCAGGTTTTCCACAGTATGATTTTATTGGGCATGCTGGCACTGCATTCGTAATCTTTTTCATAGGTGGCAAAACTTTCCCAAAAACTTATTATTTGCGGGATACTGGCAATGAATTGTCATTCTCAAGCATCCGTTGGCAGCATTTTTTAGCTAATGATTTTGTTGGGGATGCTCGCCGTGCGTTTTCCTATTTGTCGACCAGTGCACCTGGTGCCCGCTGGAGGTGCTCCAGGCACATAAGTTAGAGATGGAGAATATGGACTTGCAAGGAAGCAGAGCCTAACGGAAAATCTTGATAATGCATTGCCAGATTTCTCAGTAAAATCCCTGTGAGAGCTCAGTTCCGTATTATGTTCGAACGTTGGAAGCAAATGCCAGGATCCCCAATAAAATTGTTTGGGTCAAAGATGCCGCTTCCATGTGGGCAAGCGTAAGACTGCCTTGACGTTATTCCCAATAAAATCATTCTAGGAACAGTGCTGCCTCTTAATGGATAATCTTGAGAATGCATTTTCAGCATCTACAAAATAATCACCAGAGTGAACATATAGGCCATCGGCTGGACAAATGTAAGAATGCCTTCTGAGCCTACCAAATAAACTTGCATAAATGTCCAGTGTTGGGTCCTAAAAAATGATGGATTTCTAAGTATCCTCCCTGTAGGGAGTCGGTCACACATTAGGAACAGGCAACCAGGTGGGAGACTTCACAGTTGAACCAAAGTCCCTCTCTAGAAGTATGACTGCACAGTGTTTTGCTGAGAGAATCAGTCTCTGAGGCCGAAGATCCCAAGCGACATTTAGCAAGGGGTGGAATAAGGTGCACAGATACCTGTGGCGAATTGAGTCAAGGCGTGTGGGAAGTCAGAAGTGTATTAGGTTCATTTGGGCAAGAATCCCCTGCTGGAAGAGTAAATGAGCAGAGGGACAATAAGAAGGAGAGTGTGCCACAGCCCGCACACACAAGCACACACAAGCACACACACACACATGCACACACACAGAGGCAAAGGCATGGACATGAATTTGTGTTGGGCAATCTCTGGACTATGATGTCCACAGTCAGTACACCTTGCCCGTTTTTGACACTTTTTACGTTTCCTCAAATGGAAATGGCCTCCTGTGAATATGATTGTTTATTGACTTTGTTCCTTCAGACCAAGCCCTTGTGCAACCAACTAATCCTTAAGCAATATCAAGTCATCCTTGCTACTCGTCACTGAAACCCAAGGAGTGGATGAGAGAAAGTCAGAATGAGAGAAAGACCAAAAGAGCAAAAGCAATGGAAACAAATAAAAAGTTACTAATCTAAAAGGAGTCAGACTGAGACCTTATCTTGGCGGTAATAATCCTGATGATCCAACTCTACCAGAATGTAGGCTACAGTCCTCTCCAGCCACAGTTCTTCCCTTTGACTCTCACTTCAGTCTCAGATATCCCTTATACTGGAATAGCCTCTACTGCCCGGGCATTTCTCCCTGTGGATATTACCAGGGGTCCCTGTGGATGTGTGGGAAGTGTTAAAGAAAACGAATTCTGAAGTGGGAAACGTGAGTTGCCTTAAGAAAGAGCCCACTAGACACCGAACCGAAGGAAACCTAAAGATGCTAAGGCAAAATAGGACTTCCTCAGGAATGTTTCTCTACAGGTACAAGGCCCATACACTGAGGCTCACAGTGAGGGGCGGGGCTGAATACGATGATGCCTGCTGTAGTCTCACAGTTTGGAAGAAATGTTTCAGAAGCCCAACAGCAAAGGGGAGCGAGTGGGGTGTCCAGGAGCCTTTTCCACGCTACGTGACCACATCCCAAGCCCCTGTCTGTAGGCTCAGTGAGACCACACTGAGCACAGCAAGAACCCATATCCGGACCTGAAGTGTCTGTCTTTACTGTATGGCTTATTCTTGACCCTTTGGTCAAATATTAATTGACCATGATGGCATGGGTCAATTTCAGGATTCTGTACTTTTCCATTGATCTATGTGCCTGTTCCTGTGCCAGAAGCAGGTTGTTCTGATCACAGTGGCTTTGCCCTACAGCAGGATATTCAGTAATGTGATCCTACAACTCTGTTCTTTCTCAAGAATACTGTGGGTGCACGGGGTCTTTTTTGGTTTCCTATAAATTTTCGAAACATTTTTTCCAGCTCTGTGAAACACACTGTTGGGATTGATGACAATTGTGTTGAATTTATAGATTGTTTTGGGTAGCATGGATATTTTGATAATGTTAATTCTTTCAGTCTATAATTCTTTCACTCCTTTGTATCTTCCTCTATTTCTTTTTTCAATGTCCTGTTTCTGAATACAAGTCTTTTACATCCTTCTTTGACTTTACTCCTAGGTGTCTTATTTTTTCAGTTGCAATGGTAAATGGTATAGTCTTTTCTAAGAGTTCATAATCGGTGTAAAAAAAATGCCATCAATGTGTTGATGTTAATTTTGCTTCCAGCTTCCTTGCCAAATTCATTAATTATATCCACAAGTACTCGGTGGACTCTTTAGTTTTTTATGTACAATATCATGTCATCTGCAAGTAATGACAGTTAACCTTCTCTCTTCCGATACGGATGCCTTTTATGTTCTCTTTTTGTCTGCTCGCTGTGGCTAGGACTTCCAGTAGTATGCTGAGCAGTAGTGGTGAAAGGGGCAACCGTGTCTTATTCCTCTTCTTAGGGGATATGGTTTTAGCCTTTGCACGTTGAGTATGATTTTGGCCCCAGGTATGTTGTATATGGCCTTTATTATGTTGAGATATATTCCCTCTATTTCCACTTTGCTCCCAGTTTTTTCCAAAATGGGTGCTGGATTTTCTAGAATATTTTCTCTGTATCTATTGATATGATCATAAGATTTTTGTCCTTCATTTTGTTTAGCTCTCACATTTCTTGATTTGCGAATATTATACCAGCGCTGCGTCTCCAGAATAAATCACACTTGGTCATGGTGTATGATCTTATTTAATGTATTGCTGGATAAAATTTGGTAATATATTTTCTGAGGATTTTGGCACCTATGTTCATGAGGGACGTTGGTCTGTGAAATTCTTTATTTGCAGGATCTTCATCTGGTTTTGGGATTATTATAATACTGGTCTCATAAAAATATCTCCCTCCTCTGGAATTTTCTAAAATATTTTGAGGAGAGTGGGTTTTAATTCTTCTTTAAATGTTTAGGTAAGCTCGCATGTAAATCCATCTGGCCCCAGACACTTGTTTGCTGGAAGTTTTTTTCTTATTACTTCTTCAATTGCATCCATTTTTACTGGCCCTCCAGGTTTTCTGATTCTTTCCGATTGAGTTTTAGCAGATTGTAGTTTTGAGGAATGTGTCCATTTTACGCAGCTTCCCCACTTTATTGTTGTGCATAGTGTTTTCTTAGTATTCTTTCTGTTTCTGTCATGTCAGTTGTTATATCGCCTCTTTCACATCTGATTTTGTTTTCTTGGGTCCTCACCGTTTGTTTTTTGGTGCGTCTGGCTAAAGACTCATCGATCTTATTTCTGTCAGAAAACTAGTTCTTACTTTCATTGATATTTTGTACTGTGTTTTTGGTCTCTGTGTCGTTCATTTCTGTTCTGATCTTCACTATTTTCTTTCTTCTACATCTCCTCGAAATGTTCAGGTCCTCTTCCCTTTTTAATATTGGGTTGTTGTTTTTGTTTTGTTACTTACATAAGAAATAAAAATGACTTTACATTCTGAATTCTGTGTTTTATTTTAATCTCTGATAGCAGATTTATGCCCCTTCAGAAATTGATGTAGAATATACGTCATCTAAAACTAAACATTTTAAACTATACGCTCCAGTGGTTTTAAAATTGGAATAATGTAGAACTGTTACAGCATAACAAGAAGCTAGAAAAATTCCAGGACAAGTTGAAAGGGAAACTGAGATAGATTTTTAGACAGCAGTTTGAGTTAAGCCTATCTTCCCTAAGCCAAAGGCACTGGAGAATAAATAGTTTGTATTAGATGGGAAAGATGCAGAAACCCAGGTGTAGAGACTAGGGCACAGGAAACCACCTGGACAGGAACCCCCAGAGGCCTACAAGGGACAAAGACTGGGAAAACAAGAACTTTGTCCCCAGGTAATCTATTCTCCCAGAGCATGTCATGGGTCATGCGGTGGAGACCCCCTAAGCATTCCTCCCTAAAGATACCTTTTAAGTCTCAGTTGTATTTCAGCTCCAGGCCCATAAAAGCATTAAGACAAGACAAGTGGCATTGGAGTGGACTCAGGACCAGACACATTGACAAATGAGGCCCTTCCTGGCATGGACTAATCAGTGGCGACCAGCACCCTGAAAGGGCACCCCTGGAAAGCTGATGAATATTCTCTTGAGAACTCCCCTTAAGCCTCCCATAAGATTTTCCACCTGCAAGGGAGATAAATATGCTCAGGACAAAGGACCAAGTGTGAGCTCCCCTACACCACAGGAAAGCGTGACAGCGCCAGTTTCCTCCTTCCTTCTGCGGGGGCCCCATGGTGCTTTCAACCAGGGGAGCAATGGGCAGTGGCAGCTCATCCCAGGCTTGTCTTCTGAAACTGTCTGAAAGGTCTTGGAAATGTGTCCAAGGCCCCCTTTTCTCTGACTTCCCAGTGAGCAAAGGCAGCCCAGCCTAGGCTATCCTGTTACTTCGTCTATGCACCTGCCTTGTTTCACCAGCCTAAGTACATTTTTATTACAGCCATTAAAGCTTTGGGTTTTTTTCTTCATTTTTTTCTCTTGATTGAAATCTTTCCTTCAAGATGACAAGAGCTGAGGCCTTCTGCCTGTATCCCCTGTAACACAACCGTCATCTTTTCACTTCTGAAACCTTAATGTCAACATAAAAGAAAGCCTCATCCCATTTAAAGAGTATACCCAATTCTACTCTGGACTATTTCCTCATTTACACTGATGTCTTTCCCATCTCCATGGCTATGCTATTGCTATTGTCGTTGTTGTTAACCCTCACTAGAGGATATTTTTTTCGTTGACTTCCAGAGAGAGTGGCATGGAAGAAGGGGTAGAGAGAGAGAGGTGCCTCAGTGTTAGAGACACAGACATTGGTTGCTTTTCTAATTCGCTGCACACCTGGGATGAGGAATGAATCTACAACCTAGGTATGTGCCCTCAACTGGGAATCAAACCTGAGACCCTTCAGTGTGCAGGCCGACACTATACCACTGAGCCCCGCTGCCCAGGGTAGATATGCCTTTTTAAATATGAAGTTTGTAGGTATATTTAACTTGAAATTGGTAGAGGTTTTAAAATGATTTCTTTAGTTTTACTCATGTTTTCATTGGTGATTTGCCACTATTATATTACTGGCATTAATTTTGCAACAGTTTGTATGTAGCAGGGAGGAAACACTTTTAGATCAGGGTCCAAATAGAGTAGCGTATACAAACTTTTTTTGTTAAAAGCTTTTATAGCAATGAGAACCAGAAAAATTTCTACTAAACTATCTAACACTACAACTGAAAGATTTAGAAAGAGAACAGAAACCACGAAAAGGCCCAGAGGAAGTAAAAGGAAGAAAATAATAAAGAACCAGAGCCTAAATAAATAACGTAGAGACTAAAAAATTAAAAAAGGTCAATGCAACCAAGAGCTTGTCTTTGAATAGACAATCAGTGTGATGAACTTTTAACCCAACTCATCAAAAACCAAAGACAGAGGTCAAAAATAAATAAATTGAGGAACAAAAGAAGTGAAGTAACAACTGATACCACTGAAATACAAAGGGTTGTAAGCAAATACCCTGAACAACTATATGCCAACAACCTGGATGAAATAGACAAATTTCTGGAAATACACAACCTTCCAATACTCAGTGAGGAAGAATCAGGCATGCTGAACACGTTGATAAAAACTGGTGAAATTGGAACAATGATTTTTTTAAAAATGCCCAAGAAAAAAAGCGCCAGGCCCAGACAGTTTCAGAGGGGAGTTTTATCAAACATTCAAAAAATAATTCAAATTGTTCCAAAATGTCCGAGAGGAACAAACACTCCCAAGCTCTTTTTAGGCAGCCTGAATAATCCCAACTACAAATCCAGGTAAAGACCTTGCAAAGAAAGAATTACAGGCCAATATCCGTGATAAACAAAGATGCTAAAATCTTCAAACAAATATTAGCAAATTGGATCAAGCAATATGTTAAACAGATCACACCCCATGACCAAGTGGGGTTTATTCCAGGGATGCAGGTTTGGTACAGTATTCACAAATCTATAAATGTGATGCCTCACAGGAACCATTTGACAAACAAAAATCTCATGATCATCTCAGTATGTGCAGAAAGAGCAACAAAACCCAGCGCCCATTTTTGAGAAAAACTCTCAGCACAGTGGGAATAGAGGGATCATGCCTAAACACATTAAAGTCCTTATAGGACAAACCTTCAGTCAACTTCATACTCAATGGGCAAAAACTAAAACATATCCCCTAATAAGAGGAACAAGACAGGGACGTCCACTTTCACCATCTTTTATTCAACAGAGTGTTGGAAGTCCTTGCCACAGCGATCAGACAAGGAGAAAACATAAAAGGCATCCAAATTGGAAAGGAGAAATAAAACTGTCACTGTTTGCAGATGACCTGATATTGTATGCTGAGAACACTAAAGAGGTCACCAAAAGACTTCTAGATTTAATAATAAAGGAACCCAGCTATGCAGCAGGATGGAAAATTAATGCCCAGAAGTAAATGGCATTTTTAAACAACATTCATGATCTCTCAGAAAGAGAAACTAAAACAAACAAACAAACAAACAAAAACACATTTAACGTGCAACAATAAAATTAAGATACTTAGGAATTAACTTAACCAAAGGGGTGAAAGACGTGTACTTGCAAAACAAATATGTTCAAAAAAGAGATAGAGGAAGATATAAACAAGTGTAAGAATATACCATGCTAATGGATTGCTAGAATCAACCTCATTCAGATGTGCGTACTCCCCAAAGCAATCTATAGATTCAAACTATTCATAAAATACCAATGTCCGATATCACAGACCTAGAAGAAGTAGTGCAAATATTTAAAGGACACAAAAAGGACAGGACCCCAAATCGCTGCAGCAATTTTGGGAGGAAGAAAAAAGTGGAAGGAATCAAAATAATACATATCAAGATATAGTAAAGCCATTTTAATCGAAACAGAATGGAACTGGCAGAAGACCAGACTTAATGACATAAATGGGACTGAACAGAGAGCCCAGGAATTAACCCAACTCTTTACACTCAATTGAGATTTTACAAAGGAGGCAGAGCATACAGTGGAGTAAAGGAAGTCTCTTCAATAAATGGTGTTGGGAAAATTGGACAGGAACTTTCAAAATAATGCAACTAGACCACTATCTTGCACCGCACACAAGGATCAACTCCAACTGGATAAAAAACTTAAAGGTAAAACATGAAACCATTAAAAATCCTAGAAGGAAATGGAGGCAGCATGATCTCAGACATCTCTCATTGCAATATGCTTACCAATACACTGCCTAGGGCAATGGAAGCAAAGGAGAAAATAAACAAATGGGACTACAGCAAAATAAAAAGATTCTGCACAAAGATACCATCAACAAAATGCAAAGGGAACTCATTATATGGGAGAACATATTTGCCGATGATACATCTGATAAAGGGTTACTACCCCTAATATTTTAAGAAACACACCTTCACAAGAGGAAGACAAACGATCCAATTAAAAAACGAGCAAAGACCTAAGTAGACACTTCTCCAAAGAGCGCATAAACATGTCCAAGAGACATATGAAAACTGCTCAGTGTCACTAATCACCAGAGAGATGAAAATTAAAACAATAATGGGGTATCACCTGAGGTCTTCCAGAATGGCTATGTTTTCAATAAGTCAATAAACAGAAAGTGCCTGTGAGGGTGTGCAGAAAAGCTCACCCTAGTATACTGCTGGTGGGAATGCAGACTCGTGCAGCCTCTATGGAAAACATTATGACATAGGAGGTTTTCTCAAAAATTGAAATACAGAACTGCCATTGAACCCAGTGGCCCCACTGCTTGGAATATGTCCTACGAAACCAGGAACATCGATCAGGAAGAATATATAAACCCTTCTGTTCAGAGCAGCACAATTTACAATAGCTCACAGGAATGGGTACATGAATCTGCTTTGATTCTGAGTGACGGTAGACATGCACACTCCTGCATCTTCCTTCAGCTTCCTGCCTGAACATGATGCCACACTGCAGTTCTTCAGACTTTCTGTCTCTTCCCAATGCCGCAGTGGCCTGGCGTCATAGGCTATCCTTCCGAGCCTCAGGGTGTTCATGTGAGAGAAAAATGTCCCAGCTACCTGACAACCCAAGGGGGAGCCCCACTGGCATCTCCTCACATGTCCTCTAAGTGCCTTCTCCTGGTTCCAACATCCTCAAGTAGTCCTTACTGATTTTCTGGCAGAGCAAAAAGTGATCGTCCAGAGACGGCAGGGATCTGACTAAAAATCCAAAAGCAGGGGAACACACCAAGCTCTCTTAGGGCATTGCAAGCAAGCCTCCACCTCAGCAATCCTGTCAGACCCTGCCACGCTGTGGGCAGAGAACTAGTTGAAGTAGTTAAGGCTGCTGTTCTGGTGCCTGGAGCTGTTGGCCCATCGTTCATAATGCTGGCACCACTGAATGCAAGAGGCATAGGATGCACTGTATCCTGCAGCATGAGGAGTGTGTGGAGAAGGGCACATCACCTTTCAAGTTCTATGCACTTCCTGCTGCTGCCCATAGAGAGAGCCTGCTCCCGCCTGTGATGGTAATGAGATACTCCTTCACAGTGGCAGTACTGCATTAGTATGATTTGCTACAAAAGGACAGTTAACCTTGCCATCATCCCTGGCATGTCTGGCTCCCTCCACCTGCAGAAGGAATGTGGGTGGGGGTTAGGGACATCTCACTCCTGGACACCCAAGTGTCCCTGCTTACATGGACAGGTTATATTCTCAAGGCCCCTCCCTTTCCAGCACCAGTACCTGCAACATCACCTTCACATTGATCGTGTGGCTATGAAAGAACTAAAACATGGAGATCTACAAAACAGCCTGGCTTGGCCTGAACCACCTATCTTCTGGCCCCATTCCTTCTGCATAAGAGGCACAGAGGAACACAGAGGTTCCTGGGGTTACAGGTGCCTGCACCCATGCGGTCACACTGATTCCTCACAGGCTTTGATATCCCCACACCCTTGCCTGTACACGGCTTCACAGGATACCCTGATTCACGCACGTCACACGTTCCTGCCTCTGATGGAGGACTTGGGCATGCCCACACCATTTTGGGCTACTAAAACAGCTCTTCCAAACTGTGACTGGACAGAGGGCATCACGCTACTCAGCCCCGCCCCTCACTGTCAGCCTCAGTGTATGGGCCTCAGAACTGTGGTGAAACATTCCTGAGGAAGCTCTATGTTACCCGAGCATTTGCAGCTTTCCCAGGGTTTGGTGTCTGGGGGGCTCTTGCTTACGGCTGCTCACGTTTCCCACTTCAGAATCCATTTTCTCTACCGCTTTCCCACAGATCCACAGTGACCCCTAGTAATATCCACAGGGAGAAATGCCCGGGACATTACAGGCTGCCCAGTCTGTGGGATATCTGAGGCTGAAGTGACAGGCAAAGGGAAGAACTGTGGCTGGAGAGGACTGTAGCCTACATTCTGGTAGAGTTGGGTGATCAGGATAACTACGGCCAAGATACGGTCTCAATCTGACTCCTTTTACATCAGTTCTCTTGTTTTTGTTTCCATTACTCTTGCTCTTTCTGTCTTTTCCTCATTCTGACTCTTTCTTCCATCTACCCATTGGGTTTCAGTGACCCGTAGAAAGAATGACTTGATGCTGCCTAAGGGTTTCTTCATTGCAGGAGAAAGGCTCGGTCTGAAGGAACAAAGTAAATAAACAATCATATTCACACGAGGCCATTGTTATGTGAGGAAATGTAATACCGTCAAAAATGCACAAGATGTACTGGCTGTGGACACCATGGTCCAGAGATTGCCCAACACAACTTCACGTACATGCCTGTGCCTCTGTGTGTGTTGTGTGTGAGGGCTATAGCACACTCTGCATCTTATTGTCCCTCTGGTCATTTACCCTTCCAGCTGGGGATTCGACCCCAAGTGAACCTAATATCCAGACTGACTGCTCACATGCCTTTGCTCTCTTCCCCACAACTCCTACATGCAATTTATACTCCCACTGGCTAAGTGTGGTTCTGAATCCTGGGCTCAGAGGATGATTCTCGCAGCAAATACAGTGCTCTCATACTTCTAGGGAGGGCTTCTGCTTCAAGTGTGAAATGCACTGGGAAGCCTCCCACCGCGTTGCCTGCTGTCAATGTGTGAGCTGACCTCCGACAGAAAGGAACCTGGAAATCCATCATCCTTTCGGAGCTCGCAGTGGACATTCAGGCCCTTGCTCCCAAATCCCTTTCCTTGAGCTACCTTATGTCCCTGGGTCCATTAGTATCACCCACTTCAATGGACTTACTCTTAGTTCTCCCTCCTCCCCAGCCTCCAGCACACAGAAAGAATTCTGTCTTCTCATACTGTCCTAAAGCATAACAACTTAACCGCCACTGCAACTGCACAGGCCCAGCCCTCACAGGCAATGGTCATTCACAGGCAGCCAGTTGTAATGCCCCAAACTAGGGACAAACACCACAGAGACAGACGCTATTGATGCTCTTGATTTATGTGTTTCAAGAACACACGACAAACAGACAAACAGAGCTGATGCTCCTGCTTTAACTTTCCATTTCATACCATGCTCCCGATCTCTCTGTGACTGAATTCCTGGTCACACAGACATTCTGCTCCATTGTCCTGTGCAGGAACATAATGTCTGCTTGAAAACACATACTCATGTCAAAACCTTCTTATGTGCACTTCTCTATTTGAAGGAAAATGGATGGTCCCTCCTATTTAACTCACACTGTGGGAGATACCCTAACACAATAATTGACTATCATCTCCTAGCAAAATTCCTAAAGAGTATAGTATAATTATTGGTGGCCCTAACATGAAGAGTCGGTCATTGCTGAAATTAGGATCTCTTAAATTTCCTGCTGCCTTGTGTTGGATGCATCACACCACACCACCTTTTTAATGAGCAATGACCTCAGGATCACCCAGTTAGGAATTTGGACACACCTAAGGAAATATTTGATGGTTGCAATGATCCATAAAAGGAAGTGGTGGCACAGCAGCCTCAGCCTTTGTATGAAAAGACTCCTGGACAAGTGTGGGAAGGGTCAGAGGAAGGACATCATGGGAGCCTCCATTTAAGGAATAGTAGACGGGCCTAAGGGTGAGGGAGGTGGCCTGGAGCGAGAGTTCAGAGGAGTGGGTCAATGAATCTGCTTTGATGCTGAATGATTTTGCACATGCACACTTCCTCATTTTACATCAGGTGTCCCTGTCTGAATATAATTCCCACTGCAGTGCTACATACTTCCTTTCTCAACCTGATTCTCTGAGGACCTGACATAACAGGCTCTACTCCTCCCAGTATCAGGGCGTCCATGAGAGAAAGCAATGACCCAGCTACCTAGCAAACTAGGGGCGAGTGTCCAGGAACAGTCCCCCTCACCTGTACTCCTCTACCTTCACTCTCCTGGGGCCAAGCTCCTCGCACAGTACTTGAGATGATTAGACCACACTTCTATTACTGATGTTCTAGTAGGGCAAACAGGACTAGTCAGAAGAAGCCAGGGATCTCACTTTACGAACCCAAGAGGTAGGGGAACCCAAAGCTCTCCTTCTGCATTGCCACCGAGGCCCAACCTCAGTATCCTGTCATATCCTTCCAGGTCGCAGCATTTTTCTCCTAAATAACATTGTCGGGAATGCTGGAAAGGCATTCTCACGCTTATCCAATAGATGGCAGCTTTTCGTTTCAAATCATGTTATTGGGGATGTTGGCAATTCATTCTCATGCTTGTCAAAACATGGCAGCTTTTTTTTACAAATAAAGTTACTGAGCAGGCTGGCAATGCATATCCACACTTGTCCACGAGATGGCAGCATGACTTCACATGTCATTTCATTCGGGATGGTACCACTGCATTCCCTCGTTTCTCCACCAGGTGGCAGCACTTTTCCACCAAATGATTTCATTGGGCATGCACGGTAGGCATGCTCAGGTATGCCCAAGAGTTGTTTGCATTTACCTCAAAATGTCATTTCTTTCGTGATGCTGGAAATGGATTCTCATTCTTGAACAGTCACAGCATGCAGTTATGTCCGCACGTGCCAAAAGGCGGCTTCTAACAGAAAAATACAGTTTGCACATACTTCTACAAAGGGAATTTGGTTTAACTGTGAAATGAACGTAAAACCCCGGCCTGGTTCCCTGCTGTCTCCCTAAAGCGAGGGTATGGCAAACGCATCATCCTTTATAACTTATCACTGCAAATTCCGACCCTTGCACACAAGGCCTTTCCTTGAACTCCCTTATCACCCAAGGGAAAATGGTAAACTCTATTGGACTTTCACTGATTTCTTAATCCACCACAGTCTCTACCACACAGAAAGAATTTTGGCTTCTGATACCATCAGAAAACACAACTTAGCCACTTCTGCAATTGTAAAGGCCATGCATTCACGGGGCGGGTAATTCAGAGAGTCCATTGTCAAGGCAAACAATACATAAACAGGCACATTAGATGCTCTCGCTTTATCTTGCCATTTATTCCATGTGCTGCATATATCCATGGCTGAATGCCTTTCCACAGGGACATTCTGCACCTAATTTCTACGCAGGAAAAGAATCTTTGCTTGAAACACCTTTTAATCTGAAAAAGCTTAGCACGTGCACTACTTATATTGGAAGGTCCCTCCTATAGTTCTCACACGTTAAATACGTGCAGTTAACACAGCAAATCTGGTATCATCTCCTCTGAGGATAATCAAAAAGTATTTAAAAATCATGTCAAGCCCAAACCTGACAAAGTTGGAATCTCTTCCGTTTTCTCCAGCCATGCATTCAACAGTTCCCACCACAACTTGGTTGTAATGGGCAGTGTACCCAGGAAGGCCAGCGATACAATTCAGTAAATACATGGTGGTTGTGATGATCAATAGAGGGATGTGGTGGCACAGCAGCCTCAGCATTTTCATGAAGGAGGATACTGGAAAATTGTGGAGGGGGTTCTAGGAAGCACATCACAGAACTTCTCTTTAATGCATGGTAGGCAGGCCTGAGGGTGGTGTTGGTGACCTGAGGTGTGAGATCAGAGAAATAGGCCAAAGAATCTACTTTCATTCTGAGTGACAGAGGAAACAGACATGACCTCATCATCCTTCAGCCTCCCCCAAGTGAACATGATTGGCACTGCGGTGCTCAGAACTTCCAGCCTCATCCTCATACCGTGATGATGTCACAGGCTGTATTTCTCCCAGCTTCAGTGTGTTCATGTGAGAAAACAATGTCCCAGCTACCTGGCAATCCAGAGGCAAGTGAAGAGTTGGTCTCTGCTCACCTGTTATCATCTATGTCCCCTCTCCTGATGCCAACATACACTCATAGTTCTCACTGTTGATCTGGAAAGGAAAAATGGGCTCCACAGGAGAGGGCAGGCGTCTAAACCACAAACCCAAAAAGCAGGGGATCACACCAAGCTCTCTAATGGCATTTCCTGCAAGGACCCACCTAAGCAATCCTGTCAGATCCCGAAACATGGTGATCAGAGACGAAGTTGAAGAAGTGAATGCTGCTGTTCTGCCTGCAGTTGTAGGCCTGTCGTTCATACTGCAGGTACCACTGAATGTGAGTGGAATGGGTCACCCTGTATCCTGCAGCTTGAGGAGTGTGTGGAGAGGAACCTGTCACCTTCCAACTTGGACACACTTCTTGCCGCAGGCCATGCAGGGAGCCTCCTCTCTCCTGTGATGGTTATGAGAGGATCCTTCACAATCACAGTATCGTGGATGTAGGGGTTTTTGTGAAAGAGCAGCACAGTCTTGCAGCGATTGCTGCCATGCCAGGCTTCCTTCACCTGCAAAAGGATAGTGGATCCGGTTTAGGGTGATAACTTATTCCAGAACTCCCGCCTATTCCTTCCTGCAGGGATAGGATTTTTTCACAAGCTCTCTACCTCCCCAGCCGTGGTCTGCACAGCCTGACCTTCAGATTGATCATGTGGCTGAGCATGGTTTCATCTTGGTCACTGATAATGGCTGACAATTCCAGATTGTTGACAAATTGCAGCAGGTCAAAACGCCTGCACGCTGCAAGCTGAACATGAAACAGCTACAAAAAGGAGCAGATCCTTAAAGCAGCTTGGATTGCTCCCACCTCTCTAACCCCTAGCCCAGCTCCTTCACCATAAGATGCAAAAAGAGAGCACAGTGGTTCTTGTGGGCTCCATGTGTTTATACACACACGGGCACACTGTTTTCCTGACAGCCTTTGACCTCGCCTACATACTTGCCTGCTGAGTGCTTAACAGGATACCTTTATTTGTGGACATCACTCATTCCTGCCTCTCACTGACTTGGATATACAGAGGACTTGGACACGCAGCCCCCCTCGAGTGCAGCATTACCCCAAGAAGAACCTGAGTGACACAGAGCAGTGTGGAGGCAATGGCCCTTGTTCTGCGCATGAGTCTGATCTGGGACGGCGCTCCTGAAGCCCAGGGAGAGTTTTTGTGGTACTGGTGAGATAAAAGGGTGTCTCTGAGATTTTGGATCACACTGTTCTCACTATCCTGAGCTTCACTCCAATGTGTCTATTTGATTCTGAGCTACCGATCCCCACTAATACATTTCTCATGCACTAGGGCAGGCATATTGCGTTCCCTTCTGTAGAGTCAAGGATACACTATTGACTCAGCATCTGGCAATGCACTGAACGTTTGTGCTTTTCAGTTCTAAACAGGGCTGCCGCCGCTGCCAGGTACTGGGCTTGAGCCAGCAGAAGGATCTGCTCACTTGTAAGTTCACGGGCTACATTCCTAACTTAAGTGCCCGGAGCACATCCAGTGGGGACCAGGTGCACTTCCCACTGAGCCAATCCTCTTCGTGCTCCTGCTCGACTGGCTCTTCTTGTGGATGTTTTGTTTCTATCTGTGCCTGAGGCTCAACATCAACCACTACCTTCATGACTTTTATGGCGTCCTCTCACCCAGGACAAACTGCTCCCTGCCAATTAATTCCTCCTCAATCAATTCCTTCTCCTCTCCCTGCTCCACCCTGTCTGGCCCTTGTAGAAACTCATGATACATTTCCTCTGCCAAAGCATAACTTACCCACTTCTGCAACTGTAAGGCCCAGCCCTCCCAGGGACTGGTCGATCATTCCAAGGCAGCCAATCGTAAGGCTCAAACCAACACACAAACAACAGACAGACAGACAGACAGACAGACACGGTACTTGCTCTTAATTTATCTTTCTAACTACATGCCATGCTCTGGATGTCTCCGCATCTCAATGCTTTCCCACAGGGACATTCTGCATCTATTTCCTGTGCAGGGAAACAATGTTTGCTTGAAAACACATATTTCGCTGAGAAAGCTTCTCATGTGCATGACTCTTCTTTGAAGTAAAATGGACAGTCCCTCCTATTTATCTCACAGTGTGGGAGGTCCCCTGAACACAACAAACCTCCTATTGTCTCCTCTGACTATTACTAAAGAATACTGAATAATCCCCAATCTGTAAAATGGGTCACTGCCGCCAGTGGGATCTCTTAAGTTTCCACCAGCCCTGTGTTCAACATGTGCCGCCACAACCCGTTTATAACGGGCAGTGTTTTCAGGATGACCTGTGGAGGAATAAGGAGACACTTAAGGAAATATATGGTGGTTGTGATGATCAATAGAGGCAAGTGGTTCCAGAGCAGCCTCAGCCTTTGCATTCTCATGCTGAAACACCACGTGGCAGCATTTTCTCCTCAAATGGTATTATTGCAGATGCTCACTCTGAATTCTTACTTTTGTCCAGAGGCGGCAGAAAGTTTCTTACCAACGATTGTTCTGGGGATGCTGGCAATGCATTCTCACACTTTTCCACCAGGTGTCGGCATGATTTCACGAGTAATTTTATTGGGGATGCTGGAAAAGCATTCACAATTCCATTCAACAGGTGGAAACATTTTCAACAGGATGAATCCATTGGTGAACTCGTGGATGCATTCTCACGTTTACCCACTAGGTGGCAGTATTGTTCGAACTGAGGATCATAGTTGGGATGCTTGTGGAGATGCAGAAGATGCATTTTCTCGTTTGTCCACCAGGTGGTGGCATTTTGACACCACGAGATTTTATTGGCTATGCTGACAATGGAAGCTAATGTGTGTCAAGCAGGCAGCAGAATTATTTTACCGCACGATTTCGCTGGAGATGCTTGCAATGGTTCTATATTTATCAGTTGGCGTCAATATTCCACTAGTGAATATCAGGAATGTTCTGGAAGTGCATTCTCACGCTTTTCCACCAGGTGGCAGAATTTTCCCACAACGTGCTTTTACTGAGGATGCTGGCAAGGCATTCCCACGTTTTTGTCTACAGCTGTCTGCATTTTCCCTCCACTGTCCCATTTTGGGGAAACTGGCAATGCATTTTGGCGCTGAAACATGAGATGGCAGCATTTTTCCACCAACGATTCTGTTTGAGATGCTGGCAACGCTTTCCCACGTTTGTCTTAACACGTTTGTGGAAGCATTTTTACTACCAAATTATATTATTGGGGGTGTTGAAAATTCAGTCTCAAGTTTGAAAAAGACTTGGCTACATTTTCCACAAATGTGATTATTTTGTGGATGTTGACAAGGCATTCTCACGTTTTAACAGCCATTGAACCTACTTTCCCAAAAATGATTCTATTGGGAATAGTGGCATGGCACTTTCACTTTTGTTCAATAGCTGGCAACACTTTCACCACAAAGTATCGTTTGGGGAATGCTGGAAGCACGTTCGTCCAACGTACTTCGTAGAAGTACTTTTCCACAAAATGATTTTATTGCGGATGCGGGCAATGCATTCTTCAGTCTCTCAAACAAGAGGCCACATTTTCCACCAAACGATTACTTTGGTTGTGCTGGCAATGCATTCCCACATCTGTCCACAAGGTGGCCACTTTTGTTTACCAAGGGATTTTCCTGAGAACGCTGGCAATGCATTCCCTTGCTCGAATACCAGGTGACAGCATTTTCTCCACAAGTGATCTTATTGGAGATGCTGTAACTGCATTTTCACATTTGTAGAAAGGTGACTGGTTTCTTATTTACAAATGATTGTTTTAAGGCTGCTGGCAATTCCTTCTGACACTCAAACACCAGGTGCAGTATTTTCCCACCAAATGATATTATTGAGGATCCTGGCACTGCATGCTCCTCCTTGGAGAACAAGTGGCAGCTATTTTCCACCATGTAACTTCACTGGGGCTTCTGGCGATGCATTTTCACTCTTGTCCAATAGGTGGAAGCATTTTCCCACAAGTGATTTCACTGGGGATGCTGGCAATGAACACTCACACAAGTCGACAAGATAAGGGCATTTTTCCCACAAGAGATTTTCATTGTGAATCTTGGCAATGTATTTTCAAATGTGTCCGCCATTTGGCAGCCAGCATCATCTCAGAAGGGATTTTCATGAGGATGCGGGCAACGCATTCTCACACTTGTCAAACATGTGGCGGCCTTTTTCCAACAACTGATATTATTGGGGCTGCTGGCAATGCATTGTGAAGCCTGTTTACAACAAGCCCGCATTTTTCCACCAAATGTTATTATTGCACATAAAGGCAATGGTTTCTCCCGCTTGTCCACCCGTCGGCACCTTGACATCACAAGTGATTTTGTTTGGTAAGCTGAGAATGCATTCTTACGTTTGTTCAGCCAGTTGCGGAATTTTTCCACCAAGCGACTTTATTGCTGCTGGCTGTACATTCTCACCTTTGTCCAACTATTCGCCGCAGTTTTCCCCTAAAGTGATATTGTGTGTGTGGGTGTGGATGTTGGTTTTGAATTCTCACACGTGGACATTGGCTATCAGAATTTTAGGCCCAAATCACTTTATTGTGATTCCAGAGCATGCGTTCTCACTCTTGTCCACCAGTTGGCACCTTGATCTCAGTAGGGGTTTCATTGGGGATTCTGGGAAATCATTCATACAGTCCTTTAGCACCTGGTGGCCTTTTTCTCAAAGAGTGATTTTGTTGGGGATGCAGTCAATGCATGCTTCACCTTGTCCACCAGGGGGCAGAATATTTCCACCAAGTTTTTTTCAAAGGGGATGCGTTTAATGCTCTCCCACTTACCTCCACAAGGTGGCAGCATTTTTAAAACAAATGCTTTTCTTGGGAATGCCGGGAATGCTCTCTCACATTTGTAAACAATGTCAGGTAATTTCTCATCAAACGTTTATACGGGAGATGCCTGAAATACATTATCACCTTTTATTCAAAGGGGCAGCATTTTTTCAACCAAATAATTTTACAGGGGCTGGCAATGGATGCTCACGTTTGTCCCACACTTGGCAGCATTTGTCCCAGAGAAAGTTTTTTTGCGGGGATGCGTGGCAGCGTTTCGCCCCAAATGATTTTATTGAGGATGCCTGCAAGGCAGTCTCAGGTCTCTACATGAGGTCGCAGTAGTTTTCAACCACATGATTGGATTGGGGATACTATCAGCGCATTCTCACCCTTTTGCATTTTGCCGACAGAGAGGTTTTGTGGTGATTCTGACAATACATTCTCAGACTTATCTGAGAATTGGCAGTATTTCCGTACAAATGACCTTACTGGGGATGCTGGCAATGTATTCTCACGATTGTCCACGGAGGACAGCATTTTCAATCAAATAATTTTATGGGAGATGCTACGCAGCCATTCTTGCACTTGTCAACCAGAAGGCAGGTTTTCCACAGTATGATTTTATTGGGCATGCTGGCACTGCATTCGTAATCTTTTTCATAGGTGGCAAAACTTTCCCAAAAACTTATTATTTGCGGGATACTGGCAATGAATTGTCATTCTCAAGCATCCGTTGGCAGCATTTTTTAGCTAATGATTTTGTTGGGGATGCTCGCCGTGCGTTTTCCTATTTGTCGACCAGTGCACCTGGTGCCCGCTGGAGGTGCTCCAGGCACATAAGTTAGAGATGGAGAATATGGACTTGCAAGGAAGCAGAGCCTAACGGAAAATCTTGATAATGCATTGCCAGATTTCTCAGTAAAATCCCTGTGAGAGCTCAGTTCCGTATTATGTTCGAACGTTGGAAGCAAATGCCAGGATCCCCAATAAAATTGTTTGGGTCAAAGATGCCGCTTCCATGTGGGCAAGCGTAAGACTGCCTTGCCGTTATTCCCAATAAAATCATTCTAGGAACAGTGCTGCCTCTTAATGGATAATCTTGAGAATGCATTTTCAGCATCTACAAAATAATCACCAGAGTGAACATATAGGCCATCGGCTGGACAAATGTAAGAATGCCTTCTGAGCCTACCAAATAAACTTGCATAAATGTCCAGTGTTGGGTCCTAAAAAATGATGGATTTCTAAGTATCCTCCCTGTAGGGAGTCGGTCACACATTAGGAACAGGCAACCAGGTGGGAGACTTCACAGTTGAACCAAAGTCCCTCTCTAGAAGTATGACTGCACAGTGTTTTGCTGAGAGAATCAGTCTCTGAGGCCGAAGATCCCAAGCGACATTTAGCAAGGGGTGGAATAAGGTGCACAGATACCTGTGGCGAATTGAGTCAAGGCGTGTGGGAAGTCAGAAGTGTATTAGGTTCATTTGGGCAAGAATCCCCTGCTGGAAGAGTAAATGAGCAGAGGGACAATAAGAAGGAGAGTGTGCCACAGCCCGCACACACAAGCACACACAAGCACACACACACACATGCACACACACAGAGGCAAAGGCATGGACATGAATTTGTGTTGGGCAATCTCTGGACTATGATGTCCACAGTCAGTACACCTTGCCCGTTTTTGACACTTTTTACGTTTCCTCAAATGGAAATGGCCTCCTGTGAATATGATTGTTTATTGACTTTGTTCCTTCAGACCAAGCCCTTGTGCAACCAACTAATCCTTAAGCAATATCAAGTCATCCTTGCTACTCGTCACTGAAACCCAAGGAGTGGATGAGAGAAAGTCAGAATGAGAGAAAGACCAAAAGAGCAAAAGCAATGGAAACAAATAAAAAGTTACTAATCTAAAAGGAGTCAGACTGAGACCTTATCTTGGCGGTAATAATCCTGATGATCCAACTCTACCAGAATGTAGGCTACAGTCCTCTCCAGCCACAGTTCTTCCCTTTGACTCTCACTTCAGTCTCAGATATCCCTTATACTGGAATAGCCTCTACTGCCCGGGCATTTCTCCCTGTGGATATTACCAGGGGTCCCTGTGGATGTGTGGGAAGTGTTAAAGAAAACGAATTCTGAAGTGGGAAACGTGAGTTGCCTTAAGAAAGAGCCCACTAGACACCGAACCGAAGGAAACCTAAAGATGCTAAGGCAAAATAGGACTTCCTCAGGAATGTTTCTCTACAGGTACAAGGCCCATACACTGAGGCTCACAGTGAGGGGCGGGGCTGAATACGATGATGCCTGCTGTAGTCTCACAGTTTGGAAGAAATGTTTCAGAAGCCCAACAGCAAAGGGGAGCGAGTGGGGTGCCCAGGAGCCTTTTCCTCGCTACGTGACCACATCCCAAGCCCCTGTCTGTAGGCTCAGTGAGACCACACTGAGCACAGCAAGAACCCATATCCGGACCTGAAGTGTCTGTCTTTACTGTATGGCTTATTCTTGACCCTTTGGTCAAATATTAATTGACCATGATGGCATGGGTCAATTTCAGGATTCTGTACTTTTCCATTGATCTATGTGCCTGTTCCTGTGCCAGAAGCAGGTTGTTCTGATCACAGTGGCTTTGCCCTACAGCAGGATATTCAATAATGTGATCCTACAACTCTGTTCTTTCTCAAGAATACTGTGGGTGCACGGGGTCTTTTTTGGTTTCCTATAAATTTTCGAAACATTTTTTCCAGCTCTGTGAAACACACTGTTGGGATTGATGACAATTGTGTTGAATTTATAGATTGTTTTGGGTAGCATGGATATTTTGATAATGTTAATTCTTTCAGTCTATAATTCTTTCACTCCTTTGTATCTTCCTCTATTTCTTTTTTCAATGTCCTGTTTCTGAATACAAGTCTTTTACATCCTTCTTTGACTTTACTCCTAGGTGTCTTATTTTTTCAGTTGCAATGGTAAATGGTATAGTCTTTTCTAAGAGTTCATAATCGGTGTAAAAAAAATGCCATCAATGTGTTGATGTTAATTTTGCTTCCAGCTTCCTTGCCAAATTCATTAATTATATCCACAAGTACTCGGTGGACTCTTTAGTTTTTTATGTACAATATCATGTCATCTGCAAGTAATGACAGTTAACCTTCTCTCTTCCGATACGGGTGCCTTTTATGTTCTCTTTTTGTCTGCTCGCTGTGGCTAGGACTTCCAGTAGTATGCTGAGCAGTAGTGGTGAAAGGGGCAACCGTGTCTTATTCCTCTTCTTAGGGGATATGGTTTTAGCCTTTGCACGTTGAGTATGATTTTGGCCCCAGGTATGTTGTATATGGCCTTTATTATGTTGAGATATATTCCGTCTATTTCCACTTTGCTCCCAGTTTTTTCCAAAATGGGTGCTGGATTTTCTAGAATATTTTCTCTGTATCTATTGATATGATCATAAGATTTTTGTCCTTCATTTTGTTTAGCTCTCACATTTCTTGATTTGCGAATATTATACCAGCGCTGCGTCTCCAGAATAAATCACACTTGGTCATGGTGTATGATCTTATTTAATGTATTGCTGGATAAAATTTGGTAATATATTTTCTGAGGATTTTGGCACCTATGTTCATGAGGGACGTTGGTCTGTGAAATTCTTTATTTGCAGGATCTTCATCTGGTTTTGGGATTATTATAATACTGGTCTCATAAAAATATCTCCCTCCTCTGGAATTTTCTAAAATATTTTGAGGAGAGTGGGTTTTAATTCTTCTTTAAATGTTTAGGTAAGCTCGCATGTAAATCCATCTGGCCCCAGACACTTGTTTGCTGGAAGTTTTTTTCTTATTACTTCTTCAATTGCATCCATTTTTACTGGCCCTCCAGGTTTTCTGATTCTTTCCGATTGAGTTTTAGCAGATTGTAGTTTTGAGGAATGTGTCCATTTTACGCAGCTTCCCCACTTTATTGTTGTGCATAGTGTTTTCTTAGTATTCTTTCTGTTTCTGTCATGTCAGTTGTTATATCGCCTCTTTCACATCTGATTTTGTTTTCTTGGGTCCTCACCGTTTGTTTTTTGGTGCGTCTGGCTAAAGACTCATCGATCTTATTTCTGTCAGAAAACTAGTTCTTACTTTCATTGATATTTTGTACTGTGTTTTTGGTCTCTGTGTCGTTCATTTCTGTTCTGATCTTCACTATTTTCTTTCTTCTACATCTCCTCGAAATGTTCAGGTCCTCTTCCCTTTTTAATATTGGGTTGTTGTTTTTGTTTTGTTACTTACATAAGAAATAAAAATGACTTTACATTCTGAATTCTGTGTTTTATTTTAATCTCTGATAGCAGATTTATGCCCCTTCAGAAATTGATGTAGAATATACGTCATCTAAAACTAAACATTTTAAACTATACGCTCCAGTGGTTTTAAAATTGGAATAATGTAGAACTGTTACAGCATAACAAGAAGCTAGAAAAATTCCAGGACAAGTTGAAAGGGAAACTGAGATAGATTTTTAGACAGCAGTTTGAGTTAAGCCTATCTTCCCTAAGCCAAAGGCACTGGAGAATAAATAGTTTGTATTAGATGGGAAAGATGCAGAAACCCAGGTGCAGAGACTAGGGCACAGGAAACCACCTGGACAGGAACCCCCAGAGGCCTACAAGGGACAAAGACTGGGAAAACAAGAACTTTGTCCCCAGGTAATCTATGCTCCCAGAGCATGTCATGGGTCATGCGGTGGAGACCCCCTAAGCATTCCTCCCTAAAGATACCTTTTAAGTCTCAGTTGTATTTCAGCTCCAGGCCCATAAAAGCATTAAGACAAGACAAGTGGCATTGGAGTGGACTCAGGACCAGACACATTGACAAATGAGGCCCTTCCTGGCATGGACTAATCAGTGGCGACCAGCACCCTGAAAGGGCACCCCTGGAAAGCTGATGAATATTCTCTTGAGAACTCCCCTTAAGCCTCCCATAAGATTTTCCACCTGCAAGGGAGATAAATATGCTCAGGACAAAGGACCAAGTGTGAGCTCCCCTACACCACAGGAAAGCGTGACAGCGCCAGTTTCCTCCTTCCTTCTGCGGGGGCCCCATGGTGCTTTCAACCAGGGGAGCAATGGGCAGTGGCAGCTCATCCCAGGCTTGTCTTCTGAAACTGTCTGAAAGGTCTTGGAAATGTGTCCAAGGCCCCCTTTTCTCTGACTTCCCAGTGAGCAAAGGCAGCCCAGCCTAGGCTATCCTGTTACTTCGTCTATGCACCTGCCTTGGTTCACCATCCTAAGTACATTTTTATTACAGCCATTAAAGCTTTGGGTTTTTTTCTTCATTTTTTTCTCTTGATTGAAATCTTTCCTTCAAGATGACAAGAGCTGAGGCCTTCTGCCTGTATCCCCTGTAACACAACCGTCATCTTTTCACTTCTGAAACCTTAATGTCAACATAAAAGAAAGCCTCATCCCATTTAAAGAGTATACCCAATTCTACTCTGGACTATTTCCTCATTTACACTGATGTCTTTCCCATCTCCATGGCTATGCTATTGCTATTGTCGTTGTTGTTAACCCTCACTAGAGGATATTGTTTTCATTGACTTCCAGAGAGAGTGGCATGGAAGAAGGGGTAGAGAGAGAGAGGTGCCTCAGTGTTAGAGACACAGACATTGGTTGCTTTTCTAATTCGCTGCACACCTGGGATGAGGAATGAATCTACAACCTAGGTATGTGCCCTCAACTGGGAATCAAACCTGAGACCCTTCAGTGTGCAGGCCGACACTATACCACTGAGCCCCGCTGCCCAGGGTAGATATGCCTTTTTAAATATGAAGTTTGTAGGTATATTTAACTTGAAATTGGTAGAGGTTTTAAAATGATTTCTTTAGTTTTACTCATGTTTTCATTGGTGATTTGCCACTATTATATTACTGGCATTAATTTTGCAACAGTTTGTATGTAGCAGGGAGGAAACACTTTTAGATCAGGGTCCAAATAGAGTAGCGTATACGAACTTTTTTTGTTAAAAGCTTTTATAGCAATGAGAACCAGAAAAATTTCTACTAAACTATCTAACACTACAACTGAAAGATTTAGAAAGAGAACAGAAACCACGAAAAGGCCCAGAGGAAGTAAAAGGAAGAAAATAATAAAGAACCAGAGCCTAAATAAATAACGTAGAGACTAAAAAATTAAAAAAGGTCAATGCAACCAAGAGCTTGTCTTTGAATAGACAATCAGTGTGATGAACTTTTAACCCAACTCACCAAAAACCAAAGACAGAGGTCAAAAATAAATAAATTGAGGAACAAAAGAAGTGAAGTAACAACTGATACCACTGAAATACAAAGGGTTGTAAGCAAATACCCTGAACAACTATATGCCAACAACCTGGATGAAATAGACAAATTTCTGGAAATACACAACCTTCCAATACTCAGTGAGGAAGAATCAGGCATGCTGAACACGTTGATAAAAACTGGTGAAACTGGAACAATGATTTTTTTAAAAATGCCCAAGAAAAAAAGCGCCAGGCCCAGACAGTTTCAGAGGGGAGTTTTATCAAACATTCAAAAAATAATTCAAATTGTTCCAAAAAGTCCGAGAGGAACAAACACTCCCAAGCTCTTTTTAGGCAGCCTGAATAATCCCAACTACAAATCCAGGTAAAGACCTTGCAAAGAAAGAATTACAGGCCAATATCCGTGATAAACAAAGATGCTAAAATCTTCAAACAAATATTAGCAAATTGGATCAAGCAATATGTTAAACAGATCACACCCCATGACCAAGTGGGGTTTATTCCAGGGATGCAGGTTTGGTACAGTATTCACAAATCTATAAATGTGATGCCTCACAGGAACCATTTGACAAACAAAAATCTCATGATCATCTCAGTATGTGCAGAAAGAGCAACAAAACCCAGCGCCCATTTTTGAGAAAAACTCTCAGCACAGTGGGAATAGAGGGATCATGCCTAAACACATTAAAGTCCTTATAGGACAAACCTTCAGTCAACTTCATACTCAATGGGCAAAAACTAAAACATATCCCCTAATAAGAGGAACAAGACAGGGACGTCCACTTTCACCATCTTTTATTCAACAGAGTGTTGGAAGTCCTTGCCACAGCGATCAGACAAGGAGAAAACATAAAAGGCATCCAAATTGGAAAGGAGAAATAAAACTGTCACTGTTTGCAGATGACCTGATATTGTATGCTGAGAACACTAAAGAGGTCACCAAAAGACTTCTAGATTTAATAATAAAGGAACCCAGCTATGCAGCAGGATGGAAAATTAATGCCCAGAAGTAAATGGCATTTTTAAACAACATTCATGATCTCTCAGAAAGAGAAACTAAAACAAACAAACAAACAAACAAAAACACATTTAACGTGCAACAATAAAATTAAGATACTTAGGAATTAACTTAACCAAAGGGGTGAAAGACGTGTACTTGCAAAACAAATATGTTCAAAAAAGAGATAGAGGAAGATATAAACAAGTGTAAGAATATACCATGCTAATGGATTGCTAGAATCAACCTCATTCAGATGTGCGTACTCCCCAAAGCAATCTATAGATTCAAACTATTCATAAAATACCAATGTCCGATATCACAGACCTAGAAGAAGTAGTGCAAAAATTTAAAGGACACAAAAAGGACAGGACCCCAAATCGCTGCAGCAATTTTGGGAGGAAGAAAAAAGTGGAAGGAATCAAAATAATACATATCAAGATATAGTAAAGCCATTTTAATCGAAACAGAATGGAACTGGCAGAAGAACAGACTTAATGACATAAATGGAACTGAACAGAGAACCCAGGAATTGACCCAACTCATTACACTCAATTGAGATTTTACAAAGGAGGCAGAGCATACAGTGGAGTAAAGGAAGTCTCTTCAATAAATGGTGTTGGGAAAATTGGACAGGAACTTTCAAAATAATGCAACTAGACCACTATCTTGCACCGCACACAAGGATCAACTCCAACTGGATAAAAAACTTAAAGGTAAAACATGAAACCATTAAAAATCCTAGAAGGAAATGGAGGCAGCATGATCTCAGACATCTCTCATTGCAATATGCTCACCAATACACTGCCTAGGGCAATGGAAGCAAAGGAGAAAATAAACAAATGGGACTACAGCAAAATAAAAAGATTCTGCACAAAGATACCATCAACAAAATGCAAAGGGAACTCATTATATGGGAGAACATATTTGCCGATGATACATCTGATAAAGGGTTACTACCCCTAATATTTTAAGAAACACACCTTCACAAGAGGAAGACAAACGATCCAATTAAAAAACGAGCAAAGACCTAAGTAGACACTTCTCCAAAGAGCGCATAAACATGTCCAAGAGACATATGAAAACTGCTCAGTGTCACTAATCACCAGAGAGATGAAAATTAAAACAATAATGGGGTATCACCTGAGGTCTTCCAGAATGGCTATGTTTTCAATAAGTCAATAAACAGAAAGTGCCTGTGAGGGTGTGCAGAAAAGCTCACCCTAGTATACTGCTGGTGGGAATGCAGACTCATGCAGCCTGTATGGAAAACATTATGACATAGGAGGTTTTCTCAAAAATTGAAATACAGAACTGCCATTGAACCCAGTGGCCCCACTGCTTGGAATATGTCCTACGAAACCAGGAACATCGATCAGGAAGAATATATAAACCCCTCTGTTCAGAGCAGCACAATTTACAATAGCTCACAGGAATGGGTACATGAATCTGCTTTGATTCTGAGTGACAGTAGACATGCACACTCCTGCATCTTCCTTCAGCTTCCTGCCTAAACATGATGCCACACTGCAGTTCTTCAGACTTTCTGTCTCTTCCCAATGCCGCAGTGGCCTGGCGTCATAGGCTATCCTTCCGAGCCTCAGGGTGTTCATGTGAGAGAAAAATGTCCCAGCTACCTGACAACCCAAGGGGGAGCCCCACTGGCATCTCCTCACATGTCCTCTAAGTGCCTTCTCCTGGTTCCAACATCCTCAAGTAGTCCTTACTGATTTTCTGGCAGAGCAAAATGTGATCGTCCAGAGACAGCAGGGATCTGACTAAAAATCCAAAAGCAGGGGAACACACCAAGCTCTCTTAGGGCATTGCAAGCAAGCCTCCACCTCAGCAATCCTGTCAGACCCTGCCACGCTGTGGGCAGAGAACTAGTTGAAGTAGTTAAGGCTGCTGTTCTGGTGCCTGGAGCTGTTGGCCCATCGTTCATAATGCTGGCACCACTGAATGCAAGAGGCATAGGATGCACTGTATCCTGCAGCATGAGGAGTGTGTGGAGAAGGGCACATCACCTTTCAAGTTCTATGCACTTCCTGCTGCTGCCCATAGAGAGAGCCTGCTCCCGCCTGTGATGGTAATGAGATACTCCTTCACAGTGGCAGTACTGCATTAGTATGATTTGCTACAAAAGGACAGTTAACCTTGCCATCATCCCTGGCATGTCTGGCTCCCTCCACCTGCAGAAGGAATGTGGGTGGGGGTTAGGGACATCTCACTCCTGGACACCCAAGTGTCCCTGCTTACATGGACAGGTTATATTCTCAAGGCCCCTCCCTTTCCAGCACCAGTACCTGCAACATCACCTTCACATTGATCGTGTGGCTATGAAAGAACTAAAACATGGAGATCTACAAAACAGCCTGGCTTGGCCTGAACCACCTATCTTCTGGCCCCATTCCTTCTGCATAAGAGGCACAGAGGAACACAGAGGTTCCTGGGGTTACAGGTGCCTGCACCCATGCGGTCACACTGATTCCTCACAGGCTTTGATATCCCCACACCCTTGCCTGCACACGGCTTCACAGGATACCCTGATTCACGCACGTCACACGTTCCTGCCTCTGATGGAGGACTTGGGCATGCCCACACCATTTTGGGCTACTAAAACAGCTCTTCCAAACTGTGACTGGACAGAGGGCATCACGCTACTCAGCCCCGCCCCTCACTGTCAGCCTCAGTGTATGGGCCTCAGAACTGTGGTGAAACATTCCTGAGGAAGCTCTATGTTACCCGAGCATTTGCAGCTTTCCCAGGGTTTGGTGTCTGGGGGGCTCTTGCTTACGGCTACTCACGTTTCCCACTTCAGAATCCATTTTCTCTACCGCTTTCCCACAGATCCACAGTGACCCCTAGTAATATCCACAGGGAGAAATGCCCGGGACATTACAGGCTGCCCAGTCTGTGGGATATCTGAGGCTGAAGTGACAGGCAAAGGGAAGAACTGTGGCTGGAGAGGACTGTAGCCTACATTCTGGTAGAGTTGGGTGATCAGGATAACTTCGGCCAAGATACGGTCTCAATCTGACTCCTTTTACATCAGTTCTCTTGTTTTTGTTTCCATTACTCTTGCTCTTTCTGTCTTTTCCTCATTCTGACTCTTTCTTCCATCTACCCATTGGGTTTCAGTGACCCGTAGAAAGAATGACTTGATGCTGCCTAAGAGTTTCTTCATTGCAGGAGAAAGGCTCGGTCTGAAGGAACAAAGTAAATAAACAATCATATTCACACGAGGCCATTGTTATGTGAGGAAATGTAATACCGTCAAAAATGCACAAGATGTACTGGCTGTGGACACCATGGTCCAGAGATTGCCCAACACAACTTCACGTACATGCCTGTGCCTCTGTGTGTGTTGTGTGTGAGGGCTATAGAACACTCTGCATCTTATTGTCCCTCTGGTCATTTACCCTTCCAGCTGGGGATTCGACCCCAAGTGAACCTAATATCCAGACTGACTGCTCACATGCCTTTGCTATCTTCCCCTCAACTCCTACATGCAATTTATACTCCCACTGGCTAAGTGTGGTTCTGAATCCTGGGCTCAGAGGATGATTCTCGCAGCAAATACAGTGCTCTCATACTTCTAGGGAGGGCTTCTGCTTCAAGTGTGAAATGCACTGGGAAGCCTCCCACCGCGTTGCCTGCTGTCAATGTGTGAGCTGACCTCCGACAGAAAGGAACCTGGAAATCCATCATCCTTACGGAGCTCGCAGTGGACATTCAGGCCCTTGCTCCCAAATCCCTTTCCTTGAGCTACCTTATGTCCCTGGGTCCATTAGTATCACCCACTTCAATGGACTTACTCTTAGTTCTCCCTCCTCCCCAGCCTCCAGCACACAGAAAGAATTCTGTCTTCTCATACTGTCCTAAAGCATAACAACTTAACCGCCACTGCCACTGCACAGGCCCAGCCCTCACAGGCAATGGTCATTCACAGGCAGCCAGTTGTAATGCCCCAAACTAGGGACAAACACCACAGAGACAGACGCTATTGATGCTCTTGATTTATGTGTTCCAAGAACACACGACAAACAGACAAACAGAGCTGATGCTCCTGCTTTAACTTTCCATTTCATACCATGCTCCCGATCTCTCTGTGACTGAATACCTGGTCACACAGACATTCTGCTCCATTGTCCTGTGCAGGAACATAATGTCTGCTTGAAAACACATACTCATGTCAAAACCTTCTTATGTGCACTTCTCTATTTGAAGGAAAATGGATGGTCCCTCCTATTTAACTCACACTGTGGGAGATACCCTAACACAATAATTGACTATCATCTCCTAGCAAAATTCCTAAAGAGTATAGTATAATTATTGGTGGCCCTAACATGAAGAGTCGGTCATTGCTGAAATTAGGATCTCTTAAATTTCCTGCTGCCTTGTGTTGGATGCATCACACCACACCACCTTTTTAATGAGCAATGACCTCAGGATCACCCAGTTAGGAATTTGGACACACCTAAGGAAATATTTGATGGTTGCAATGATCCATAAAAGGAAGTGGTGGCACAGCAGCCTCAGCCTTTGTATGAAAAGACTCCTGGACAAGTGTGGGAAGGGTCAGAGGAAGGACATCATGGGAGCCTCCATTTAAGGAATAGTAGACGGGCCTAAGGGTGAGGGAGGTGGCCTGGAGCGAGAGTTCAGAGGAGTGGGTCAATGAATCTGCTTTGATGCTGAATGATTTTGCACATGCACACTTCCTCATTTTACATCAGGTGTCCCTGTCTGAATATAATTCCCACTGCAGTGCTACATACTTCCTTTCTCAACCTGATTCTCTGAGGACCTGACATAACAGGCTCTACTCCTCCCAGTATCAGGGCGTCCATGAGAGAAAGCAATGACCCAGCTACCTAGCAAACTAGGGGCGAGTGTCCAGGAACAGTCCCCCTCACCTGTACTCCTCTACCTTCACTCTCCTGGGGCCAAGCTCCTCGCACAGTACTTGAGATGATTAGACCACACTTCTATTACTGATGTTCTAGTAGGGCAAACAGGACTAGTCAGAAGAAGCCAGGGATCTCACTTTACGAACCCAAGAGGTAGGGGAACCCAAAGCTCTCCTTCTGCATTGCCACCGAGGCCCAACCTCAGTATCCTGTCATATCCTTCCAGGTCGCAGCATTTTTCTCCTAAATAACATTGTCGGGAATGCTGGAAAGGCATTCTCACGCTTATCCAATAGATGGCAGCTTTTCGTTTCAAATCATGTTATTGGGGATGTTGGCAATTCATTCTCATGCTTGTCAAAACATGGCAGCTTTTTTTTACAAATAAAGTTACTGAGCAGGCTGGCAATGCATATCCACACTTGTCCACGAGATGGCAGCATGACTTCACATGTCATTTCATTCGGGATGGTACCACTGCATTCCCTCGTTTCTCCACCAGGTGGCAGCACTTTTCCACCAAATGATTTCATTGGGCATGCACGGTAGGCATGCTCAGGTATGCCCAAGAGTTGTTTGCATTTACCTCAAAATGTCATTTCTTTCGTGATGCTGGAAATGGATTCTCATTCTTGAACAGTCACAGCATGCAGTTATGTCCGCACGTGCCAAAAGGCGGCTTCTAACAGAAAAATACAGTTTGCACATACTTCTACAAAGGGAATTTGGTTTAACTGTGAAATGAACGTAAAACCCCGGCCTGGTTCCCTGCTGTCACTGTGTGAGCCGACTCCCTAAAGCGAGGGTATGGCAAACGCATCATCCTTTATAACTTATCACTGCAAATTCCGACCCTTGCACACAAGGCCTTTCCTTGAACTCCCTTATCACCCAAGGGAAAATGGTAAACTCTATTGGACTTTCACTGATTTCTTAATCCACCACAGTCTCTACCACACAGAAAGAATTTTGGCTTCTGATACCATCAGAAAACACAACTTAGCCACTTCTGCAATTGTAAAGGCCATGCATTCACGGGGCGGGTAATTCAGGGAGTCCATTGTCAAGGCAAACAATACATAAACAGGCAAATTAGATGCTCTCGCTTTATCTTGCCATTTATTCCATGTGCTGCATATATCCATGGCTGAATGCTTTTCCACAGGGACATTCTGCACCTAATTTCTACGCAGGAAAAGAATCTTTGCTTGAAACACCTTTTAATCTGAAAAAGCTTCTCACGTGCACTACTTATATTGGAAGGTCCCTCCTATAGTTCTCACACGTTAAATGCGGCAGTTAACACAGCAAATCTGGTATCATCTCCTCTGAGGATAATCAAAAAGTATTTAAAAATCATGTCAAGCCCAAACCTGACAAAGTTGGAATCTCTTCCGTTTTCTCCAGCCATGCATTCAACAGTTCCCACCACAACTTGGTTGTGATGGGCAGTGTACCCAGGAAGGCCAGGGATACAATTCAGTAAATACATGGTGGTTGTGATGATCAATAGAGGGATGTGGTGGCACAGCAGCCTCAGCATTTTCATGAAGGAGGATAATGGAAAATTGTGGAGGGGGTTCTAGGAAGCACATCACAGAACTTCTCTTTAATGCATGGTAGGCAGGCCTGAGGGTGGTGTTGGTGACCTGAAGTGTGAGATCAGAGAAATATGCCAAAGAATCTACTTTCATTCTGTGTGACAGAGGAAACAGACATGACCTCATCATCCTTCAACCTCCCCCAAGTGAACATGATTGGCACTGCGGTGCTCAGAACTTCCAGCCTCATCCTCATACCGTGATGATGTCACAGGCTGTATTTCTCCCAGCTTCAGTGTGTTCATGTGAGAAAACAATGTCCCAGCTACCTGGCAATCCAGAGGCAAGTGAAGAGTTGGTCTCTGCTCACCTGTTATCATCTATGTCCCCTCTCCCGAAGCCAACACCCACTTATAGTTCTCACTGTTGATCTGGAAAGGAAAAATGGGCTCCACAGGAGAGGGCAGGCGTCTAAACCACAAACCCAAAAAGCAGGGGATCACACCAAGCTCTCTAATGGCATTTCCTGCAAGGACCCACCTAAGCAATCCTGTCAGATCCCGAAACATGGTGATCAGAGACGAAGTTGAAGAAGTGAATGCTGCTGTTCTGCCTGCAGTTGTAGGCCTGTCGTTCATACTGCAGGTACCACTGAATGTGAGTGGAATGGGTCACCCTGTATCCTGCAGCTTGAGGAGTGTGTGGAGAGGAACCTGTCACCTTCCAACTTGGACACACTTCTTGCCGCAGGCCATGCAGGGAGCCTCCTCTCTCCTGTGATGGTTATGAGAGGATCCTTCACAATCACAGTATCGTGGATGTAGGGGTTTTTGTGAAAGAGCAGCACAGTCTTGCAGCGATTGCTGCCATGCCAGGCTTCCTTCACCTGCAAAAGGATAGTGGATCCGGTTTAGGGTGATAACTTATTCCAGAACTCCCGCCTATTCCTTCCTGCAGGGATAGGATTTTTTCACAAGCTCTCTACCTCCCCAGCCATGGTCTGCACAGCCTGACCTTCAGATTGATCATGTGGCTGAGCATGGTTTCATCTTGGTCACTGATAATGGCTGACAATTCCAGATTGTTGACAAATTGCAGCAGGTCAAAACGCCTGCACGCTGCAAGCTGAAGATGAAACAGCTACAAAAAGGAGCAGATCCTTAAAGCAGCTTGGATTGCTCCCACCTCTCTAACCCCTAGCCCAGCTCCTTCACCATAAGATGCAAAAAGAGAGCACAGTGGTTCTTGTGGGCTCCATGTGTTTATACACACACGGGCACACTGTTTTCCTGACAGCCTTTGACCTCGCCTACATACTTGCCTGCTGAGTGCTTAACAGGATACCTTTATTTGTGGACATCACTCATTCCTGCCTCTCACTGACTTGGATATACAGAGGACTTGGACACGCAGCCCCCCTCGAGTGCAGCATTACCCCAAGAAGAACCTGAGTGACACAGAGCAGTGTGGAGGCAATGGCCCTTGTTCTGCGCATGAGTCTGATCTGGGACGGCGCTCCTGAAGCCCAGGGAGAGTTTTTGTGGTACTGGTGAGATAAAAGGGTGTCTCTGAGATTTTGGATCACACTGTTCTCACTATCCTGAGCTTCACTCCAATGTGTCTATTTGATTCTGAGCTACCGATCCCCACTAATACATTTCTCACGCACTAGGGCAGGCATATTGCGTTCCCTTCTGTAGAGTCAAGGATACACTATTGACTCAGCATCTGGCAATGCACTGAACGTTTATGCTTTTCAGTTCTAAACAGGGCTGCCGCCGCTGCCAGGTACTGGGCTTGAGCCAGCAGAAGGATCTGCTCACTTGTAAGTTCACGGGCTACATTCCTAACTTAAGTGCCCGGAGCACATCCAGTGGGGACCAGGTGCACTTCCCACTGAGCCAATCCTCTTCGTGCTCCTGCTCGACTGGCTCTTCTTGTGGATGTTTTGTTTCTATCTGTGCCTGAGGCTCAACATCAACCGCTACCTTCATGAGTTTTATGGCCTCCTCTCACCCAGGACAAACTGCTCCCTGCCAATTAATTCCTCCTCAATCAATTCCTTCTCCTCTCCCTGCTCCACCCTGTCTGGCCCTTGTAGAAACTCATGATACATTTCCTCTGCCAAAGCATAACTTACCCACTTCTGCAACTGTAAGGCCCAGCCCTCCCAGGGACTGGTCGATCATTCCAAGGCAGCCAATCGTAAGGCTCAAACCAACACACAAACAACAGACAGACAGACAGACAGACAGACAGACACGGTACTTGCTCTTAATTTATCTTTCTAACTACATGCCATGCTCTGGATGTCTCCGCATCTCAATGCTTTCCCACAGGGACATTCTGCATCTATTTCCTGTGCAGGGAAACAATGTTTGCTTGAAAACACATATTTCGCTGAGAAAGCTTCTCATGTGCATGACTCTTCTTTGAAGTAAAATGGACAGTCCCTCCTATTTATCTCACAGTGTGGGAGGTCCCCTGAACACAACAAACCTCCTATTGTCTCCTCTGACTATTACTAAAGAATACTGAATAATCCCCAATCTGTAAAATGGGTCACTGCCGCCAGTGGGATCTCTTAAGTTTCCACCAGCCCTGTGTTCAACATGTGCCGCCACAACCCGTTTATAACGGGCAGTGTTTTCAGGATGACCTGTGGAGGAATAAGGAGACACTTAAGGAAATATATGGTGGTTGTGATGATCAATAGAGGCAAGTGGTTCCAGAGCAGCCTCAGCCTTTGCATTCTCATGCTGAAACACCACGTGGCAGCATTTTCTCCTCAAATGGTATTATTGCAGATGCTCACTCTGAATTCTTACTTTTGTCCAGAGGCGGCAGAAAGTTTCTTACCAACGATTGTTCTGGGGATGCTGGCAATGCATTCTCACACTTTTCCACCAGGTGTCGGCATGATTTCACGAGTAATTTTATTGGGGATGCTGGAAAAGCATTCACAATTCCATTCAACAGGTGGAAACATTTTCAACAGGATGAATCCATTGGTGAACTCGTGGATGCATTCTCACGTTTACCCACCAGGTGGCAGTATTGTTCCAACTGAGGATCATATTTGGGATGCTTGTGGAGATGCAGAAGATGCATTTTCTCGTTTGTCCACCAGGTGGTGGCATTTTGACACCACGAGATTTTATTGGCTATGCTGACAATGGAAGCTAATGTGTGTCAAGCAGGCAGCAGAATTATTTTACCGCACGATTTCGCTGGAGATGCTTGCAATGGTTCTATATTTATCAGTTGGCGTCAATATTCCACTAGTGAATATCAGGAATGTTCTGGAAGTGCATTCTCACGCTTTTCCACCAGGTGGCAGAATTTCCCCACAAAGTACTTTTACTGAGGATGCTGGCAAGGCATTCCCACGTTGTTTTCTACAGCTGTCTGCATTTTCCCTCCACTGTCCCATTTTGGGGAAACTGGCAATGCATTTTGGCGCTGAAACATGAGATGGCAGCATTTTTCCACCAACGATTCTGTTTGAGATGCTGGCAATGCTTTCCCACGTTTGTCTTAACACGTTTGTGGAAGCATTTTTACTACCAAATTATATTATTGGGGGTGTTGAAAATTCAGTCTCAAGTTTGAAAAAGACTTGGCTACATTTTCCACAAATGTGATTATTTTGTGGATGTTGACAAGGCATTCTCATGTTTTAACAGCCATTGAACCTACTTTCCCAAAAATGATTCTATTGGGAATAGTGGCATGGCACTTTCACTTTTGTTCAATAGCTGGCAACACTTTCACCACAAAGTATCGTTTGGGGAATGCTGGAAGCACGTTCGTCCAACGTACTTCGTAGAAGTACTTTTCCACAAAATGATTTTATTGCGGATGCGGGCAATGCATTCTTCAGTCTCTCAAACAAGAGGCCACATTTTCCACCAAACGATTACTTTGGTTGTGCTGGCAATGCATTCCCACATCTGTCCACAAGGCGGCCACTTTTGTTTACCAAGGGATTTTCCTGAGAACGCTGGCAATGCATTCCCTTGCTCGAATACCAGGTGACAGCATTTTCTCCACAAGTGATCTTATTGGAGATGCTGTAACTGCATTTTCACATTTGTAGAAAGGTGACTGGTTTCTTATTTACAAATGATTGTTTTAAGGCTGCTGGCAATTCCTCTGACACTCAAACACCAGGTGCAGTATTTTCCCACCAAATGATATTATTGAGGATCCTGGCACTGCATGCTCCTCCTTGGAGAACAAGTGGCAGCTATTTTCCACCATGTAACTTCACTGGGGCTTCTGGCGATGCATTTTCACTTTGTCCAATAGGTGGAAGCATTTTCCCACAAGTGATTTCACTGGGGATGCTGGCAAAGAACACTCACACAAGTCGACAAGATAAGGGCATTTTTCCCACAAGAGATTTTCATTGTGAATCTTGGCAATGTATTTTCAAATGTGTCCGCCATTTGGCAGCCAGCATCATCTCAGAAGGGATTTTCATGAGGATGCGGGCAACGCATTCTCACACTTGTCAAACATGTGGCGGCCTTTTTCCAACAACTGATATTATTGGGGCTGCTGGCAATGCATTGTGAAGCCTGTTTACAACAAGCCCGCATTTTTCCACCAAATGTTATTATTGCACATAAAGGCAATGGTTTCTCCCGCTTGTCCACCCATTGGCACCTTGACATCACAAGTGATTTTGTTTGGTAAGCTGAGAATGCATTCTTACGTTTGTTCAGCCAGTTGCGAAATTTTTCCACCAAGCGACTTTATTGCTGCTGGCTGTACATTCTCACGTTTCTCCAACTATTCGCCGCAGTTTTCCCCTAAAGTGATATTGTGTGTGTGGGTGTGGATGTTGGTTTTGAATTCTCACACGTGGACATTGGCTATCAGAATTTTAGGCCCAAATCACTTTATTGTGATTCCAGAGCATGCGTTCTCACTCTTGTCCACCAGTTGGCACCTTGATCTCAGTAGGGGTTTCATTGGGGATTCTGGGAAATCATTCATACAGTCCTTTAGCACCTGGTGGCCTTTTTCTCAAAGAGTGATTTTGTTGGGGATGCAGTCAATGCATGCTTCACCTTGTCCACCAGGGGGCAGAATATTTCCACCAAGTTTTTTTTAAAGGGGATGCGTTTAATGCTCTCCCACTTACCTCCACAAGGTGGCAGCATTTTTAAAACAAATGCTTTTCTTGGGAATGCCGGGAATGCTCTCTCACATTTGTAAACAATGTCAGGTAATTTCTCATCAAACGTTTATACGGGAGATGCCTGAAATACATTATCACCTTTTATTCAAAGGGGCAGCATTTTTTCAACCAAATAATTTTACAGGGGCTGGCAATGGATGCTCACGTTTGTCCCACACTTGGCAGCATTTGTCCCAGAGAAAGTTTTTTTGCGGGGATGCGTGGCAGCGTTTTGCCCCAAATGATTTTATTGAGGATGCCTGCAAGGCAGTCTCAGGTCTCTACATGAGGTCGCAGTAGTTTTCAACCACATGATTGGATTGGGGATACTATCAGCGCATTCTCACCCTTTTGCATTTTGCCGACAGAGAGGTTTTGTGGTGATTCTGACAATACATTCTCAGACTTATCTGAGAATTGGCAGTATTTCCGTACAAATGACCTTACTGGGGATGCTGGCAATGTATTCTCACGATTGTCCCCGGAGGACAGCATTTTCAATCAAATAATTTTATGGGAGATGCTACGCAGCCATTCTTGCACTTGTCAACCAGAAGGCAGGTTTTCCACAGTATGATTTTATTGGGCATGCTGGCACTGCATTCGTAATCTTTTTCATAGGTGGCAAAACTTTCCCAAAAACTTATTATTTGGGGGATACTGGCAATGAATTGTCATTCTCAAGCATCCGTTGGCAGCATTTTTTAGCTAATGATTTTGTTGGGGATGCTCGCCGTGCGTTTTCCTATTTGTCGACCAGTGCACCTGGTGCCCGCTGGAGGTGCTCCAGGCACATAAGTTAGAGATGGAGAATATGGACTTGCAAGGAAGCAGAGCCTAACGGAAAATCTTGATAATGCATTGCCAGATTTCTCAGTAAAATCCCTGTGAGAGCTCAGTTCCGTATTATGTTCGAACGTTGGAAGCAAATGCCAGGATCCCCAATAAAATTGTTTGGGTCAAAGATGCCGCTTCCATGTGGGCAAGCGTAAGACTGCCTTGACGTTATTCCCAATAAAATCATTCTAGGAACAGTGCTGCCTCTTAATGGATAATCTTGAGAATGCATTTTCAGCATCTACAAAATAATCACCAGAGTGAACATATAGGCCATCGGCTGGACAAATGTAAGAATGCCTTCTGAGCCTACCAAATAAACTTGCATAAATGTCCAGTGTTGGGTCCTAAAAAATGATGGATTTCTAAGTATCCTCCCTGTAGGGAGTCGGTCACACATTAGGAACAGGCAACCAGGTGGGAGACTTCACAGTTGAACCAAAGTCCCTCTCTAGAAGTATGACTGCACAGTGTTTTGCTGAGAGAATCAGTCTCTGAGGCCGAAGATCCCAAGCGACATTTAGCAAGGGGTGGAATAAGGTGCACAGATACCTGTGGCGAATTGAGTCAAGGCGTGTGGGAAGTCAGAAGTGTATGAGGTTCATTTGGGCAAGAATCCCCTGCTGGAAGAGTAAATGAGCAGAGGGACAATAAGAAGGAGAGTGTGCCACAGCCCTCACACACAACACACACAAGCACACACACACACATGCACACACACAGAGGCAAAGGCATGGACATGGATTTGTGTTGGGCAATCTCTGGACTATGATGTCCACAGTCAGTACACCTTGCCCATTTTTGACACTTTTTACATTTCCTCAAATGGACATGGCCTCCTGTGAATATGATTGTTTATTGACTTTGTTCCTTCAGACCAAGCCCTTGTGCAACCAACTAATCCTTAAGCAATATCAAGTCATCCTTGCTACTCGTCACTGAAACCCAAGGAGTGGATGAGAGAAAGTCAGAATGAGAGAAAGACCAAAAGAGCAAAAGCAATGGAAACAAATAAAAAGTTACTAATCTAAAAGGAGTCAGACTGAGACCTTATCTTGGCGGTAATAATCCTGATGATCCAACTCTACCAGAATGTAGGCTACAGTCCTCTCCAGCCACAGTTCTTCCCTTTGACTCTCACTTCAGTCTCAGATATCCCTTATACTGGAATAGCCTCTACTGCCCGGGCATTTCTCCCTGTGGATATTACCAGGGGTCCCTGTGGATGTGTGGGAAGTGTTAAAGAAAACGAATTCTGAAGTGGGAAACGTGAGTTGCCTTAAGAAAGAGCCCACTAGACACCGAACCGAAGGAAACCTAAAGATGCTAAGGCAAAATAGGACTTCCTCAGGAATGTTTCTCTACAGGTACAAGGCCCATACACTGAGGCTCACAGTGAGGGGCGGGGCTGAATACGATGATGCCTGCTGTAGTCTCACAGTTTGGAAGAAATGTTTCAGAAGCCCAACAGCAAAGGGGAGCGAGTGGGGTGCCCAGGAGCCTTTTCCACGCTACGTGACCACATCCCAAGCCCCTGTCTGTAGGCTCAGTGAGACCACACTGAGCACAGCAAGAACCCATATCCGGACCTGAAGTGTCTGTCTTTACTGTATGGCTTATTCTTGACCCTTTGGTCAAATATTAATTGACCATGATGGCATGGGTCAATTTCAGGATTCTGTACTTTTCCATTGATCTATGTGCCTGTTCCTGTGCCAGAAGCAGGTTGTTCTGATCACAGTGGCTTTGCCCTACAGCAGGATATTCAGTAATGTGATCCTACAACTCTGTTCTTTCTCAAGAATACTGTGGGTGCACGGGGTCTTTTTTGGTTTCCTATAAATTTTCGAAACATTTTTTCCAGCTCTGTGAAACACACTGTTGGGATTGATGACAATTGTGTTGAATTTATAGATTGTTTTGGGTAGCATGGATATTTTGATAATGTTAATTCTTTCAGTCTATAATTCTTTCACTCCTTTGTATCTTCCTCTATTTCTTTTTTCAATGTCCTGTTTCTGAATACAAGTCTTTTACATCCTTCTTTGACTTTACTCCTAGGTGTCTTATTTTTTCAGTTGCAATGGTAAATGGTATAGTCTTTTCTAAGAGTTCATAATCGGTGTAAAAAAAATGCCATCAATGTGTTGATGTTAATTTTGCTTCCAGCTTCCTTGCCAAATTCATTAATTATATCCACAAGTACTCGGTGGACTCTTTAGTTTTTTATGTACAATATCATGTCATCTGCAAGTAATGACAGTTAACCTTCTCTCTTCCGATACGGGTGCCTTTTATGTTCTCTTTTTGTCTGCTCGCTGTGGCTAGGACTTCCAGTAGTATGCTGAGCAGTAGTGGTGAAAGGGGCAACCGTGTCTTATTCCTCTTCTTAGGGGATATGGTTTTAGCCTTTGCACGTTGAGTATGATTTTGGCCCCAGGTATGTTGTATATGGCCTTTATTATGTTGAGATATATTCCCTCTATTTCCACTTTGCTCCCAGTTTTTTCCAAAATGGGTGCTGGATTTTCTAGAATATTTTCTCTGTATCTATTGATATGATCATAAGATTTTTGTCCTTCATTTTGTTTAGCTCTCACATTTCTTGATTTGCGAATATTATACCAGCGCTGCGTCTCCAGAATAAATCACACTTGGTCATGGTGTATGATCTTATTTAATGTATTGCTGGATAAAATTTGGTAATATATTTTCTGAGGATTTTGGCACCTATGTTCATGAGGGACGTTGGTCTGTGAAATTCTTTATTTGCAGGATCTTCATCTGGTTTTGGGATTATTATAATACTGGTCTCATAAAAATATCTCCCTCCTCTGGAATTTTCTAAAATATTTTGAGGAGAGTGGGTTTTAATTCTTCTTTAAATGTTTAGGTAAGCTCGCATGTAAATCCATCTGGCCCCAGACACTTGTTTGCTGGAAGTTTTTTTCTTATTACTTCTTCAATTGCATCCATTTTTACTGGCCCTCCAGGTTTTCTGATTCTTTCCGATTGAGTTTTAGCAGATTGTAGTTTTAAGGAATGTGTCCATTTTACGCAGCTTCCCCACTTTATTGTTGTGCATAGTGTTTTCTTAGTATTCTTTCTGTTTCTGTCATGTCAGTTGTTATATCGCCTCTTTCACATCTGATTTTGTTTTCTTGGGTCCTCACCGTTTGTTTTTTGGTGCGTCTGGCTAAAGACTCATCGATCTTATTTCTGTCAGAAAACTAGTTCTTACTTTCATTGATATTTTGTACTGTGTTTTTGGTCTCTGTGTCGTTCATTTCTGTTCTGATCTTCACTATTTTCTTTCTTCTGCATCTCCTCGAAATGTTCAGGTCCTCTTCCCTTTTTAATATTGGGTTGTTGTTTTTGTTTTGTTACTTACATAAGAAATAAAAATGACTTTACATTCTGAATTCTGTGTTTTATTTTAATCTCTGATAGCAGATTTATGCCCCTTCAGAAATTGATGTAGAATATACGTCATCTAAAACTAAACATTTTAAACTATACGCTCCAGTGGTTTTAAAATTGGAATAATGTAGAACTGTTACAGCATAACAAGAAGCTAGAAAAATTCCAGGACAAGTTGAAAGGGAAACTGAGATAGATTTTTAGACAGCAGTTTGAGTTAAGCCTATCTTCCCTAAGCCAAAGGCACTGGAGAATAAATAGTTTGTATTAGATGGGAAAGATGCAGAAACCCAGGTGCAGAGACTAGGGCACAGGAAACCACCTGGACAGGAACCCCCAGAGGCCTACAAGGGACAAAGACTGGGAAAACAAGAACTTTGTCCCCAGGTAATCTATGCTCCCAGAGCATGTCATGGGTCATGCGGTGGAGACCCCCTAAGCATTCCTCCCTAAAGATACCTTTTAAGTCTCAGTTGTATTTCAGCTCCAGGCCCATAAAAGCATTAAGACAAGACAAGTGGCATTGGAGTGGACTCAGGACCAGACACATTGACAAATGAGGCCCTTCCTGGCATGGACTAATCAGTGGCGACCAGCACCCTGAAAGGGCACCCCTGGAAAGCTGATGAATATTCTCTTGAGAACTCCCCTTAAGCCTCCCATAAGATTTTCCACCTGCAAGGGAGATAAATATGCTCAGGACAAAGGACCAAGTGTGAGCTCCCCTACACCACAGGAAAGCGTGACAGCGCCAGTTTCCTCCTTCCTTCTGCGGGGGCCCCATGGTGCTTTCAACCAGGGGAGCAATGGGCAGTGGCAGCTCATCCCAGGCTTGTCTTCTGAAACTGTCTGAAAGGTCTTGGAAATGTGTCCAAGGCCCCCTTTTCTCTGACTTCCCAGTGAGCAAAGGCAGCCCAGCCTAGGCTATCCTGTTACTTCGTCTATGCACCTGCCTTGGTTCACCAGCCTAAGTACATTTTTATTACAGCCATTAAAGCTTTGGGTTTTTTTCTTCATTTTTTTCTCTTGATTGAAATCTTTCCTTCAAGATGACAAGAGCTGAGGCCTTCTGCCTGTATCCCCTGTAACACAACCGTCATCTTTTCACTTCTGAAACCTTAATGTCAACATAAAAGAAAGCCTCATCCCATTTAAAGAGTATACCCAATTCTACTCTGGACTATTTCCTCATTTACACTGATGTCTTTCCCATCTCCATGGCTATGCTATTGCTATTGTCGTTGTTGTTAACCCTCACTAGAGGATATTGTTTTCATTGACTTCCAGAGAGAGTGGCATGGAAGAAGGGGTAGAGAGAGAGAGGTGCCTCAGTGTTAGAGACACAGACATTGGTTGCTTTTCTAATTCGCTGCACACCTGGGATGAGGAATGAATCTACAACCTAGGTATGTGCCCTCAACTGGGAATCAAACCGGAGACTCTTCAGTGTGCAGGCCGACACTATACCACTGAGCCCCGCTGCCCAGGGTAGATATGCCTTTTTAAATATGAAGTTTGTAGGTATATTTAACTTGAAATTGGTAGAGGTTTTAAAATGATTTCTTTAGTTTTACTCATGTTTTCATTGGTGATTTGCCACTATTATATTACTGGCATTAATTTTGCAACAGTTTGTATGTAGCAGGGAGGAAACACTTTTAGATCAGGGTCCAAATAGAGTAGTGTATACGAACTTTTTTTGTTAAAAGCTTTTATAGCAATGAGAACCAGAAAAATTTCTACTAAACTATCTAACACTACAACTGAAAGATTTAGAAAGAGAACAGAAACCACGAAAAGGCCCAGAGGAAGTAAAAGGAAGAAAATAATAAAGAACCAGAGCCTAAATAAATAACGTAGAGACTAAAAAATTTAAAAAGGTCAATGCAACCAAGAGCTTGTCTTTGAATAGACAATCAGTGTGATGAACTTTTAACCCAACTCACCAAAAACCAAAGACAGAGGTCAAAAATAAATAAATTGAGGAACAAAAGAAGTGAAGTAACAACTGATACCACTGAAATACAAAGGGTTGTAAGCAAATACCCTGAACAACTATATGCCAACAACCTGGATGAAATAGACAAATTTCTGGAAATACACAACCTTCCAATACTCAGTGAGGAAGAATCAGGCATGCTGAACACGTTGATAAAAACTGGTGAAATTGGAACAATGATTTTTTTAAAAATGCCCAAGAAAAAAAGCGCCAGGCCCAGACAGTTTCAGAGGGGAGTTTTATCAAACATTCAAAAAATAATTCAAATTGTTCCAAAAAGTCCGAGAGGAACAAACACTCCCAAGCTCTTTTTAGGCAGCCTGAATAATCCCAACTACAAATCCAGGTAAAGACCTTGCAAAGAAAGAATTACAGGCCAATATCCGTGATAAACAAAGATGCTAAAATCTTCAAACAAATATTAGCAAATTGGATCAAGCAATATGTTAAACAGATCACACCCCATGACCAAGTGGGGTTTATTCCAGGGATGCAGGTTTGGTACAGTATTCACAAATCTATAAATGTGATGCCTCACAGGAACCATTTGACAAACAAAAATCTCATGATCATCTCAGTAGGTGCAGAAAGAGCAACAAAACCCAGCGCCCATTTTTGAGAAAAACTCTCAGCACAGTGGGAATAGAGGGATCATGCCTAAACACATTAAAGTCCTTATAGGACAAACCTTCAGTCAACTTCATACTCAATGGGCAAAAACTAAAACATATCCCCTAATAAGAGGAACAAGACAGGGACGTCCACTTTCACCATCTTTTATTCAACAGAGTGTTGGAAGTCCTTGCCACAGCGATCAGACAAGGAGAAAACATAAAAGGCATCCAAATTGGAAAGGAGAAATAAAACTGTCACTGTTTGCAGATGACCTGATATTGTATGCTGAGAACACTAAAGAGGTCACCAAAAGACTTCTAGATTTAATAATAAAGGAACCCAGCTATGCAGCAGGATGGAAAATTAATGCCCAGAAGTAAATGGCATTTTTAAACAACATTCATGATCTCTCAGAAAGAGAAACTAAAACAAACAAACAAACAAACAAAAACACATTTAACGTGCAACAATAAAATTAAGATACTTAGGAATTAACTTAACCAAAGGGGTGAAAGACGTGTACTTGCAAAACAAATATGTTCAAAAAAGAGATAGAGGAAGATATAAACAAGTGTAAGAATATACCATGCTAATGGATTGCTAGAATCAACCTCATTCAGATGTGCGTACTCCCCAAAGCAATCTATAGATTCAAACTATTCATAAAATACCAATGTCCGATATCACAGACCTAGAAGAAGTAGTGCAAATATTTAAAGGACACAAAAAAGACAGGACCCCAAATCGCTGCAGCAATTTTGGGAGGAAGAAAAAAGTGGAAGGAATCAAAATAATACATATCAAGATATAGTAAAGCCATTTTAATCGAAACAGAATGGAACTGGCAGAAGACCAGACTTAATGACATAAATGGGACTGAACAGAGAGCCCAGGAATTAACCCAACTCTTTACACTCAATTGAGATTTTACAAAGGAGGCAGAGCATACAGTGGAGTAAAGGAAGTCTCTTCAATAAATGGTGTTGGGAAAATTGGACAGGAACTTTCAAAATAATGCAACTAGACCACTATCTTGCACCGCACACAAGGATCAACTCCAACTGGATAAAAAACTTAAAGGTAAAACATGAAACCATTAAAAATCCTAGAAGGAAATGGAGGCAGCATGATCTCAGACATCTCTCATTGCAATATGCTTACCAATACACTGCCTAGGGCAATGGAAGCAAAGGAGAAAATAAACAAATGGGACTACAGCAAAATAAAAAGATTCTGCACAAAGAAACCATCAACAAAATGCAAAGGGAACTCATTATATGGGAGAACATATTTGCCGATGATACATCTGATAAAGGGTTACTACCCCTAATATTTTAAGAAACACACCTTCACAAGAGGAAGACAAACGATCCAATTAAAAAACGAGCAAAGACCTAAGTAGACACTTCTCCAAAGAGCGCATAAACATGTCCAAGAGACATATGAAAACTGCTCAGTGTCACTAATCACCAGAGAGATGAAAATTAAAACAATAATGGGGTATCACCTGAGGTCTTCCAGAATGGCTATGTTTTCAATAAGTCAATAAACAGAAAGTGCCTGTGAGGGTGTGCAGAAAAGCTCACCCTAGTATACTGCTGGTGGGAATGCAGACTCGTGCAGCCTCTATGGAAAACCTTATGACATAGGAGGTTTTCTCAAAAATTGAAATACAGAACTGCCATTGAACCCAGTGGCCCCACTGCTTGGAATATGTCCTACGAAACCAGGAACATCGATCAGGAAGAATATATAAACCCCTCTGTTCAGAGCAGCACAATTTACAATAGCTCACAGGAATGGGTACATGAATCTGCTTTGATTCTGAGTGACGGTAGACATGCACACTCCTGCATCTTCCTTCAGCTTCCTGCCTGAACATGATGCCACACTGCAGTTCTTCAGACTTTCTGTCTCTTCCCAATGCCGCAGTGGCCTGGCGTCATAGGCTATCCTTCCGAGCCTCAGGGTGTTCATGTGAGAGAAAAATGTCCCAGCTACCTGACAACCCAAGGGGGAGCCCCACTGGCATCTCCTCACATGTCCTCTAAGTGCCTTCTCCTGGTTCCAACATCCTCAAGTAGTCCTTACTGATTTTCTGGCAGAGCAAAAAGTGATCGTCCAGAGACGGCAGGGATCTGACTAAAAATCCAAAAGCAGGGGAACACACCAAGCTCTCTTAGGGCATTGCAAGCAAGCCTCCACCTCAGCAATCCTGTCAGACCCTGCCACGCTGTGGGCAGAGAACTAGTTGAAGTAGTTAAGGCTGCTGTTCTGGTGCCTGGAGCTGTTGGCCCATCGTTCATAATGCTGGCACCACTGAATGCAAGAGGCATAGGATGCACTGTATCCTGCAGCATGAGGAGTGTGTGGAGAAGGGCACATCACCTTTCAAGTTCTATGCACTTCCTGCTGCTGCCCATAGAGAGAGCCTGCTCCCGCCTGTGATGGTAATGAGATACTCCTTCACAGTGGCAGTACTGCATTAGTATGATTTGCTACAAAAGGACAGTTAACCTTGCCATCATCCCTGGCATGTCTGGCTCCCTCCACCTGCAGAAGGAATGTGGGTGGGGGTTAGGGACATCTCACTCCTGGACACCCAAGTGTCCCTGCTTACATGGACAGGTTATATTCTCAAGGCCCCTCCCTTTCCAGCACCAGTACCTGCAACATCACCTTCACATTGATCGTGTGGCTATGAAAGAACTAAAACATGGAGATCTACAAAACAGCCTGGCTTGGCCTGAACCACCTATCTTCTGGCCCCATTCCTTCTGCATAAGAGGCACAGAGGAACACAGAGGTTCCTGGGGTTACAGGTGCCTGCACCCATGCGGTCACACTGATTCCTCACAGGCTTTGATATCCCCACACCCTTGCCTGCACACGGCTTCACAGGATACCCTAATTCACGCACGTCACACGTTCCTGCCTCTGATGGAGGACTTGGGCATGCCCACACCATTTTGGGCTACTAAAACAGCTCTTCCAAACTGTGACTGGACAGAGGGCATCACGCTACTCAGCCCCGCCCCTCACTGTCAGCCTCAGTGTATGGGCCTCAGAACTGTGGTGAAACATTCCTGAGGAAGCTCTATGTTACCCGAGCATTTGCAGCTTTCCCAGGGTTTGGTGTCTGGGGGGCTCTTGCTTATGGCTGCTCACGTTTCCCACTTCAGAATCCATTTTCTCTACCGCTTTCCCACAGATCCACAGTGACCCCTAGTAATATGCACAGGGAGAAATGCCCGGGACATTACAGGCTGCCCAGTCTGTGGGATATCTGAGGCTGAAGTGACAGGCAAAGGGAAGAACTGTGGCTGGAGAGGACTGTAGCCTACATTCTGGTAGAGTTGGGTGATCAGGATAACTACGGCCAAGATACGGTCTCAATCTGACTCCTTTTACATCAGTTCTCTTGTTTTTGTTTCCATTACTCTTGCTCTTTCTGTCTTTTCCTCATTCTGACTCTTTCTTCCATCTACCCATTGGGTTTCAGTGACCCGTAGAAAGAATGACTTGATGCTGCCTAAGGGTTTCTTCATTGCAGGAGAAAGGCTCGGTCTGAAGGAACAAAGTAAATAAACAATCATATTCACACGAGGCCATTGTTATGTGAGGAAATGTAATACCGTCAAAAATGCACAAGATGTACTGGCTGTGGACACCATGGTCCAGAGATTGCCCAACACAACTTCACGTACATGCCTGTGCCTCTGTGTGTGTTGTGTGTGAGGGCTATAGCACACTCTGCATCTTATTGTCCCTCTGGTCATTTACCCTTCCAGCTGGGGATTCGACCCCAAGTGAACCTAATATCCAGACTGACTGCTCACATGCCTTTGCTCTCTTCCCCACAACTCCTACATGCAATTTATACTCCCACTGGCTAAGTGTGGTTCTGAATCCTGGGCTCAGAGGATGATTCTCGCAGCAAATACAGTGCTCTCATACTTCTAGGGAGGGCTTCCGCTTCAAGTGTGAAATGTACTGGGAAGCCTCCCACCGCGTTGCCTGCTGTCAATGTGTGAGCTGACCTCCGACAGAAAGGAACCTGGAAATCCATCATCCTTTCGGAGCTCGCAGTGGACATTCAGGCCCTTGCTCCCAAATCCCTTTCCTTGAGCTACCTTATGTCCCTGGGTCCATTAGTATCACCCACTTCAATGGACTTACTCTTAGTTCTCCCTCCTCCCCAGCCTCCAGCACACAGAAAGAATTCTGTCTTCTCATACTGTCCTAAAGCATAACAACTTAACCGCCACTGCAACTGCACAGGCCCAGCCCTCACAGGCAATGGTCATTCACAGGCAGCCAGTTGTAATGCCCCAAACTAGGGACAAACACCACAGAAACAGACGCTATTGATGCTCTTGATTTATGTGTTTCAAGAACACACGACAAACAGACAAACAGAGCTGATGCTCCTGCTTTAACTTTCCATTTCATACCATGCTCCCGATCTCTCTGTGACTGAATTCCTGGTCACACAGACATTCTGCTCCATTGTCCTGTGCAGGAACATAATGTCTGCTTGAAAACACATACTCATGTCAAAACCTTCTTATGTGCACTTCTCTATTTGAAGGAAAATGGATGGTCCCTCCTATTTAACTCACACTGTGGGAGATACCCTAACACAATAATTGACTATCATCTCCTAGCAAAATTCCTAAAGAGTATAGTATAATTATTGGTGGCCCTAACATGAAGAGTCGGTCATTGCTGAAATTAGGATCTCTTAAATTTCCTGCTGCCTTGTGTTGGATGCATCACACCACACCACCTTTTTAATGAGCAATGACCTCAGGATCACCCAGTTAGGAATTTGGACACACCTAAGGAAATATTTGATGGTTGCAATGATCCATAAAAGGAAGTGGTGGCACAGCAGCCTCAGCCTTTGTATGAAAAGACTCCTGGACAAGTGTGGGAAGGGTCAGAGGAAGGACATCATGGGAGCCTCCATTTAAGGAATAGTAGACGGGCCTAAGGGTGAGGGAGGTGGCCTGGAGCGAGAGTTCAGAGGAGTGGGTCAATGAATCTGCTTTGATGCTGAATGATTTTGCACATGCACACTTCCTCATTTTACATCAGGTGTCCCTGTCTGAATATAATTCCCACTGCAGTGCTACATACTTCCTTTCTCAACCTGATTCTCTGAGGACCTGACATAACAGGCTCTACTCCTCCCAGTATCAGGGCGTCCATGAGAGAAAGCAATGACCCAGCTACCTAGCAAACTAGGGGCGAGTGTCCAGGAACAGTCCCCCTCACCTGTACTCCTCTACCTTCACTCTCCTGGGGCCAAGCTCCTCGCACAGTACTTGAGATGATTAGACCACACTTCTATTACTGATGTTCTAGTAGGGCAAACAGGACTAGTCAGAAGAAGCCAGGGATCTCACTTTACGAACCCAAGAGGTAGGGGAACCCAAAGCTCTCCTTCTGCATTGCCACCGAGGCCCAACCTCAGTATCCTGTCATATCCTTCCAGGTCGCAGCATTTTTCTCCTAAATAACATTGTCGGGAATGCTGGAAAGGCATTCTCACGCTTATCCAATAGATGGCAGCTTTTCGTTTCAAATCATGTTATTGGGGATGTTGGCAATTCATTCTCATGCTTGTCAAAACATGGCGGCTTTTTTTTACAAATAAAGTTACTGAGCAGGCTGGCAATGCATATCCACACTTGTCCACGAGATGGCAGCATGACTTCACATGTCATTTCATTCGGGATGGTACCACTGCATTCCCTCGTTTCTCCACCAGGTGGCAGCACTTTTCCACCAAATGATTTCATTGGGCATGCACGGTAGGCATGCTCAGGTATGCCCAAGAGTTGTTTGCATTTACCTCAAAATGTCATTTCTTTCGTGATGCTGGAAATGGATTCTCATTCTTGAACAGTCACAGCATGCAGTTATGTCCGCACGTGCCAAAAGGCGGCTTCTAACAGAAAAATACAGTTTGCACATACTTCTACAAAGGGAATTTGGTTTAACTGTGAAATGAACGTAAAACCCCGGCCTGGTTCCCTGCTGTCTCCCTAAAGCGAGGGTATGGCAAACGCATCATCCTTTATAACTTATCACTGCAAATTCCGACCCTTGCACACAAGGCCTTTCCTTGAACTCCCTTATCACCCAAGGGAAAATGGTAAACTCTATTGGACTTTCACTGATTTCTTAATCCACCACAGTCTCTACCACACAGAAAGAATTTTGGCTTCTGATACCATCAGAAAACACAACTTAGCCACTTCTGCAATTGTAAAGGCCATGCATTCACGGGGCGGGTAATTCAGAGAGTCCATTGTCAAGGCAAACAATACATAAACAGGCACATTAGATGCTCTCGCTTTATCTTGCCATTTATTCCATGTGCTGCATATATCCATGGCTGAATGCCTTTCCACAGGGACATTCTGCACCTAATTTCTACGCAGGAAAAGAATCTTTGCTTGAAACACCTTTTAATCTGAAAAAGCTTAGCACGTGCACTACTTATATTGGAAGGTCCCTCCTATAGTTCTCACACGTTAAATACGTGCAGTTAACACAGCAAATCTGGTATCATCTCCTCTGAGGATAATCAAAAAGTATTTAAAAATCATGTCAAGCCCAAACCTGACAAAGTTGGAATCTCTTCCGTTTTCTCCAGCCATGCATTCAACAGTTCCCACCACAACTTGGTTGTAATGGGCAGTGTACCCAGGAAGGCCAGCGATACAATTCAGTAAATACATGGTGGTTGTGATGATCAATAGAGGGATGTGGTGGCACAGCAGCCTCAGCATTTTCATGAAGGAGGATACTGGAAAATTGTGGAGGGGGTTCTAGGAAGCACATCACAGAACTTCTCTTTAATGCATGGTAGGCAGGCCTGAGGGTGGTGTTGGTGACCTGAGGTGTGAGATCAGAGAAATAGGCCAAAGAATCTACTTTCATTCTGAGTGACAGAGGAAACAGACATGACCTCATCATCCTTCAGCCTCCCCCAAGTGAACATGATTGGCACTGCGGTGCTCAGAACTTCCAGCCTCATCCTCATACCGTGATGATGTCACAGGCTGTATTTCTCCCAGCTTCAGTGTGTTCATGTGAGAAAACAATGTCCCAGCTACCTGGCAATCCAGAGGCAAGTGAAGAGTTGGTCTCTGCTCACCTGTTATCATCTATGTCCCCTCTCCTGATGCCAACATACACTCATAGTTCTCACTGTTGATCTGGAAAGGAAAAATGGGCTCCACAGGAGAGGGCAGGCGTCTAAACCACAAACCCAAAAAGCAGGGGATCACACCAAGCTCTCTAATGGCATTTCCTGCAAGGACCCACCTAAGCAATCCTGTCAGATCCCGAAACATGGTGATCAGAGACGAAGTTGAAGAAGTGAATGCTGCTGTTCTGCCTGCAGTTGTAGGCCTGTCGTTCATACTGCAGGTACCACTGAATGTGAGTGGAATGGGTCACCCTGTATCCTGCAGCTTGAGGAGTGTGTGGAGAGGAACCTGTCACCTTCCAACTTGGACACACTTCTTGCCGCAGGCCATGCAGGGAGCCTCCTCTCTCCTGTGATGGTTATGAGAGGATCCTTCACAATCACAGTATCGTGGATGTAGGGGTTTTTGTGAAAGAGCAGCACAGTCTTGCAGCGATTGCTGCCATGCCAGGCTTCCTTCACCTGCAAAAGGATAGTGGATCCGGTTTAGGGTGATAACTTATTCCAGAACTCCCGCCTATTCCTTCCTGCAGGGATAGGATTTTTTCACAAGCTCTCTACCTCCCCAGCCGTGGTCTGCACAGCCTGACCTTCAGATTGATCATGTGGCTGAGCATGGTTTCATCTTGGTCACTGATAATGGCTGACAATTCCAGATTGTTGACAAATTGCAGCAGGTCAAAACGCCTGCACGCTGCAAGCTGAACATGAAACAGCTACAAAAAGGAGCAGATCCTTAAAGCAGCTTGGATTGCTCCCACCTCTCTAACCCCTAGCCCAGCTCCTTCACCATAAGATGCAAAAAGAGAGCACAGTGGTTCTTGTGGGCTCCATGTGTTTATACACACACGGGCACACTGTTTTCCTGACAGCCTTTGACCTCGCCTACATACTTGCCTGCTGAGTGCTTAACAGGATACCTTTATTTGTGGACATCACTCATTCCTGCCTCTCACTGACTTGGATATACAGAGGACTTGGACACGCAGCCCCCCTCGAGTGCAGCATTACCCCAAGAAGAACCTGAGTGACACAGAGCAGTGTGGAGGCAATGGCCCTTGTTCTGCGCATGAGTCTGATCTGGGACGGCGCTCCTGAAGCCCAGGGAGAGTTTTTGTGGTACTGGTGAGATAAAAGGGTGTCTCTGAGATTTTGGATCACACTGTTCTCACTATCCTGAGCTTCACTCCAATGTGTCTATTTGATTCTGAGCTACCGATCCCCACTAATACATTTCTCATGCACTAGGGCAGGCATATTGCGTTCCCTTCTGTAGAGTCAAGGATACACTATTGACTCAGCATCTGGCAATGCACTGAACGTTTGTGCTTTTCAGTTCTAAACAGGGCTGCCGCCGCTGCCAGGTACTGGGCTTGAGCCAGCAGAAGGATCTGCTCACTTGTAAGTTCACGGGCTACATTCCTAACTTAAGTGCCCGGAGCACATCCAGTGGGGACCAGGTGCACTTCCCACTGAGCCAATCCTCTTCGTGCTCCTGCTCGACTGGCTCTTCTTGTGGATGTTTTGTTTCTATCTGTGCCTGAGGCTCAACATCAACCACTACCTTCATGACTTTTATGGCGTCCTCTCACCCAGGACAAACTGCTCCCTGCCAATTAATTCCTCCTCAATCAATTCCTTCTCCTCTCCCTGCTCCACCCTGTCTGGCCCTTGTAGAAACTCATGATACATTTCCTCTGCCAAAGCATAACTTACCCACTTCTGCAACTGTAAGGCCCAGCCCTCCCAGGGACTGGTCGATCATTCCAAGGCAGCCAATCGTAAGGCTCAAACCAACACACAAACAACAGACAGACAGACAGACAGACAGACACGGTACTTGCTCTTAATTTATCTTTCTAACTACATGCCATGCTCTGGATGTCTCCGCATCTCAATGCTTTCCCACAGGGACATTCTGCATCTATTTCCTGTGCAGGGAAACAATGTTTGCTTGAAAACACATATTTCGCTGAGAAAGCTTCTCATGTGCACGACTCTTCTTTGAAGTAAAATGGACAGTCCCTCCTATTTATCTCACAGTGTGGGAGGTCCCCTGAACACAACAAACCTCCTATTGTCTCCTCTGACTATTACTAAAGAATACTGAATAATCCCCAATCTGTAAAATGGGTCACTGCCGCCAGTGGGATCTCTTAAGTTTCCACCAGCCCTGTGTTCAACATGTGCCGCCACAACCCGTTTATAACGGGCAGTGTTTTCAGGATGACCTGTGGAGGAATAAGGAGACACTTAAGGAAATATATGGTGGTTGTGATGATCAATAGAGGCAAGTGGTTCCAGAGCAGCCTCAGCCTTTGCATTCTCATGCTGAAACACCACGTGGCAGCATTTTCTCCTCAAATGGTATTATTGCAGATGCTCACTCTGAATTCTTACTTTTGTCCAGAGGCGGCAGAAAGTTTCTTACCAACGATTGTTCTGGGGATGCTGGCAATGCATTCTCACACTTTTCCACCAGGTGTCGGCATGATTTCACGAGTAATTTTATTGGGGATGCTGGAAAAGCATTCACAATTCCATTCAACAGGTGGAAACATTTTCAACAGGATGAATCCATTGGTGAACTCGTGGATGCATTCTCACGTTTACCCACCAGGTGGCAGTATTGTTCCAACTGAGGATCATATTTGGGATGCTTGTGGAGATGCAGAAGATGCATTTTCTCGTTTGTCCACCAGGTGGTGGCATTTTGACACCACGAGATTTTATTGGCTATGCTGACAATGGAAGCTAATGTGTGTCAAGCAGGCAGCAGAATTATTTTACCGCACGATTTCGCTGGAGATGCTTGCAATGGTTCTATATTTATCAGTTGGCGTCAATATTCCACTAGTGAATATCAGGAATGTTCTGGAAGTGCATTCTCACGCTTTTCCACCAGGTGGCAGAATTTCCCCACAAAGTACTTTTACTGAGGATGCTGGCAAGGCATTCCCACGTTGTTTTCTACAGCTGTCTGCATTTTCCCTCCACTGTCCCATTTTGGGGAAACTGGCAATGCATTTTGGCGCTGAAACATGAGATGGCAGCATTTTTCCACCAACGATTCTGTTTGAGATGCTGGCAATGCTTTCCCACGTTTGTCTTAACACGTTTGTGGAAGCATTTTTACTACCAAATTATATTATTGGGGGTGTTGAAAATTCAGTCTCAAGTTTGAAAAAGACTTGGCTACATTTTCCACAAATGTGATTATTTTGTGGATGTTGACAAGGCATTCTCACGTTTTAACAGCCATTGAACCTACTTTCCCAAAAATGATTCTATTGGGAATAGTGGCATGGCACTTTCACTTTTGTTCAATAGCTGGCAACACTTTCACCACAAAGTATCGTTTGGGGAATGCTGGAAGCACGTTCGTCCAACGTACTTCGTAGAAGTACTTTTCCACAAAATGATTTTATTGCGGATGCGGGCAATGCATTCTTCAGTCTCTCAAACAAGAGGCCACATTTTCCACCAAACGATTACTTTGGTTGTGCTGGCAATGCATTCCCACATCTGTCCACAAGGTGGCCACTTTTGTTTACCAAGGGATTTTCCTGAGAACGCTGGCAATGCATTCCCTTGCTCGAATACCAGGTGACAGCATTTTCTCCACAAGTGATCTTATTGGAGATGCTGTAACTGCATTTTCACATTTGTAGAAAGGTGACTGGTTTCTTATTTACAAATGATTGTTTTAAGGCTGCTGGCAATTCCTTCTGACACTCAAACACCAGGTGCAGTATTTTCCCACCAAATGATATTATTGAGGATCCTGGCACTGCATGCTCCTCCTTGGAGAACAAGTGGCAGCTATTTTCCACCATGTAACTTCACTGGGGCTTCTGGCGATGCATTTTCACTCTTGTCCAATAGGTGGAAGCATTTTCCCACAAGTGATTTCACTGGGGATGCTGGCAATGAACACTCACACAAGTCGACAAGATAAGGGCATTTTTCCCACAAGAGATTTTCATTGTGAATCTTGGCAATGTATTTTCAAATGTGTCCGCCATTTGGCAGCCAGCATCATCTCAGAAGGGATTTTCATGAGGATGCGGGCAACGCATTCTCACACTTGTCAAACATGTGGCGGCCTTTTTCCAACAACTGATATTATTGGGGCTGCTGGCAATGCATTGTGAAGCCTGTTTACAACAAGCCCGCATTTTTCCACCAAATGTTATTATTGCACATAAAGGCAATGGTTTCTCCCGCTTGTCCACCCGTCGGCACCTTGACATCACAAGTGATTTTGTTTGGTAAGCTGAGAATGCATTCTTACGTTTGTTCAGCCAGTTGCGGAATTTTTCCACCAAGCGACTTTATTGCTGCTGGCTGTACATTCTCACCTTTGTCCAACTATTCGCCGCAGTTTTCCCCTAAAGTGATATTGTGTGTGTGGGTGTGGATGTTGGTTTTGAATTCTCACACGTGGACATTGGCTATCAGAATTTTAGGCCCAAATCACTTTATTGTGATTCCAGAGCATGCGTTCTCACTCTTGTCCACCAGTTGGCACCTTGATCTCAGTAGGGGTTTCATTGGGGATTCTGGGAAATCATTCATACAGTCCTTTAGCACCTGGTGGCCTTTTTCTCAAAGAGTGATTTTGTTGGGGATGCAGTCAATGCATGCTTCACCTTGTCCACCAGGGGGCAGAATATTTCCACCAAGTTTTTTTCAAAGGGGATGCGTTTAATGCTCTCCCACTTACCTCCACAAGGTGGCAGCATTTTTAAAACAAATGCTTTTCTTGGGAATGCCGGGAATGCTCTCTCACATTTGTAAACAATGTCAGGTAATTTCTCATCAAACGTTTTTACGGGAGATGCCTGAAATACACTATCACCTTTTATTCAAAGGGGCAGCATTTTTTCAACCAAATAATTTTACAGGGGCTGGCAATGGATGCTCACGTTTATCCCACACTTGGCAGCATTTGTCCCAGAGAAAGTTTTTTTGCGGGGATGCGTGGCAGCGTTTCGCCCCAAATGATTTTATTGAGGATGCCTGCAAGGCAGTCTCAGGTCTCTACATGAGGTCACAGTAGTTTTCAACCACATGATTGGATTGGGGATACTATCAGCGCATTCTCACCCTTTTGCATTTTGCCGACAGAGAGGTTTTGTGGTGATTCTGACAATACATTCTCAGACTTATCTGAGAATTGGCAGTATTTCCGTACAAATGACCTTACTGGGGATGCTGGCAATGTATTCTCACGATTGTCCACGGAGGACAGCATTTTCAATCAAATAATTTTATGGGAGATGCTACGCAGCCATTCTTGCACTTGTCAACCAGAAGGCAGGTTTTCCACAGTATGATTTTATTGGGCATGCTGGCACTGCATTCGTAATCTTTTTCTTAGGTGGCAAAACTTTCCCAAAAACTTATTATTTGCGGGATACTGGCAATGAATTGTCATTCTCAAGCATCCGTTGGCAGCATTTTTTAGCTAATGATTTTGTTGGGGATGCTCGCCGTGCGTTTTCCTATTTGTCGACCAGTGCACCTGGTGCCCGCTGGAGGTGCTCCAGGCACATAAGTTAGAGATGGAGAATATGGACTTGCAAGGAAGCAGAGCCTAACGGAAAATCTTGATAATGCATTGCCAGATTTCTCAGTAAAATCCCTGTGAGAGCTCAGTTCCGTATTATGTTCGAACGTTGGAAGCAAATGCCAGGATCCCCAATAAAATTGTTTGGGTCAAAGATGCCGCTTCCATGTGGGCAAGCGTAAGACTGCCTTGACGTTATTCCCAATAAAATCATTCTAGGAACAGTGCTGCCTCTTAATGGATAATCTTGAGAATGCATTTTCAGCATCTACAAAATAATCACCAGAGTGAACATATAGGCCATCGGCTGGACAAATGTAAGAATGCCTTCTGAGCCTACCAAATAAACTTGCATAAATGTCCAGTGTTGGGTCCTAAAAAATGATGGATTTCTAAGTATCCTCCCTGTAGGGAGTCGGTCACACATTAGGAACAGGCAACCAGGTGGGAGACTTCACAGTTGAACCAAAGTCCCTCTCTAGAAGTATGACTGCACAGTGTTTTGCTGAGAGAATCAGTCTCTGAGGCCGAAGATCCCAAGCGACATTTAGCAAGGAGTGGAATAAGGTGCACAGATACCTGTGGCGAATTGAGTCAAGGCGTGTGGGAAGTCAGAAGTGTATTAGGTTCATTTGGGCAAGAATCCCCTGCTGGAAGAGTAAATGAGCAGAGGGACAATAAGAAGGAGAGTGTGCCACAGCCCTCACACACAAGCACACACAAGCACACACACACACATGCACACACACAGAGGCAAAGGCATGGACATGAATTTGTGTTGGGCAATCTCTGGACTATGATGTCCACAGTCAGTACACCTTGCCCGTTTTTGACACTTTTTACGTTTCCTCAAATGGAAATGGCCTCCTGTGAATATGATTGTTTATTGACTTTGTTCCTTCAGACCAAGCCCTTGTGCAACCAACTAATCCTTAAGCAATATCAAGTCATCCTTGCTACTCGTCACTGAAACCCAAGGAGTGGATGAGAGAAAGTCAGAATGAGAGAAAGACCAAAAGAGCAAAAGCAATGGAAACAAATAAAAAGTTACTAATCTAAAAGGAGTCAGACTGAGACCTTATCTTGGCGGTAATAATCCTGATGATCCAACTCTACCAGAATGTAGGCTACAGTCCTCTCCAGCCACAGTTCTTCCCTTTGACTCTCACTTCAGTCTCAGATATCCCTTATACTGGAATAGCCTCTACTGCCCGGGCATTTCTCCCTGTGGATATTACCAGGGGTCCCTGTGGATGTGTGGGAAGTGTTAAAGAAAACGAATTCTGAAGTGGGAAACGTGAGTTGCCTTAAGAAAGAGCCCACTAGACACCGAACCGAAGGAAACCTAAAGATGCTAAGGCAAAATAGGACTTCCTCAGGAACGTTTCTCTACAGGTACAAGGCCCATACACTGAGGCTCACAGTGAGGGGCAGGGCTGAATACGATGATGCCTGCTGTAGTCTCACAGTTTGGAAGAAATGTTTCAGAAGCCCAACAGCAAAGGGGAGCGAGTGGGGTGTCCAGGAGCCTTTTCCACGCTACGTGACCACATCCCAAGCCCCTGTCTGTAGGCTCAGTGAGACCACACTGAGCACAGCAAGAACCCATATCCGGACCTGAAGTGTCTGTCTTTACTGTATGGCTTATTCTTGACCCTTTGGTCAAATATTAATTGACCATGATGGAATGGGTCAATTTCAGGATTCTGTACTTTTCCATTGATCTATGTGCCTGTTCCTGTGCCAGAAGCAGGTTGTTCTGATCACAGTGGCTTTGCCCTACAGCAGGATATTCAGTAATGTGATCCTACAACTCTGTTCTTTCTCAAGAATACTGTGGGTGCACGGGGTCTTTTTTGGTTTCCTATAAATTTTCGAAACATTTTTTCCAGCTCTGTGAAACACACTGTTGGGATTGATGACAATTGTGTTGAATTTATAGATTGTTTTGGGTAGCATGGATATTTTGATAATGTTAATTCTTTCAGTCTATAATTCTTTCACTCCTTTGTATCTTCCTCTATTTCTTTTTTCAATGTCCTGTTTCTGAATACAAGTCTTTTACATCCTCCTTTGACTTTACTCCTAGGTGTCTTATTTTTTCAGTTGCAATGGTAAATGGTATAGTCTTTTCTAAGAGTTCATAATCGGTGTAAAAAAAATGCCATCAATGTGTTGATGTTAATTTTGCTTCCAGCTTCCTTGCCAAATTCATTAATTATATCCACAAGTACTCGGTGGACTCTTTAGTTTTTTATGTACAATATCATGTCATCTGCAAGTAATGACAGTTAACCTTCTCTCTTCCGATACGGATGCCTTTTATGTTCTCTTTTTGTCTGCTCGCTGTGGCTAGGACTTCCAGTAGTATGCTGAGCAGTAGTGGTGAAAGGGGCAACCGTGTCTTATTCCTCTTCTTAGGGGATATGGTTTTAGCCTTTGCACGTTGAGTATGATTTTGGCCCCAGGTATGTTGTATATGGCCTTTATTATGTTGAGATATATTCCCTCTATTTCCACTTTGCTCCCAGTTTTTTCCAAAATGGGTGCTGGATTTTCTAGAATATTTTCTCTGTATCTATTGATATGATCATAAGATTTTTGTCCTTCATTTTGTTTAGCTCTCACATTTCTTGATTTGCGAATATTATACCAGCGCTGCGTCTCCAGAATAAATCACACTTGGTCATGGTGTATGATCTTATTTAATGTATTGCTGGATAAAATTTGGTAATATATTTTCTGAGGATTTTGGCACCTATGTTCATGAGGGACGTTGGTCTGTGAAATTCTTTATTTGCAGGATCTTCATCTGGTTTTGGGGTTTATTATAATACTGGTCTCATAAAAATATCTCCCTCCTCTGGAATTTTCTAAAATATTTTGAGGAGAGTGGGTTTTAATTCTTCTTTAAATGTTTAGGTAAGCTCGCATGTAAATCCATCTGGCCCCAGACACTTGTTTGCTGGAAGTTTTTTTCTTATTACTTCTTCAATTGCATCCATTTTTACTGGCCCTCCAGGTTTTCTGATTCTTTCCGATTGAGTTTTAGCAGATTGTAGTTTTGAGGAATGTGTCCATTTTACGCAGCTTCCCCACTTTATTGTTGTGCATAGTGTTTTCTTAGTATTCTTTCTGTTTCTGTCATGTCAGTTGTTATATCGCCTCTTTCACATCTGATTTTGTTTTCTTGGGTCCTCACCGTTTGTTTTTTGGTGCGTCTGGCTAAAGACTCATCGATCTTATTTCTGTCAGAAAACTAGTTCTTACTTTCATTGATATTTTGTACTGTGTTTTTGGTCTCTGTGTCGTTCATTTCTGTTCTGATCTTCACTATTTTCTTTCTTCTGCATCTCCTCGAAATGTTCAGGTCCTCTTCCCTTTTTAATATTGGGTTGTTGTTTTTGTTTTGTTACTTACATAAGAAATAAAAATGACTTTACATTCTGAATTCTGTGTTTTATTTTAATCTCTGATAGCAGATTTATGCCCCTTCAGAAATTGATGTAGAATATACGTCATCTAAAACTAAACATTTTAAACTATACGCTCCAGTGGTTTTAAAATTGGAATAATGTAGAACTGTTACAGCATAACAAGAAGCTAGAAAAATTCCAGGACAAGTTGAAAGGGAAACTGAGATAGATTTTTAGACAGCAGTTTGAGTTAAGCCTATCTTCCCTAAGCCAAAGGCACTGGAGAATAAATAGTTTGTATTAGATGGGAAAGATGCAGAAACCCAGGTGCAGAGACTAGGGCACAGGAAACCACCTGGACAGGAACCCCCAGAGGCCTACAAGGGACAAAGACTGGGAAAACAAGAACTTTGTCCCCAGGTAATCTATGCTCCCAGAGCATGTCATGGGTCATGCGGTGGAGACCCCCTAAGCATTCCTCCCTAAAGATACCTTTTAAGTCTCAGTTGTATTTCAGCTCCAGGCCCATAAAAGCATTAAGACAAGACAAGTGGCATTGGAGTGGACTCAGGACCAGACACATTGACAAATGAGGCCCTTCCTGGCATGGACTAATCAGTGGCGACCAGCACCCTGAAAGGGCACCCCTGGAAAGCTGATGAATATTCTCTTGAGAACTCCCCTTAAGCCTCCCATAAGATTTTCCACCTGCAAGGGAGATAAATATGCTCAGGACAAAGGACCAAGTGTGAGCTCCCCTACACCACAGGAAAGCGTGACAGCGCCAGTTTCCTCCTTCCTTCTGCGGGGGCCCCATGGTGCTTTCAACCAGGGGAGCAATGGGCAGTGGCAGCTCATCCCAGGCTTGTCTTCTGAAACTGTCTGAAAGGTCTTGGAAATGTGTCCAAGGCCCCCTTTTCTCTGACTTCCCAGTGAGCAAAGGCAGCCCAGCCTAGGCTATCCTGTTACTTCGTCTATGCACCTGCCTTGGTTCACCATCCTAAGTACATTTTTATTACAGCCATTAAAGCTTTGGGTTTTTTTCTTCATTTTTTTCTCTTGATTGAAATCTTTCCTTCAAGATGACAAGAGCTGAGGCCTTCTGCCTGTATCCCCTGTAACACAACCGTCATCTTTTCACTTCTGAAACCTTAATGTCAACATAAAAGAAAGCCTCATCCCATTTAAAGAGTATACCCAATTCTACTCTGGACTATTTCCTCATTTACACTGATGTCTTTCCCATCTCCATGGCTATGCTATTGCTATTGTCGTTGTTGTTAACCCTCACTAGAGGATATTGTTTTCATTGACTTCCAGAGAGAGTGGCATGGAAGAAGGGGTAGAGAGAGAGAGGTGCCTCAGTGTTAGAGACACAGACATTGGTTGCTTTTCTAATTCGCTGCACACCTGGGATGAGGAATGAATCTACAACCTAGGTATGTGCCCTCAACTGGGAATCAAACCTGAGACCCTTCAGTGTGCAGGCCGACACTATACCACTGAGCCCCGCTGCCCAGGGTAGATATGCCTTTTTAAATATGAAGTTTGTAGGTATATTTAACTTGAAATTGGTAGAGGTTTTAAAATGATTTCTTTAGTTTTACTCATGTTTTCATTGGTGATTTGCCACTATTATATTACTGGCATTAATTTTGCAACAGTTTGTATGTAGCAGGGAGGAAACACTTTTAGATCAGGGTCCAAATAGAGTAGCGTATACGAACTTTTTTTGTTAAAAACTTTTATAGCAATGAGAACCAGAAAAATTTCTACTAAACTATCTAACACTACAACTGAAAGATTTAGAAAGAGAACAGAAAACAAGAAAGGGCCCAGAGGAAGTAAAAGGAAGAAAATAATAAAGAACCAGAGCCTAAATAAATAACGTAGAGACTAAAAAATTAAAAAAGGTCAATGCAACCAAGAGCTTGTCTTTGAATAGACAATCAGTGTGATGAACTTTTAACCCAACTCACCAAAAACCAAAGACAGAGGTCAAAAATAAATAAATTGAGGAACAAAAGAAGTGAAGTAACAACTGATACCACTGAAATACAAAGGGTTGTAAGCAAATACCCTGAACAACTATATGCCAACAACCTGGATGAAATAGACAAATTTCTGGAAATACACAACCTTCCAATACTCAGTGAGGAAGAATCAGGCATGCTGAACACGTTGATAAAAACTGGTGAAACTGGAACAATGATTTTTTTAAAAATGCCCAAGAAAAAAAGCGCCAGGCCCAGACAGTTTCAGAGGGGAGTTTTATCAAACATTCAAAAAATAATTCAAATTGTTCCAAAAAGTCCGAGAGGAACAAACACTCCCAAGCTCTTTTTAGGCAGCCTGAATAATCCCAACTACAAATCCAGGTAAAGACCTTGCAAAGAAAGAATTACAGGCCAATATCCGTGATAAACAAAGATGCTAAAATCTTCAAACAAATATTAGCAAATTGGATCAAGCAATATGTTAAACAGATCACACCCCATGACCAAGTGGGGTTTATTCCAGGGATGCAGGTTTGGTACAGTATTCACAAATCTATAAATGTGATGCCTCACAGGAACCATTTGACAAACAAAAATCTCATGATCATCTCAGTATGTGCAGAAAGAGCAACAAAACCCAGCGCCCATTTTTGAGAAAAACTCTCAGCACAGTGGGAATAGAGGGATCATGCCTAAACACATTAAAGTCCTTATAGGACAAACCTTCAGTCAACTTCATACTCAATGGGCAAAAACTAAAACATATCCCCTAATAAGAGGAACAAGACAGGGACGTCCACTTTCACCATCTTTTATTCAACAGAGTGTTGGAAGTCCTTGCCACAGCGATCAGACAAGGAGAAAACATAAAAGGCATCCAAATTGGAAAGGAGAAATAAAACTGTCACTGTTTGCAGATGACCTGATATTGTATGCTGAGAACACTAAAGAGGTCACCAAAAGACTTCTAGATTTAATAATAAAGGAACCCAGCTATGCAGCAGGATGGAAAATTAATGCCCAGAAGTAAATGGCATTTTTAAACAACATTCATGATCTCTCAGAAAGAGAAACTAAAACAAACAAACAAACAAACAAAAACACATTTAACGTGCAACAATAAAATTAAGATACTTAGGAATTAACTTAACCAAAGGGGTGAAAGACGTGTACTTGCAAAACAAATATGTTCAAAAAAGAGATAGAGGAAGATATAAACAAGTGTAAGAATATACCATGCTAATGGATTGCTAGAATCAACCTCATTCAGATGTGCGTACTCCCCAAAGCAATCTATAGATTCAAACTATTCATAAAATACCAATGTCCGATATCACAGACCTAGAAGAAGTAGTGCAAAAATTTAAAGGACACAAAAAGGACAGGACCCCAAATCGCTGCAGCAATTTTGGGAGGAAGAAAAAAGTGGAAGGAATCAAAATAATACATATCAAGATATAGTAAAGCCATTTTAATCGAAACAGAATGGAACTGGCAGAAGAACAGACTTAATGACATAAATGGAACTGAACAGAGAACCCAGGAATTGACCCAACTCATTACACTCAATTGAGATTTTACAAAGGAGGCAGAGCATACAGTGGAGTAAAGGAAGTCTCTTCAATAAATGGTGTTGGGAAAATTGGACAGGAACTTTCAAAATAATGCAACTAGACCACTATCTTGCACCGCACACAAGGATCAACTCCAACTGGATAAAAAACTTAAAGGTAAAACATGAAACCATTAAAAATCCTAGAAGGAAATGGAGGCAGCATGATCTCAGACATCTCTCATTGCAATATGCTCACCAATACACTGCCTAGGGCAATGGAAGCAAAGGAGAAAATAAACAAATGGGACTACAGCAAAATAAAAAGATTCTGCACAAAGATACCATCAACAAAATGCAAAGGGAACTCATTATATGGGAGAACATATTTGCCGATGATACATCTGATAAAGGGTTACTACCCCTAATATTTTAAGAAACACACCTTCACAAGAGGAAGACAAACGATCCAATTAAAAAACGAGCAAAGACCTAAGTAGACACTTCTCCAAAGAGCGCATAAACATGTCCAAGAGACATATGAAAACTGCTCAGTGTCACTAATCACCAGAGAGATGAAAATTAAAACAATAATGGGGTATCACCTGAGGTCTTCCAGAATGGCTATGTTTTCAATAAGTCAATAAACAGAAAGTGCCTGTGAGGGTGTGCAGAAAAGCTCACCCTAGTATACTGCTGGTGGGAATGCAGACTCATGCAGCCTGTATGGAAAACATTATGACATAGGAGGTTTTCTCAAAAATTGAAATACAGAACTGCCATTGAACCCAGTGGCCCCACTGCTTGGAATATGTCCTACGAAACCAGGAACATCGATCAGGAAGAATATATAAACCCCTCTGTTCAGAGCAGCACAATTTACAATAGCTCACAGGAATGGGTACATGAATCTGCTTTGATTCTGAGTGACAGTAGACATGCACACTCCTGCATCTTCCTTCAGCTTCCTGCCTGAACATGATGCCACACTGCAGTTCTTCAGACTTTCTGTCTCTTCCCAATGCCGCAGTGGCCTGGCGTCATAGGCTATCCTTCCGAGCCTCAGGGTGTTCATGTGAGAGAAAAATGTCCCAGCTACCTGACAACCCAAGGGGGAGCCCCACTGGCATCTCCTCACATGTCCTCTAAGTGCCTTCTCCTGGTTCCAACATCCTCAAGTAGTCCTTACTGATTTTCTGGCAGAGCAAAATGTGATCGTCCAGAGACAGCAGGGATCTGACTAAAAATCCAAAAGCAGGGGAACACACCAAGCTCTCTTAGGGCATTGCAAGCAAGCCTCCACCTCAGCAATCCTGTCAGACCCTGCCACGCTGTGGGCAGAGAACTAGTTGAAGTAGTTAAGGCTGCTGTTCTGGTGCCTGGAGCTGTTGGCCCATCGTTCATAATGCTGGCACCACTGAATGCAAGAGGCATAGGATGCACTGTATCCTGCAGCATGAGGAGTGTGTGGAGAAGGGCACATCACCTTTCAAGTTCTATGCACTTCCTGCTGCTGCCCATAGAGAGAGCCTGCTCCCGCCTGTGATGGTAATGAGATACTCCTTCACAGTGGCAGTACTGCATTAGTATGATTTGCTACAAAAGGACAGTTAACCTTGCCATCATCCCTGGCATGTCTGGCTCCCTCCACCTGCAGAAGGAATGTGGGTGGGGGTTAGGGACATCTCACTCCTGGACACCCAAGTGTCCCTGCTTACATGGACAGGTTATATTCTCAAGGCCCCTCCCTTTCCAGCACCAGTACCTGCAACATCACCTTCACATTGATCGTGTGGCTATGAAAGAACTAAAACATGGAGATCTACAAAACAGCCTGGCTTGGCCTGAACCACCTATCTTCTGGCCCCATTCCTTCTGCATAAGAGGCACAGAGGAACACAGAGGTTCCTGGGGTTACAGGTGCCTGCACCCATGCGGTCACACTGATTCCTCACAGGCTTTGATATCCCCACACCCTTGCCTGCACACGGCTTCACAGGATACCCTGATTCACGCACGTCACACGTTCCTGCCTCTGATGGAGGACTTGGGCATGCCCACACCATTTTGGGCTACTAAAACAGCTCTTCCAAACTGTGACTGGACAGAGGGCATCACGCTACTCAGCCCCGCCCCTCACTGTCAGCCTCAGTGTATGGGCCTCAGAACTGTGGTGAAACATTCCTGAGGAAGCTCTATGTTACCCGAGCATTTGCAGCTTTCCCAGGGTTTGGTGTCTGGGGGGCTCTTGCTTACGGCTACTCACGTTTCCCACTTCAGAATCCATTTTCTCTACCGCTTTCCCACAGATCCACAGTGACCCCTAGTAATATCCACAGGGAGAAATGCCCGGGACATTACAGGCTGCCCAGTCTGTGGGATATCTGAGGCTGAAGTGACAGGCAAAGGGAAGAACTGTGGCTGGAGAGGACTGTAGCCTACATTCTGGTAGAGTTGGGTGATCAGGATAACTTCGGCCAAGATACGGTCTCAATCTGACTCCTTTTACATCAGTTCTCTTGTTTTTGTTTCCATTACTCTTGCTCTTTCTGTCTTTTCCTCATTCTGACTCTTTCTTCCATCTACCCATTGGGTTTCAGTGACCCGTAGAAAGAATGACTTGATGCTGCCTAAGAGTTTCTTCATTGCAGGAGAAAGGCTCGGTCTGAAGGAACAAAGTAAATAAACAATCATATTCACACGAGGCCATTGTTATGTGAGGAAATGTAATACCGTCAAAAATGCACAAGATGTACTGGCTGTGGACACCATGGTCCAGAGATTGCCCAACACAACTTCACGTACATGCCTGTGCCTCTGTGTGTGTTGTGTGTGAGGGCTATAGAACACTCTGCATCTTATTGTCCCTCTGGTCATTTACCCTTCCAGCTGGGGATTCGACCCCAAGTGAACCTAATATCCAGACTGACTGCTCACATGCCTTTGCTATCTTCCCCTCAACTCCTACATGCAATTTATACTCCCACTGGCTAAGTGTGGTTCTGAATCCTGGGCTCAGAGGATGATTCTCGCAGCAAATACAGTGCTCTCATACTTCTAGGGAGGGATTCTGCTTCAAGTGTGAAATGCACTGGGAAGCCTCCCACCGCGTTGCCTGCTGTCAATGTGTGAGCTGACCTCCGACAGAAAGGAACCTGGAAATCCATCATCCTTACGGAGCTCGCAGTGGACATTCAGGCCCTTGCTCCCAAATCCCTTTCCTTGAGCTACCTTATGTCCCTGGGTCCATTAGTATCACCCACTTCAATGGACTTACTCTTAGTTCTCCCTCCTCCCCAGCCTCCAGCACACAGAAAGAATTCTGTCTTCTCATACTGTCCTAAAGCATAACAACTTAACCGCCACTGCCACTGCACAGGCCCAGCCCTCACAGGCAATGGTCATTCACAGGCAGCCAGTTGTAATGCCCCAAACTAGGGACAAACACCACAGAGACAGACGCTATTGATGCTCTTGATTTATGTGTTCCAAGAACACACGACAAACAGACAAACAGAGCTGATGCTCCTGCTTTAACTTTCCATTTCATACCATGCTCCCGATCTCTCTGTGACTGAATACCTGGTCACACAGACATTCTGCTCCATTGTCCTGTGCAGGAACATAATGTCTGCTTGAAAACACATACTCATGTCAAAACCTTCTTATGTGCACTTCTCTATTTGAAGGAAAATGGATGGTCCCTCCTATTTAACTCACACTGTGGGAGATACCCTAACACAATAATTGACTATCATCTCCTAGCAAAATTCCTAAAGAGTATAGTATAATTATTGGTGGCCCTAACATGAAGAGTCGGTCATTGCTGAAATTAGGATCTCTTAAATTTCCTGCTGCCTTGTGTTGGATGCATCACACCACACCACCTTTTTAATGAGCAATGACCTCAGGATCACCCAGTTAGGAATTTGGACACACCTAAGGAAATATTTGATGGTTGCAATGATCCATAAAAGGAAGTGGTGGCACAGCAGCCTCAGCCTTTGTATGAAAAGACTCCTGGACAAGTGTGGGAAGGGTCAGAGGAAGGACATCATGGGAGCCTCCATTTAAGGAATAGTAGACGGGCCTAAGGGTGAGGGAGGTGGCCTGGAGCGAGAGTTCAGAGGAGTGGGTCAATGAATCTGCTTTGATGCTGAATGATTTTGCACATGCACACTTCCTCATTTTACATCAGGTGTCCCTGTCTGAATATAATTCCCACTGCAGTGCTACATACTTCCTTTCTCAACCTGATTCTCTGAGGACCTGACATAACAGGCTCTACTCCTCCCAGTATCAGGGCGTCCATGAGAGAAAGCAATGACCCAGCTACCTAGCAAACTAGGGGCGAGTGTCCAGGAACAGTCCCCCTCACCTGTACTCCTCTACCTTCACTCTCCTGGGGCCAAGCTCCTCGCACAGTACTTGAGATGATTAGACCACACTTCTATTACTGATGTTCTAGTAGGGCAAACAGGACTAGTCAGAAGAAGCCAGGGATCTCACTTTACGAACCCAAGAGGTAGGGGAACCCAAAGCTCTCCTTCTGCATTGCCACCGAGGCCCAACCTCAGTATCCTGTCATATCCTTCCAGGTCGCAGCATTTTTCTCCTAAATAACATTGTCGGGAATGCTGGAAAGGCATTCTCACGCTTATCCAATAGATGGCAGCTTTTCGTTTCAAATCATGTTATTGGGGATGTTGGCAATTCATTCTCATGCTTGTCAAAACATGGCAGCTTTTTTTTACAAATAAAGTTACTGAGCAGGCTGGCAATGCATATCCACACTTGTCCACGAGATGGCAGCATGACTTCACATGTCATTTCATTCGGGATGGTACCACTGCATTCCCTCGTTTCTCCACCAGGTGGCAGCACTTTTCCACCAAATGATTTCATTGGGCATGCACGGTAGGCATGCTCAGGTATGCCCAAGAGTTGTTTGCATTTACCTCAAAATGTCATTTCTTTCGTGATGCTGGAAATGGATTCTCATTCTTGAACAGTCACAGCATGCAGTTATGTCCGCACGTGCCAAAAGGCGGCTTCTAACAGAAAAATACAGTTTGCACATACTTCTACAAAGGGAATTTGGTTTAACTGTGAAATGAACGTAAAACCCCGGCCTGGTTCCCTGCTGTCACTGTGTGAGCCGACTCCCTAAAGCGAGGGTATGGCAAACGCATCATCCTTTATAACTTATCACTGCAAATTCCGACCCTTGCACACAAGGCCTTTCCTTGAACTCCCTTATCACCCAAGGGAAAATGGTAAACTCTATTGGACTTTCACTGATTTCTTAATCCACCACAGTCTCTACCACACAGAAAGAATTTTGGCTTCTGATACCATCAGAAAACACAACTTAGCCACTTCTGCAATTGTAAAGGCCATGCATTCACGGGGCGGGTAATTCAGGGAGTCCATTGTCAAGGCAAACAATACATAAACAGGCAAATTAGATGCTCTCGCTTTATCTTGCCATTTATTCCATGTGCTGCATATATCCATGGCTGAATGCTTTTCCACAGGGACATTCTGCACCTAATTTCTACGCAGGAAAAGAATCTTTGCTTGAAACACCTTTTAATCTGAAAAAGCTTCTCACGTGCACTACTTATATTGGAAGGTCCCTCCTATAGTTCTCACACGTTAAATGCGGCAGTTAACACAGCAAATCTGGTATCATCTCCTCTGAGGATAATCAAAAAGTATTTAAAAATCATGTCAAGCCCAAACCTGACAAAGTTGGAATCTCTTCCGTTTTCTCCAGCCATGCATTCAACAGTTCCCACCACAACTTGGTTGTGATGGGCAGTGTACCCAGGAAGGCCAGGGATACAATTCAGTAAATACATGGTGGTTGTGATGATCAATAGAGGGATGTGGTGGCACAGCAGCCTCAGCATTTTCATGAAGGAGGATAATGGAAAATTGTGGAGGGGGTTCTAGGAAGCACATCACAGAACTTCTCTTTAATGCATGGTAGGCAGGCCTGAGGGTGGTGTTGGTGACCTGAAGTGTGAGATCAGAGAAATATGCCAAAGAATCTACTTTCATTCTGTGTGACAGAGGAAACAGACATGACCTCATCATCCTTCAACCTCCCCCAAGTGAACATGATTGGCACTGCGGTGCTCAGAACTTCCAGCCTCATCCTCATACCGTGATGATGTCACAGGCTGTATTTCTCCCAGCTTCAGTGTGTTCATGTGAGAAAACAATGTCCCAGCTACCTGGCAATCCAGAGGCAAGTGAAGAGTTGGTCTCTGCTCACCTGTTATCATCTATGTCCCCTCTCCCGAAGCCAACACCCACTTATAGTTCTCACTGTTGATCTGGAAAGGAAAAATGGGCTCCACAGGAGAGGGCAGGCGTCTAAACCACAAACCCAAAAAGCAGGGGATCACACCAAGCTCTCTAATGGCATTTCCTGCAAGGACCCACCTAAGCAATCCTGTCAGATCCCGAAACATGGTGATCAGAGACGAAGTTGAAGAAGTGAATGCTGCTGTTCTGCCTGCAGTTGTAGGCCTGTCGTTCATACTGCAGGTACCACTGAATGTGAGTGGAATGGGTCACCCTGTATCCTGCAGCTTGAGGAGTGTGTGGAGAGGAACCTGTCACCTTCCAACTTGGACACACTTCTTGCCGCAGGCCATGCAGGGAGCCTCCTCTCTCCTGTGATGGTTATGAGAGGATCCTTCACAATCACAGTATCGTGGATGTAGGGGTTTTTGTGAAAGAGCAGCACAGTCTTGCAGCGATTGCTGCCATGCCAGGCTTCCTTCACCTGCAAAAGGATAGTGGATCCGGTTTAGGGTGATAACTTATTCCAGAACTCCCGCCTATTCCTTCCTGCAGGGATAGGATTTTTTCACAAGCTCTCTACCTCCCCAGCCATGGTCTGCACAGCCTGACCTTCAGATTGATCATGTGGCTGAGCATGGTTTCATCTTGGTCACTGATAATGGCTGACAATTCCAGATTGTTGACAAATTGCAGCAGGTCAAAACGCCTGCACGCTGCAAGCTGAAGATGAAACAGCTACAAAAAGGAGCAGATCCTTAAAGCAGCTTGGATTGCTCCCACCTCTCTAACCCCTAGCCCAGCTCCTTCACCATAAGATGCAAAAAGAGAGCACAGTGGTTCTTGTGGGCTCCATGTGTTTATACACACACGGGCACACTGTTTTCCTGACAGCCTTTGACCTCGCCTACATACTTGCCTGCTGAGTGCTTAACAGGATACCTTTATTTGTGGACATCACTCATTCCTGCCTCTCACTGACTTGGATATACAGAGGACTTGGACACGCAGCCCCCCTCGAGTGCAGCATTACCCCAAGAAGAACCTGAGTGACACAGAGCAGTGTGGAGGCAATGGCCCTTGTTCTGCGCATGAGTCTGATCTGGGACGGCGCTCCTGAAGCCCAGGGAGAGTTTTTGTGGTACTGGTGAGATAAAAGGGTGTCTCTGAGATTTTGGATCACACTGTTCTCACTATCCTGAGCTTCACTCCAATGTGTCTATTTGATTCTGAGCTACCGATCCCCACTAATACATTTCTCACGCACTAGGGCAGGCATATTGCGTTCCCTTCTGTAGAGTCAAGGATACACTATTGACTCAGCATCTGGCAATGCACTGAACGTTTATGCTTTTCAGTTCTAAACAGGGCTGCCGCCGCTGCCAGGTACTGGGCTTGAGCCAGCAGAAGGATCTGCTCACTTGTAAGTTCACGGGCTACATTCCTAACTTAAGTGCCCGGAGCACATCCAGTGGGGACCAGGTGCACTTCCCACTGAGCCAATCCTCTTCGTGCTCCTGCTCGACTGGCTCTTCTTGTGGATGTTTTGTTTCTATCTGTGCCTGAGGCTCAACATCAACCGCTACCTTCATGAGTTTTATGGCCTCCTCTCACCCAGGACAAACTGCTCCCTGCCAATTAATTCCTCCTCAATCAATTCCTTCTCCTCTCCCTGCTCCACCCTGTCTGGCCCTTGTAGAAACTCATGATACATTTCCTCTGCCAAAGCATAACTTACCCACTTCTGCAACTGTAAGGCCCAGCCCTCCCAGGGACTGGTCGATCATTCCAAGGCAGCCAATCGTAAGGCTCAAACCAACACACAAACAACAGACAGACAGACAGACAGACAGACAGACACGGTACTTGCTCTTAATTTATCTTTCTAACTACATGCCATGCTCTGGATGTCTCCGCATCTCAATGCTTTCCCACAGGGACATTCTGCATCTATTTCCTGTGCAGGGAAACAATGTTTGCTTGAAAACACATATTTCGCTGAGAAAGCTTCTCATGTGCATGACTCTTCTTTGAAGTAAAATGGACAGTCCCTCCTATTTATCTCACAGTGTGGGAGGTCCCCTGAACACAACAAACCTCCTATTGTCTCCTCTGACTATTACTAAAGAATACTGAATAATCCCCAATCTGTAAAATGGGTCACTGCCGCCAGTGGGATCTCTTAAGTTTCCACCAGCCCTGTGTTCAACATGTGCCGCCACAACCCGTTTATAACGGGCAGTGTTTTCAGGATGACCTGTGGAGGAATAAGGAGACACTTAAGGAAATATATGGTGGTTGTGATGATCAATAGAGGCAAGTGGTTCCAGAGCAGCCTCAGCCTTTGCATTCTCATGCTGAAACACCACGTGGCAGCATTTTCTCCTCAAATGGTATTATTGCAGATGCTCACTCTGAATTCTTACTTTTGTCCAGAGGCGGCAGAAAGTTTCTTACCAACGATTGTTCTGGGGATGCTGGCAATGCATTCTCACACTTTTCCACCAGGTGTCGGCATGATTTCACGAGTAATTTTATTGGGGATGCTGGAAAAGCATTCACAATTCCATTCAACAGGTGGAAACATTTTCAACAGGATGAATCCATTGGTGAACTCGTGGATGCATTCTCACGTTTACCCACCAGGTGGCAGTATTGTTCCAACTGAGGATCATATTTGGGATGCTTGTGGAGATGCAGAAGATGCATTTTCTCGTTTGTCCACCAGGTGGTGGCATTTTGACACCACGAGATTTTATTGGCTATGCTGACAATGGAAGCTAATGTGTGTCAAGCAGGCAGCAGAATTATTTTACCGCACGATTTCGCTGGAGATGCTTGCAATGGTTCTATATTTATCAGTTGGCGTCAATATTCCACTAGTGAATATCAGGAATGTTCTGGAAGTGCATTCTCACGCTTTTCCACCAGGTGGCAGAATTTCCCCACAAAGTACTTTTACTGAGGATGCTGGCAAGGCATTCCCACGTTTTTTTCTACAGCTGTCTGCATTTTCCCTCCACTGTCCCATTTTGGGGAAACTGGCAATGCATTTTGGCGCTGAAACATGAGATGGCAGCATTTTTCCACCAACGATTCTGTTTGAGATGCTGGCAATGCTTTCCCACGTTTGTCTTAACACGTTTGTGGAAGCATTTTTACTACCAAATTATATTATTGGGGGTGTTGAAAATTCAGTCTCAAGTTTGAAAAAGACTTGGCTACATTTTCCACAAATGTGATTATTTTGTGGATGTTGACAAGGCATTCTCATGTTTTAACAGCCATTGAACCTACTTTCCCAAAAATGATTCTATTGGGAATAGTGGCATGGCACTTTCACTTTTGTTCAATAGCTGGCAACACTTTCACCACAAAGTATCGTTTGGGGAATGCTGGAAGCACGTTCGTCCAACGTACTTCGTAGAAGTACTTTTCCACAAAATGATTTTATTGCGGATGCGGGCAATGCATTCTTCAGTCTCTCAAACAAGAGGCCACATTTTCCACCAAACGATTACTTTGGTTGTGCTGGCAATGCATTCCCACATCTGTCCACAAGGCGGCCACTTTTGTTTACCAAGGGATTTTCCTGAGAACGCTGGCAATGCATTCCCTTGCTCGAATACCAGGTGACAGCATTTTCTCCACAAGTGATCTTATTGGAGATGCTGTAACTGCATTTTCACATTTGTAGAAAGGTGACTGGTTTCTTATTTACAAATGATTGTTTTAAGGCTGCTGGCAATTCCTTCTGACACTCAAACACCAGGTGCAGTATTTTCCCACCAAATGATATTATTGAGGATCCTGGCACTGCATGCTCCTCCTTGGAGAACAAGTGGCAGCTATTTTCCACCATGTAACTTCACTGGGGCTTCTGGCGATGCATTTTCACTTTGTCCAATAGGTGGAAGCATTTTCCCACAAGTGATTTCACTGGGGATGCTGGCAAAGAACACTCACACAAGTCGACAAGATAAGGGCATTTTTCCCACAAGAGATTTTCATTGTGAATCTTGGCAATGTATTTTCAAATGTGTCCGCCATTTGGCAGCCAGCATCATCTCAGAAGGGATTTTCATGAGGATGCGGGCAACGCATTCTCACACTTGTCAAACATGTGGCGGCCTTTTTCCAACAACTGATATTATTGGGGCTGCTGGCAATGCATTGTGAAGCCTGTTTACAACAAGCCCGCATTTTTCCACCAAATGTTATTATTGCACATAAAGGCAATGGTTTCTCCCGCTTGTCCACCCATTGGCACCTTGACATCACAAGTGATTTTGTTTGGTAAGCTGAGAATGCATTCTTACGTTTGTTCAGCCAGTTGCGAAATTTTTCCACCAAGCGACTTTATTGCTGCTGGCTGTACATTCTCACGTTTCTCCAACTATTCGCCGCAGTTTTCCCCTAAAGTGATATTGTGTGTGTGGGTGTGGATGTTGGTTTTGAATTCTCACACGTGGACATTGGCTATCAGAATTTTAGGCCCAAATCACTTTATTGTGATTCCAGAGCATGCGTTCTCACTCTTGTCCACCAGTTGGCACCTTGATCTCAGTAGGGGTTTCATTGGGGATTCTGGGAAATCATTCATACAGTCCTTTAGCACCTGGTGGCCTTTTTCTCAAAGAGTGATTTTGTTGGGGATGCAGTCAATGCATGCTTCACCTTGTCCACCAGGGGGCAGAATATTTCCACCAAGTTTTTTTTAAAGGGGATGCGTTTAATGCTCTCCCACTTACCTCCACAAGGTGGCAGCATTTTTAAAACAAATGCTTTTCTTGGGAATGCCGGGAATGCTCTCTCACATTTGTAAACAATGTCAGGTAATTTCTCATCAAACGTTTATACGGGAGATGCCTGAAATACATTATCACCTTTTATTCAAAGGGGCAGCATTTTTTCAACCAAATAATTTTACAGGGGCTGGCAATGGATGCTCACGTTTGTCCCACACTTGGCAGCATTTGTCCCAGAGAAAGTTTTTTTGCGGGGATGCGTGGCAGCGTTTTGCCCCAAATGATTTTATTGAGGATGCCTGCAAGGCAGTCTCAGGTCTCTACATGAGGTCGCAGTAGTTTTCAACCACATGATTGGATTGGGGATACTATCAGCGCATTCTCACCCTTTTGCATTTTGCCGACAGAGAGGTTTTGTGGTGATTCTGACAATACATTCTCAGACTTATCTGAGAATTGGCAGTATTTCCGTACAAATGACCTTACTGGGGATGCTGGCAATGTATTCTCACGATTGTCCCCGGAGGACAGCATTTTCAATCAAATAATTTTATGGGAGATGCTACGCAGCCATTCTTGCACTTGTCAACCAGAAGGCAGGTTTTCCACAGTATGATTTTATTGGGCATGCTGGCACTGCATTCGTAATCTTTTTCATAGGTGGCAAAACTTTCCCAAAAACTTATTATTTGGGGGATACTGGCAATGAATTGTCATTCTCAAGCATCCGTTGGCAGCATTTTTTAGCTAATGATTTTGTTGGGGATGCTCGCCGTGCGTTTTCCTATTTGTCGACCAGTGCACCTGGTGCCCGCTGGAGGTGCTCCAGGCACATAAGTTAGAGATGGAGAATATGGACTTGCAAGGAAGCAGAGCCTAACGGAAAATCTTGATAATGCATTGCCAGATTTCTCAGTAAAATCCCTGTGAGAGCTCAGTTCCGTATTATGTTCGAACGTTGGAAGCAAATGCCAGGATCCCCAATAAAATTGTTTGGGTCAAAGATGCCGCTTCCATGTGGGCAAGCGTAAGACTGCCTTGACGTTATTCCCAATAAAATCATTCTAGGAACAGTGCTGCCTCTTAATGGATAATCTTGAGAATGCATTTTCAGCATCTACAAAATAATCACCAGAGTGAACATATAGGCCATCGGCTGGACAAATGTAAGAATGCCTTCTGAGCCTACCAAATAAACTTGCATAAATGTCCAGTGTTGGGTCCTAAAAAATGATGGATTTCTAAGTATCCTCCCTGTAGGGAGTCGGTCACACATTAGGAACAGGCAACCAGGTGGGAGACTTCACAGTTGAACCAAAGTCCCTCTCTAGAAGTATGACTGCACAGTGTTTTGCTGAGAGAATCAGTCTCTGAGGCCGAAGATCCCAAGCGACATTTAGCAAGGGGTGGAATAAGGTGCACAGATACCTGTGGCGAATTGAGTCAAGGCGTGTGGGAAGTCAGAAGTGTATGAGGTTCATTTGGGCAAGAATCCCCTGCTGGAAGAGTAAATGAGCAGAGGGACAATAAGAAGGAGAGTGTGCCACAGCCCTCACACACAACACACACAAGCACACACACACACATGCACACACACAGAGGCAAAGGCATGGACATGGATTTGTGTTGGGCAATCTCTGGACTATGATGTCCACAGTCAGTACACCTTGCCCATTTTTGACACTTTTTACATTTCCTCAAATGGACATGGCCTCCTGTGAATATGATTGTTTATTGACTTTGTTCCTTCAGACCAAGCCCTTGTGCAACCAACTAATCCTTAAGCAATATCAAGTCATCCTTGCTACTCGTCACTGAAACCCAAGGAGTGGATGAGAGAAAGTCAGAATGAGAGAAAGACCAAAAGAGCAAAAGCAATGGAAACAAATAAAAAGTTACTAATCTAAAAGGAGTCAGACTGAGACCTTATCTTGGCGGTAATAATCCTGATGATCCAACTCTACCAGAATGTAGGCTACAGTCCTCTCCAGCCACAGTTCTTCCCTTTGACTCTCACTTCAGTCTCAGATATCCCTTATACTGGAATAGCCTCTACTGCCCGGGCATTTCTCCCTGTGGATATTACCAGGGGTCCCTGTGGATGTGTGGGAAGTGTTAAAGAAAACGAATTCTGAAGTGGGAAACGTGAGTTGCCTTAAGAAAGAGCCCACTAGACACCGAACCGAAGGAAACCTAAAGATGCTAAGGCAAAATAGGACTTCCTCAGGAATGTTTCTCTACAGGTACAAGGCCCATACACTGAGGCTCACAGTGAGGGGCGGGGCTGAATACGATGATGCCTGCTGTAGTCTCACAGTTTGGAAGAAATGTTTCAGAAGCCCAACAGCAAAGGGGAGCGAGTGGGGTGCCCAGGAGCCTTTTCCACGCTACGTGACCACATCCCAAGCCCCTGTCTGTAGGCTCAGTGAGACCACACTGAGCACAGCAAGAACCCATATCCGGACCTGAAGTGTCTGTCTTTACTGTATGGCTTATTCTTGACCCTTTGGTCAAATATTAATTGACCATGATGGCATGGGTCAATTTCAGGATTCTGTACTTTTCCATTGATCTATGTGCCTGTTCCTGTGCCAGAAGCAGGTTGTTCTGATCACAGTGGCTTTGCCCTACAGCAGGATATTCAGTAATGTGATCCTACAACTCTGTTCTTTCTCAAGAATACTGTGGGTGCACGGGGTCTTTTTTGGTTTCCTATAAATTTTCGAAACATTTTTTCCAGCTCTGTGAAACACACTGTTGGGATTGATGACAATTGTGTTGAATTTATAGATTGTTTTGGGTAGCATGGATATTTTGATAATGTTAATTCTTTCAGTCTATAATTCTTTCACTCCTTTGTATCTTCCTCTATTTCTTTTTTCAATGTCCTGTTTCTGAATACAAGTCTTTTACATCCTTCTTTGACTTTACTCCTAGGTGTCTTATTTTTTCAGTTGCAATGGTAAATGGTATAGTCTTTTCTAAGAGTTCATAATCGGTGTAAAAAAAATGCCATCAATGTGTTGATGTTAATTTTGCTTCCAGCTTCCTTGCCAAATTCATTAATTATATCCACAAGTACTCGGTGGACTCTTTAGTTTTTTATGTACAATATCATGTCATCTGCAAGTAATGACAGTTAACCTTCTCTCTTCCGATACGGGTGCCTTTTATGTTCTCTTTTTGTCTGCTCGCTGTGGCTAGGACTTCCAGTAGTATGCTGAGCAGTAGTGGTGAAAGGGGCAACCGTGTCTTATTCCTCTTCTTAGGGGATATGGTTTTAGCCTTTGCACGTTGAGTATGATTTTGGCCCCAGGTATGTTGTATATGGCCTTTATTATGTTGAGATATATTCCCTCTATTTCCACTTTGCTCCCAGTTTTTTCCAAAATGGGTGCTGGATTTTCTAGAATATTTTCTCTGTATCTATTGATATGATCATAAGATTTTTGTCCTTCATTTTGTTTAGCTCTCACATTTCTTGATTTGCGAATATTATACCAGCGCTGCGTCTCCAGAATAAATCACACTTGGTCATGGTGTATGATCTTATTTAATGTATTGCTGGATAAAATTTGGTAATATATTTTCTGAGGATTTTGGCACCTATGTTCATGAGGGACGTTGGTCTGTGAAATTCTTTATTTGCAGGATCTTCATCTGGTTTTGGGATTATTATAATACTGGTCTCATAAAAATATCTCCCTCCTCTGGAATTTTCTAAAATATTTTGAGGAGAGTGGGTTTTAATTCTTCTTTAAATGTTTAGGTAAGCTCGCATGTAAATCCATCTGGCCCCAGACACTTGTTTGCTGGAAGTTTTTTTCTTATTACTTCTTCAATTGCATCCATTTTTACTGGCCCTCCAGGTTTTCTGATTCTTTCCGATTGAGTTTTAGCAGATTGTAGTTTTAAGGAATGTGTCCATTTTACGCAGCTTCCCCACTTTATTGTTGTGCATAGTGTTTTCTTAGTATTCTTTCTGTTTCTGTCATGTCAGTTGTTATATCGCCTCTTTCACATCTGATTTTGTTTTCTTGGGTCCTCACCGTTTGTTTTTTGGTGCGTCTGGCTAAAGACTCATCGATCTTATTTCTGTCAGAAAACTAGTTCTTACTTTCATTGATATTTTGTACTGTGTTTTTGGTCTCTGTGTCGTTCATTTCTGTTCTGATCTTCACTATTTTCTTTCTTCTGCATCTCCTCGAAATGTTCAGGTCCTCTTCCCTTTTTAATATTGGGTTGTTGTTTTTGTTTTGTTACTTACATAAGAAATAAAAATGACTTTACATTCTGAATTCTGTGTTTTATTTTAATCTCTGATAGCAGATTTATGCCCCTTCAGAAATTGATGTAGAATATACGTCATCTAAAACTAAACATTTTAAACTATACGCTCCAGTGGTTTTAAAATTGGAATAATGTAGAACTGTTACAGCATAACAAGAAGCTAGAAAAATTCCAGGACAAGTTGAAAGGGAAACTGAGATAGATTTTTAGACAGCAGTTTGAGTTAAGCCTATCTTCCCTAAGCCAAAGGCACTGGAGAATAAATAGTTTGTATTAGATGGGAAAGATGCAGAAACCCAGGTGCAGAGACTAGGGCACAGGAAACCACCTGGACAGGAACCCCCAGAGGCCTACAAGGGACAAAGACTGGGAAAACAAGAACTTTGTCCCCAGGTAATCTATGCTCCCAGAGCATGTCATGGGTCATGCGGTGGAGACCCCCTAAGCATTCCTCCCTAAAGATACCTTTTAAGTCTCAGTTGTATTTCAGCTCCAGGCCCATAAAAGCATTAAGACAAGACAAGTGGCATTGGAGTGGACTCAGGACCAGACACATTGACAAATGAGGCCCTTCCTGGCATGGACTAATCAGTGGCGACCAGCACCCTGAAAGGGCACCCCTGGAAAGCTGATGAATATTCTCTTGAGAACTCCCCTTAAGCCTCCCATAAGATTTTCCACCTGCAAGGGAGATAAATATGCTCAGGACAAAGGACCAAGTGTGAGCTCCCCTACACCACAGGAAAGCGTGACAGCGCCAGTTTCCTCCTTCCTTCTGCGGGGGCCCCATGGTGCTTTCAACCAGGGGAGCAATGGGCAGTGGCAGCTCATCCCAGGCTTGTCTTCTGAAACTGTCTGAAAGGTCTTGGAAATGTGTCCAAGGCCCCCTTTTCTCTGACTTCCCAGTGAGCAAAGGCAGCCCAGCCTAGGCTATCCTGTTACTTCGTCTATGCACCTGCCTTGGTTCACCAGCCTAAGTACATTTTTATTACAGCCATTAAAGCTTTGGGTTTTTTTCTTCATTTTTTTCTCTTGATTGAAATCTTTCCTTCAAGATGACAAGAGCTGAGGCCTTCTGCCTGTATCCCCTGTAACACAACCGTCATCTTTTCACTTCTGAAACCTTAATGTCAACATAAAAGAAAGCCTCATCCCATTTAAAGAGTATACCCAATTCTACTCTGGACTATTTCCTCATTTACACTGATGTCTTTCCCATCTCCATGGCTATGCTATTGCTATTGTCGTTGTTGTTAACCCTCACTAGAGGATATTGTTTTCATTGACTTCCAGAGAGAGTGGCATGGAAGAAGGGGTAGAGAGAGAGAGGTGCCTCAGTGTTAGAGACACAGACATTGGTTGCTTTTCTAATTCGCTGCACACCTGGGATGAGGAATGAATCTACAACCTAGGTATGTGCCCTCAACTGGGAATCAAACCGGAGACCCTTCAGTGTGCAGGCCGACACTATACCACTGAGCCCCGCTGCCCAGGGTAGATATGCCTTTTTAAATATGAAGTTTGTAGGTATATTTAACTTGAAATTGGTAGAGGTTTTAAAATGATTTCTTTAGTTTTACTCATGTTTTCATTGGTGATTTGCCACTATTATATTACTGGCATTAATTTTGCAACAGTTTGTATGTAGCAGGGAGGAAACACTTTTAGATCAGGGTCCAAATAGAGTAGTGTATACGAACTTTTTTTGTTAAAAGCTTTTATAGCAATGAGAACCAGAAAAATTTCTACTAAACTATCTAACACTACAACTGAAAGATTTAGAAAGAGAACAGAAACCACGAAAAGGCCCAGAGGAAGTAAAAGGAAGAAAATAATAAAGAACCAGAGCCTAAATAAATAACGTAGAGACTAAAAAATTTAAAAAGGTCAATGCAACCAAGAGCTTGTCTTTGAATAGACAATCAGTGTGATGAACTTTTAACCCAACTCACCAAAAACCAAAGACAGAGGTCAAAAATAAATAAATTGAGGAACAAAAGAAGTGAAGTAACAACTGATACCACTGAAATACAAAGGGTTGTAAGCAAATACCCTGAACAACTATATGCCAACAACCTGGATGAAATAGACAAATTTCTGGAAATACACAACCTTCCAATACTCAGTGAGGAAGAATCAGGCATGCTGAACACGTTGATAAAAACTGGTGAAATTGGAACAATGATTTTTTTAAAAATGCCCAAGAAAAAAAGCGCCAGGCCCAGACAGTTTCAGAGGGGAGTTTTATCAAACATTCAAAAAATAATTCAAATTGTTCCAAAAAGTCCGAGAGGAACAAACACTCCCAAGCTCTTTTTAGGCAGCCTGAATAATCCCAACTACAAATCCAGGTAAAGACCTTGCAAAGAAAGAATTACAGGCCAATATCCGTGATAAACAAAGATGCTAAAATCTTCAAACAAATATTAGCAAATTGGATCAAGCAATATGTTAAACAGATCACACCCCATGACCAAGTGGGGTTTATTCCAGGGATGCAGGTTTGGTACAGTATTCACAAATCTATAAATGTGATGCCTCACAGGAACCATTTGACAAACAAAAATCTCATGATCATCTCAGTAGGTGCAGAAAGAGCAACAAAACCCAGCGCCCATTTTTGAGAAAAACTCTCAGCACAGTGGGAATAGAGGGATCATGCCTAAACACATTAAAGTCCTTATAGGACAAACCTTCAGTCAACTTCATACTCAATGGGCAAAAACTAAAACATATCCCCTAATAAGAGGAACAAGACAGGGACGTCCACTTTCACCATCTTTTATTCAACAGAGTGTTGGAAGTCCTTGCCACAGCGATCAGACAAGGAGAAAACATAAAAGGCATCCAAATTGGAAAGGAGAAATAAAACTGTCACTGTTTGCAGATGACCTGATATTGTATGCTGAGAACACTAAAGAGGTCACCAAAAGACTTCTAGATTTAATAATAAAGGAACCCAGCTATGCAGCAGGATGGAAAATTAATGCCCAGAAGTAAATGGCATTTTTAAACAACATTCATGATCTCTCAGAAAGAGAAACTAAAACAAACAAACAAACAAACAAAAACACATTTAACGTGCAACAATAAAATTAAGATACTTAGGAATTAACTTAACCAAAGGGGTGAAAGACGTGTACTTGCAAAACAAATATGTTCAAAAAAGAGATAGAGGAAGATATAAACAAGTGTAAGAATATACCATGCTAATGGATTGCTAGAATCAACCTCATTCAGATGTGCGTACTCCCCAAAGCAATCTATAGATTCAAACTATTCATAAAATACCAATGTCCGATATCACAGACCTAGAAGAAGTAGTGCAAATATTTAAAGGACACAAAAAAGACAGGACCCCAAATCGCTGCAGCAATTTTGGGAGGAAGAAAAAAGTGGAAGGAATCAAAATAATACATATCAAGATATAGTAAAGCCATTTTAATCGAAACAGAATGGAACTGGCAGAAGACCAGACTTAATGACATAAATGGGACTGAACAGAGAGCCCAGGAATTAACCCAACTCTTTACACTCAATTGAGATTTTACAAAGGAGGCAGAGCATACAGTGGAGTAAAGGAAGTCTCTTCAATAAATGGTGTTGGGAAAATTGGACAGGAACTTTCAAAATAATGCAACTAGACCACTATCTTGCACCGCACACAAGGATCAACTCCAACTGGATAAAAAACTTAAAGGTAAAACATGAAACCATTAAAAATCCTAGAAGGAAATGGAGGCAGCATGATCTCAGACATCTCTCATTGCAATATGCTTACCAATACACTGCCTAGGGCAATGGAAGCAAAGGAGAAAATAAACAAATGGGACTACAGCAAAATAAAAAGATTCTGCACAAAGAAACCATCAACAAAATGCAAAGGGAACTCATTATATGGGAGAACATATTTGCCGATGATACATCTGATAAAGGGTTACTACCCCTAATATTTTAAGAAACACACCTTCACAAGAGGAAGACAAACGATCCAATTAAAAAACGAGCAAAGACCTAAGTAGACACTTCTCCAAAGAGCGCATAAACATGTCCAAGAGACATATGAAAACTGCTCAGTGTCACTAATCACCAGAGAGATGAAAATTAAAACAATAATGGGGTATCACCTGAGGTCTTCCAGAATGGCTATGTTTTCAATAAGTCAATAAACAGAAAGTGCCTGTGAGGGTGTGCAGAAAAGCTCACCCTAGTATACTGCTGGTGGGAATGCAGACTCGTGCAGCCTCTATGGAAAACCTTATGACATAGGAGGTTTTCTCAAAAATTGAAATACAGAACTGCCATTGAACCCAGTGGCCCCACTGCTTGGAATATGTCCTACGAAACCAGGAACATCGATCAGGAAGAATATATAAACCCCTCTGTTCAGAGCAGCACAATTTACAATAGCTCACAGGAATGGGTACATGAATCTGCTTTGATTCTGAGTGACGGTAGACATGCACACTCCTGCATCTTCCTTCAGCTTCCTGCCTGAACATGATGCCACACTGCAGTTCTTCAGACTTTCTGTCTCTTCCCAATGCCGCAGTGGCCTGGCGTCATAGGCTATCCTTCCGAGCCTCAGGGTGTTCATGTGAGAGAAAAATGTCCCAGCTACCTGACAACCCAAGGGGGAGCCCCACTGGCATCTCCTCACATGTCCTCTAAGTGCCTTCTCCTGGTTCCAACATCCTCAAGTAGTCCTTACTGATTTTCTGGCAGAGCAAAAAGTGATCGTCCAGAGACGGCAGGGATCTGACTAAAAATCCAAAAGCAGGGGAACACACCAAGCTCTCTTAGGGCATTGCAAGCAAGCCTCCACCTCAGCAATCCTGTCAGACCCTGCCACGCTGTGGGCAGAGAACTAGTTGAAGTAGTTAATGCTGCTGTTCTGGTGCCTGGAGCTGTTGGCCCATCGTTCATAATGCTGGCACCACTGAATGCAAGAGGCATAGGATGCACTGTATCCTGCAGCATGAGGAGTGTGTGGAGAAGGGCACATCACCTTTCAAGTTCTATGCACTTCCTGCTGCTGCCCATAGAGAGAGCCTGCTCCCGCCTGTGATGGTAATGAGATACTCCTTCACAGTGGCAGTACTGCATTAGTATGATTTGCTACAAAAGGACAGTTAACCTTGCCATCATCCCTGGCATGTCTGGCTCCCTCCACCTGCAGAAGGAATGTGGGTGGGGGTTAGGGACATCTCACTCCTGGACACCCAAGTGTCCCTGCTTACATGGACAGGTTATATTCTCAAGGCCCCTCCCTTTCCAGCACCAGTACCTGCAACATCACCTTCACATTGATCGTGTGGCTATGAAAGAACTAAAACATGGAGATCTACAAAACAGCCTGGCTTGGCCTGAACCACCTATCTTCTGGCCCCATTCCTTCTGCATAAGAGGCACAGAGGAACACAGAGGTTCCTGGGGTTACAGGTGCCTGCACCCATGCGGTCACACTGATTCCTCACAGGCTTTGATATCCCCACACCCTTGCCTGCACACGGCTTCACAGGATACCCTAATTCACGCACGTCACACGTTCCTGCCTCTGATGGAGGACTTGGGCATGCCCACACCATTTTGGGCTACTAAAACAGCTCTTCCAAACTGTGACTGGACAGAGGGCATCACGCTACTCAGCCCCGCCCCTCACTGTCAGCCTCAGTGTATGGGCCTCAGAACTGTGGTGAAACATTCCTGAGGAAGCTCTATGTTACCCGAGCATTTGCAGCTTTCCCAGGGTTTGGTGTCTGGGGGGCTCTTGCTTATGGCTGCTCACGTTTCCCACTTCAGAATCCATTTTCTCTACCGCTTTCCCACAGATCCACAGTGACCCCTAGTAATATGCACAGGGAGAAATGCCCGGGACATTACAGGCTGCCCAGTCTGTGGGATATCTGAGGCTGAAGTGACAGGCAAAGGGAAGAACTGTGGCTGGAGAGGACTGTAGCCTACATTCTGGTAGAGTTGGGTGATCAGGATAACTACGGCCAAGATACGGTCTCAATCTGACTCCTTTTACATCAGTTCTCTTGTTTTTGTTTCCATTACTCTTGCTCTTTCTGTCTTTTCCTCATTCTGACTCTTTCTTCCATCTACCCATTGGGTTTCAGTGACCCGTAGAAAGAATGACTTGATGCTGCCTAAGGGTTTCTTCATTGCAGGAGAAAGGCTCGGTCTGAAGGAACAAAGTAAATAAACAATCATATTCACACGAGGCCATTGTTATGTGAGGAAATGTAATACCGTCAAAAATGCACAAGATGTACTGGCTGTGGACACCATGGTCCAGAGATTGCCCAACACAACTTCACGTACATGCCTGTGCCTCTGTGTGTGTTGTGTGTGAGGGCTATAGCACACTCTGCATCTTATTGTCCCTCTGGTCATTTACCCTTCCAGCTGGGGATTCGACCCCAAGTGAACCTAATATCCAGACTGACTGCTCACATGCCTTTGCTCTCTTCCCCACAACTCCTACATGCAATTTATACTCCCACTGGCTAAGTGTGGTTCTGAATCCTGGGCTCAGAGGATGATTCTCGCAGCAAATACAGTGCTCTCATACTTCTAGGGAGGGCTTCCGCTTCAAGTGTGAAATGTACTGGGAAGCCTCCCACCGCGTTGCCTGCTGTCAATGTGTGAGCTGACCTCCGACAGAAAGGAACCTGGAAATCCATCATCCTTTCGGAGCTCGCAGTGGACATTCAGGCCCTTGCTCCCAAATCCCTTTCCTTGAGCTACCTTATGTCCCTGGGTCCATTAGTATCACCCACTTCAATGGACTTACTCTTAGTTCTCCCTCCTCCCCAGCCTCCAGCACACAGAAAGAATTCTGTCTTCTCATACTGTCCTAAAGCATAACAACTTAACCGCCACTGCAACTGCACAGGCCCAGCCCTCACAGGCAATGGTCATTCACAGGCAGCCAGTTGTAATGCCCCAAACTAGGGACAAACACCACAGAAACAGACGCTATTGATGCTCTTGATTTATGTGTTTCAAGAACACACGACAAACAGACAAACAGAGCTGATGCTCCTGCTTTAACTTTCCATTTCATACCATGCTCCCGATCTCTCTGTGACTGAATTCCTGGTCACACAGACATTCTGCTCCATTGTCCTGTGCAGGAACATAATGTCTGCTTGAAAACACATACTCATGTCAAAACCTTCTTATGTGCACTTCTCTATTTGAAGGAAAATGGATGGTCCCTCCTATTTAACTCACACTGTGGGAGATACCCTAACACAATAATTGACTATCATCTCCTAGCAAAATTCCTAAAGAGTATAGTATAATTATTGGTGGCCCTAACATGAAGAGTCGGTCATTGCTGAAATTAGGATCTCTTAAATTTCCTGCTGCCTTGTGTTGGATGCATCACACCACACCACCTTTTTAATGAGCAATGACCTCAGGATCACCCAGTTAGGAATTTGGACACACCTAAGGAAATATTTGATGGTTGCAATGATCCATAAAAGGAAGTGGTGGCACAGCAGCCTCAGCCTTTGTATGAAAAGACTCCTGGACAAGTGTGGGAAGGGTCAGAGGAAGGACATCATGGGAGCCTCCATTTAAGGAATAGTAGACGGGCCTAAGGGTGAGGGAGGTGGCCTGGAGCGAGAGTTCAGAGGAGTGGGTCAATGAATCTGCTTTGATGCTGAATGATTTTGCACATGCACACTTCCTCATTTTACATCAGGTGTCCCTGTCTGAATATAATTCCCACTGCAGTGCTACATACTTCCTTTCTCAACCTGATTCTCTGAGGACCTGACATAACAGGCTCTACTCCTCCCAGTATCAGGGCGTCCATGAGAGAAAGCAATGACCCAGCTACCTAGCAAACTAGGGGCGAGTGTCCAGGAACAGTCCCCCTCACCTGTACTCCTCTACCTTCACTCTCCTGGGGCCAAGCTCCTCGCACAGTACTTGAGATGATTAGACCACACTTCTATTACTGATGTTCTAGTAGGGCAAACAGGACTAGTCAGAAGAAGCCAGGGATCTCACTTTACGAACCCAAGAGGTAGGGGAACCCAAAGCTCTCCTTCTGCATTGCCACCGAGGCCCAACCTCAGTATCCTGTCATATCCTTCCAGGTCGCAGCATTTTTCTCCTAAATAACATTGTCGGGAATGCTGGAAAGGCATTCTCACGCTTATCCAATAGATGGCAGCTTTTCGTTTCAAATCATGTTATTGGGGATGTTGGCAATTCATTCTCATGCTTGTCAAAACATGGCAGCTTTTTTTTACAAATAAAGTTACTGAGCAGGCTGGCAATGCATATCCACACTTGTCCACGAGATGGCAGCATGACTTCACATGTCATTTCATTCGGGATGGTACCACTGCATTCCCTCGTTTCTCCACCAGGTGGCAGCACTTTTCCACCAAATGATTTCATTGGGCATGCACGGTAGGCATGCTCAGGTATGCCCAAGAGTTGTTTGCATTTACCTCAAAATGTCATTTCTTTCGTGATGCTGGAAATGGATTCTCATTCTTGAACAGTCACAGCATGCAGTTATGTCCGCACGTGCCAAAAGGCGGCTTCTAACAGAAAAATACAGTTTGCACATACTTCTACAAAGGGAATTTGGTTTAACTGTGAAATGAACGTAAAACCCCGGCCTGGTTCCCTGCTGTCTCCCTAAAGCGAGGGTATGGCAAACGCATCATCCTTTATAACTTATCACTGCAAATTCCGACCCTTGCACACAAGGCCTTTCCTTGAACTCCCTTATCACCCAAGGGAAAATGGTAAACTCTATTGGACTTTCACTGATTTCTTAATCCACCACAGTCTCTACCACACAGAAAGAATTTTGGCTTCTGATACCATCAGAAAACACAACTTAGCCACTTCTGCAATTGTAAAGGCCATGCATTCACGGGGCGGGTAATTCAGAGAGTCCATTGTCAAGGCAAACAATACATAAACAGGCACATTAGATGCTCTCGCTTTATCTTGCCATTTATTCCATGTGCTGCATATATCCATGGCTGAATGCCTTTCCACAGGGACATTCTGCACCTAATTTCTACGCAGGAAAAGAATCTTTGCTTGAAACACCTTTTAATCTGAAAAAGCTTCTCACGTGCACTACTTATATTGGAAGGTCCCTCCTATAGTTCTCACACGTTAAATACGTGCAGTTAACACAGCAAATCTGGTATCATCTCCTCTGAGGATAATCAAAAAGTATTTAAAAATCATGTCAAGCCCAAACCTGACAAAGTTGGAATCTCTTCCGTTTTCTCCAGCCATGCATTCAACAGTTCCCACCACAACTTGGTTGTGATGGGCAGTGTACCCAGGAAGGCCAGCGATACAATTCAGTAAATACATGGTGGTTGTGATGATCAATAGAGGGATGTGGTGGCACAGCAGCCTCAGCATTTTCATGAAGGAGGATACTGGAAAATTGTGGAGGGGGTTCTAGGAAGCACATCACAGAACTTCTCTTTAATGCATGGTAGGCAGGCCTGAGGGTAGTGTTGGTGACCTGAGGTGTGAGATCAGAGAAATAGGCCAAAGAATCTACTTTCATTCTGAGTGACAGAGGAAACAGACATGACCTCATCATCCTTCAGCCTCCCCCAAGTGAACATGATTGGCACTGCGGTGCTCAGAACTTCCAGCCTCATCCTCATACCGTGATGATGTCACAGGCTGTATTTCTCCCAGCTTCAGTGTGTTCATGTGAGAAAACAATGTCCCAGCTCCCTGGCAATCCAGAGGCAAGTGAAGAGTTGGTCTCTGCTCACCTGTTATCATCTATGTCCCCTCTCCTGATGCCAACATACACTCATAGTTCTCACTGTTGATCTGGAAAGGAAAAATGGGCTCCACAGGAGAGGGCAGGCGTCTAAACCACAAACCCAAAAAGCAGGGGATCACACCAAGCTCTCTAATGGCATTTCCTGCAAGGACCCACCTAAGCAATCCTGTCAGATCCCGAAACATGGTGATCAGAGACGAAGTTGAAGAAGTGAATGCTGCTGTTCTGCCTGCAGTTGTAGGCCTGTCGTTCATACTGCAGGTACCACTGAATGTGAGTGGAATGGGTCACCCTGTATCCTGCAGCTTGAGGAGTGTGTGGAGAGGAACCTGTCACCTTCCAACTTGGACACACTTCTTGCCGCAGGCCATGCAGGGAGCCTCCTCTCTCCTGTGATGGTTATGAGAGGATCCTTCACAATCACAGTATCGTGGATGTAGGGGTTTTTGTGAAAGAGCAGCACAGTCTTGCAGCGATTGCTGCCATGCCAGGCTTCCTTCACCTGCAAAAGGATAGTGGATCCGGTTTAGGGTGGTAACTTATTCCAGAACTCCCGCCTATTCCTTCCTGCAGGGATAGGATTTTTTCACAAGCTCTCTACCTCCCCAGCCGTGGTCTGCACAGCCTGACCTTCAGATTGATCATGTGGCTGAGCATGGTTTCATCTTGGTCACTGATAATGGCTGACAATTCCAGATTGTTGACAAATTGCAGCAGGTCAAAACGCCTGCACGCTGCAAGCTGAACATGAAACAGCTACAAAAAGGAGCAGATCCTTAAAGCAGCTTGGATTGCTCCCACCTCTCTAACCCCTAGCCCAGCTCCTTCACCATAAGATGCAAAAAGAGAGCACAGTGGTTCTTGTGGGCTCCATGTGTTTATACACACACGGGCACACTGTTTTCCTGACAGCCTTTGACCTCGCCTACATACTTGCCTGCTGAGTGCTTAACAGGATACCTTTATTTGTGGACATCACTCATTCCTGCCTCTCACTGACTTGGATATACAGAGGACTTGGACACGCAGCCCCCCTCGAGTGCAGCATTACCCCAAGAAGAACCTGAGTGACACAGAGCAGTGTGGAGGCAATGGCCCTTGTTCTGCGCATGAGTCTGATCTGGGACGGCGCTCCTGAAGCCCAGGGAGAGTTTTTGTGGTACTGGTGAGATAAAAGGGTGTCTCTGAGATTTTGGATCACACTGTTCTCACTATCCTGAGCTTCACTCCAATGTGTCTATTTGATTCTGAGCTACCGATCCCCACTAATACATTTCTCATGCACTAGGGCAGGCATATTGCGTTCCCTTCTGTAGAGTCAAGGATACACTATTGACTCAGCATCTGGCAATGCACTGAACGTTTGTGCTTTTCAGTTCTAAACAGGGCTGCCGCCGCTGCCAGGTACTGGGCTTGAGCCAGCAGAAGGATCTGCTCACTTGTAAGTTCACGGGCTACATTCCTAACTTAAGTGCCCGGAGCACATCCAGTGGGGACCAGGTGCACTTCCCACTGAGCCAATCCTCTTCGTGCTCCTGCTCGACTGGCTCTTCTTGTGGATGTTTTGTTTCTATCTGTGCCTGAGGCTCAACATCAACCACTACCTTCATGACTTTTATGGCGTCCTCTCACCCAGGACAAACTGCTCCCTGCCAATTAATTCCTCCTCAATCAATTCCTTCTCCTCTCCCTGCTCCACCCTGTCTGGCCCTTGTAGAAACTCATGATACATTTCCTCTGCCAAAGCATAACTTACCCACTTCTGCAACTGTAAGGCCCAGCCCTCCCAGGGACTGGTCGATCATTCCAAGGCAGCCAATCGTAAGGCTCAAACCAACACACAAACAACAGACAGACAGACAGACAGACAGACAGACACGGTACTTGCTCTTAATTTATCTTTCTAACTACATGCCATGCTCTGGATGTCTCCGCATCTCAATGCTTTCCCACAGGGACATTCTGCATCTATTTCCTGTGCAGGGAAACAATGTTTGCTTGAAAACACATATTTCGCTGAGAAAGCTTCTCATGTGCACGACTCTTCTTTGAAGTAAAATGGACAGTCCCTCCTATTTATCTCACAGTGTGGGAGGTCCCCTGAACACAACAAACCTCCTATTGTCTCCTCTGACTATTACTAAAGAATACTGAATAATCCCCAATCTGTAAAATGGGTCACTGCCGCCAGTGGGATCTCTTAAGTTTCCACCAGCCCTGTGTTCAACATGTGCCGCCACAACCCGTTTATAACGGGCAGTGTTTTCAGGATGACCTGTGGAGGAATAAGGAGACACTTAAGGAAATATATGGTGGTTGTGATGATCAATAGAGGCAAGTGGTTCCAGAGCAGCCTCAGCCTTTGCATTCTCATGCTGAAACACCACGTGGCAGCATTTTCTCCTCAAATGGTATTATTGCAGATGCTCACTCTGAATTCTTACTTTTGTCCAGAGGCGGCAGAAAGTTTCTTACCAACGATTGTTCTGGGGATGCTGGCAATGCATTCTCACACTTTTCCACCAGGTGTCGGCATGATTTCACGAGTAATTTTATTGGGGATGCTGGAAAAGCATTCACAATTCCATTCAACAGGTGGAAACATTTTCAACAGGATGAATCCATTGGTGAACTCGTGGATGCATTCTCACGTTTACCCACCAGGTGGCAGTATTGTTCCAACTGAGGATCATATTTGGGATGCTTGTGGAGATGCAGAAGATGCATTTTCTCGTTTGTCCACCAGGTGGTGGCATTTTGACACCACGAGATTTTATTGGCTATGCTGACAATGGAAGCTAATGTGTGTCAAGCAGGCAGCAGAATTATTTTACCGCACGATTTCGCTGGAGATGCTTGCAATGGTTCTATATTTATCAGTTGGCGTCAATATTCCACTAGTGAATATCAGGAATGTTCTGGAAGTGCATTCTCACGCTTTTCCACCAGGTGGCAGAATTTCCCCACAAAGTACTTTTACTGAGGATGCTGGCAAGGCATTCCCACGTTGTTTTCTACAGCTGTCTGCATTTTCCCTCCACTGTCCCATTTTGGGGAAACTGGCAATGCATTTTGGCGCTGAAACATGAGATGGCAGCATTTTTCCACCAACGATTCTGTTTGAGATGCTGGCAATGCTTTCCCACGTTTGTCTTAACACGTTTGTGGAAGCATTTTTACTACCAAATTATATTATTGGGGGTGTTGAAAATTCAGTCTCAAGTTTGAAAAAGACTTGGCTACATTTTCCACAAATGTGATTATTTTGTGGATGTTGACAAGGCATTCTCACGTTTTAACAGCCATTGAACCTACTTTCCCAAAAATGATTCTATTGGGAATAGTGGCATGGCACTTTCACTTTTGTTCAATAGCTGGCAACACTTTCACCACAAAGTATCGTTTGGGGAATGCTGGAAGCACGTTCGTCCAACGTACTTCGTAGAAGTACTTTTCCACAAAATGATTTTATTGCGGATGCGGGCAATGCATTCTTCAGTCTCTCAAACAAGAGGCCACATTTTCCACCAAACGATTACTTTGGTTGTGCTGGCAATGCATTCCCACATCTGTCCACAAGGTGGCCACTTTTGTTTACCAAGGGATTTTCCTGAGAACGCTGGCAATGCATTCCCTTGCTCGAATACCAGGTGACAGCATTTTCTCCACAAGTGATCTTATTGGAGATGCTGTAACTGCATTTTCACATTTGTAGAAAGGTGACTGGTTTCTTATTTACAAATGATTGTTTTAAGGCTGCTGGCAATTCCTTCTGACACTCAAACACCAGGTGCAGTATTTTCCCACCAAATGATATTATTGAGGATCCTGGCACTGCATGCTCCTCCTTGGAGAACAAGTGGCAGCTATTTTCCACCATGTAACTTCACTGGGGCTTCTGGCGATGCATTTTCACTCTTGTCCAATAGGTGGAAGCATTTTCCCACAAGTGATTTCACTGGGGATGCTGGCAATGAACACTCACACAAGTCGACAAGATAAGGGCATTTTTCCCACAAGAGATTTTCATTGTGAATCTTGGCAATGTATTTTCAAATGTGTCCGCCATTTGGCAGCCAGCATCATCTCAGAAGGGATTTTCATGAGGATGCGGGCAACGCATTCTCACACTTGTCAAACATGTGGCGGCCTTTTTCCAACAACTGATATTATTGGGGCTGCTGGCAATGCATTGTGAAGCCTGTTTACAACAAGCCCGCATTTTTCCACCAAATGTTATTATTGCACATAAAGGCAATGGTTTCTCCCGCTTGTCCACCCGTCGGCACCTTGACATCACAAGTGATTTTGTTTGGTAAGCTGAGAATGCATTCTTACGTTTGTTCAGCCAGTTGCGGAATTTTTCCACCAAGCGACTTTATTGCTGCTGGCTGTACATTCTCACGTTTGTCCAACTATTCGCCGCAGTTTTCCCCTAAAGTGATATTGTGTGTGTGGGTGTGGATGTTGGTTTTGAATTCTCACACGTGGACATTGGCTATCAGAATTTTAGGCCCAAATCACTTTATTGTGATTCCAGAGCATGCGTTCTCACTCTTGTCCACCAGTTGGCACCTTGATCTCAGTAGGGGTTTCATTGGGGATTCTGGGAAATCATTCATACAGTCCTTTAGCACCTGGTGGCCTTTTTCTCAAAGAGTGATTTTGTTGGGGATGCAGTCAATGCATGCTTCACCTTGTCCACCAGGGGGCAGAATATTTCCACCAAGTTTTTTTCAAAGGGGATGCGTTTAATGCTCTCCCACTTACCTCCACAAGGTGGCAGCATTTTTAAAACAAATGCTTTTCTTGGGAATGCCGGGAATGCTCTCTCACATTTGTAAACAATGTCAGGTAATTTCTCATCAAACGTTTTTACGGGAGATGCCTGAAATACACTATCACCTTTTATTCAAAGGGGCAGCATTTTTTCAACCAAATAATTTTACAGGGGCTGGCAATGGATGCTCACGTTTATCCCACACTTGGCAGCATTTGTCCCAGAGAAAGTTTTTTTGCGGGGATGCGTGGCAGCGTTTCGCCCCAAATGATTTTATTGAGGATGCCTGCAAGGCAGTCTCAGGTCTCTACATGAGGTCACAGTAGTTTTCAACCACATGATTGGATTGGGGATACTATCAGCGCATTCTCACCCTTTTGCATTTTGCCGACAGAGAGGTTTTGTGGTGATTCTGACAATACATTCTCAGACTTATCTGAGAATTGGCAGTATTTCCGTACAAATGACCTTACTGGGGATGCTGGCAATGTATTCTCACGATTGTCCACGGAGGACAGCATTTTCAATCAAATAATTTTATGGGAGATGCTACGCAGCCATTCTTGCACTTGTCAACCAGAAGGCAGGTTTTCCACAGTATGATTTTATTGGGCATGCTGGCACTGCATTCGTAATCTTTTTCATAGGTGGCAAAACTTTCCCAAAAACTTATTATTTGCGGGATACTGGCAATGAATTGTCATTCTCAAGCATCCGTTGGCAGCATTTTTTAGCTAATGATTTTGTTGGGGATGCTCGCCGTGCGTTTTCCTATTTGTCGACCAGTGCACCTGGTGCCCGCTGGAGGTGCTCCAGGCACATAAGTTAGAGATGGAGAATATGGACTTGCAAGGAAGCAGAGCCTAACGGAAAATCTTGATAATGCATTGCCAGATTTCTCAGTAAAATCCCTGTGAGAGCTCAGTTCCGTATTATGTTCGAACGTTGGAAGCAAATGCCAGGATCCCCAATAAAATTGTTTGGGTCAAAGATGCCGCTTCCATGTGGGCAAGCGTAAGACTGCCTTGACGTTATTCCCAATAAAATCATTCTAGGAACAGTGCTGCCTCTTAATGGATAATCTTGAGAATGCATTTTCAGCATCTACAAAATAATCACCAGAGTGAACATATAGGCCATCGGCTGGACAAATGTAAGAATGCCTTCTGAGCCTACCAAATAAACTTGCATAAATGTCCAGTGTTGGGTCCTAAAAAATGATGGATTTCTAAGTATCCTCCCTGTAGGGAGTCGGTCACACATTAGGAACAGGCAACCAGGTGGGAGACTTCACAGTTGAACCAAAGTCCCTCTCTAGAAGTATGACTGCACAGTGTTTTGCTGAGAGAATCAGTCTCTGAGGCCGAAGATCCCAAGCGACATTTAGCAAGGAGTGGAATAAGGTGCACAGATACCTGTGGCGAATTGAGTCAAGGCGTGTGGGAAGTCAGAAGTGTATTAGGTTCATTTGGGCAAGAATCCCCTGCTGGAAGAGTAAATGAGCAGAGGGACAATAAGAAGGAGAGTGTGCCACAGCCCTCACACACAAGCACACACAAGCACACACACACACATGCACACACACAGAGGCAAAGGCATGGACATGAATTTGTGTTGGGCAATCTCTGGACTATGATGTCCACAGTCAGTACACCTTGCCCGTTTTTGACACTTTTTACGTTTCCTCAAATGGAAATGGCCTCCTGTGAATATGATTGTTTATTGACTTTGTTCCTTCAGACCAAGCCCTTGTGCAACCAACTAATCCTTAAGCAATATCAAGTCATCCTTGCTACTCGTCACTGAAACCCAAGGAGTGGATGAGAGAAAGTCAGAATGAGAGAAAGACCAAAAGAGCAAAAGCAATGGAAACAAATAAAAAGTTACTAATCTAAAAGGAGTCAGACTGAGACCTTATCTTGGCGGTAATAATCCTGATGATCCAACTCTACCAGAATGTAGGCTACAGTCCTCTCCAGCCACAGTTCTTCCCTTTGACTCTCACTTCAGTCTCAGATATCCCTTATACTGGAATAGCCTCTACTGCCCGGGCATTTCTCCCTGTGGATATTACCAGGGGTCCCTGTGGATGTGTGGGAAGTGTTAAAGAAAACGAATTCTGAAGTGGGAAACGTGAGTTGCCTTAAGAAAGAGCCCACTAGACACCGAACCGAAGGAAACCTAAAGATGCTAAGGCAAAATAGGACTTCCTCAGGAACGTTTCTCTACAGGTACAAGGCCCATACACTGAGGCTCACAGTGAGGGGCAGGGCTGAATACGATGATGCCTGCTGTAGTCTCACAGTTTGGAAGAAATGTTTCAGAAGCCCAACAGCAAGGGGAGCGAGTGGGGTGTCCAGGAGCCTTTTCCACGCTACGTGACCACATCCCAAGCCCCTGTCTGTAGGCTCAGTGAGACCACACTGAGCACAGCAAGAACCCATATCCGGACCTGAAGTGTCTGTCTTTACTGTATGGCTTATTCTTGACCCTTTGGTCAAATATTAATTGACCATGATGGAATGGGTCAATTTCAGGATTCTGTACTTTTCCATTGATCTATGTGCCTGTTCCTGTGCCAGAAGCAGGTTGTTCTGATCACAGTGGCTTTGCCCTACAGCAGGATATTCAGTAATGTGATCCTACAACTCTGTTCTTTCTCAAGAATACTGTGGGTGCACGGGGTCTTTTTTGGTTTCCTATAAATTTTCGAAACATTTTTTCCAGCTCTGTGAAACACACTGTTGGGATTGATGACAATTGTGTTGAATTTATAGATTGTTTTGGGTAGCATGGATATTTTGATAATGTTAATTCTTTCAGTCTATAATTCTTTCACTCCTTTGTATCTTCCTCTATTTCTTTTTTCAATGTCCTGTTTCTGAATACAAGTCTTTTACATCCTCCTTTGACTTTACTCCTAGGTGTCTTATTTTTTCAGTTGCAATGGTAAATGGTATAGTCTTTTCTAAGAGTTCATAATCGGTGTAAAAAAAATGCCATCAATGTGTTGATGTTAATTTTGCTTCCAGCTTCCTTGCCAAATTCATTAATTATATCCACAAGTACTCGGTGGACTCTTTAGTTTTTTATGTACAATATCATGTCATCTGCAAGTAATGACAGTTAACCTTCTCTCTTCCGATACGGATGCCTTTTATGTTCTCTTTTTGTCTGCTCGCTGTGGCTAGGACTTCCAGTAGTATGCTGAGCAGTAGTGGTGAAAGGGGCAACCGTGTCTTATTCCTCTTCTTAGGGGATATGGTTTTAGCCTTTGCACGTTGAGTATGATTTTGGCCCCAGGTATGTTGTATATGGCCTTTATTATGTTGAGATATATTCCCTCTATTTCCACTTTGCTCCCAGTTTTTTCCAAAATGGGTGCTGGATTTTCTAGAATATTTTCTCTGTATCTATTGATATGATCATAAGATTTTTGTCCTTCATTTTGTTTAGCTCTCACATTTCTTGATTTGCGAATATTATACCAGCGCTGCGTCTCCAGAATAAATCACACTTGGTCATGGTGTATGATCTTATTTAATGTATTGCTGGATAAAATTTGGTAATATATTTTCTGAGGATTTTGGCACCTATGTTCATGAGGGACGTTGGTCTGTGAAATTCTTTATTTGCAGGATCTTCATCTGGTTTTGGGGTTTATTATAATACTGGTCTCATAAAAATATCTCCCTCCTCTGGAATTTTCTAAAATATTTTGAGGAGAGTGGGTTTTAATTCTTCTTTAAATGTTTAGGTAAGCTCGCATGTAAATCCATCTGGCCCCAGACACTTGTTTGCTGGAAGTTTTTTTCTTATTACTTCTTCAATTGCATCCATTTTTACTGGCCCTCCAGGTTTTCTGATTCTTTCCGATTGAGTTTTAGCAGATTGTAGTTTTGAGGAATGTGTCCATTTTACGCAGCTTCCCCACTTTATTGTTGTGCATAGTGTTTTCTTAGTATTCTTTCTGTTTCTGTCATGTCAGTTGTTATATCGCCTCTTTCACATCTGATTTTGTTTTCTTGGGTCCTCACCGTTTGTTTTTTGGTGCGTCTGGCTAAAGACTCATCGATCTTATTTCTGTCAGAAAACTAGTTCTTACTTTCATTGATATTTTGTACTGTGTTTTTGGTCTCTGTGTCGTTCATTTCTGTTCTGATCTTCACTATTTTCTTTCTTCTGCATCTCCTCGAAATGTTCAGGTCCTCTTCCCTTTTTAATATTGGGTTGTTGTTTTTGTTTTGTTACTTACATAAGAAATAAAAATGACTTTACATTCTGAATTCTGTGTTTTATTTTAATCTCTGATAGCAGATTTATGCCCCTTCAGAAATTGATGTAGAATATACGTCATCTAAAACTAAACATTTTAAACTATACGCTCCAGTGGTTTTAAAATTGGAATAATGTAGAACTGTTACAGCATAACAAGAAGCTAGAAAAATTCCAGGACAAGTTGAAAGGGAAACTGAGATAGATTTTTAGACAGCAGTTTGAGTTAAGCCTATCTTCCCTAAGCCAAAGGCACTGGAGAATAAATAGTTTGTATTAGATGGGAAAGATGCAGAAACCCAGGTGCAGAGACTAGGGCACAGGAAACCACCTGGACAGGAACCCCCAGAGGCCTACAAGGGACAAAGACTGGGAAAACAAGAACTTTGTCCCCAGGTAATCTATGCTCCCAGAGCATGTCATGGGTCATGCGGTGGAGACCCCCTAAGCATTCCTCCCTAAAGATACCTTTTAAGTCTCAGTTGTATTTCAGCTCCAGGCCCATAAAAGCATTAAGACAAGACAAGTGGCATTGGAGTGGACTCAGGACCAGACACATTGACAAATGAGGCCCTTCCTGGCATGGACTAATCAGTGGCGACCAGCACCCTGAAAGGGCACCCCTGGAAAGCTGATGAATATTCTCTTGAGAACTCCCCTTAAGCCTCCCATAAGATTTTCCACCTGCAAGGGAGATAAATATGCTCAGGACAAAGGACCAAGTGTGAGCTCCCCTACACCACAGGAAAGCGTGACAGCGCCAGTTTCCTCCTTCCTTCTGCGGGGGCCCCATGGTGCTTTCAACCAGGGGAGCAATGGGCAGTGGCAGCTCATCCCAGGCTTGTCTTCTGAAACTGTCTGAAAGGTCTTGGAAATGTGTCCAAGGCCCCCTTTTCTCTGACTTCCCAGTGAGCAAAGGCAGCCCAGCCTAGGCTATCCTGTTACTTCGTCTATGCACCTGCCTTGGTTCACCAGCCTAAGTACATTTTTATTACAGCCATTAAAGCTTTGGGTTTTTTTCTTCATTTTTTTCTCTTGATTGAAATCTTTCCTTCAAGATGACAAGAGCTGAGGCCTTCTGCCTGTATCCCCTGTAACACAACCGTCATCTTTTCACTTCTGAAACCTTAATGTCAACATAAAAGAAAGCCTCATCCCATTTAAAGAGTATACCCAATTCTACTCTGGACTATTTCCTCATTTACACTGATGTCTTTCCCATCTCCATGGCTATGCTATTGCTATTGTCGTTGTTGTTAACCCTCACTAGAGGATATTGTTTTCATTGACTTCCAGAGAGAGTGGCATGGAAGAAGGGGTAGAGAGAGAGAGGTGCCTCAGTGTTAGAGACACAGACATTGGTTGCTTTTCTAATTCGCTGCACACCTGGGATGAGGAATGAATCTACAACCTAGGTATGTGCCCTCAACTGGGAATCAAACCGGAGACCCTTCAGTGTGCAGGCCGACACTATACCACTGAGCCCCGCTGCCCAGGGTAGATATGCCTTTTTAAATATAAAGTTTGTAGGTATATTTAACTTGAAATTGGTAGAGGTTTTAAAATGATTTCTTTAGTTTTACTCATGTTTTCATTGGTGATTTGCCACTATTATATTACTGGCATTTATTTTGCAACAGTTTGTATGTAGCAGGGAGGAAACACTTTTAGATCAGGGTCCAAATAGAGTAGTGTATACGAACTTTTTTTGTTAAAAACTTTTATAGCAATGAGAACCAGAAAAATTTCTACTAAACTATCTAACACTACAACTGAAAGATTTAGAAAGAGAACAGAAAACAAGAAAGGGCCCAGAGGAAGTAAAAGGAAGAAAATAATAAAGAACCAGAGCCTAAATAAATAACGTAGAGACTAAAAAATTAAAAAAGGTCAATGCAACCAAGAGCTTGTCTTTGAATAGACAATCAGTGTGATGAACTTTTAACCCAACTCACCAAAAACCAAAGACAGAGGTCAAAAATAAATAAATTGAGGAACAAAAGAAGTGAAGTAACAACTGATACCACTGAAATACAAAGGGTTGTAAGCAAATACCCTGAACAACTATATGCCAACAACCTGGATGAAATAGACAAATTTCTGGAAATACACAACCTTCCAATACTCAGTGAGGAAGAATCAGGCATGCTGAACACGTTGATAAAAACTGGTGAAATTGGAACAGTGATTTTTTAAAAAATGCCCAAGAAAAAAAGGGCCAGGCCCAAACAGTTTCAGAGGGGAGTTTTATCAAACATTCAAAAAATAATTCAAATTGTTCCAAAAAGTCCGAGAGGAACAAACACTCCCAAGCTCTTTTTAGGCAGCCTGAATAATCCCAACTACAAATCCAGGTAAAGACCTTGCAAAGAAAGAATTACAGGCCAATATCCGTGATAAACAGAGATGCTAAAATCTTCAAACAAATATTAGCAAATTGGATCAAGCAATATGTTAAACAGATCACACCCCATGACCAAGTGGGGTTTATTCCAGGGATGCAGGTTTGGTACAGTATTCACAAATCTATAAATGTGATGCCTCACAGGAACCATTTGACAAACAAAAATCTCATGATCATCTCAGTAGGTGCAGAAAGAGCAACAAAACCCAGCGCCCATTTTTGAGAAAAACCCTCAGCACAGTGGGGATAGAGGGATCATGCCTAAACACATTAAAGTCCTTATAGGACAAACCTTCAGTCAACTTCATACTCAATGGGCAAAAACTAAAACATATCCCCTAATAAGAGGAACAAGACAGGGACGTCCACTTTCACCATCTTTTATTCAACAGAGTGTTGGAAGTCCTTGCCACAGCGATCAGACAAGGAGAAAACATAAAAGGCATCCAAATTGGAAAGGAGAAATAAAACTGTCACTGTTTGCAGATGACCTGATATTGTATGCTGAGAACACTAAAGAGGTCACCAAAAGACTTCTAGATTTAATAATAAATGAACTCAGCTATGCACCAGGATGGAAAATTAATGCCCAGAAGTAAATGGCATTTTTAAACAACATTCATGATCTCTCAGAAAGAGAAACTAAAACAAACAAACAAACAAACAAAAACACATTTAACGTGCAACAATAAAATTAAGATACTTAGGAATTAACTTAACCAAAGGGGTGAAAGACGTGTACTTGCAAAACAAATATGTTCAAAAAGGAGATAGAGGAAGATATAAACAAGTGTAAGAATATACCATGCTAATGGATTGCTAGAATCAACCTCATTCAGATGTCCGTACTCCCCAAAGCAATCTATAGATTCAAACTATTCATAAAATACCAATGTCCGATATCACAGACCTAGAAGAAGTAGTGCAAAAATTTAAAGGACACAAAAAGGACAGCACCCCAAATCGCTGAAGCAATTTTGGGAGGAAGAGAAAAGTGGAAGGAATCAAAATAATACATATCAAGATATAGTAAAGCCATTTTAATCGAAACAGAATGGAACTGGCAGAAGAACAGACTTAATGACATAAATGGAACTGAACAGAGATCCCAGGAATTGACCCAACTCATTACACTCAATTGAGAATTTACAAAGGAGGCAGAGCATACAGTGGAGTAAAGGAAGTCTCTTCAATAAATGGTGTTGGGAAAATTGGACAGGAACTTTCAAAATAATGCAACTAGACCACTATCTTGCACCGCACACAAGGATCAACTCCAACTGGATAAAAAACTTAAAGGTAAAACATGAAACCATTAAAAATCCTAGAAGGAAATGGAGGCAGCATGATCTCAGACATCTCTCATTGCAATATGCTCACCAATACACTGCCTAGGGCAATGGAAGCAAAGGAGAAAATAAACAAATGGGACTACAGCAAAATAAAAAGATTCTGCACAAAGATACCATCAACAAAATGCAAAGGGAACTCATTATATGGGAGAACATATTTGCCGATGATACATCTGATAAAGGGTTACTACCCCTAATATTTTAAGAAACACACCTTCACAAGAGGAAGACAAACGATCCAATTAAAAAACGAGCAAAGACCTAAGTAGACACTTCTCCAAAGAGCGCATAAACATGTCCAAGAGACATATGAAAACTGCTCAGTGTCACTAATCACCAGAGAGATGAAAATTAAAACAATAATGGGGTATCACCTGAGGTCTTCCAGAATGGCTATGTTTTCAATAAGTCAATAAACAGAAAGTGCCTGTGAGGGTGTGCAGAAAAGCTCACCCTAGTATACTGCTGGTGGGAATGCAGACTCGTGTAGCCTCTATGGAAAACCTTATGACATAGGAGGTTTTCTCAAAAGTTGAAATACAGAACTGCCATTGAACCCAGTGGCCCCACTGCTTGGAATATGTCCTACGAAACCAGGAACATCGATCAGGAAGAATATATAAACCCCTCTGTTCAGAGCAGCACAATTTACAATAGCTCACAGGAATGGGTACATGAATCTGCTTTGATTCTGAGTGACAGTAGACATGCACACTCCTGCATCTTCCTTCAGCTTCCTGCCTGAACATGATGCCACACTGCAGTTCTTCAGACTTTCTGTCTCTTCCCAATGCCGCAGTGGCCTGGCGTCATAGGCTATCCTTCCGAGCCTCAGGGTGTTCATGTGAGAGAAAAATGTCCCAGCTACCTGACAACCCAAGGGGGAGCCCCACTGGCATCTCCTCACATGTCCTCTAAGTGCCTTCTCCTGGTTCCAACATCCTCAAGTAGTCCTTACTGATTTTCTGGCAGAGCAAAAAGTGATCGTCCAGAGACGGCAGGGATCTGACTAAAAATCCAAAAGCAGGGGAACACACCAAGCTCTCTTAGGGCATTGCAAGCAAGCCTCCACCTCAGCAATCCTGTCAGACCCCGCCACGCTGTGGGCAGAGAACTAGTTGAAGTAGTTAAGGCTGCTGTTCTGGTGCCTGGAGCTGTTGGCCCATCGTTCATAATGCTGGCACCACTGAATGCAAGAGGCATAGGATGCACTGTATCCTGCAGCATGAGGAGTGTGTGGAGAAGGGCACATCACCTTTCAAGTTCTATGCACTTCCTGCTGCTGCCCATAGAGAGAGCCTGCTCCCGCCTGTGATGGTAATGAGATACTCCTTCACAGTGGCAGTACTGCATTAGTATGATTTGCTACAAAAGGACAGTTAACCTTGCCATCATCCCTGGCATGTCTGGCTCCCTCCACCTGCAGAAGGAATGTGGGTGGGGGTTAGGGACATCTCACTCCTGGACACCCAAGTGTCCCTGCTTACATGGACAGGTTATATTCTCAAGGCCCCTCCCTTTCCAGCACCAGTACCTGCAACATCACCTTCACATTGATCGTGTGGCTATGAAAGAACTAAAACATGGAGATCTACAAAACAGCCTGGCTTGGCCTGAACCACCTATCTTCTGGCCCCATTCCTTCTGCATAAGAGGCACAGAGGAACACAGAGGTTCCTGGGGTTACAGGTGCCTGCACCCATGCGGTCACACTGATTCCTCACAGGCTTTGATATCCCCACACCCTTGCCTGCACACGGCTTCACAGGATACCCTGATTCACGCACGTCACACGTTCCTGCCTCTGATGGAGGACTTGGGCATGCCCACACCATTTTGGGCTACTAAAACAGCTCTTCCAAACTGTGACTGGACAGAGGGCATCACGCTACTCAGCCCCGCCCCTCACTGTCAGCCTCAGTGTATGGGCCTCAGAACTGTGGTGAAACATTCCTGAGGAAGCTCTATGTTACCCGAGCATTTGCAGCTTTCCCAGGGTTTGGTGTCTGGGGGGCTCTTGCTTACGGCTACTCACGTTTCCCACTTCAGAATCCATTTTCTCTACCGCTTTCCCACAGATCCACAGTGACCCCTAGTAATATGCACAGGGAGAAATGCCCGGGACATTACAGGCTGCCCAGTCTGTGGGATATCTGAGGCTGAAGTGACAGGCAAAGGGAAGAACTGTGGCTGGAGAGGACTGTAGCCTACATTCCGGTAGAGTTGGATGATCAGGATAACTACGGCCAAGGTACGGTCTCAATCTGACTCCTTTTACATCAGTTCTCTTGTTTTTGTTTCCATTACTCTTGCTCTTTCTGTCTTTTCCTCATTCTGACTCTTTCTTCCATCTACCCATTGGGTTTCAGTGACCCGTAGAAAGAACGACTTGATGCTGCCTAAGGGTTTCTTCATTGCAGGAGAAAGGCTCGGTCTGAAGGAACAAAGTAAATAAACAATCATATTCACACGAGGCCATTGTTATGTGAGGAAATGTAATACCGTCAAAAATGCACAAGATGTACTGGCTGTGGACACCATGGTCCAGAGATTGCCCAACACAACTTCACGTACATGCCTGTGCCTCTGTGTGTGTTGTGTGTGAGGGCTATAGAACACTCTTCATGTTATTGTCCCTCTGGGCATTTACCCTTCCAGCTGGGGATTCGACCCCAAGTGAACCTAATATCCAGACTGACTGCTCACATGCCTTTGCTCTCTTCCCCACAACTCCTACATGCAATTTATACTCCCACTGGCTAAGTGTGGTTCTGAATCCTGGGCTCAGAGGATGATTCTCGCAGCAAATACAGTGCTCTCATACTTCTAGGGAGGGATTCTGCTTCAAGTGTGAAATGCACTGGGAAGCCTCCCACCGCGTTGCCTGCTGTCAGTGTGTGAGCTGACCTCCGACAGAAAGGAACCTGGAAATCCATCATCCTTTCGGAGCTCGCAGTGGACATTCAGGCCCTTGCTCCCAAATCCATTTCCTTGAGCTACCTTATGTCCCTGGGTCCATTAGTATCACCCACTTCAATGGACTTACTCTTAGTTCTCCCTCCTCCCCAGCCTCCAGCACACAGAAAGAATTCTGTCTTCTCATACTGTCCTAAAGCATAACAACTTAACCGCCACTGCCACTGCACAGGCCCAGCCCTCACAGGCAATGGTCATTCACAGGCAGCCAGTTGTAATGCCCCAAACTAGGGACAAACACCACAGAGACAGACGCTATTGATGCTCTTGATTTATGTGTTCCAAGAACACACGACAAACAGACAAACAGAGCTGATGCTCCTGCTTTAACTTTCCATTTCATACCATGCTCCCGATCTCTCTGTGACTGAATACCTGGTCACACAGACATTCTGCTCCATTGTCCTGTGCAGGAACATAATGTCTGCTTGAAAACACATACTCATGTCAAAACCTTCTTATGTGCACTTCTCTATTTGAAGGAAAATGGATGGTCCCTCCTATTTAACTCACACTGTGGGAGATACCCTAACACAATAATTGACTATCATCTCCTAGCAAAATTCCTAAAGAGTATAGTATAATTATTGGTGGCCCTAACATGAAGAGTCGGTCATTGCTGAAATTAGGATCTCTTAAATTTCCTGCTGCCTTGTGTTGGATGCATCACACCACACCACCTTTTTAATGAGCAATGACCTCAGGATCACCCAGTTAGGAATTTGGACACACCTAAGGAAATATTTGATGGTTGCAATGATCCATAAAAGGAAGTGGTGGCACAGCAGCCTCAGCCTTTGTATGAAAAGGCTCCTGGACAAGTGTGGGAAGGGTCAGAGGAAGGACATCATGGGGGCCTCCATTTAAGGAATAGTAGACGGGCCTAAGGGTGAGGGAGGTGGCCTGGAGCGAGAGTTCAGAGGAGTGGGTCAATGAATCTGCTTTGATGCTGAATGATTTTGCACATGCACACTTCCTCATTTTACATCAGGTGTCCCTGTCTGAATATAATTCCCACTGCAGTGCTACATACTTCCTTTCTCAACCTGATTCTCTGAGGACCTGACATAACAGGCTCTACTCCTCCCAGTATCAGGGCGTCCATGAGAGAAAGCAATGACCCAGCTACCTAGCAAACTAGGGGCGAGTGTCCAGGAACAGTCCCCCTCACCTGTACTCCTCTACCTTCACTCTCCTGGGGCCAAGCTCCTCGCACAGTACTTGAGATGATTAGACCACACTTCTATTACTGATGTTCTAGTAGGGCAAACAGGACTAGTCAGAAGAAGCCAGGGATCTCACTTTACGAACCCAAGAGGTAGGGGAACCCAAAGCTCTCCTTCTGCATTGCCACCGAGGCCCAACCTCAGTATCCTGTCATATCCTTCCAGGTCGCAGCATTTTTCTCCTAAATAACATTGTCGGGAATGCTGGAAAGGCATTCTCACGCTTATCCAATAGATGGCAGCTTTTCGTTTCAAATCATGTTATTGGGGATGTTGGCAATTCATTCTCATGCTTGTCAAAACATGGCGGCTTTTTTTTACAAATAAAGTTACTGAGCAGGCTGGCAATGCATATCCACACTTGTCCACGAGATGGCAGCATGACTTCACATGTCATTTCATTCGGGATGGTACCACTGCATTCCCTCGTTTCTCCACCAGGTGGCAGCACTTTTCCACCAAATGATTTCATTGGGCATGCACGGTAGGCATGCTCAGGTATGCCCAAGAGTTGTTTGCATTTACCTCAAAATGTCATTTCTTTCGTGATGCTGGAAATGGATTCTCATTCTTGAACAGTCACAGCATGCAGTTATGTCCGCACGTGCCAAAAGGCGGCTTCTAACAGAAAAATACAGTTTGCACATACTTCTACAAAGGGAATTTGGTTTAACTGTGAAATGAACGTAAAACCCCGGCCTGGTTCCCTGCTGTCTCCCTAAAGCGAGGGTATGGCAAACGCATCATCCTTTATAACTTATCACTGCAAATTCCGACCCTTGCACACAAGGCCTTTCCTTGAACTCCCTTATCACCCAAGGGAAAATGGTAAACTCTATTGGACTTTCACTGATTTCTTAATCCACCACAGTCTCTACCACACAGAAAGAATTTTGGCTTCTGATACCATCAGAAAACACAACTTAGCCACTTCTGCAATTGTAAAGGCCATGCATTCACGGGGCGGGTAATTCAGAGAGTCCATTGTCAAGGCAAACAATACATAAACAGGCACATTAGATGCTCTCGCTTTATCTTGCCATTTATTCCATGTGCTGCATATGTCCATGGCTGAATGCCTTTCCACAGGGACATTCTGCACCTAATTTCTACGCAGGAAAAGAATCTTTGCTTGAAACACCTTTTAATCTGAAAAAGCTTCTCACGTGCACTACTTATATTGGAAGGTCCCTCCTATAGTTCTCACACGTTAAATGCGTGCAGTTAACACAGCAAATCTGGTATCATCTCCTCTGAGGATAATCAAAAAGTATTTAAAAATCATGTCAAGCCCAAACCTGACAAAGTTGGAATCTCTTCCGTTTTCTCCAGCCATGCATTCAACAGTTCCCACCACAACTTGGTTGTGATGGGCAGTGTACCCAGGAAGGCCAGCGATACAATTCAGTAAATACATGGTGGTTGTGATGATCAATAGAGGGATGTGGTGGCACAGCAGCCTCAGCATTTTCATGAAGGAGGATACTGGAAAGTTGTGGAGGGGGTTCTAGGAAGCACATCACAGAACTTCTCTTTAATGCATGGTAGGCAGGCCTGAGGGTGGTGTTGGTGACCTGAGGTGTGAGATCAGAGAAATAGGCCAAAGAATCTACTTTCATTCTGAGTGACAGAGGAAACAGACATGACCTCATCATCCTTCAGCCTCCCCCAAGTGAACATGATTGGCACTGCGGTGCTCAGAACTTCCAGCCTCATCCTCATACCGTGATGATGTCACAGGCTGTATTTCTCCCAGCTTCAGTGTGTTCATGTGAGAAAACAATGTCCCAGCTCCCTGGCAATCCAGAGGCAAGTGAAGAGTTGGTCTCTGCTCACCTGTTATCATCTATGTCCCCTCTCCTGATGCCAACATACACTCATAGTTCTCACTGTTGATCTGGAAAGGAAAAATGGGCTCCACAGGAGAGGGCAGGCGTCTAAACCACAAACCCAAAAAGCAGGGGATCACACCAAGCTCTCTAATGGCATTTCCTGCAAGGACCCACCTAAGCAATCCTGTCAGATCCCGAAACATGGTGATCAGAGACGAAGTTGAAGAAGTGAATGCTGCTGTTCTGCCTGCAGTTGTAGGCCTGTCGTTCATACTGCAGGTACCACTGAATGTGAGTGGAATGGGTCACCCTGTATCCTGCAGCTTGAGGAGTGTGTGGAGAGGAACCTGTCACCTTCCAACTTGGACACACTTCTTGCCGCAGGCCATGCAGGGAGCCTCCTCTCTCCTGTGATGGTTATGAGAGGATCCTTCACAATCACAGTATCGTGGATGTAGGGGTTTTTGTGAAAGAGCAGCACAGTCTTGCAGCGATTGCTGCCATGCCAGGCTTCCTTCACCTGCAAAAGGATAGTGGATCCGGTTTAGGGTGATAACTTATTCCAGAACTCCCGCCTATTCCTTCCTGCAGGGATAGGATTTTTTCACAAGCTCTCTACCTCCCCAGCCGTGGTCTGCACAGCCTGACCTTCAGATTGATCATGTGGCTGAGCATGGTTTCATCTTGGTCACTGATAATGGCTGACAATTCCAGATTGTTGACAAATTGCAGCAGGTCAAAACGCCTGCACGCTGCAAGCTGAACATGAAACAGCTACAAAAAGGAGCAGATCCTTAAAGCAGCTTGGATTGCTCCCACCTCTCTAACCCCTAGCCCAGCTCCTTCACCATAAGATGCAAAAAGAGAGCACAGTGGTTCTTGTGGGCTCCATGTGTTTATACACACACGGGCACACTGTTTTCCTGACAGCCTTTGACCTCGCCTACATACTTGCCTGCTGAGTGCTTAACAGGATACCTTTATTTGTGGACATCACTCATTCCTGCCTCTCACTGACTTGGATATACAGAGGACTTGGACACGCAGCCCCCCTCGAGTGCAGCATTACCCCAAGAAGAACCTGAGTGACACAGAGCAGTGTGGAGGCAATGGCCCTTGTTCTGCGCATGAGTCTGATCTGGGACGGCGCTCCTGAAGCCCAGGGAGAGTTTTTGTGGTACTGGTGAGATAAAAGGGTGTCTCTGAGATTTTGGATCACACTGTTCTCACTATCCTGAGCTTCACTCCAATGTGTCTATTTGATTCTGAGCTACCGATCCCCACTAATACATTTCTCATGCACTAGGGCAGGCATATTGCGTTCCCTTCTGTAGAGTCAAGGATACACTATTGACTCAGCATCTGGCAATGCACTGAACGTTTGTGCTTTTCAGTTCTAAACAGGGCTGCCGCCGCTGCCAGGTACTGGGCTTGAGCCAGCAGAAGGATCTGCTCACTTGTAAGTTCACGGGCTACATTCCTAACTTAAGTGCCCGGAGCACATCCAGTGGGGACCAGGTGCACTTCCCACTGAGCCAATCCTCTTCGTGCTCCTGCTCGACTGGCTCTTCTTGTGGATGTTTTGTTTCTATCTGTGCCTGAGGCTCAACATCAACCACTACCTTCATGACTTTTATGGCGTCCTCTCACCCAGGACAAACTGCTCCCTGCCAATTAATTCCTCCTCAATCAATTCCTTCTCCTCTCCCTGCTCCACCCTGTCTGGCCCTTGTAGAAACTCATGATACATTTCCTCTGCCAAAGCATAACTTACCCACTTCTGCAACTGTAAGGCCCAGCCCTCCCAGGGACTGGTCGATCATTCCAAGGCAGCCAATCGTAAGGCTCAAACCAACACACAAACAACAGACAGACAGACAGACAGACAGACAGACAGACAGACACGGTACTTGCTCTTAATTTATCTTTCTAACTACATGCCATGCTCTGGATGTCTCCGCATCTCAATGCTTTCCCACAGGGACATTCTGCATCTATTTCCTGTGCAGGGAAACAATGTTTGCTTGAAAACACATATTTCGCTGAGAAAGCTTCTCATGTGCACGACTCTTCTTTGAAGTAAAATGGACAGTCCCTCCTATTTATCTCACAGTGTGGGAGGTCCCCTGAACACAACAAACCTCCTATTGTCTCCTCTGACTATTACTAAAGAATACTGAATAATCCCCAATCTGTAAAATGGGTCACTGCCGCCAGTGGGATCTCTTAAGTTTCCACCAGCCCTGTGTTCAACATGTGCCGCCACAACCCGTTTATAACGGGCAGTGTTTTCAGGATGACCTGTGGAGGAATAAGGAGACACTTAAGGAAATATATGGTGGTTGTGATGATCAATAGAGGCAAGTGGTTCCAGAGCAGCCTCAGCCTTTGCATTCTCATGCTGAAACACCACGTGGCAGCATTTTCTCCTCAAATGGTATTATTGCAGATGCTCACTCTGAATTCTTACTTTTGTCCAGAGGCGGCAGAAAGTTTCTTACCAACGATTGTTCTGGGGATGCTGGCAATGCATTCTCACACTTTTCCACCAGGTGTCGGCATGATTTCACGAGTAATTTTATTGGGGATGCTGGAAAAGCATTCACAATTCCATTCAACAGGTGGAAACATTTTCAACAGGATGAATCCATTGGTGAACTCGTGGATGCATTCTCACGGTTACCCACCAGGTGGCAGTATTGTTCCAACTGAGGATCATATTTGGGATGCTTGTGGAGATGCAGAAGATGCATTTTCTCGTTTGTCCACCAGGTGGTGGCATTTTGACACCACGAGATTTTATTGGCTATGCTGACAATGGAAGCTAATGTGTGTCAAGCAGGCAGCAGAATTATTTTACCGCACGATTTCGCTGGAGATGCTTGCAATGGTTCTATATTTATCAGTTGGCGTCAATATTCCACTAGTGAATATCAGGAATGTTCTGGAAGTGCATTCTCACGCTTTTCCACCAGGTGGCAGAATTTCCCCACAAAGTACTTTTACTGAGGATGCTGGCAAGGCATTCCCACGTTGTTTTCTACAGCTGTCTGCATTTTCCCTCCACTGTCCCATTTTGGGGAAACTGGCAATGCATTTTGGCGCTGAAACATGAGATGGCAGCATTTTTCCACCAACGATTCTGTTTGAGATGCTGGCAATGCTTTCCCACGTTTGTCTTAACACGTTTGTGGAAGCATTTTTACTACCAAATTATATTATTGGGGGTGTTGAAAATTCAGTCTCAAGTTTGAAAAAGACTTGGCTACATTTTCCACAAATGTGATTATTTTGTGGATGTTGACAAGGCATTCTCACGTTTTAACAGCCATTGAACCTACTTTCCCAAAAATGATTCTATTGGGAATAGTGGCATGGCACTTTCACTTTTGTTCAATAGCTGGCAACACTTTCACCACAAAGTATCGTTTGGGGAATGCTGGAAGCACGTTCGTCCAACGTACTTCGTAGAAGTACTTTTCCACAAAATGATTTTATTGCGGATGCGGGCAATGCATTCTTCAGTCTCTCAAACAAGAGGCCACATTTTCCACCAAACGATTACTTTGGTTGTGCTGGCAATGCATTCCCACATCTGTCCACAAGGTGGCCACTTTTGTTTACCAAGGGATTTTCCTGAGAACGCTGGCAATGCATTCCCTTGCTCGAATACCAGGTGACAGCATTTTCTCCACAAGTGATCTTATTGGAGATGCTGTAACTGCATTTTCACATTTGTAGAAAGGTGACTGGTTTCTTATTTACAAATGATTGTTTTAAGGCTGCTGGCAATTCCTTCTGACACTCAAACACCAGGTGCAGTATTTTCCCACCAAATGATATTATTGAGGATCCTGGCACTGCATGCTCCTCCTTGGAGAACAAGTGGCAGCTATTTTCCACCATGTAACTTCACTGGGGCTTCTGGCGATGCATTTTCACTCTTGTCCAATAGGTGGAAGCATTTTCCCACAAGTGATTTCACTGGGGATGCTGGCAATGAACACTCACACAAGTCGACAAGATAAGGGCATTTTTCCCACAAGAGATTTTCATTGTGAATCTTGGCAATGTATTTTCAAATGTGTCCGCCATTTGGCAGCCAGCATCATCTCAGAAGGGATTTTCATGAGGATGCGGGCAACGCATTCTCACACTTGTCAAACATGTGGCGGCCTTTTTCCAACAACTGATATTATTGGGGCTGCTGGCAATGCATTGTGAAGCCTGTTTACAACAAGCCCGCATTTTTCCACCAAATGTTATTATTGCACATAAAGGCAATGGTTTCTCCCGCTTGTCCACCCGTCGGCACCTTGACATCACAAGTGATTTTGTTTGGTAAGCTGAGAATGCATTCTTACGTTTGTTCAGCCAGTTGCGGAATTTTTCCACCAAGCGACTTTATTGCTGCTGGCTGTACATTCTCACCTTTGTCCAACTATTCGCCGCAGTTTTCCCCTAAAGTGATATTGTGTGTGTGGGTGTGGATGTTGGTTTTGAATTCTCACACGTGGACATTGGCTATCAGAATTTTAGGCCCAAATCACTTTATTGTGATTCCAGAGCATGCGTTCTCACTCTTGTCCACCAGTTGGCACCTTGATCTCAGTAGGGGTTTCATTGGGGATTCTGGGAAATCATTCATACAGTCCTTTAGCACCTGGTGGCCTTTTTCTCAAAGAGTGATTTTGTTGGGGATGCAGTCAATGCATGCTTCACCTTGTCCACCAGGGGGCAGAATATTTCCACCAAGTTTTTTTCAAAGGGGATGCGTTTAATGCTCTCCCACTTACCTCCACAAGGTGGCAGCATTTTTAAAACAAATGCTTTTCTTGGGAATGCCGGGAATGCTCTCTCACATTTGTAAACAATGTCAGGTAATTTCTCATCAAACGTTTTTACGGGAGATGCCTGAAATACACTATCACCTTTTATTCAAAGGGGCAGCATTTTTTCAACCAAATAATTTTACAGGGGCTGGCAATGGATGCTCACGTTTATCCCACACTTGGCAGCATTTGTCCCAGAGAAAGTTTTTTTGCGGGGATGCGTGGCAGCGTTTCGCCCCAAATGATTTTATTGAGGATGCCTGCAAGGCAGTCTCAGGTCTCTACATGAGGTCACAGTAGTTTTCAACCACATGATTGGATTGGGGATACTATCAGCGCATTCTCACCCTTTTGCATTTTGCCGACAGAGAGGTTTTGTGGTGATTCTGACAATACATTCTCAGACTTATCTGAGAATTGGCAGTATTTCCGTACAAATGACCTTACTGGGGATGCTGGCAATGTATTCTCACGATTGTCCACGGAGGACAGCATTTTCAATCAAATAATTTTATGGGAGATGCTACGCAGCCATTCTTGCACTTGTCAACCAGAAGGCAGGTTTTCCACAGTATGATTTTATTGGGCATGCTGGCACTGCATTCGTAATCTTTTTCATAGGTGGCAAAACTTTCCCAAAAACTTATTATTTGCGGGATACTGGCAATGAATTGTCATTCTCAAGCATCCGTTGGCAGCATTTTTTAGCTAATGATTTTGTTGGGGATGCTCGCCGTGCGTTTTCCTATTTGTCGACCAGTGCACCTGGTGCCCGCTGGAGGTGCTCCAGGCACATAAGTTAGAGATGGAGAATATGGACTTGCAAGGAAGCAGAGCCTAACGGAAAATCTTGATAATGCATTGCCAGATTTCTCAGTAAAATCCCTGTGAGAGCTCAGTTCCGTATTATGTTCGAACGTTGGAAGCAAATGCCAGGATCCCCAATAAAATTGTTTGGGTCAAAGATGCCGCTTCCATGTGGGCAAGCGTAAGACTGCCTTGACGTTATTCCCAATAAAATCATTCTAGGAACAGTGCTGCCTCTTAATGGATAATCTTGAGAATGCATTTTCAGCATCTACAAAATAATCACCAGAGTGAACATATAGGCCATCGGCTGGACAAATGTAAGAATGCCTTCTGAGCCTACCAAATAAACTTGCATAAATGTCCAGTGTTGGGTCCTAAAAAATGATGGATTTCTAAGTATCCTCCCTGTAGGGAGTCGGTCACACATTAGGAACAGGCAACCAGGTGGGAGACTTCACAGTTGAACCAAAGTCCCTCTCTAGAAGTATGACTGCACAGTGTTTTGCTGAGAGAATCAGTCTCTGAGGCCGAAGATCCCAAGCGACATTTAGCAAGGAGTGGAATAAGGTGCACAGATACCTGTGGCGAATTGAGTCAAGGCGTGTGGGAAGTCAGAAGTGTATTAGGTTCATTTGGGCAAGAATCCCCTGCTGGAAGAGTAAATGAGCAGAGGGACAATAAGAAGGAGAGTGTGCCACAGCCCTCACACACAAGCACACACAAGCACACACACACACATGCACACACACAGAGGCAAAGGCATGGACATGAATTTGTGTTGGGCAATCTCTGGACTATGATGTCCACAGTCAGTACACCTTGCCCGTTTTTGACACTTTTTACGTTTCCTCAAATGGAAATGGCCTCCTGTGAATATGATTGTTTATTGACTTTGTTCCTTCAGACCAAGCCCTTGTGCAACCAACTAATCCTTAAGCAATATCAAGTCATCCTTGCTACTCGTCACTGAAACCCAAGGAGTGGATGAGAGAAAGTCAGAATGAGAGAAAGACCAAAAGAGCAAAAGCAATGGAAACAAATAAAAAGTTACTAATCTAAAAGGAGTCAGACTGAGACCTTATCTTGGCGGTAATAATCCTGATGATCCAACTCTACCAGAATGTAGGCTACAGTCCTCTCCAGCCACAGTTCTTCCCTTTGACTCTCACTTCAGTCTCAGATATCCCTTATACTGGAATAGCCTCTACTGCCCGGGCATTTCTCCCTGTGGATATTACCAGGGGTCCCTGTGGATGTGTGGGAAGTGTTAAAGAAAACGAATTCTGAAGTGGGAAACGTGAGTTGCCTTAAGAAAGAGCCCACTAGACACCGAACCGAAGGAAACCTAAAGATGCTAAGGCAAAATAGGACTTCCTCAGGAACGTTTCTCTACAGGTACAAGGCCCATACACTGAGGCTCACAGTGAGGGGCGGGGCTGAATACGATGATGCCTGCTGTAGTCTCACAGTTTGGAAGAAATGTTTCAGAAGCCCAACAGCAAAGGGGAGCGAGTGGGGTGTCCAGGAGCCTTTTCCACGCTACGTGACCACATCCCAAGCCCCTGTCTGTAGGCTCAGTGAGACCACACTGAGCACAGCAAGAACCCATATCCGGACCTGAAGTGTCTGTCTTTACTGTATGGCTTATTCTTGACCCTTTGGTCAAATATTAATTGACCATGATGGCATGGGTCAATTTCAGGATTCTGTACTTTTCCATTGATCTATGTGCCTGTTCCTGTGCCAGAAGCAGGTTGTTCTGATCACAGTGGCTTTGCCCTACAGCAGGATATTCAGTAATGTGATCCTACAACTCTGTTCTTTCTCAAGAATACTGTGGGTGCACGGGGTCTTTTTTGGTTTCCTATAAATTTTCGAAACATTTTTTCCAGCTCTGTGAAACACACTGTTGGGATTGATGACAATTGTGTTGAATTTATAGATTGTTTTGGGTAGCATGGATATTTTGATAATGTTAATTCTTTCAGTCTATAATTCTTTCACTCCTTTGTATCTTCCTCTATTTCTTTTTTCAATGTCCTGTTTCTGAATACAAGTCTTTTACATCCTTCTTTGACTTTACTCCTAGGTGTCTTATTTTTTCAGTTGCAATGGTAAATGGTATAGTCTTTTCTAAGAGTTCATAATCGGTGTAAAAAAAATGCCATCAATGTGTTGATGTTAATTTTGCTTCCAGCTTCCTTGCCAAATTCATTAATTATATCCACAAGTACTCGGTGGACTCTTTAGTTTTTTATGTACAATATCATGTCATCTGCAAGTAATGACAGTTAACCTTCTCTCTTCCGATACGGATGCCTTTTATGTTCTCTTTTTGTCTGCTCGCTGTGGCTAGGACTTCCAGTAGTATGCTGAGCAGTAGTGGTGAAAGGGGCAACCGTGTCTTATTCCTCTTCTTAGGGGATATGGTTTTAGCCTTTGCACGTTGAGTATGATTTTGGCCCCAGGTATGTTGTATATGGCCTTTATTATGTTGAGATATATTCCCTCTATTTCCACTTTGCTCCCAGTTTTTTCCAAAATGGGTGCTGGATTTTCTAGAATATTTTCTCTGTATCTATTGATATGATCATAAGATTTTTGTCCTTCATTTTGTTTAGCTCTCACATTTCTTGATTTGCGAATATTATACCAGCGCTGCGTCTCCAGAATAAATCACACTTGGTCATGGTGTATGATCTTATTTAATGTATTGCTGGATAAAATTTGGTAATATATTTTCTGAGGATTTTGGCACCTATGTTCATGAGGGACGTTGGTCTGTGAAATTCTTTATTTGCAGGATCTTCATCTGGTTTTGGGGTTTATTATAATACTGGTCTCATAAAAATATCTCCCTCCTCTGGAATTTTCTAAAATATTTTGAGGAGAGTGGGTTTTAATTCTTCTTTAAATGTTTAGGTAAGCTCGCATGTAAATCCATCTGGCCCCAGACACTTGTTTGCTGGAAGTTTTTTTCTTATTACTTCTTCAATTGCATCCATTTTTACTGGCCCTCCAGGTTTTCTGATTCTTTCCGATTGAGTTTTAGCAGATTGTAGTTTTGAGGAATGTGTCCATTTTACGCAGCTTCCCCACTTTATTGTTGTGCATAGTGTTTTCTTAGTATTCTTTCTGTTTCTGTCATGTCAGTTGTTATATCGCCTCTTTCACATCTGATTTTGTTTTCTTGGGTCCTCACCGTTTGTTTTTTGGTGCGTCTGGCTAAAGACTCATCGATCTTATTTCTGTCAGAAAACTAGTTCTTACTTTCATTGATATTTTGTACTGTGTTTTTGGTCTCTGTGTCGTTCATTTCTGTTCTGATCTTCACTATTTTCTTTCTTCTGCATCTCCTCGAAATGTTCAGGTCCTCTTCCCTTTTTAATATTGGGTTGTTGTTTTTGTTTTGTTACTTACATAAGAAATAAAAATGACTTTACATTCTGAATTCTGTGTTTTATTTTAATCTCTGATAGCAGATTTATGCCCCTTCAGAAATTGATGTAGAATATACGTCATCTAAAACTAAACATTTTAAACTATACGCTCCAGTGGTTTTAAAATTGGAATAATGTAGAACTGTTACAGCATAACAAGAAGCTAGAAAAATTCCAGGACAAGTTGAAAGGGAAACTGAGATAGATTTTTAGACAGCAGTTTGAGTTAAGCCTATCTTCCCTAAGCCAAAGGCACTGGAGAATAAATAGTTTGTATTAGATGGGAAAGATGCAGAAACCCAGGTGCAGAGACTAGGGCACAGGAAACCACCTGGACAGGAACCCCCAGAGGCCTACAAGGGACAAAGACTGGGAAAACAAGAACTTTGTCCCCAGGTAATCTATGCTCCCAGAGCATGTCATGGGTCATGCGGTGGAGACCCCCTAAGCATTCCTCCCTAAAGATACCTTTTAACTCTCAGTTGTATTTCAGCTCCAGGCCCATAAAAGCATTAAGACAAGACAAGTGGCATTGGAGTGGACTCAGGACCAGACACATTGACAAATGAGGCCCTTCCTGGCATGGACTAATCAGTGGCGACCAGCACCCTGAAAGGGCACCCCTGGAAAGCTGATGAATATTCTCTTGAGAACTCCCCTTAAGCCTCCCATAAGATTTTCCACCTGCAAGGGAGATAAATATGCTCAGGACAAAGGACCAAGTGTGAGCTCCCCTACACCACAGGAAAGCGTGACAGCGCCAGTTTCCTCCTTCCTTCTGCGGGGGCCCCATGGTGCTTTCAACCAGGGGAGCAATGGGCAGTGGCAGCTCATCCCAGGCTTGTCTTCTGAAACTGTCTGAAAGGTCTTGGAAATGTGTCCAAGGCCCCCTTTTCTCTGACTTCCCAGTGAGCAAAGGCAGCCCAGCCTAGGCTATCCTGTTACTTCGTCTATGCACCTGCCTTGGTTTACCAGCCTAAGTACATTTTTATTACAGCCATTAAAGCTTTGGGTTTTTTTCTTCATTTTTTTCTCTTGATTGAAATCTTTCCTTCAAGATGACAAGAGCTGAGGCCTTCTGCCTGTATCCCCTGTAACACAACCGTCATCTTTTCACTTCGGAAACCTTAATGTCAACATAAAAGAAAGCCTCATCCCATTTAAAGAGTATACCCAATTCTACTCTGGACTATTTCCTCATTTACACTGATGTCTTTCCCATCTCCATGGCTATGCTATTGCTATTGTCGTTGTTGTTAACCCTCACTAGAGGATATTGTTTTCATTGACTTCCAGAGAGAGTGGCAGGGAAGAAGGGGTAGAGAGAGAGAGGTGCCTCAGTGTTAGAGACACAGACATTGGTTGCTTTTCTAATTCGCTGCACACCTGGGATGAGGAATGAATCTACAACCTAGGTATGTGCCCTCAACTGGGAATCAAACCGGAGACCCTTCAGTGTGCAGGCCGACACTATACCACTGAGCCCCGCTGCCCAGGGTAGATATGCCTTTTTAAATATGAAGTTTGTAGGTATATTTAACTTGAAATTGGTAGAGGTTTTAAAATGATTTCTTTAGTTTTACTCATGTTTTCATTGGTGATTTGCCACTATTATATTACTGGCATTAATTTTGCAACAGTTTGTATGTAGCAGGGAGGAAACACTTTTAGATCAGGGTCCAAATAGAGTAGTGTATACGAACTTTTTTTGTTAAAAACTTTTATAGCAATGAGAACCAGAAAAATTTCTACTAAATTATCTAACACTACAACTGAAAGATTTAGAAAGAGAACAGAAACCAAGAAAGGGCCCAGAGGAAGTAAAAGGAAGAAAATAATAAAAAACCAGAGCCTAAATAAATAACGTAGAGACTAAAAAATTAAAAAAGGTCAATGCAACCAAGAGCTTGTCTTTGAATAGACAATCAGTGTGATGAACTTTTAACCCAACTCACCAAAAACCAAAGACAGAGGTCAAAAATAAATAAATTGAGGAACAAAAGAAGTGAAGTAACAACTGATACCACTGAAATACAAAGGGTTGTAAGCAAATACCCTGAACAACTATATGCCAACAACCTGGATGAAATAGACAAATTTCTGGAAATACACAACCTTCCAATACTCAGTGAGGAAGAATCAGGCATGCTGAACACGTTGATAAAAACTGGTGAAATTGGAACAGTGATTTTTTAAAAAATGCCCAAGAAAAAAAGGGCCAGGCCCAGACAGTTTCAGAGGGGAGTTTTATCAAACATTCAAAAAATAATTCAAATTGTTCCAAAAAGTCCGAGAGGAACAAACACTCCCAAGCTCTTTTTAGGCAGCCTGAATAATCCCAACTACAAATCCAGGTAAAGACCTTGCAAAGAAAGAATTACAGGCCAATATCCGTGATAAACAGAGATGCTAAAATCTTCAAACAAATATTAGCAAATTGGATCAAGCAATATGTTAAACAGATCACACCCCATGACCAAGTGGGGTTTATTCCAGGGATGCAGGTTTGGTACAGTATTCACAAATCTATAAATGTGATGCCTCACAGGAACCATTTGACAAACAAAAATCTCATGATCATCTCAGTAGGTGCAGAAAGAGCAACAAAACCCAGCGCCCATTTTTGAGAAAAACTCTCAGCACAGTGGGGATAGAGGGATCATGCCTAAACACATTAAAGTCCTTATAGGACAAACCTTCAGTCAACTTCATACTCAATGGGCAAAAACTAAAACATATCCCCTAATAAGAGGAACAAGACAGGGACGTCCACTTTCACCATCTTTTATTCAACAGAGTGTTGGAAGTCCTTGCCACAGCGATCAGACAAGGAGAAAACATAAAAGGCATCCAAATTGGAAAGGAGAAATAAAACTGTCACTGTTTGCAGATGACCTGATATTGTATGCTGAGAACACTAAAGATGTCACCAAAAGACTTCTAGATTTAATAATAAATGAACTCAGCTATGCAGCAGGATGGAAAATTAATGCCCAGAAGTAAATGGCATTTTTAAACAACACTCATGATCTCTCAGAAAGAGAAACTAAAACAAACAAACAAACAAACAAAAACACATTTAACGTGCAACAATAAAATTAAGATACTTAGGAATTAACTTAACCAAAGGGGTGAAAGACGTGTACTTGCAAAACAAATATGTTCAAAAAAGAGATAGAGGAAGATATAAACAAGTGTAAGAATATACCATGCTAATGGATTGCTAGAATCAACCTCATTCAGATGTGCGTACTCCCCAAAGCAATCTATAGATTCAAACTATTCATAAAATACCAATGTCCGATATCACAGACCTAGAAGAAGTAGTGCAAAAATTTAAAGGACACAAAAAGGACAGGACCCCAAATCGCTGCAGCAATTTTGGGAGGAAGAAAAAAGTGGAAGGAATCAAAATAATATATATCAAGATATAGTAAAGCCATTTTAATCGAAACAGAATGGAACTGGCAGAAGAACAGACTTAATGACATAAATGGAACTGAACAGAGAACCCAGGAATTGACCCAACTCATTACACTCAATTGAGATTTTACAAAGGAGGCAGAGCATACAGTGGAGTAAAGGAAGTCTCTTCAATAAATGGTGTTGGGAAAATTGGACAGGAACTTTCAAAATAATGCAACTAGACCAATATCTTGCACCGCACACAAGGATCAACTCCAACTGGATAAAAAACTTAAAGGTAAAACATGAAACCATTAAAAATCCTAGAAGGAAATGGAGGCAGCATGATCTCAGACATCTCTCATTGCAATATGCTCACCAATACACTGCCTAGGGCAATGGAAGCAAAGGAGAAAATAAACAAATGGGACTACAGCAAAATAAAAAGATTCTGCACAAAGATACCATCAACAAAATGCAAAGGGAACTCATTATATGGGAGAACATATTTGCCGATGATACATCTGATAAAGGGTTACTACCCCTAATATTTTAAGAAACACACCTTCACAAGAGGAAGACAAACGATCCAATTAAAAAACGAGCAAAGACCTAAGTAGACACTTCTCCAAAGAGCGCATAAACATGTCCAAGAGACATATGAAAACTGCTCAGTGTCACTAATCACCAGAGAGATGAAAATTAAAACAATAATGGGGTATCACCTGAGGTCTTCCAGAATGGCTATGTTTTCAATAAGTCAATAAACAGAAAGTGCCTGTGAGGGTGTGCAGAAAAGCTCACCCTAGTATACTGCTGGTGGGAATGCAGACTCGTGCAGCCTCTATGGAAAACCTTATGACATAGGAGGTTTTCTCAAAAATTGAAATACAGAACTGCCATTGAACCCAGTGGCCCCACTGCTTGGAATATGTCCTACGAAACCAGGAACATCGATCAGGAAGAATATATAAACCCCTCTGTTCAGAGCAGCACAATTTACAATAGCTCACAGGAATGGGTACATGAATCTGCTTTGATTCTGAGTGACGGTAGACATGCACACTCCTGCATCTTCCTTCAGCTTCCTGCCTGAACATGATGCCACACTGCAGTTCTTCAGACTTTCTGTCTCTTCCCAATGCCGTATTGGCCTGGCGTCATAGGCTATCCTTCCGAGCCTCAGGGTGTTCATGTGAGAGAAAAATGTCCCAGCTACCTGACAACCCAAGGGGGAGCCCCACTGGCATCTCCTCACATGTCCTCTAAGTGCCTTCTCCTGGTTCCAACATCCTCAAGTAGTCCTTACTGATTTTCTGGCAGAGCAAAAAGTGATCGTCCAGAGACGGCAGGGATCTGACTAAAAATCCAAAAGCAGGGGAACACACCAAGCTCTCTTAGGGCATTGCAAGCAAGCCTCCACCTCAGCAATCCTGTCAGACCCTGCCACGCTGTGGGCAGAGAACTAGTTGAAGTAGTTAAGGCTGCTGTTCTGGTGCCTGGAGCTGTTGGCCCATCGTTCATAATGCTGGCACCACTGAATGCAAGAGGCATAGGATGCACTGTATCCTGCAGCATGAGGAGTGTGTGGAGAAGGGCACATCACCTTTCAAGTTCTATGCACTTCCTGCTGCTGCCCATAGAGAGAGCCTGCTCCCGCCTGTGATGGTAATGAGATACTCCTTCACAGTGGCAGTACTGCATTAGTATGATTTGCTACAAAAGGACAGTTAACCTTGCCATCATCCCTGGCATGTCTGGCTCCCTCCACCTGCAGAAGGAATGTGGGTGGGGGTTAGGGACATCTCACTCCTGGACACCCAAGTGTCCCTGCTTACATGGACAGGTTATATTCTCAAGGCCCCTCCCTTTCCAGCACCAGTACCTGCAACATCACCTTCACATTGATCGTGTGGCTATGAAAGAACTAAAACATGGAGATCTACAAAACAGCCTGGCTTGGCCTGAACCACCTATCTTCTGGCCCCATTCCTTCTGCATAAGAGGCACAGAGGAACACAGAGGTTCCTGGGGTTACAGGTGCCTGCACCCATGCGGTCACACTGATTCCTCACAGGCTTTGATATCCCCACACCCTTGCCTGCACACGGCTTCACAGGATACCCTGATTCACGCACGTCACACGTTCCTGCCTCTGATGGAGGACTTGGGCATGCCCACACCATTTTGGGCTACTAAAACAGCTCTTCCAAACTGTGACTGGACAGAGGGCATCACGCTACTCAGCCCCGCCCCTCACTGTCAGCCTCAGTGTATGGGCCTCAGAACTGTGGTGAAACATTCCTGAGGAAGCTCTATGTTACCCGAGCATTTGCAGCTTTCCCAGGGTTTGGTGTCTGGGGGGCTCTTGCTTATGGCTGCTCACGTTTCCCACTTCAGAATCCATTTTCTCTACCGCTTTCCCACAGATCCACAGTGACCCCTAGTAATATGCACAGGGAGAAATGCCCGGGACATTACAGGCTGCCCAGTCTGTGGGATATCTGAGGCTGAAGTGACAGGCAAAGGGAAGAACTGTGGCTGGAGAGGACTGTAGCCTACATTCCGGTAGAGTTGGATGATCAGGATAACTACGGCCAAGGTACGGTCTCAATCTGACTCCTTTTACATCAGTTCTCTTGTTTTTGTTTCCATTACTCTTGCTCTTTCTGTCTTTTCCTCATTCTGACTCTTTCTTCCATCTACCCATTGGGTTTCAGTGACCCGTAGAAAGAACGACTTGATGCTGCCTAAGGGTTTCTTCATTGCAGGAGAAAGGCTCGGTCTGAAGGAACAAAGTAAATAAACAATCATATTCACACGAGGCCATTGTTATGTGAGGAAATGTAATACCGTCAAAAATGCACAAGATGTACTGGCTGTGGACACCATGGTCCAGAGATTGCCCAACACAACTTCACGTACATGCCTGTGCCTCTGTGTGTGTTGTGTGTGAGGGCTATAGAACACTCTTCATGTTATTGTCCCTCTGGGCATTTACCCTTCCAGCTGGGGATTCGACCCCAAGTGAACCTAATATCCAGACTGACTGCTCACATGCCTTTGCTCTCTTCCCCACAACTCCTACATGCAATTTATACTCCCACTGGCTAAGTGTGGTTCTGAATCCTGGGCTCAGAGGATGATTCTCGCAGCAAATACAGTGCTCTCATACTTCTAGGGAGGGATTCTGCTTCAAGTGTGAAATGCACTGGGAAGCCTCCCACCGCGTTGCCTGCTGTCAATGTGTGAGCTGACCTCCGACAGAAAGGAACCTGGAAATCCATCATCCTTTCGGAGCTCGCAGTGGACATTCAGGCCCTTGCTCCCAAATCCATTTCCTTGAGCTACCTTATGTCCCTGGGTCCATTAGTATCACCCACTTCAATGGACTTACTCTTAGTTCTCCCTCCTCCCCAGCCTCCAGCACACAGAAAGAATTCTGTCTTCTCATACTGTCCTAAAGCATAACAACTTAACCGCCACTGCCACTGCACAGGCCCAGCCCTCACAGGCAATGGTCATTCACAGGCAGCCAGTTGTAATGCCCCAAACTAGGGACAAACACCACAGAGACAGACGCTATTGATGCTCTTGATTTATGTGTTCCAAGAACACACGACAAACAGACAAACAGAGCTGATGCTCCTGCTTTAACTTTCCATTTCATACCATGCTCCCGATCTCTCTGTGACTGAATACCTGGTCACACAGACATTCTGCTCCATTGTCCTGTGCAGGAACATAATGTCTGCTTGAAAACACATACTCATGTCAAAACCTTCTTATGTGCACTTCTCTATTTGAAGGAAAATGGATGGTCCCTCCTATTTAACTCACACTGTGGGAGATACCCTAACACAATAATTGACTATCATCTCCTAGCAAAATTCCTAAAGAGTATAGTATAATTATTGGTGGCCCTAACATGAAGAGTCGGTCATTGCTGAAATTAGGATCTCTTAAATTTCCTGCTGCCTTGTGTTGGATGCATCACACCACACCACCTTTTTAATGAGCAATGACCTCAGGATCACCCAGTTAGGAATTTGGACACACCTAAGGAAATATTTGATGGTTGCAATGATCCATAAAAGGAAGTGGTGGCACAGCAGCCTCAGCCTTTGTATGAAAAGGCTCCTGGACAAGTGTGGGAAGGGTCAGAGGAAGGACATCATGGGGGCCTCCATTTAAGGAATAGTAGACGGGCCTAAGGGTGAGGGAGGTGGCCTGGAGCGAGAGTTCAGAGGAGTGGGTCAATGAATCTGCTTTGATGCTGAATGATTTTGCACATGCACACTTCCTCATTTTACATCAGGTGTCCCTGTCTGAATATAATTCCCACTGCAGTGCTACATACTTCCTTTCTCAACCTGATTCTCTGAGGACCTGACATAACAGGCTCTACTCCTCCCAGTATCAGGGCGTCCATGAGAGAAAGCAATGACCCAGCTACCTAGCAAACTAGGGGCGAGTGTCCAGGAACAGTCCCCCTCACCTGTACTCCTCTACCTTCACTCTCCTGGGGCCAAGCTCCTCGCACAGTACTTGAGATGATTAGACCACACTTCTATTACTGATGTTCTAGTAGGGCAAACAGGACTAGTCAGAAGAAGCCAGGGATCTCACTTTACGAACCCAAGAGGTAGGGGAACCCAAAGCTCTCCTTCTGCATTGCCACCGAGGCCCAACCTCAGTATCCTGTCATATCCTTCCAGGTCGCAGCATTTTTCTCCTAAATAACATTGTCGGGAATGCTGGAAAGGCATTCTCACGCTTATCCAATAGATGGCAGCTTTTCGTTTCAAATCATGTTATTGGGGATGTTGGCAATTCATTCTCATGCTTGTCAAAACATGGCGGCTTTTTTTTACAAATAAAGTTACTGAGCAGGCTGGCAATGCATATCCACACTTGTCCACGAGATGGCAGCATGACTTCACATGTCATTTCATTCGGGATGGTACCACTGCATTCCCTCGTTTCTCCACCAGGTGGCAGCACTTTTCCACCAAATGATTTCATTGGGCATGCACGGTAGGCATGCTCAGGTATGCCCAAGAGTTGTTTGCATTTACCTCAAAATGTCATTTCTTTCGTGATGCTGGAAATGGATTCTCATTCTTGAACAGTCACAGCATGCAGTTATGTCCGCACGTGCCAAAAGGCGGCTTCTAACAGAAAAATACAGTTTGCACATACTTCTACAAAGGGAATTTGGTTTAACTGTGAAATGAACGTAAAACCCCGGCCTGGTTCCCTGCTGTCTCCCTAAAGCGAGGGTATGGCAAACGCATCATCCTTTATAACTTATCACTGCAAATTCCGACCCTTGCACACAAGGCCTTTCCTTGAACTCCCTTATCACCCAAGGGAAAATGGTAAACTCTATTGGACTTTCACTGATTTCTTAATCCACCACAGTCTCTACCACACAGAAAGAATTTTGGCTTCTGATACCATCAGAAAACACAACTTAGCCACTTCTGCAATTGTAAAGGCCATGCATTCACGGGGCGGGTAATTCAGAGAGTCCATTGTCAAGGCAAACAATACATAAACAGGCACATTAGATGCTCTCGCTTTATCTTGCCATTTATTCCATGTGCTGCATATGTCCATGGCTGAATGCCTTTCCACAGGGACATTCTGCACCTAATTTCTACGCAGGAAAAGAATCTTTGCTTGAAACACCTTTTAATCTGAAAAAGCTTCTCACGTGCACTACTTATATTGGAAGGTCCCTCCTATAGTTCTCACACGTTAAATGCGTGCAGTTAACACAGCAAATCTGGTATCATCTCCTCTGAGGATAATCAAAAAGTATTTAAAAATCATGTCAAGCCCAAACCTGACAAAGTTGGAATCTCTTCCGTTTTCTCCAGCCATGCATTCAACAGTTCCCACCACAACTTGGTTGTGATGGGCAGTGTACCCAGGAAGGCCAGCGATACAATTCAGTAAATACATGGTGGTTGTGATGATCAATAGAGGGATGTGGTGGCACAGCAGCCTCAGCATTTTCATGAAGGAGGATACTGGAAAGTTGTGGAGGGGGTTCTAGGAAGCACATCACAGAACTTCTCTTTAATGCATGGTAGGCAGGCCTGAGGGTGGTGTTGGTGACCTGAGGTGTGAGATCAGAGAAATAGGCCAAAGAATCTACTTTCATTCTGAGTGACAGAGGAAACAGACATGACCTCATCATCCTTCAGCCTCCCCCAAGTGAACATGATTGGCACTGCGGTGCTCAGAACTTCCAGCCTCATCCTCGTACCGTGATGATGTCACAGGCTGTATTTCTCCCAGCTTCAGTGTGTTCATGTGAGAAAACAATGTCCCAGCTCCCTGGCAATCCAGAGGCAAGTGAAGAGTTGGTCTCTGCTCACCTGTTATCATCTATGTCCCCTCTCCTGATGCCAACATACACTCATAGTTCTCACTGTTGATCTGGAAAGGAAAAATGGGCTCCACAGGAGAGGGCAGGCGTCTAAACCACAAACCCAAAAAGCAGGGGATCACACCAAGCTCTCTAATGGCATTTCCTGCAAGGACCCACCTAAGCAATCCTGTCAGATCCCGAAACATGGTGATCAGAGACGAAGTTGAAGAAGTGAATGCTGCTGTTCTGCCTGCAGTTGTAGGCCTGTCGTTCATACTGCAGGTACCACTGAATGTGAGTGGAATGGGTCACCCTGTATCCTGCAGCTTGAGGAGTGTGTGGAGAGGAACCTGTCACCTTCCAACTTGGACACACTTCTTGCCGCAGGCCACGCAGGGAGCCTCCTCTCTCCTGTGATGGTTATGAGAGGATCCTTCACAATCACAGTATCGTGGATGTAGGGGTTTTTGTGAAAGAGCAGCACAGTCTTGCAGCGATTGCTGCCATGCCAGGCTTCCTTCACCTGCAAAAGGATAGTGGATCCGGTTTAGGGTGATAACTTATTCCAGAACTCCCGCCTATTCCTTCCTGCAGGGATAGGATTTTTTCACAAGCTCTCTACCTCCCCAGCCGTGGTCTGCACAGCCTGACCTTCAGATTGATCATGTGGCTGAGCATGGTTTCATCTTGGTCACTGATAATGGCTGACAATTCCAGATTGTTGACAAATTGCAGCAGGTCAAAACGCCTGCACGCTGCAAGCTGAACATGAAACAGCTACAAAAAGGAGCAGATCCTTAAAGCAGCTTGGATTGCTCCCACCTCTCTAACCCCTAGCCCAGCTCCTTCACCATAAGATGCAAAAAGAGAGCACAGTGGTTCTTGTGGGCTCCATGTGTTTATACACACACGGGCACACTGTTTTCCTGACAGCCTTTGACCTCGCCTACATACTTGCCTGCTGAGTGCTTAACAGGATACCTTTATTTGTGGACATCACTCATTCCTGCCTCTCACTGACTTGGATATACAGAGGACTTGGACACGCAGCCCCCCTCGAGTGCAGCATTACCCCAAGAAGAACCTGAGTGACACAGAGCAGTGTGGAGGCAATGGCCCTTGTTCTGCGCATGAGTCTGATCTGGGACGGCGCTCCTGAAGCCCAGGGAGAGTTTTTGTGGTACTGGTGAGATAAAAGGGTGTCTCTGAGATTTTGGATCACACTGTTCTCACTATCCTGAGCTTCACTCCAATGTGTCTATTTGATTCTGAGCTACCGATCCCCACTAATACATTTCTCATGCACTAGGGCAGGCATATTGCGTTCCCTTCTGTAGAGTCAAGGATACACTATTGACTCAGCATCTGGCAATGCACTGAACGTTTGTGCTTTTCAGTTCTAAACAGGGCTGCCGCCGCTGCCAGGTACTGGGCTTGAGCCAGCAGAAGGATCTGCTCACTTGTAAGTTCACGGGCTACATTCCTAACTTAAGTGCCCAGAGCACATCCAGTGGGGACCAGGTGCACTTCCCACTGAGCCAATCCTCTTCGTGCTCCTGCTCGACTGGCTCTTCTTGTGGATGTTTTGTTTCTATCTGTGCCTGAGGCTCAACATCAACCACTACCTTCATGACTTTTATGGCATCCTCTCACCCAGGACAAACTGCTCCCTGCCAATTAATTCCTCCTCAATCAATTCCTTCTCCTCTCCCTGCTCCACCCTGTCTGGCCCTTGTAGAAACTCATGATACATTTCCTCTGCCAAAGCATAACTTACCCACTTCTGCAACTGTAAGGCCCAGCCCTCCCAGGGACTGGTCGATCATTCCAAGGCAGCCAATCGTAAGGCTCAAACCAACACACAAACAACAGACAGACAGACAGACAGACAGACAGACAGACAGACAGACACGGTACTTGCTCTTAATTTATCTTTCTAACTACATGCCATGCTCTGGATGTCTCCGCATCTCAATGCTTTCCCACAGGGACATTCTGCATCTATTTCCTGTGCAGGGAAACAATGTTTGCTTGAAAACACATATTTCGCTGAGAAAGCTTCTCATGTGCACGACTCTTCTTTGAAGTAAAATGGACAGTCCCTCCTATTTATCTCACAGTGTGGGAGGTCCCCTGAACACAACAAACCTCCTATTGTCTCCTCTGACTATTACTAAAGAATACTGAATAATCCCCAATCTGTAAAATGGGTCACTGCCGCCAGTGGGATCTCTTAAGTTTCCACCAGCCCTGTGTTCAACATGTGCCGCCACAACCCGTTTATAACGGGCAGTGTTTTCAGGATGACCTGTGGAGGAATAAGGAGACACTTAAGGAAATATATGGTGGTTGTGATGATCAATAGAGGCAAGTGGTTCCAGAGCAGCCTCAGCCTTTGCATTCTCATGCTGAAACACCACGTGGCAGCATTTTCTCCTCAAATGGTATTATTGCAGATGCTCACTCTGAATTCTTACTTTTGTCCAGAGGCGGCAGAAAGTTTCTTACCAACGATTGTTCTGGGGATGCTGGCAATGCATTCTCACACTTTTCCACCAGGTGTCGGCATGATTTCACGAGTAATTTTATTGGGGATGCTGGAAAAGCATTCACAATTCCATTCAACAGGTGGAAACATTTTCAACAGGATGAATCCATTGGTGAACTCGTGGATGCATTCTCACGGTTACCCACCAGGTGGCAGTATTGTTCCAACTGAGGATCATATTTGGGATGCTTGTGGAGATGCAGAAGATGCATTTTCTCGTTTGTCCACCAGGTGGTGGCATTTTGACACCACGAGATTTTATTGGCTATGCTGACAATGGAAGCTAATGTGTGTCAAGCAGGCAGCAGAATTATTTTACCGCACGATTTCGCTGGAGATGCTTGCAATGGTTCTATATTTATCAGTTGGCGTCAATATTCCACTAGTGAATATCAGGAATGTTCTGGAAGTGCATTCTCACGCTTTTCCACCAGGTGGCAGAATTTCCCCACAAAGTACTTTTACTGAGGATGCTGGCAAGGCATTCCCACGTTGTTTTCTACAGCTGTCTGCATTTTCCCTCCACTGTCCCATTTTGGGGAAACTGGCAATGCATTTTGGCGCTGAAACATGAGATGGCAGCATTTTTCCACCAACGATTCTGTTTGAGATGCTGGCAATGCTTTCCCACGTTTGTCTTAACACGTTTGTGGAAGCATTTTTACTACCAAATTATATTATTGGGGGTGTTGAAAATTCAGTCTCAAGTTTGAAAAAGACTTGGCTACATTTTCCACAAATGTGATTATTTTGTGGATGTTGACAAGGCATTCTCACGTTTTAACAGCCATTGAACCTACTTTCCCAAAAATGATTCTATTGGGAATAGTGGCATGGCACTTTCACTTTTGTTCAATAGCTGGCAACACTTTCACCACAAAGTATCGTTTGGGGAATGCTGGAAGCACGTTCGTCCAACGTACTTCGTAGAAGTACTTTTCCACAAAATGATTTTATTGCGGATGCGGGCAATGCATTCTTCAGTCTCTCAAACAAGAGGCCACATTTTCCACCAAAGGATTCCTTTGGTTGTGCTGGCAATGCATTCCCACATCTGTCCACAAGGTGGCCACTTTTGTTTACCAAGGGATTTTCCTGAGAACGCTGGCAATGCATTCCCTTGCTCGAATACCAGGTGACAGCATTTTCTCCACAAGTGATCTTATTGGAGATGCTGTAACTGCATTTTCACATTTGTAGAAAGGTGACTGGTTTCTTATTTACAAATGATTGTTTTAAGGCTGCTGGCAATTCCTTCTGACACTCAAACACCAGGTGCAGTATTTTCCCACCAAATGATATTATTGAGGATCCTGGCACTGCATGCTCCTCCTTGGAGAACAAGTGGCAGCTATTTTCCACCATGTAACTTCACTGGGGCTTCTGGCGATGCATTTTCACTCTTGTCCAATAGGTGGAAGCATTTTCCCACAAGTGATTTCACTGGGGATGCTGGCAATGAACACTCACACAAGTCGACAAGATAAGGGCATTTTTCCCACAAGAGATTTTCATTGTGAATCTTGGCAATGTATTTTCAAATGTGTCCGCCATTTGGCAGCCAGCATCATCTCAGAAGGGATTTTCATGAGGATGCGGGCAACGCATTCTCACACTTGTCAAACATGTGGCGGCCTTTTTCCAACAACTGATATTATTGGGGCTGCTGGCAATGCATTGTGAAGCCTGTTTACAACAAGCCCGCATTTTTCCACCAAATGTTATTATTGCACATAAAGGCAATGGTTTCTCCCGCTTGTCCACCTGTCGGCACCTTGACATCACAAGTGATTTTGTTTGGTAAGCTGAGAATGCATTCTTACGTTTGTTCAGCCAGTTGCGGAATTTTTCCACCAAGCGACTTTATTGCTGCTGGCTGTACATTCTCACCTTTGTCCAACTATTCGCCGCAGTTTTCCCCTAAAGTGATATTGTGTGTGTGGGTGTGGATGTTGGTTTTGAATTCTCACACGTGGACATTGGCTATCAGAATTTTAGGCCCAAATCACTTTATTGTGATTCCAGAGCATGCGTTCTCACTCTTGTCCACCAGTTGGCACCTTGATCTCAGTAGGGGTTTCATTGGGGATTCTGGGAAATCATTCATACAGTCCTTTAGCACCTGGTGGCCTTTTTCTCAAAGAGTGATTTTGTTGGGGATGCAGTCAATGCATGCTTCACCTTGTCCACCAGGGGGCAGAATATTTCCACCAAGTTTTTTTTAAAGGGGATGCGTTTAATGCTCTCCCACTTACCTCCACAAGGTGGCAGCATTTTTAAAACAAATGCTTTTCTTGGGAATGCCGGGAATGCTCTCTCACATTTGTAAACAATGTCAGGTAATTTCTCATCAAACGTTTTTACGGGAGATGCCTGAAATACATTATCACCTTTTATTCAAAGGGGCAGCATTTTTTCAACCAAATAATTTTACAGGGGCTGGCAATGGATGCTCACGTTTGTCCCACACTTGGCAGCATTTGTCCCAGAGAAAGTTTTTTTGCGGGGATGCGTGGCAGCGTTTTGCCCCAAATGATTTTATTGAGGATGCCTGCAAGGCAGTCTCAGGTCTCTACATGAGGTCACAGTAGTTTTCAACCACATGATTGGATTGGGGATACTATCAGCGCATTCTCACCCTTTTGCATTTTGCCGACAGAGAGGTTTTGTGGTGATTCTGACAATACATTCTCAGACTTATCTGAGAATTGGCAGTATTTCCGTACAAATGACCTTACTGGGGATGCTGGCAATGTATTCTCACGATTGTCCACGTAGGACAGCATTTTCAATCAAATAATTTTATGGGAGATGCTACGCAGCCATTCTTGCACTTGTCAACCAGAAGGCAGGTTTTCCACAGTATGATTTTATTGGGCATGCTGGCACTGCATTCGTAATCTTTTTCATAGGTGGCAAAACTTTCCCAAAAACTTATTATTTGCGGGATACTGGCAATGAATTGTCATTCTCAAGCATCCGTTGGCAGCATTTTTTAGCTAATGATTTTGTTGGGGATGCTCGCCGTGCGTTTTCCTATTTGTCGACCAGTGCACCTGGTGCCCGCTGGAGGTGCTCCAGGCACATAAGTTAGAGATGGAGAATATGGACTTGCAAGGAAGCAGAGCCTAACGGAAAATCTTGATAATGCATTGCCAGATTTCTCAGTAAAATCCCTGTGAGAGCTCAGTTCCGTATTATGTTCGAACGTTGGAAGCAAATGCCAGGATCCCCAATAAAATTGTTTGGGTCAAAGATGCCGCTTCCATGTGGGCAAGCGTAAGACTGCCTTGACGTTATTCCCAATAAAATCATTCTAGGAACAGTGCTGCCTCTTAATGGATAATCTTGAGAATGCATTTTCAGCATCTACAAAATAATCACCAGAGTGAACATATAGGCCATCGGCTGGACAAATGTAAGAATGCCTTCTGAGCCTACCAAATAAACTTGCATAAATGTCCAGTGTTGGGTCCTAAAAAATGATGGATTTCTAAGTATCCTCCCTGTAGGGAGTCGGTCACACATTAGGAACAGGCAACCAGGTGGGAGACTTCACAGTTGAACCAAAGTCCCTCTCTAGAAGTATGACTGCACAGTGTTTTGCTGAGAGAATCAGTCTCTGAGGCCGAAGATCCCAAGCGACATTTAGCAAGGGGTGGAATAAGGTGCACAGATACCTGTGGCGAATTGAGTCAAGGCGTGTGGGAAGTCAGAAGTGTATTAGGTTCATTTGGGCAAGAATCCCCTGCTGGAAGAGTAAATGAGCAGAGGGACAATAAGAAGGAGAGTGTGCCACAGCCCTCACACACAAGCACACACAAGCACACACACACACATGCACACACACAGAGGCAAAGGCATGGACATGAATTTGTGTTGGGCAATCTCTGGACTATGATGTCCACAGTCAGTACACCTTGCCCGTTTTTGACACTTTTTACGTTTCCTCAAATGGAAATGGCCTCCTGTGAATATGATTGTTTATTGACTTTGTTCCTTCAGACCAAGCCCTTGTGCAACCAACTAATCCTTAAGCAATATCAAGTCATCCTTGCTACTCGTCACTGAAACCCAAGGAGTGGATGAGAGAAAGTCAGAATGAGAGAAAGACCAAAAGAGCAAAAGCAATGGAAACAAATAAAAAGTTACTAATCTAAAAGGAGTCAGACTGAGACCTTATCTTGGCGGTAATAATCCTGATGATCCAACTCTACCAGAATGTAGGCTACAGTCCTCTCCAGCCACAGTTCTTCCCTTTGACTCTCACTTCAGTCTCAGATATCCCTTATACTGGAATAGCCTCTACTGCCCGGGCATTTCTCCCTGTGGATATTACCAGGGGTCCCTGTGGATGTGTGGGAAGTGTTAAAGAAAACGAATTCTGAAGTGGGAAACGTGAGTTGCCTTAAGAAAGAGCCCACTAGACACCGAACCGAAGGAAACCTAAAGATGCTAAGGCAAAATAGGACTTCCTCAGGAACGTTTCTCTACAGGTACAAGGCCCATACACTGAGGCTCACAGTGAGGGGCAGGGCTGAATACGATGATGCCTGCTGTAGTCTCACAGTTTGGAAGAAATGTTTCAGAAGCCCAACAGCAAAGGGGAGCGAGTGGGGTGTCCAGGAGCCTTTTCCACGCTACGTGACCACATCCCAAGCCCCTGTCTGTAGGCTCAGTGAGACCACACTGAGCACAGCAAGAACCCATATCCGGACCTGAAGTGTCTGTCTTTACTGTATGGCTTATTCTTGACCCTTTGGTCAAATATTAATTGACCATGATGGCATGGGTCAATTTCAGGATTCTGTACTTTTCCATTGATCTATGTGCCTGTTCCTGTGCCAGAAGCAGGTTGTTCTGATCACAGTGGCTTTGCCCTACAGCAGGATATTCAGTAATGTGATCCTACAACTCTGTTCTTTCTCAAGAATACTGTGGGTGCACGGGGTCTTTTTTGGTTTCCTATAAATTTTCGAAACATTTTTTCCAGCTCTGTGAAACACACTGTTGGGATTGATGACAATTGTGTTGAATTTATAGATTGTTTTGGGTAGCATGGATATTTTGATAATGTTAATTCTTTCAGTCTATAATTCTTTCACTCCTTTGTATCTTCCTCTATTTCTTTTTTCAATGTCCTGTTTCTGAATACAAGTCTTTTACATCCTCCTTTGACTTTACTCCTAGGTGTCTTATTTTTTCAGTTGCAATGGTAAATGGTATAGTCTTTTCTAAGAGTTCATAATCGGTGTAAAAAAAATGCCATCAATGTGTTGATGTTAATTTTGCTTCCAGCTTCCTTGCCAAATTCATTAATTATATCCACAAGTACTCGGTGGACTCTTTAGTTTTTTATGTACAATATCATGTCATCTGCAAGTAATGACAGTTAACCTTCTCTCTTCCGATACGGATGCCTTTTATGTTCTCTTTTTGTCTGCTCGCTGTGGCTAGGACTTCCAGTAGTATGCTGAGCAGTAGTGGTGAAAGGGGCAACCGTGTCTTATTCCTCTTCTTAGGGGATATGGTTTTAGCCTTTGCACGTTGAGTATGATTTTGGCCCCAGGTATGTTGTATATGGCCTTTATTATGTTGAGATATATTCCCTCTATTTCCACTTTGCTCCCAGTTTTTTCCAAAATGGGTGCTGGATTTTCTAGAATATTTTCTCTGTATCTATTGATATGATCATAAGATTTTTGTCCTTCATTTTGTTTAGCTCTCACATTTCTTGATTTGCGAATATTATACCAGCGCTGCGTCTCCAGAATAAATCACACTTGGTCATGGTGTATGATCTTATTTAATGTATTGCTGGATAAAATTTGGTAATATATTTTCTGAGGATTTTGGCACCTATGTTCATGAGGGACGTTGGTCTGTGAAATTCTTTATTTGCAGGATCTTCATCTGGTTTTGGGGTTTATTATAATACTGGTCTCATAAAAATATCTCCCTCCTCTGGAATTTTCTAAAATATTTTGAGGAGAGTGGGTTTTAATTCTTCTTTAAATGTTTAGGTAAGCTCGCATGTAAATCCATCTGGCCCCAGACACTTGTTTGCTGGAAGTTTTTTTCTTATTACTTCTTCAATTGCATCCATTTTTACTGGCCCTCCAGGTTTTCTGATTCTTTCCGATTGAGTTTTAGCAGATTGTAGTTTTGAGGAATGTGTCCATTTTACGCAGCTTCCCCACTTTATTGTTGTGCATAGTGTTTTCTTAGTATTCTTTCTGTTTCTGTCATGTCAGTTGTTATATCGCCTCTTTCACATCTGATTTTGTTTTCTTGGGTCCTCACCGTTTGTTTTTTGGTGCGTCTGGCTAAAGACTCATCGATCTTATTTCTGTCAGAAAACTAGTTCTTACTTTCATTGATATTTTGTACTGTGTTTTTGGTCTCTGTGTCGTTCATTTCTGTTCTGATCTTCACTATTTTCTTTCTTCTGCATCTCCTCGAAATGTTCAGGTCCTCTTCCCTTTTTAATATTGGGTTGTTGTTTTTGTTTTGTTACTTACATAAGAAATAAAAATGACTTTACATTCTGAATTCTGTGTTTTATTTTAATCTCTGATAGCAGATTTATGCCCCTTCAGAAATTGATGTAGAATATACGTCATCTAAAACTAAACATTTTAAACTATACGCTCCAGTGGTTTTAAAATTGGAATAATGTAGAACTGTTACAGCATAACAAGAAGCTAGAAAAATTCCAGGACAAGTTGAAAGGGAAACTGAGATAGATTTTTAGACAGCAGTTTGAGTTAAGCCTATCTTCCCTAAGCCAAAGGCACTGGAGAATAAATAGTTTGTATTAGATGGGAAAGATGCAGAAACCCAGGTGCAGAGACTAGGGCACAGGAAACCACCTGGACAGGAACCCCCAGAGGCCTACAAGGGACAAAGACTGGGAAAACAAGAACTTTGTCCCCAGGTAATCTATGCTCCCAGAGCATGTCATGGGTCATGCGGTGGAGACCCCCTAAGCATTCCTCCCTAAAGATACCTTTTAAGTCTCAGTTGTATTTCAGCTCCAGGCCCATAAAAGCATTAAGACAAGACAAGTGGCATTGGAGTGGACTCAGGACCAGACACATTGACAAATGAGGCCCTTCCTGGCATGGACTAATCAGTGGCGACCAGCACCCTGAAAGGGCACCCCTGGAAAGCTGATGAATATTCTCTTGAGAACTCCCCTTAAGCCTCCCATAAGATTTTCCACCTGCAAGGGAGATAAATATGCTCAGGACAAAGGACCAAGTGTGAGCTCCCCTACACCACAGGAAAGCGTGACAGCGCCAGTTTCCTCCTTCCTTCTGCGGGGGCCCCATGGTGCTTTCAACCAGGGGAGCAATGGGCAGTGGCAGCTCATCCCAGGCTTGTCTTCTGAAACTGTCTGAAAGGTCTTGGAAATGTGTCCAAGGCCCCCTTTTCTCTGACTTCCCAGTGAGCAAAGGCAGCCCAGCCTAGGCTATCCTGTTACTTCGTCTATGCACCTGCCTTGGTTCACCAGCCTAAGTACATTTTTATTACAGCCATTAAAGCTTTGGGTTTTTTTCTTCATTTTTTTCTCTTGATTGAAATCTTTCCTTCAAGATGACAAGAGCTGAGGCCTTCTGCCTGTATCCCCTGTAACACAACCGTCATCTTTTCACTTCGGAAACCTTAATGTCAACGTAAAAGAAAGCCTCATCCCATTTAAAGAGTATACCCAATTCTACTCTGGACTATTTCCACATTTACACTGATGTCTTTCCCATCTCCATGGCTATGCTATTGCTATTGTCGTTGTTGTTAACCCTCACTAGAGGATATTTTTTTCATTGACTTCCAGAGAGAGTGGCATGGAAGAAGGGGTAGAGAGAGAGAGGTGCCTCAGTGTTAGAGACACAGACATTGGTTGCTTTTCTAATTCGCTGCACACCTGGGATGAGGAATGAATCTACAACCTAGGTATGTGCCCTCAACTGGGAATCAAACCTGAGACCCTTCAGTGTGCAGGCCGACACTATACCACTGAGCCCCGCTGCCCAGGGTAGATATGCCTCTTTAAATATGAAGTTTGTAGGTATATTTAACTTGAAATTGGTAGAGGTTTTAAAATGATTTCTTTAGTTTTACTCATGTTTTCATTGGTGATTTGCCACTATTATATTACTGGCATTAATTTTGCAACAGTTTGTATGTAGCAGGGAGGAAACACTTTTAGATCAGGGTCCAAATAGAGTAGTGTATACGAACTTTTTTTGTTAAAAACTTTTATAGCAATGAGAACCAGAAAAATTTCTACTAAACTATCTAACACTACAACTGAAAGATTTAGAAAGAGAACAGAAAACAAGAAAGGGCCCAGAGGAAGTAAAAGGAAGAAAATAATAAAGAACCAGAGCCTAAATAAATAACGTAGAGACTAAAAAATTAAAAAAGGTCAATGCAACCAAGAGCTTGTCTTTGAATAGACAATCAGTGTGATGAACTTTTAACCCAACTCACCAAAAACCAAAGACAGAGGTCAAAAATAAATAAATTGAGGAACAAAAGAAGTGAAGTAACAACTGATACCACTGAAATACAAAGGGTTGTAAGCAAATACCCTGAACAACTATATGCCAACAACCTGGATGAAATAGACAAATTTCTGGAAATACACAACCTTCCAATACTCAGTGAGGAAGAATCAGGCATGCTGAACACGTTGATAAAAACTGGTGAAATTGGAACAGTGATTTTTTAAAAAATGCCCAAGAAAAAAAGGGCCAGGCCCAGACAGTTTCAGAGGGGAGTTTTATCAAACATTCAAAAAATAATTCAAATTGTTCCAAAAAGTCCGAGAGGAACAAACACTCCCAAGCTCTTTTTAGGCAGCCTGAATAATCCCAACTACAAATCCAGGTAAAGACCTTGCAAAGAAAGAATTACAGGCCAATATCCGTGATAAACAGAGATGCTAAAATCTTCAAACAAATATTAGCAAATTGGATCAAGCAATATGTTAAACAGATCACACCCCATGACCAAGTGGGGTTTATTCCAGGGATGCAGGTTTGGTACAGTATTCACAAATCTATAAATGTGATGCCTCACAGGAACCATTTGACAAACAAAAATCTCATGATCATCTCAGTAGGTGCAGAAAGAGCAACAAAACCCAGCGCCCATTTTTGAGAAAAACTCTCAGCACAGTGGGGATAGAGGGATCATGCCTAAACACATTAAAGTCCTTATAGGACAAACCTTCAGTCAACTTCATACTCAATGGGCAAAAACTAAAACATATCCCCTAATAAGAGGAACAAGACAGGGACGTCCACTTTCACCATCTTTTATTCAACAGAGTGTTGGAAGTCCTTGCCACAGCGATCAGACAAGGAGAAAACATAAAAGGCATCCAAATTGGAAAGGAGAAATAAAACTGTCACTGTTTGCAGATGACCTGATATTGTATGCTGAGAACACTAAAGATGTCACCAAAAGACTTCTAGATTTAATAATAAATGAACTCAGCTATGCAGCAGGATGGAAAATTAATGCCCAGAAGTAAATGGCATTTTTAAACAACACTCATGATCTCTCAGAAAGAGAAACTAAAACAAACAAACAAACAAACAAAAACACATTTAACGTGCAACAATAAAATTAAGATACTTAGGAATTAACTTAACCAAAGGGGTGAAAGACGTGTACTTGCAAAACAAATATGTTCAAAAAAGAGATAGAGGAAGATATAAACAAGTGTAAGAATATACCATGCTAATGGATTGCTAGAATCAACCTCATTCAGATGTGCGTACTCCCCAAAGCAATCTATAGATTCAAACTATTCATAAAATACCAATGTCCGATATCACAGACCTAGAAGAAGTAGTGCAAAAATTTAAAGGACACAAAAAGGACAGGACCCCAAATCGCTGCAGCAATTTTGGGAGGAAGAAAAAAGTGGAAGGAATCAAAATAATACATATCAAGATATAGTAAAGCCATTTTAATCGAAACAGAATGGAACTGGCAGAAGAACAGACTTAATGACATAAATGGAACTGAACAGAGAACCCAGGAATTGACCCAACTCATTACACTCAATTGAGATTTTACAAAGGAGGCAGAGCATACAGTGGAGTAAAGGAAGTCTCTTCAATAAATGGTGTTGGGAAAATTGGACAGGAACTTTCAAAATAATGCAACTAGACCAATATCTTGCACCGCACACAAGGATCAACTCCAACTGGATAAAAAACTTAAAGGTAAAACATGAAACCATTAAAAATCCTAGAAGGAAATGGAGGCAGCATGATCTCAGACATCTCTCATTGCAATATGCTCACCAATACACTGCCTAGGGCAATGGAAGCAAAGGAGAAAATAAACAAATGGGACTACAGCAAAATAAAAAGATTCTGCACAAAGATACCATCAACAAAATGCAAAGGGAACTCATTATATGGGAGAACATATTTGCCGATGATACATCTGATAAAGGGTTACTACCCCTAATATTTTAAGAAACACACCTTCACAAGAGGAAGACAAACGATCCAATTAAAAAACGAGCAAAGACCTAAGTAGACACTTCTCCAAAGAGCGCATAAACATGTCCAAGAGACATATGAAAACTGCTCAGTGTCACTAATCACCAGAGAGATGAAAATTAAAACAATAATGGGGTATCACCTGAGGTCTTCCAGAATGGCTATGTTTTCAATAAGTCAATAAACAGAAAGTGCCTGTGAGGGTGTGCAGAAAAGCTCACCCTAGTATACTGCTGGTGGGAATGCAGACTCGTGCAGCCTCTATGGAAAACCTTATGACATAGGAGGTTTTCTCAAAAATTGAAATACAGAACTGCCATTGAACCCAGTGGCCCCACTGCTTGGAATATGTCCTACGAAACCAGGAACATCGATCAGGAAGAATATATAAACCCCTCTGTTCAGAGCAGCACAATTTACAATAGCTCACAGGAATGGGTACATGAATCTGCTTTGATTCTGAGTGACAGTAGACATGCACACTCCTGCATCTTCCTTCAGCTTCCTGCCTGAACATGATGCCACACTGCAGTTCTTCAGACTTTCTGTCTCTTCCCAATGCCGTATTGGCCTGGCGTCATAGGCTATCCTTCCGAGCCTCAGGGTGTTCATGTGAGAGAAAAATGTCCCAGCTACCTGACAACCCAAGGGGGAGCCCCACTGGCATCTCCTCACATGTCCTCTAAGTGCCTTCTCCTGGTTCCAACATCCTCAAGTAGTCCTTACTGATTTTCTGGCAGAGCAAAAAGTGATCGTCCAGAGACGGCAGGGATCTGACTAAAAATCCAAAAGCAGGGGAACACACCAAGCTCTCTTAGGGCATTGCAAGCAAGCCTCCACCTCAGCAATCCTGTCAGACCCTGCCACGCTGTGGGCAGAGAACTAGTTGAAGTAGTTAAGGCTGCTGTTCTGGTGCCTGGAGCTGTTGGCCCATCGTTCATAATGCTGGCACCACTGAATGCAAGAGGCATAGGATGCACTGTATCCTGCAGCATGAGGAGTGTGTGGAGAAGGGCACATCACCTTTCAAGTTCTATGCACTTCCTGCTGCTGCCCATAGAGAGAGCCTGCTCCCGCCTGTGATGGTAATGAGATACTCCTTCACAGTGGCAGTACTGCATTAGTATGATTTGCTACAAAAGGACAGTTAACCTTGCCATCATCCCTGGCATGTCTGGCTCCCTCCACCTGCAGAAGGAATGTGGGTGGGGGTTAGGGACATCTCACTCCTGGACACCCAAGTGTCCCTGCTTACATGGACAGGTTATATTCTCAAGGCCCCTCCCTTTCCAGCACCAGTACCTGCAACATCACCTTCACATTGATCGTGTGGCTATGAAAGAACTAAAACATGGAGATCTACAAAACAGCCTGGCTTGGCCTGAACCACCTATCTTCTGGCCCCATTCCTTCTGCATAAGAGGCACAGAGGAACACAGAGGTTCCTGGGGTTACAGGTGCCTGCACCCATGCGGTCACACTGATTCCTCACAGGCTTTCATATCCCCACACCCTTGCCTGCACACGGCTTCACAGGATACCCTGATTCACGCACGTCACACGTTCCTGCCTCTGATGGAGGACTTGGGCATGCCCACACCATTTTGGGCTACTAAAACAGCTCTTCCAAACTGTGACTGGACAGAGGGCATCACGCTACTCAGCCCCGCCCCTCACTGTCAGCCTCAGTGTATGGGCCTCAGAACTGTGGTGAAACATTCCTGAGGAAGCTCTATGTTACCCGAGCATTTGCAGCTTTCCCAGGGTTTGGTGTCTGGGGGGCTCTTGCTTACGGCTACTCACGTTTCCCACTTCAGAATCCATTTTCTCTACCGCTTTCCCACAGATCCACAGTGACCCCTAGTAATATGCACAGGGAGAAATGCCCGGGACATTACAGGCTGCCCAGTCTGTGGGATATCTGAGGCTGAAGTGACAGGCAAAGGGAAGAACTGTGGCTGGAGAGGACTGTAGCCTACATTCCGGTAGAGTTGGATGATCAGGATAACTACGGCCAAGGTACGGTCTCAATCTGACTCCTTTTACATCAGTTCTCTTGTTTTTGTTTCCATTACTCTTGCTCTTTCTGTCTTTTCCTCATTCTGACTCTTTCTTCCATCTACCCATTGGGTTTCAGTGACCCGTAGAAAGAACGACTTGATGCTGCCTAAGGGTTTCTTCATTGCAGGAGAAAGGCTCGGTCTGAAGGAACAAAGTAAATAAACAATCATATTCACACGAGGCCATTGTTATGTGAGGAAATGTAATACCGTCAAAAATGCACAAGATGTACTGGCTGTGGACACCATGGTCCAGAGATTGCCCAACACAACTTCACGTACATGCCTGTGCCTCTGTGTGTGTTGTGTGTGAGGGCTATAGAACACTCTTCATGTTATTGTCCCTCTGGGCATTTACCCTTCCAGCTGGGGATTCGACCCCAAGTGAACCTAATATCCAGACTGACTGCTCACATGCCTTTGCTCTCTTCCCCACAACTCCTACATGCAATTTATACTCCCACTGGCTAAGTGTGGTTCTGAATCCTGGGCTCAGAGGATGATTCTCGCAGCAAATACAGTGCTCTCATACTTCTAGGGAGGGATTCTGCTTCAAGTGTGAAATGCACTGGGAAGCCTCCCACCGCGTTGCCTGCTGTCAATGTGTGAGCTGACCTCCGACAGAAAGGAACCTGGAAATCCATCATCCTTTCGGAGCTCGCAGTGGACATTCAGGCCCTTGCTCCCAAATCCATTTCCTTGAGCTACCTTATGTCCCTGGGTCCATTAGTATCACCCACTTCAATGGACTTACTCTTAGTTCTCCCTCCTCCCCAGCCTCCAGCACACAGAAAGAATTCTGTCTTCTCATACTGTCCTAAAGCATAACAACTTAACCGCCACTGCCACTGCACAGGCCCAGCCCTCACAGGCAATGGTCATTCACAGGCAGCCAGTTGTAATGCCCCAAACTAGGGACAAACACCACAGAGACAGACGCTATTGATGCTCTTGATTTATGTGTTCCAAGAACACACGACAAACAGACAAACAGAGCTGATGCTCCTGCTTTAACTTTCCATTTCATACCATGCTCCCGATCTCTCTGTGACTGAATACCTGGTCACACAGACATTCTGCTCCATTGTCCTGTGCAGGAACATAATGTCTGCTTGAAAACACATACTCATGTCAAAACCTTCTTATGTGCACTTCTCTATTTGAAGGAAAATGGATGGTCCCTCCTATTTAACTCACACTGTGGGAGATACCCTAACACAATAATTGACTATCATCTCCTAGCAAAATTCCTAAAGAGTATAGTATAATTATTGGTGGCCCTAACATGAAGAGTCGGTCATTGCTGAAATTAGGATCTCTTAAATTTCCTGCTGCCTTGTGTTGGATGCATCACACCACACCACCTTTTTAATGAGCAATGACCTCAGGATCACCCAGTTAGGAATTTGGACACACCTAAGGAAATATTTGATGGTTGCAATGATCCATAAAAGGAAGTGGTGGCACAGCAGCCTCAGCCTTTGTATGAAAAGGCTCCTGGACAAGTGTGGGAAGGGTCAGAGGAAGGACATCATGGGGGCCTCCATTTAAGGAATAGTAGACGGGCCTAAGGGTGAGGGAGGTGGCCTGGAGCGAGAGTTCAGAGGAGTGGGTCAATGAATCTGCTTTGATGCTGAATGATTTTGCACATGCACACTTCCTCATTTTACATCAGGTGTCCCTGTCTGAATATAATTCCCACTGCAGTGCTACATACTTCCTTTCTCAACCTGATTCTCTGAGGACCTGACATAACAGGCTCTACTCCTCCCAGTATCAGGGCGTCCATGAGAGAAAGCAATGACCCAGCTACCTAGCAAACTAGGGGCGAGTGTCCAGGAACAGTCCCCCTCACCTGTACTCCTCTACCTTCACTTTCCTGGGGCCAAGCTCCTCGCACAGTACTTGAGATGATTAGACCACACTTCTATTACTGATGTTCTAGTAGGGCAAACAGGACTAGTCAGAAGAAGCCAGGGATCTCACTTTACGAACCCAAGAGGTAGGGGAACCCAAAGCTCTCCTTCTGCATTGCCACCGAGGCCCAACCTCAGTATCCTGTCATATCCTTCCAGGTCGCAGCATTTTTCTCCTAAATAACATTGTCGGGAATGCTGGAAAGGCATTCTCACGCTTATCCAATAGATGGCAGCTTTTCGTTTCAAATCATGTTATTGGGGATGTTGGCAATTCATTCTCATGCTTGTCAAAACATGGCGGCTTTTTTTTACAAATAAAGTTACTGAGCAGGCTGGCAATGCATATCCACACTTGTCCACGAGATGGCAGCATGACTTCACATGTCATTTCATTCGGGATGGTACCACTGCATTCCCTCGTTTCTCCACCAGGTGGCAGCACTTTTCCACCAAATGATTTCATTGGGCATGCACGGTAGGCATGCTCAGGTATGCCCAAGAGTTGTTTGCATTTACCTCAAAATGTCATTTCTTTCGTGATGCTGGAAATGGATTCTCATTCTTGAACAGTCACAGCATGCAGTTATGTCCGCACGTGCCAAAAGGCGGCTTCTAACAGAAAAATACAGTTTGCACATACTTCTACAAAGGGAATTTGGTTTAACTGTGAAATGAACGTAAAACCCCGGCCTGGTTCCCTGCTGTCTCCCTAAAGCGAGGGTATGGCAAACGCATCATCCTTTATAACTTATCACTGCAAATTCCGACCCTTGCACACAAGGCCTTTCCTTGAACTCCCTTATCACCCAAGGGAAAATGGTAAACTCTATTGGACTTTCACTGATTTCTTAATCCACCACAGTCTCTACCACACAGAAAGAATTTTGGCTTCTGATACCATCAGAAAACACAACTTAGCCACTTCTGCAATTGTAAAGGCCATGCATTCACGGGGCGGGTAATTCAGAGAGTCCATTGTCAAGGCAAACAATACATAAACAGGCACATTAGATGCTCTCGCTTTATCTTGCCATTTATTCCATGTGCTGCATATGTCCATGGCTGAATGCCTTTCCACAGGGACATTCTGCACCTAATTTCTACGCAGGAAAAGAATCTTTGCTTGAAACACCTTTTAATCTGAAAAAGCTTCTCACGTGCACTACTTATATTGGAAGGTCCCTCCTATAGTTCTCACACGTTAAATGCGTGCAGTTAACACAGCAAATCTGGTATCATCTCCTCTGAGGATAATCAAAAAGTATTTAAAAATCATGTCAAGCCCAAACCTGACAAAGTTGGAATCTCTTCCGTTTTCTCCAGCCATGCATTCAACAGTTCCCACCACAACTTGGTTGTGATGGGCAGTGTACCCAGGAAGGCCAGCGATACAATTCAGTAAATACATGGTGGTTGTGATGATCAATAGAGGGATGTGGTGGCACAGCAGCCTCAGCATTTTCATGAAGGAGGATACTGGAAAGTTGTGGAGGGGGTTCTAGGAAGCACATCACAGAACTTCTCTTTAATGCATGGTAGGCAGGCCTGAGGGTGGTGTTGGTGACCTGAGGTGTGAGATCAGAGAAATAGGCCAAAGAATCTACTTTCATTCTGAGTGACAGAGGAAACAGACATGACCTCATCATCCTTCAGCCTCCCCCAAGTGAACATGATTGGCACTGCGGTGCTCAGAACTTCCAGCCTCATCCTCATACCGTGATGATGTCACAGGCTGTATTTCTCCCAGCTTCAGTGTGTTCATGTGAGAAAACAATGTCCCAGCTCCCTGGCAATCCAGAGGCAAGTGAAGAGTTGGTCTCTGCTCACCTGTTATCATCTATGTCCCCTCTCCTGATGCCAACATACACTCATAGTTCTCACTGTTGATCTGGAAAGGAAAAATGGGCTCCACAGGAGAGGGCAGGCGTCTAAACCACAAACCCAAAAAGCAGGGGATCACACCAAGCTCTCTAATGGCATTTCCTGCAAGGACCCACCTAAGCAATCCTGTCAGATCCCGAAACATGGTGATCAGAGACGAAGTTGAAGAAGTGAATGCTGCTGTTCTGCCTGCAGTTGTAGGCCTGTCGTTCATACTGCAGGTACCACTGAATGTGAGTGGAATGGGTCACCCTGTATCCTGCAGCTTGAGGAGTGTGTGGAGAGGAACCTGTCACCTTCCAACTTGGACACACTTCTTGCCGCAGGCCATGCAGGGAGCCTCCTCTCTCCTGTGATGGTTATGAGAGGATCCTTCACAATCACAGTATCGTGGATGTAGGGGTTTTTGTGAAAGAGCAGCACAGTCTTGCAGCGATTGCTGCCATGCCAGGCTTCCTTCACCTGCAAAAGGATAGTGGATCCGGTTTAGGGTGATAACTTATTCCAGAACTCCCGCCTATTCCTTCCTGCAGGGATAGGATTTTTTCACAAGCTCTCTACCTCCCCAGCCGTAGTCTGCACAGCCTGACCTTCAGATTGATCATGTGGCTGAGCATGGTTTCATCTTGGTCACTGATAATGGCTGACAATTCCAGATTGTTGACAAATTGCAGCAGGTCAAAACGCCTGCACGCTGCAAGCTGAACATGAAACAGCTACAAAAAGGAGCAGATCCTTAAAGCAGCTTGGATTGCTCCCACCTCTCTAACCCCTAGCCCAGCTCCTTCACCATAAGATGCAAAAAGAGAGCACAGTGGTTCTTGTGGGCTCCATGTGTTTATACACACACGGGCACACTGTTTTCCTGACAGCCTTTGACCTCGCCTACATACTTGCCTGCTGAGTGCTTAACAGGATACCTTTATTTGTGGACATCACTCATTCCTGCCTCTCACTGACTTGGATATACAGAGGACTTGGACACGCAGCCCCCCTCGAGTGCAGCATTACCCCAAGAAGAACCTGAGTGACACAGAGCAGTGTGGAGGCAATGGCCCTTGTTCTGCGCATGAGTCTGATCTGGGACGGCGCTCCTGAAGCCCAGGGAGAGTTTTTGTGGTACTGGTGAGATAAAAGGGTGTCTCTGAGATTTTGGATCACACTGTTCTCACTATCCTGAGCTTCACTCCAATGTGTCTATTTGATTCTGAGCTACCGATCCCCACTAATACATTTCTCATGCACTAGGGCAGGCATATTGCGTTCCCTTCTGTAGAGTCAAGGATACACTATTGACTCAGCATCTGGCAATGCACTGAACGTTTGTGCTTTTCAGTTCTAAACAGGGCTGCCGCCGCTGCCAGGTACTGGGCTTGAGCCAGCAGAAGGATCTGCTCACTTGTAAGTTCACGGGCTACATTCCTAACTTAAGTGCCCGGAGCACATCCAGTGGGGACCAGGTGCACTTCCCACTGAGCCAATCCTCTTCGTGCTCCTGCTCGACTGGCTCTTCTTGTGGATGTTTTGTTTCTATCTGTGCCTGAGGCTCAACATCAACCACTACCTTCATGACTTTTATGGCGTCCTCTCACCCAGGACAAACTGCTCCCTGCCAATTAATTCCTCCTCAATCAATTCCTTCTCCTCTCCCTGCTCCACCCTGTCTGGCCCTTGTAGAAACTCATGATACATTTCCTCTGCCAAAGCATAACTTACCCACTTCTGCAACTGTAAGGCCCAGCCCTCCCAGGGACTGGTCGATCATTCCAAGGCAGCCAATCGTAAGGCTCAAACCAACACACAAACAACAGACAGACAGACAGACAGACAGACAGACAGACACGGTACTTGCTCTTAATTTATCTTTCTAACTACATGCCATGCTCTGGATGTCTCCGCATCTCAATGCTTTCCCACAGGGACATTCTGCATCTATTTCCTGTGCAGGGAAACAATGTTTGCTTGAAAACACATATTTCGCTGAGAAAGCTTCTCATGTGCACGACTCTTCTTTGAAGTAAAATGGACAGTCCCTCCTATATATCTCACAGTGTGGGAGGTCCCCTGAACACAACAAACCTCCTATTGTCTCCTCTGACTATTACTAAAGAATACTGAATAATCCCCAATCTGTAAAATGGGTCACTGCCGCCAGTGGGATCTCTTAAGTTTCCACCAGCCCTGTGTTCAACATGTGCCGCCACAACCCGTTTATAACGGGCAGTGTTTTCAGGATGACCTGTGGAGGAATAAGGAGACACTTAAGGAAATATATGGTGGTTGTGATGATCAATAGAGGCAAGTGGTTCCAGAGCAGCCTCAGCCTTTGCATTCTCATGCTGAAACACCACGTGGCAGCATTTTCTCCTCAAATGGTATTATTGCAGATGCTCACTCTGAATTCTTACTTTTGTCCAGAGGCGGCAGAAAGTTTCTTACCAACGATTGTTCTGGGGATGCTGGCAATGCATTCTCACACTTTTCCACCAGGTGTCGGCATGATTTCACGAGTAATTTTATTGGGGATGCTGGAAAAGCATTCACAATTCCATTCAACAGGTGGAAACATTTTCAACAGGATGAATCCATTGGTGAACTCGTGGATGCATTCTCACGTTTACCCACCAGGTGGCAGTATTGTTCCAACTGAGGATCATATTTGGGATGCTTGTGGAGATGCAGAAGATGCATTTTCTCGTTTGTCCACCAGGTGGTGGCATTTTGACACCACGAGATTTTATTGGCTATGCTGACAATGGAAGCTAATGTGTGTCAAGCAGGCAGCAGAATTATTTTACCGCACGATTTCGCTGGAGATGCTTGCAATGGTTCTATATTTATCAGTTGGCGTCAATATTCCACTAGTGAATATCAGGAATGTTCTGGAAGTGCATTCTCACGCTTTTCCACCAGGTGGCAGAATTTCCCCACAAAGTACTTTTACTGAGGATGCTGGCAAGGCATTCCCACGTTGTTTTCTACAGCTGTCTGCATTTTCCCTCCACTGTCCCATTTTGGGGAAACTGGCAATGCATTTTGGCGCTGAAACATGAGATGGCAGCATTTTTCCACCAACGATTCTGTTTGAGATGCTGGCAATGCTTTCCCACGTTTGTCTTAACACGTTTGTGGAAGCATTTTTACTACCAAATTATATTATTGGGGGTGTTGAAAATTCAGTCTCAAGTTTGAAAAAGACTTGGCTACATTTTCCACAAATGTGATTATTTTGTGGATGTTGACAAGGCATTCTCACGTTTTAACAGCCATTGAACCTACTTTCCCAAAAATGATTCTATTGGGAATAGTGGCATGGCACTTTCACTTTTGTTCAATAGCTGGCAACACTTTCACCACAAAGTATCGTTTGGGGAATGCTGGAAGCACGTTCGTCCAACGTACTTCGTAGAAGTACTTTTCCACAAAATGATTTTATTGCGGATGCGGGCAATGCATTCTTCAGTCTCTCAAACAAGAGGCCACATTTTCCACCAAACGATTACTTTGGTTGTGCTGGCAATGCATTCCCACATCTGTCCACAAGGTGGCCACTTTTGTTTACCAAGGGATTTTCCTGAGAACGCTGGCAATGCATTCCCTTGCTCGAATACCAGGTGACAGCATTTTCTCCACAAGTGATCTTATTGGAGATGCTGTAACTGCATTTTCACATTTGTAGAAAGGTGACTGGTTTCTTATTTACAAATGATTGTTTTAAGGCTGCTGGCAATTCCTTCTGACACTCAAACACCAGGTGCAGTATTTTCCCACCAAATGATATTATTGAGGATCCTGGCACTGCATGCTCCTCCTTGGAGAACAAGTGGCAGCTATTTTCCACCATGTAACTTCACTGGGGCTTCTGGCGATGCATTTTCACTCTTGTCCAATAGGTGGAAGCATTTTCCCACAAGTGATTTCACTGGGGATGCTGGCAATGAACACTCACACAAGTCGACAAGATAAGGGCATTTTTCCCACAAGAGATTTTCATTGTGAATCTTGGCAATGTATTTTCAAATGTGTCCGCCATTTGGCAGCCAGCATCATCTCAGAAGGGATTTTCATGAGGATGCGGGCAACGCATTCTCACACTTGTCAAACATGTGGCGGCCTTTTTCCAACAACTGATATTATTGGGGCTGCTGGCAATGCATTGTGAAGCCTGTTTACAACAAGCCCGCATTTTTCCACCAAATGTTATTATTGCACATAAAGGCAATGGTTTCTCCCGCTTGTCCACCCGTCGGCACCTTGACATCACAAGTGATTTTGTTTGGTAAGCTGAGAATGCATTCTTACGTTTGTTCAGCCAGTTGCGGAATTTTTCCACCAAGCGACTTTATTGCTGCTGGCTGTACATTCTCACCTTTGTCCAACTATTCGCCGCAGTTTTCCCCTAAAGTGATATTGTGTGTGTGGGTGTGGATGTTGGTTTTGAATTCTCACACGTGGACATTGGCTATCAGAATTTTAGGCCCAAATCACTTTATTGTGATTCCAGAGCATGCGTTCTCACTCTTGTCCACCAGTTGGCACCTTGATCTCAGTAGGGGTTTCATTGGGGATTCTGGGAAATCATTCATACAGTCCTTTAGCACCTGGTGGCCTTTTTCTCAAAGAGTGATTTTGTTGGGGATGCAGTCAATGCATGCTTCACCTTGTCCACCAGGGGGCAGAATATTTCCACCAAGTTTTTTTTAAAGGGGATGCGTTTAATGCTCTCCCACTTACCTCCACAAGGTGGCAGCATTTTTAAAACAAACGCTTTTCTTGGGAATGCCGGGAATGCTCTCTCACATTTGTAAACAATGTCAGGTAATTTCTCATCAAACGTTTTTACGGGAGATGCCTGAAATACATTATCACCTTTTATTCAAAGGGGCAGCATTTTTTCAACCAAATAATTTTACAGGGGCTGGCAATGGATGCTCACGTTTGTCCCACACTTGGCAGCATTTGTCCCAGAGAAAGTTTTTTTGCGGGGATGCGTGGCAGCGTTTTGCCCCAAATGATTTTATTGAGGATGCCTGCAAGGCAGTCTCAGGTCTCTACATGAGGTCACAGTAGTTTTCAACCACATGATTGGATTGGGGATACTATCAGCGCATTCTCACCCTTTTGCATTTTGCCGACAGAGAGGTTTTGTGGTGATTCTGACAATACATTCTCAGACTTATCTGAGAATTGGCAGTATTTCCGTACAAATGACCTTACTGGGGATGCTGGCAATGTATTCTCACGATTGTCCACGTAGGACAGCATTTTCAATCAAATAATTTTATGGGAGATGCTACGCAGCCATTCTTGCACTTGTCAACCAGAAGGCAGGTTTTCCACAGTATGATTTTATTGGGCATGCTGGCACTGCATTCGTAATCTTTTTCATAGGTGGCAAAACTTTCCCAAAAACTTATTATTTGCGGGATACTGGCAATGAATTGTCATTCTCAAGCATCCGTTGGCAGCATTTTTTAGCTAATGATTTTGTTGGGGATGCTCGCCGTGCGTTTTCCTATTTGTCGACCAGTGCACCTGGTGCCCGCTGGAGGTGCTCCAGGCACATAAGTTAGAGATGGAGAATATGGACTTGCAAGGAAGCAGAGCCTAACGGAAAATCTTGATAATGCATTGCCAGATTTCTCAGTAAAATCCCTGTGAGAGCTCAGTTCCGTATTATGTTCGAACGTTGGAAGCAAATGCCAGGATCCCCAATAAAATTGTTTGGGTCAAAGATGCCGCTTCCATGTGGGCAAGCGTAAGACTGCCTTGACGTTATTCCCAATAAAATCATTCTAGGAACAGTGCTGCCTCTTAATGGATAATCTTGAGAATGCATTTTCAGCATCTACAAAATAATCACCAGAGTGAACATATAGGCCATCGGCTGGACAAATGTAAGAATGCCTTCTGAGCCTACCAAATAAACTTGCATAAATGTCCAGTGTTGGGTCCTAAAAAATGATGGATTTCTAAGTATCCTCCCTGTAGGGAGTCGGTCACACATTAGGAACAGGCAACCAGGTGGGAGACTTCACAGTTGAACCAAAGTCCCTCTCTAGAAGTATGACTGCACAGTGTTTTGCTGAGAGAATCAGTCTCTGAGGCCGAAGATCCCAAGCGACATTTAGCAAGGAGTGGAATAAGGTGCACAGATACCTGTGGCGAATTGAGTCAAGGCGTGTGGGAAGTCAGAAGTGTATTAGGTTCATTTGGGCAAGAATCCCCTGCTGGAAGAGTAAATGAGCAGAGGGACAATAAGAAGGAGAGTGTGCCACAGCCCTCACACACAAGCACACACAAGCACACACACACACATGCACACACACAGAGGCAAAGGCATGGACATGAATTTGTGTTGGGCAATCTCTGGACTATGATGTCCACAGTCAGTACACCTTGCCCGTTTTTGACACTTTTTACGTTTCCTCAAATGGAAATGGCCTCCTGTGAATATGATTGTTTATTGACTTTGTTCCTTCAGACCAAGCCCTTGTGCAACCAACTAATCCTTAAGCAATATCAAGTCATCCTTGCTACTCGTCACTGAAACCCAAGGAGTGGATGAGAGAAAGTCAGAATGAGAGAAAGACCAAAAGAGCAAAAGCAATGGAAACAAATAAAAAGTTACTAATCTAAAAGGAGTCAGACTGAGACCTTATCTTGGCGGTAATAATCCTGATGATCCAACTCTACCAGAATGTAGGCTACAGTCCTCTCCAGCCACAGTTCTTCCCTTTGACTCTCACTTCAGTCTCAGATATCCCTTATACTGGAATAGCCTCTACTGCCCGGGCATTTCTCCCTGTGGATATTACCAGGGGTCCCTGTGGATGTGTGGGAAGTGTTAAAGAAAACGAATTCTGAAGTGGGAAACGTGAGTTGCCTTAAGAAAGAGCCCACTAGACACCGAACCGAAGGAAACCTAAAGATGCTAAGGCAAAATAGGACTTCCTCAGGAACGTTTCTCTACAGGTACAAGGCCCATACACTGAGGCTCACAGTGAGGGGCAGGGCTGAATACGATGATGCCTGCTGTAGTCTCACAGTTTGGAAGAAATGTTTCAGAAGCCCAACAGCAAAGGGGAGCGAGTGGGGTGTCCAGGAGCCTTTTCCACGCTACGTGACCACATCCCAAGCCCCTGTCTGTAGGCTCAGTGAGACCACACTGAGCACAGCAAGAACCCATATCCGGACCTGAAGTGTCTGTCTTTACTGTATGGCTTATTCTTGACCCTTTGGTCAAATATTAATTGACCATGATGGCATGGGTCAATTTCAGGATTCTGTACTTTTCCATTGATCTATGTGCCTGTTCCTGTGCCAGAAGCAGGTTGTTCTGATCACAGTGGCTTTGCCCTACAGCAGGATATTCAGTAATGTGATCCTACAACTCTGTTCTTTCTCAAGAATACTGTGGGTGCACGGGGTCTTTTTTGGTTTCCTATAAATTTTCGAAACATTTTTTCCAGCTCTGTGAAACACACTGTTGGGATTGATGACAATTGTGTTGAATTTATAGATTGTTTTGGGTAGCATGGATATTTTGATAATGTTAATTCTTTCAGTCTATAATTCTTTCACTCCTTTGTATCTTCCTCTATTTCTTTTTTCAATGTCCTGTTTCTGAATACAAGTCTTTTACATCCTCCTTTGACTTTACTCCTAGGTGTCTTATTTTTTCAGTTGCAATGGTAAATGGTATAGTCTTTTCTAAGAGTTCATAATCGGTGTAAAAAAAATGCCATCAATGTGTTGATGTTAATTTTGCTTCCAGCTTCCTTGCCAAATTCATTAATTATATCCACAAGTACTCGGTGGACTCTTTAGTTTTTTATGTACAATATCATGTCATCTGCAAGTAATGACAGTTAACCTTCTCTCTTCCGATACGGATGCCTTTTATGTTCTCTTTTTGTCTGCTCGCTGTGGCTAGGACTTCCAGTAGTATGCTGAGCAGTAGTGGTGAAAGGGGCAACCGTGTCTTATTCCTCTTCTTAGGGGATATGGTTTTAGCCTTTGCACGTTGAGTATGATTTTGGCCCCAGGTATGTTGTATATGGCCTTTATTATGTTGAGATATATTCCCTCTATTTCCACTTTGCTCCCAGTTTTTTCCAAAATGGGTGCTGGATTTTCTAGAATATTTTCTCTGTATCTATTGATATGATCATAAGATTTTTGTCCTTCATTTTGTTTAGCTCTCACATTTCTTGATTTGCGAATATTATACCAGCGCTGCGTCTCCAGAATAAATCACACTTGGTCATGGTGTATGATCTTATTTAATGTATTGCTGGATAAAATTTGGTAATATATTTTCTGAGGATTTTGGCACCTATGTTCATGAGGGACGTTGGTCTGTGAAATTCTTTATTTGCAGGATCTTCATCTGGTTTTGGGGTTTATTATAATACTGGTCTCATAAAAATATCTCCCTCCTCTGGAATTTTCTAAAATATTTTGAGGAGAGTGGGTTTTAATTCTTCTTTAAATGTTTAGGTAAGCTCGCATGTAAATCCATCTGGCCCCAGACACTTGTTTGCTGGAAGTTTTTTTCTTATTACTTCTTCAATTGCATCCATTTTTACTGGCCCTCCAGGTTTTCTGATTCTTTCCGATTGAGTTTTAGCAGATTGTAGTTTTGAGGAATGTGTCCATTTTACGCAGCTTCCCCACTTTATTGTTGTGCATAGTGTTTTCTTAGTATTCTTTCTGTTTCTGTCATGTCAGTTGTTATATCGCCTCTTTCACATCTGATTTTGTTTTCTTGGGTCCTCACCGTTTGTTTTTTGGTGCGTCTGGCTAAAGACTCATCGATCTTATTTCTGTCAGAAAACTAGTTCTTACTTTCATTGATATTTTGTACTGTGTTTTTGGTCTCTGTGTCGTTCATTTCTGTTCTGATCTTCACTATTTTCTTTCTTCTGCATCTCCTCGAAATGTTCAGGTCCTCTTCCCTTTTTAATATTGGGTTGTTGTTTTTGTTTTGTTACTTACATAAGAAATAAAAATGACTTTACATTCTGAATTCTGTGTTTTATTTTAATCTCTGATAGCAGATTTATGCCCCTTCAGAAATTGATGTAGAATATACGTCATCTAAAACTAAACATTTTAAACTATACGCTCCAGTGGTTTTAAAATTGGAATAATGTAGAACTGTTACAGCATAACAAGAAGCTAGAAAAATTCCAGGACAAGTTGAAAGGGAAACTGAGATAGATTTTTAGACAGCAGTTTGAGTTAAGCCTATCTTCCCTAAGCCAAAGGCACTGGAGAATAAATAGTTTGTATTAGATGGGAAAGATGCAGAAACCCAGGTGCAGAGACTAGGGCACAGGAAACCACCTGGACAGGAACCCCCAGAGGCCTACAAGGGACAAAGACTGGGAAAACAAGAACTTTGTCCCCAGGTAATCTATGCTCCCAGAGCATGTCATGGGTCATGCGGTGGAGACCCCCTAAGCATTCCTCCCTAAAGATACCTTTTAAGTCTCAGTTGTATTTCAGCTCCAGGCCCATAAAAGCATTAAGACAAGACAAGTGGCATTGGAGTGGACTCAGGACCAGACACATTGACAAATGAGGCCCTTCCTGGCATGGACTAATCAGTGGCGACCAGCACCCTGAAAGGGCACCCCTGGAAAGCTGATGAATATTCTCTTGAGAACTCCCCTTAAGCCTCCCATAAGATTTTCCACCTGCAAGGGAGATAAATATGCTCAGGACAAAGGACCAAGTGTGAGCTCCCCTACACCACAGGAAAGCGTGACAGCGCCAGTTTCCTCCTTCCTTCTGCGGGGGCCCCATGGTGCTTTCAACCAGGGGAGCAATGGGCAGTGGCAGCTCATCCCAGGCTTGTCTTCTGAAACTGTCTGAAAGGTCTTGGAAATGTGTCCAAGGCCCCCTTTTCTCTGACTTCCCAGTGAGCAAAGGCAGCCCAGCCTAGGCTATCCTGTTACTTCGTCTATGCACCTGCCTTGGTTCACCAGCCTAAGTACATTTTTATTACAGCCATTAAAGCTTTGGGTTTTTTTCTTCATTTTTTTCTCTTGATTGAAATCTTTCCTTCAAGATGACAAGAGCTGAGGCCTTCTGCCTGTATCCCCTGTAACACAACCGTCATCTTTTCACTTCTGAAACCTTAATGTCAACATAAAAGAAAGCCTCATCCCATTTAAAGAGTATACCCAATTCTACTCTGGACTATTTCCTCATTTACACTGATGTCTTTCCCATCTCCATGGCTATGCTATTGCTATTGTCGTTGTTGTTAACCCTCACTAGAGGATATTGTTTTCATTGACTTCCAGAGAGAGTGGCATGGAAGAAGGGGTAGAGAGAGAGAGGTGCCTCAGTGTTAGAGACACAGACATTGGTTGCTTTTCTAATTCGCTGCACACCTGGGATGAGGAATGAATCTACAACCTAGGTATGTGCCCTCAACTGGGAATCAAACCGGAGACCCTTCAGTGTGCAGGCCGACACTATACCACTGAGCCCCGCTGCCCAGGGTAGATATGCCTTTTTAAATATGAAGTTTGTAGGTATATTTAACTTGAAATTGGTAGAGGTTTTAAAATGATTTCTTTAGTTTTACTCATGTTTTCATTGGTGATTTGCCACTATTATATTACTGGCATTAATTTTGCAACAGTTTGTATGTAGCAGGGAGGAAACACTTTTAGATCAGGGTCCAAATAGAGTAGTGTATACGAACTTTTTTTGTTAAAAACTTTTATAGCAATGAGAACCAGAAAAATTTCTACTAAACTATCTAACACTACAACTGAAAGATTTAGAAAGAGAACAGAAACCAAGAAAGGGCCCAGAGGAAGTAAAAGGAAGAAAATAATAAAGAACCAGAGCCTAAATAAATAACGTAGAGACTAAAAAATTAAAAAAGGTCAATGCAACCAAGAGCTTGTCTTTGAATAGACAATCAGTGTGATGAACTTTTAACCCAACTCACCAAAAACCAAAGACAGAGGTCAAAAATAAATAAATTGAGGAACAAAAGAAGTGAAGTAACAACTGATACCACTGAAATACAAAGGGTTGTAAGCAAATACCCTGAACAACTATATGCCAACAACCTGGATGAAATAGACAAATTTCTGGAAATACACAACCTTCCAATACTCAGTGAGGAAGAATCAGGCATGCTGAACACGTTGATAAAAACTGGTGAAATTGGAACAGTGATTTTTTAAAAAATGCCCAAGAAAAAAAGGGCCAGGCCCAGACAGTTTCAGAGGGGAGTTTTATCAAACATTCAAAAAATAATTCAAATTGTTCCAAAAAGTCCGAGAGGAACAAACACTCCCAAGCTCTTTTTAGGCAGCCTGAATAATCCCAACTACAAATCCAGGTAAAGACCTTGCAAAGAAAGAATTACAGGCCAATATCCGTGATAAACAGAGATGCTAAAATCTTCAAACAAATATTAGCAAATTGGATCAAGCAATATGTTAAACAGATCACACCCCATGACCAAGTGGGGTTTATTCCAGGGATGCAGGTTTGGTACAGTATTCACAAATCTATAAATGTGATGCCTCACAGGAACCATTTGACAAACAAAAATCTCATGATCATCTCAGTAGGTGCAGAAAGAGCAACAAAACCCAGCGCCCATTTTTGAGAAAAACTCTCAGCACAGTGGGGATAGAGGGATCATGCCTAAACACATTAAAGTCCTTATAGGACAAACCTTCAGTCAACTTCATACTCAATGGGCAAAAACTAAAACATATCCCCTAATAAGAGGAACAAGACAGGGACGTCCACTTTCACCATCTTTTATTCAACAGAGTGTTGGAAGTCCTTGCCACAGCGATCAGACAAGGAGAAAACATAAAAGGCATCCAAATTGGAAAGGAGAAATAAAACTGTCACTGTTTGCAGATGACCTGATATTGTATGCTGAGAACACTAAAGATGTCACCAAAAGACTTCTAGATTTAATAATAAATGAACTCAGCTATGCAGCAGGATGGAAAATTAATGCCCAGAAGTAAATGGCATTTTTAAACAACACTCATGATCTCTCAGAAAGAGAAACTAAAACAAACAAACAAACAAACAAAAACACATTTAACGTGCAACAATAAAATTAAGATACTTAGGAATTAACTTAACCAAAGGGGTGAAAGACGTGTACTTGCAAAACAAATATGTTCAAAAAAGAGATAGAGGAAGATATAAACAAGTGTAAGAATATACCATGCTAATGGATTGCTAGAATCAACCTCATTCAGATGTGCGTACTCCCCAAAGCAATCTATAGATTCAAACTATTCATAAAATACCAATGTCCGATATCACAGACCTAGAAGAAGTAGTGCAAAAATTTAAAGGACACAAAAAGGACAGGACCCCAAATCGCTGCAGCAATTTTGGGAGGAAGAAAAAAGTGGAAGGAATCAAAATAATACATATCAAGATATAGTAAAGCCATTTTAATCGAAACAGAATGGAACTGGCAGAAGAACAGACTTAATGACATAAATGGAACTGAACAGAGAACCCAGGAATTGACCCAACTCATTACACTCAATTGAGATTTTACAAAGGAGGCAGAGCATACAGTGGAGTAAAGGAAGTCTCTTCAATAAATGGTGTTGGGAAAATTGGACAGGAACTTTCAAAATAATGCAACTAGACCAATATCTTGCACCGCACACAAGGATCAACTCCAACTGGATAAAAAACTTAAAGGTAAAACATGAAACCATTAAAAATCCTAGAAGGAAATGGAGGCAGCATGATCTCAGACATCTCTCATTGCAATATGCTCACCAATACACTGCCTAGGGCAATGGAAGCAAAGGAGAAAATAAACAAATGGGACTACAGCAAAATAAAAAGATTCTGCACAAAGATACCATCAACAAAATGCAAAGGGAACTCATTATATGGGAGAACATATTTGCCGATGATACATCTGATAAAGGGTTACTACCCCTAATATTTTAAGAAACACACCTTCACAAGAGGAAGACAAACGATCCAATTAAAAAACGAGCAAAGACCTAAGTAGACACTTCTCCAAAGAGCGCATAAACATGTCCAAGAGACATATGAAAACTGCTCAGTGTCACTAATCACCAGAGAGATGAAAATTAAAACAATAATGGGGTATCACCTGAGGTCTTCCAGAATGGCTATGTTTTCAATAAGTCAATAAACAGAAAGTGCCTGTGAGGGTGTGCAGAAAAGCTCACCCTAGTATACTGCTGGTGGGAATGCAGACTCGTGCAGCCTCTATGGAAAACCTTATGACATAGGAGGTTTTCTCAAAAATTGAAATACAGAACTGCCATTGAACCCAGTGGCCCCACTGCTTGGAATATGTCCTACGAAACCAGGAACATCGATCAGGAAGAATATATAAACCCCTCTGTTCAGAGCAGCACAATTTACAATAGCTCACAGGAATGGGTACATGAATCTGCTTTGATTCTGAGTGACAGTAGACATGCACACTCCTGCATCTTCCTTCAGCTTCCTGCCTGAACATGATGCCACACTGCAGTTCTTCAGACTTTCTGTCTCTTCCCAATGCCGTATTGGCCTGGCGTCATAGGCTATCCTTCCGAGCCTCAGGGTGTTCATGTGAGAGAAAAATGTCCCAGCTACCTGACAACCCAAGGGGGAGCCCCACTGGCATCTCCTCACATGTCCTCTAAGTGCCTTCTCCTGGTTCCAACATCCTCAAGTAGTCCTTACTGATTTTCTGGCAGAGCAAAAAGTGATCGTCCAGAGACGGCAGGGATCTGACTAAAAATCCAAAAGCAGGGGAACACACCAAGCTCTCTTAGGGCATTGCAAGCAAGCCTCCACCTCAGCAATCCTGTCAGACCCTGCCACGCTGTGGGCAGAGAACTAGTTGAAGTAGTTAAGGCTGCTGTTCTGGTGCCTGGAGCTGTTGGCCCATCGTTCATAATGCTGGCACCACTGAATGCAAGAGGCATAGGATGCACTGTATCCTGCAGCATGAGGAGTGTGTGGAGAAGGGCACATCACCTTTCAAGTTCTATGCACTTCCTGCTGCTGCCCATAGAGAGAGCCTGCTCCCGCCTGTGATGGTAATGAGATACTCCTTCACAGTGGCAGTACTGCATTAGTATGATTTGCTACAAAAGGACAGTTAACCTTGCCATCATCCCTGGCATGTCTGGCTCCCTCCACCTGCAGAAGGAATGTGGGTGGGGGTTAGGGACATCTCACTCCTGGACACCCAAGTGTCCCTGCTTACATGGACAGGTTATATTCTCAAGGCCCCTCCCTTTCCAGCACCAGTACCTGCAACATCACCTTCACATTGATCGTGTGGCTATGAAAGAACTAAAACATGGAGATCTACAAAACAGCCTGGCTTGGCCTGAACCACCTATCTTCTGGCCCCATTCCTTCTGCATAAGAGGCACAGAGGAACACAGAGGTTCCTGGGGTTACAGGTGCCTGCACCCATGCGGTCACACTGATTCCTCACAGGCTTTGATATCCCCACACCCTTGCCTGCACACGGCTTCACAGGATACCCTGATTCACGCACGTCACACGTTCCTGCCTCTGATGGAGGACTTGGGCATGCCCACACCATTTTGGGCTACTAAAACAGCTCTTCCAAACTGTGACTGGACAGAGGGCATCACGCTACTCAGCCCCGCCCCTCACTGTCAGCCTCAGTGTATGGGCCTCAGAACTGTGGTGAAACATTCCTGAGGAAGCTCTATGTTACCCGAGCATTTGCAGCTTTCCCAGGGTTTGGTGTCTGGGGGGCTCTTGCTTACGGCTACTCACGTTTCCCACTTCAGAATCCATTTTCTCTACCGCTTTCCCACAGATCCACAGTGACCCCTAGTAATATGCACAGGGAGAAATGCCCGGGACATTACAGGCTGCCCAGTCTGTGGGATATCTGAGGCTGAAGTGACAGGCAAAGGGAAGAACTGTGGCTGGAGAGGACTGTAGCCTACATTCCGGTAGAGTTGGATGATCAGGATAACTACGGCCAAGGTACGGTCTCAATCTGACTCCTTTTACATCAGTTCTCTTGTTTTTGTTTCCATTACTCTTGCTCTTTCTGTCTTTTCCTCATTCTGACTCTTTCTTCCATCTACCCATTGGGTTTCAGTGACCCGTAGAAAGAACGACTTGATGCTGCCTAAGGGTTTCTTCATTGCAGGAGAAAGGCTCGGTCTGAAGGAACAAAGTAAATAAACAATCATATTCACACGAGGCCATTGTTATGTGAGGAAATGTAATACCGTCAAAAATGCACAAGATGTACTGGCTGTGGACACCATGGTCCAGAGATTGCCCAACACAACTTCACGTACATGCCTGTGCCTCTGTGTGTGTTGTGTGTGAGGGCTATAGAACACTCTTCATGTTATTGTCCCTCTGGGCATTTACCCTTCCAGCTGGGGATTCGACCCCAAGTGAACCTAATATCCAGACTGACTGCTCACATGCCTTTGCTCTCTTCCCCACAACTCCTACATGCAATTTATACTCCCACTGGCTAAGTGTGGTTCTGAATCCTGGGCTCAGAGGATGATTCTCGCAGCAAATACAGTGCTCTCAAACTTCTAGGGAGGGATTCTGCTTCAAGTGTGAAATGCACTGGGAAGCCTCCCACCGCGTTGCCTGCTGTCAGTGTGTGAGCTGACCTCCGACAGAAAGGAACCTGGAAATCCATCATCCTTTCGGAGCTCGCAGTGGACATTCAGGCCCTTGCTCCCAAATCCATTTCCTTGAGCTACCTTATGTCCCTGGGTCCATTAGTATCACCCACTTCAATGGACTTACTCTTAGTACTCCCTCCTCCCCAGCCTCCAGCACACAGAAAGAATTCTGTCTTCTCATACTGTCCTAAAGCATAACAACTTAACCGCCACTGCCACTGCACAGGCCCAGCCCTCACAGGCAATGGTCATTCACAGGCAGCCAGTTGTAATGCCCCAAACTAGGGACAAACACCACAGAGACAGACGCTATTGATGCTCTTGATTTATGTGTTCCAAGAACACACGACAAACAGACAAACAGAGCTGATGCTCCTGCTTTAACTTTCCATTTCATACCATGCTCCCGATCTCTCTGTGACTGAATACCTGGTCACACAGACATTCTGCTCCATTGTCCTGTGCAGGAACATAATGTCTGCTTGAAAACACATACTCATGTCAAAACCTTCTTATGTGCACTTCTCTATTTGAAGGAAAATGGATGGTCCCTCCTATTTAACTCACACTGTGGGAGATACCCTAACACAATAATTGACTATCATCTCCTAGCAAAATTCCTAAAGAGTATAGTATAATTATTGGTGGCCCTAACATGAAGAGTCGGTCATTGCTGAAATTAGGATCTCTTAAATTTCCTGCTGCCTTGTGTTGGATGCATCACACCACACCACCTTTTTAATGAGCAATGACCTCAGGATCACCCAGTTAGGAATTTGGACACACCTAAGGAAATATTTGATGGTTGCAATGATCCATAAAAGGAAGTGGTGGCACAGCAGCCTCAGCCTTTGTATGAAAAGGCTCCTGGACAAGTGTGGGAAGGGTCAGAGGAAGGACATCATGGGGGCCTCCATTTAAGGAATAGTAGACGGGCCTAAGGGTGAGGGAGGTGGCCTGGAGCGAGAGTTCAGAGGAGTGGGTCAATGAATCTGCTTTGATGCTGAATGATTTTGCACATGCACACTTCCTCATTTTACATCAGGTGTCCCTGTCTGAATATAATTCCCACTGCAGTGCTACATACTTCCTTTCTCAACCTGATTCTCTGAGGACCTGACATAACAGGCTCTACTCCTCCCAGTATCAGGGCGTCCATGAGAGAAAGCATTGACCCAGCTACCTAGCAAACTAGGGGCGAGTGTCCAGGAACAGTCCCCCTCACCTGTACTCCTCTACCTTCACTCTCCTGGGGCCAAGCTCCTCGCACAGTACTTGAGATGATTAGACCACACTTCTATTACTGATGTTCTAGTAGGGCAAACAGGACTAGTCAGAAGAAGCCAGGGATCTCACTTTACGAACCCAAGAGGTAGGGGAACCCAAAGCTCTCCTTCTGCATTGCCACCGAGGCCCAACCTCAGTATCCTGTCATATCCTTCCAGGTCGCAGCATTTTTCTCCTAAATAACATTGTCGGGAATGCTGGAAAGGCATTCTCACGCTTATCCAATAGATGGCAGCTTTTCGTTTCAAATCATGTTATTGGGGATGTTGGCAATTCATTCTCATGCTTGTCAAAACATGGCAGCTATTTTTTACAAATAAAGTTACTGAGCAGGCTGGCAATGCATATCCACACTTGTCCACGAGATGGCAGCATGACTTCACATGTCATTTCATTCGGGATGGTACCACTGCATTCCCTCGTTTCTCCACCAGGTGGCAGCACTTTTCCACCAAATGATTTCATTGGGCATGCACGGTAGGCATGCTCAGGTATGCCCAAGAGTTGTTTGCATTTACCTCAAAATGTCATTTCTTTCGTGATGCTGGAAATGGATTCTCATTCTTGAACAGTCACAGCATGCAGTTATGTCCGCACGTGCCAAAAGGCGGCTTCTAACAGAAAAATACAGTTTGCACATACTTCTACAAAGGGAATTTGGTTTAACTGTGAAATGAACGTAAAACCCCGGCCTGGTTCCCTGCTGTCTCCCTAAAGCGAGGGTATGGCAAACGCATCATCCTTTATAACTTATCACTGCAAATTCCGAACCTTGCACACAAGGCCTTTCCTTGAACTCCCTTATCACCCAAGGGAAAATGGTAAACTCTATTGGACTTTCACTGATTTCTTAATCCACCACAGTCTCTACCACACAGAAAGAATTTTGGCTTCTGATACCATCAGAAAACACAACTTAGCCACTTCTGCAATTGTAAAGGCCATGCATTCACGGGGCGGGTAATTCAGAGAGTCCATTGTCAAGGCAAACAATACATAAACAGGCACATTAGATGCTCTCGCTTTATCTTGCCATTTATTCCATGTGCTGCATATGTCCATGGCTGAATGCCTTTCCACAGGGACATTCTGCACCTAATTTCTACGCAGGAAAAGAATCTTTGCTTGAAACACCTTTTAATCTGAAAAAGCTTCTCACGTGCACTACTTATATTGGAAGGTCCCTCCTATAGTTCTCACACGTTAAATGCGTGCAGTTAACACAGCAAATCTGGTATCATCTCCTCTGAGGATAATCAAAAAGTATTTAAAAATCATGTCAAGCCCAAACCTGACAAAGTTGGAATCTCTTCCGTTTTCTCCAGCCATGCATTCAACAGTTCCCACCACAACTTGGTTGTGATGGGCAGTGTACCCAGGAAGGCCAGCGATACAATTCAGTAAATACATGGTGGTTGTGATGATCAATAGAGGGATGTGGTGGCACAGCAGCCTCAGCATTTTCATGAAGGAGGATACTGGAAAATTGTGGAGGGGGTTCTAGGAAGCACATCACAGAACTTCTCTTTAATGCATGGTAGGCAGGCCTGAGGGTGGTGTTGGTGACCTGAGGTGTGAGATCAGAGAAATAGGCCAAAGAATCTACTTTCATTCTGAGTGACAGAGGAAACAGACATGACCTCATCATCCTTCAGCCTCCCCCAAGTGAACATGATTGGCACTGCGGTGCTCAGAACTTCCAGCCTCATCCTCATACCGTGATGATGTCACAGGCTGTATTTCTCCCAGCTTCAGTGTGTTCATGTGAGAAAACAATGTCCCAGCTCCCTGGCAATCCAGAGGCAAGTGAAGAGTTGGTCTCTGCTCACCTGTTATCATCTATGTCCCCTCTCCTGATGCCAACATACACTCATAGTTCTCACTGTTGATCTGGAAAGCAAAAATGGGCTCCACAGGAGAGGGCTGGCGTCTAAACCACAAACCCAAAAAGCAGGGGATCACACCAAGCTCTCTAATGGCATTTCCTGCAAGGACCCACCTAAGCAATCCTGTCAGATCCCGAAACATGGTGATCAGAGACGAAGTTGAAGAAGTGAATGCTGCTGTTCTGCCTGCAGTTGTAGGCCTGTCGTTCATACTGCAGGTACCACTGAATGTGAGTGGAATGGGTCACCCTGTATCCTGCAGCTTGAGGAGTGTGTGGAGAGGAACCTGTCACCTTCCAACTTGGACACACTTCTTGCCGCAGGCCATGCAGGGAGCCTCCTCTCTCCTGCGATGGTTATGAGAGGATCCTTCACAATCACAGTATCGTGGATGTAGGGGTTTTTGTGAAAGAGCAGCACAGTCTTGCAGCGATTGCTGCCATGCCAGGCTTCCTTCACCTGCAAAAGGATAGTGGATCCGGTTTAGGGTGATAACTTATTCCAGAACTCCCGCCTATTCCTTCCTGCAGGGATAGGATTTTTTCACAAGCTCTCTACCTCCCCAGCCGTGGTCTGCACAGCCTGACCTTCAGATTGATCATGTGGCTGAGCATGGTTTCATCTTGGTCACTGATAATGGCTGACAATTCCAGATTGTTGACAAATTGCAGCAGGTCAAAACGCCTGCACGCTGCAAGCTGAACATGAAACAGCTACAAAAAGGAGCAGATCCTTAAAGCAGCTTGGATTGCTCCCACCTCTCTAACCCCTAGCCCAGCTCCTTCACCATAAGATGCAAAAAGAGAGCACAGTGGTTCTTGTGGGCTCCATGTGTTTATACACACACGGGCACACTGTTTTCCTGACAGCCTTTGACCTCGCCTACATACTTGCCTGCTGAGTGCTTAACAGGATACCTTTATTTGTGGACATCACTCATTCCTGCCTCTCACTGACTTGGATATACAGAGGACTTGGACACGCAGCCTCCCTCGAGTGCAGCATTACCCCAAGAAGAACCTGAGTGACACAGAGCAGTGTGGAGGCAATGGCCCTTGTTCTGCGCATGAGTCTGATCTGGGACGGCGCTCCTGAAGCCCAGGGAGAGTTTTTGTGGTACTGGTGAGATAAAAGGGTGTCTCTGAGATTTTGGATCACACTGTTCTCACTATCCTGAGCTTCACTCCAATGTGTCTATTTGATTCTGAGCTACCGATCCCCACTAATACATTTCTCATGCACTAGGGCAGGCATATTGCGTTCCCTTCTGTAGAGTCAAGGATACACTATTGACTCAGCATCTGGCAATGCACTGAACGTTTGTGCTTTTCAGTTCTAAACAGGGCTGCCGCCGCTGCCAGGTACTGGGCTTGAGCCAGCAGAAGGATCTGCTCACTTGTAAGTTCACGGGCTACATTCCTAACTTAAGTGCCCGGAGCACATCCAGTGGGGACCAGGTGCACTTCCCACTGAGCCAATCCTCTTCGTGCTCCTGCTCGACTGGCTCTTCTTGTGGATGTTTTGTTTCTATCTGTGCCTGAGGCTCAACATCAACCACTACCTTCATGACTTTTATGGCGTCCTCTCACCCAGGACAAACTGCTCCCTGCCAATTAATTCCTCCTCAATCAATTCCTTCTCCTCTCCCTGCTCCACCCTGTCTGGCCCTTGTAGAAACTCATGATACATTTCCTCTGCCAAAGCATAACTTACCCACTTCTGCAACTGTAAGGCCCAGCCCTCCCAGGGACTGGTCGATCATTCCAAGGCAGCCAATCGTAAGGCTCAAACCAACACACAAACAACAGACAGACAGACAGACAGACAGACAGACAGACACGGTACTTGCTCTTAATTTATCTTTCTAACTACATGCCATGCTCTGGATGTCTCCGCATCTCAATGCTTTCCCACAGGGACATTCTGCATCTATTTCCTGTGCAGGGAAACAATGTTTGCTTGAAAACACATATTTCGCTGAGAAAGCTTCTCATGTGCACGACTCTTCTTTGAAGTAAAATGGACAGTCCCTCCTATTTATCTCACAGTGTGGGAGGTCCCCTGAACACAACAAACCTCCTATTGTCTCCTCTGACTATTACTAAAGAATACTGAATAATCCCCAATCTGTAAAATGGGTCACTGCCGCCAGTGGGATCTCTTAAGTTTCCACCAGCCCTGTGTTCAACATGTGCCGCCACAACCCGTTTATAACGGGCAGTGTTTTCAGGATGACCTGTGGAGGAATAAGGAGACACTTAAGGAAATATATGGTGGTTGTGATGATCAATAGAGGCAAGTGGTTCCAGAGCAGCCTCAGCCTTTGCATTCTCATGCTGAAACACCACGTGGCAGCATTTTCTCCTCAAATGGTATTATTGCAGATGCTCACTCTGAATTCTTACTTTTGTCCAGAGGCGGCAGAAAGTTTCTTACCAACGATTGTTCTGGGGATGCTGGCAATGCATTCTCACACTTTTCCACCAGGTGTCGGCATGATTTCACGAGTAATTTTATTGGGGATGCTGGAAAAGCATTCACAATTCCATTCAACAGGTGGAAACATTTTCAACAGGATGAATCCATTGGTGAACTCGTGGATGCATTCTCACGGTTACCCACCAGGTGGCAGTATTGTTCCAACTGAGGATCATATTTGGGATGCTTGTGGAGATGCAGAAGATGCATTTTCTCGTTTGTCCACCAGGTGGTGGCATTTTGACACCACGAGATTTTATTGGCTATGCTGACAATGGAAGCTAATGTGTGTCAAGCAGGCAGCAGAATTATTTTACCGCACGATTTCGCTGGAGATGCTTGCAATGGTTCTATATTTATCAGTTGGCGTCAATATTCCACTAGTGAATATCAGGAATGTTCTGGAAGTGCATTCTCACGCTTTTCCACCAGGTGGCAGAATTTCCCCACAAAGTACTTTTACTGAGGATGCTGGCAAGGCATTCCCACGTTGTTTTCTACAGCTGTCTGCATTTTCCCTCCACTGTCCCATTTTGGGGAAACTGGCAATGCATTTTGGCGCTGAAACATGAGATGGCAGCATTTTTCCACCAACGATTCTGTTTGAGATGCTGGCAATGCTTTCCCACGTTTGTCTTAACACGTTTGTGGAAGCATTTTTACTACCAAATTATATTATTGGGGGTGTTGAAAATTCAGTCTCAAGTTTGAAAAAGACTTGGCTACATTTTCCACAAATGTGATTATTTTGTGGATGTTGACAAGGCATTCTCACGTTTTAACAGCCATTGAACCTACTTTCCCAAAAATGATTCTATTGGGAATAGTGGCATGGCACTTTCACTTTTGTTCAATAGCTGGCAACACTTTCACCACAAAGTATCGTTTGGGGAATGCTGGAAGCACGTTCGTCCAACGTACTTCGTAGAAGTACTTTTCCACAAAATGATTTTATTGCGGATGCGGGCAATGCATTCTTCAGTCTCTCAAACAAGAGGCCACATTTTCCACCAAACGATTCCTTTGGTTGTGCTGGCAATGCATTCCCACATCTGTCCACAAGGTGGCCACTTTTGTTTACCAAGGGATTTTCCTGAGAACGCTGGCAATGCATTCCCTTGCTCGAATACCAGGTGACAGCATTTTCTCCACAAGTGATCTTATTGGAGATGCTGTAACTGCATTTTCACATTTGTAGAAAGGTGACTGGTTTCTTATTTACAAATGATTGTTTTAAGGCTGCTGGCAATTCCTTCTGACACTCAAACACCAGGTGCAGTATTTTCCCACCAAATGATATTATTGAGGATCCTGGCACTGCATGCTCCTCCTTGGAGAACAAGCGGCAGCTATTTTCCACCATGTAACTTCACTGGGGCTTCTGGCGATGCATTTTCACTCTTGTCCAATAGGTGGAAGCATTTTCCCACAAGTGATTTCACTGGGGATGCTGGCAATGAACACTCACACAAGTCGACAAGATAAGGGCATTTTTCCCACAAGAGATTTTCATTGTGAATCTTGGCAATGTATTTTCAAATGTGTCCGCCATTTGGCAGCCAGCATCATCTCAGAAGGGATTTTCATGAGGATGCGGGCAACGCATTCTCACACTTGTCAAACATGTGGCGGCCTTTTTCCAACAACTGATATTATTGGGGCTGCTGGCAATGCATTGTGAAGCCTGTTTACAACAAGCCCGCATTTTTCCACCAAATGTTATTATTGCACATAAAGGCAATGGTTTCTCCCGCTTGTCCACCCGTCGGCACCTTGACATCACAAGTGATTTTGTTTGGTAAGCTGAGAATGCATTCTTACGTTTGTTCAGCCAGTTGCGGAATTTTTCCACCAAGCGACTTTATTGCTGCTGGCTGTACATTCTCACCTTTGTCCAACTATTCGCCGCAGTTTTCCCCTAAAGTGATATTGTGTGTGTGGGTGTGGATGTTGGTTTTGAATTCTCACACGTGGACATTGGCTATCAGAATTTTAGGCCCAAATCACTTTATTGTGATTCCAGAGCATGCGTTCTCACTCTTGTCCACCAGTTGGCACCTTGATCTCAGTAGGGGTTTCATTGGGGATTCTGGGAAATCATTCATACAGTCCTTTAGCACCTGGTGGCCTTTTTCTCAAAGAGTGATTTTGTTGGGGATGCAGTCAATGCATGCTTCACCTTGTCCACCAGGGGGCAGAATATTTCCACCAAGTTTTTTTTAAAGGGGATGCGTTTAATGCTCTCCCACTTACCTCCACAAGGTGGCAGCATTTTTAAAACAAACGCTTTTCTTGGGAATGCCGGGAATGCTCTCTCACATTTGTAAACAATGTCAGGTAATTTCTCATCAAACGTTTTTACGGGAGATGCCTGAAATACACTATCACCTTTTATTCAAAGGGGCAGCATTTTTTCAACCAAATAATTTTACAGGGGCTGGCAATGGATGCTCACGTTTGTCCCACACTTGGCAGCATTTGTCCCAGAGAAAGTTTTTTTGCGGGGATGCGTGGCAGCGTTTCGCCCCAAATGATTTTATTGAGGATGCCTGCAAGGCAGTCTCAGGTCTCTACATGAGTTCACAGTAGTTTTCAACCACATGATTGGATTGGGGATACTATCAGCGCATTCTCACCCTTTTGCATTTTGCCGACAGAGAGGTTTTGTGGTGATTCTGACAATACATTCTCAGACTTATCTGAGAATTGGCAGTATTTCCGTACAAATGACCTTACTGGGGATGCTGGCAATGTATTCTCACGATTGTCCACGTAGGACAGCATTTTCAATCAAATAATTTTATGGGAGATGCTACGCAGCCATTCTTGCACTTGTCAACCAGAAGGCAGGTTTTCCACAGTATGATTTTATTGGGCATGCTGGCACTGCATTCGTAATCTTTTTCATAGGTGGCAAAACTTTCCCAAAAACTTATTATTTGCGGGATACTGGCAATGAATTGTCATTCTCAAGCATCCGTTGGCAGCATTTTTTAGCTAATGATTTTGTTGGGGATGCTCGCCGTGCGTTTTCCTATTTGTCGACCAGTGCACCTGGTGCCCGCTGGAGGTGCTCCAGGCACATAAGTTAGAGATGGAGAATATGGACTTGCAAGGAAGCAGAGCCTAACGGAAAATCTTGATAATGCATTGCCAGATTTCTCAGTAAAATCCCTGTGAGAGCTCAGTTCCGTATTATGTTCGAACGTTGGAAGCAAATGCCAGGATCCCCAATAAAATTGTTTGGGTCAAAGATGCCGCTTCCATGTGGGCAAGCGTAAGACTGCCTTGACGTTATTCCCAATAAAATCATTCTAGGAACAGTGCTGCCTCTTAATGGATAATCTTGAGAATGCATTTTCAGCATCTACAAAATAATCACCAGAGTGAACATATAGGCCATCGGCTGGACAAATGTAAGAATGCCTTCTGAGCCTACCAAATAAACTTGCATAAATGTCCAGTGTTGGGTCCTAAAAAATGATGGATTTCTAAGTATCCTCCCTGTAGGGAGTCGGTCACACATTAGGAACAGGCAACCAGGTGGGAGACTTCACAGTTGAACCAAAGTCCCTCTCTAGAAGTATGACTGCACAGTGTTTTGCTGAGAGAATCAGTCTCTGAGGCCGAAGATCCCAAGCGACATTTAGCAAGGAGTGGAATAAGGTGCACAGATACCTGTGGCGAATTGAGTCAAGGCGTGTGGGAAGTCAGAAGTGTATTAGGTTCATTTGGGCAAGAATCCCCTGCTGGAAGAGTAAATGAGCAGAGGGACAATAAGAAGGAGAGTGTGCCACAGCCCTCACACACAAGCACACACAAGCACACACACACACATGCACACACACAGAGGCAAAGGCATGGACATGAATTTGTGTTGGGCAATCTCTGGACTATGATGTCCACAGTCAGTACACCTTGCCCGTTTTTGACACTTTTTACGTTTCCTCAAATGGAAATGGCCTCCTGTGAATATGATTGTTTATTGACTTTGTTCCTTCAGACCAAGCCCTTGTGCAACCAACTAATCCTTAAGCAATATCAAGTCATCCTTGCTACTCGTCACTGAAACCCAAGGAGTGGATGAGAGAAAGTCAGAATGAGAGAAAGACCAAAAGAGCAAAAGCAATGGAAACAAATAAAAAGTTACTAATCTAAAAGGAGTCAGACTGAGACCTTATCTTGGCGGTAATAATCCTGATGATCTAACTCTACCAGAATGTAGGCTACAGTCCTCTGCAGCCACAGTTCTTCCCTTTGACTCTCACTTCAGTCTCAGATATCCCTTATACTGGAATAGCCTCTACTGCCCGGGCATTTCTCCCTGTGGATATTACCAGGGGTCCCTGTGGATGTGCGGGAAGTGTTAAAGAAAACGAATTCTGAAGTGGGAAACGTGAGTTGCCTTAAGAAAGAGCCCACTAGACACCGAACCGAAGGAAACCTAAAGATGCTAAGGCAAAATAGGACTTCCTCAGGAACGTTTCTCTACAGGTACAAGGCCCATACACTGAGGCTCACAGTGAGGGGCAGGGCTGAATACGATGATGCCTGCTGTAGTCTCACAGTTTGGAAGAAATGTTTCAGAAGCCCAACAGCAAAGGGGAGCGAGTGGGGTGTCCAGGAGCCTTTTCCACGCTACGTGACCACATCCCAAGCCCCTGTCTGTAGGCTCAGTGAGACCACACTGAGCACAGCAAGAACCCATATCCGGACCTGAAGTGTCTGTCTTTACTGTATGGCTTATTCTTGACCCTTTGGTCAAATATTAATTGACCATGATGGCATGGGTCAATTTCAGGATTCTGTACTTTTCCATTGATCTATGTGCCTGTTCCTGTGCCAGAAGCAGGTTGTTCTGATCACAGTGGCTTTGCCCTACAGCAGGATATTCAGTAATGTGATCCTACAACTCTGTTCTTTCTCAAGAATACTGTGGGTGCACGGGGTCTTTTTTGGTTTCCTATAAATTTTCGAAACATTTTTTCCAGCTCTGTGAAACACACTGTTGGGATTGATGACAATTGTGTTGAATTTATAGATTGTTTTGGGTAGCATGGATATTTTGATAATGTTAATTCTTTCAGTCTATAATTCTTTCACTCCTTTGTATCTTCCTCTATTTCTTTTTTCAATGTCCTGTTTCTGAATACAAGTCTTTTACATCCTTCTTTGACTTTACTCCTAGGTGTCTTATTTTTTCAGTTGCAATGGTAAATGGTATAGTCTTTTCTAAGAGTTCATAATCGGTGTAAAAAAAATGCCATCAATGTGTTGATGTTAATTTTGCTTCCAGCTTCCTTGCCAAATTCATTAATTATATCCACAAGTACTCGGTGGACTCTTTAGTTTTTTATGTACAATATCATGTCATCTGCAAGTAATGACAGTTAACCTTCTCTCTTCCGATACGGATGCCTTTTATGTTCTCTTTTTGTCTGCTCGCTGTGGCTAGGACTTCCAGTAGTATGCTGAGCAGTAGTGGTGAAAGGGGCAACCGTGTCTTATTCCTCTTCTTAGGGGATATGGTTTTAGCCTTTGCACGTTGAGTATGATTTTGGCCCCAGGTATGTTGTATATGGCCTTTATTATGTTGAGATATATTCCCTCTATTTCCACTTTGCTCCCAGTTTTTTCCAAAATGGGTGCTGGATTTTCTAGAATATTTTCTCTGTATCTATTGATATGATCATAAGATTTTTGTCCTTCATTTTGTTTAGCTCTCACATTTCTTGATTTGCGAATATTATACCAGCGCTGCGTCTCCAGAATAAATCACACTTGGTCATGGTGTATGATCTTATTTAATGTATTGCTGGATAAAATTTGGTAATATATTTTCTGAGGATTTTGGCACCTATGTTCATGAGGGACGTTGGTCTGTTTAATTCTTTATTTGCAGGATCTTCATCTGGTTTTGGGATTATTATAATACTGGTCTCATAAAAATATCTCCCTCCTCTGGAATTTTCTAAAATATTTTGAGGAGAGTGGGTTTTAATTCTTCTTTAAATGTTTAGGTAAGCTCGCATGTAAATCCATCTGGCCCCAGACACTTGTTTGCTGGAAGTTTTTTTCTTATTACTTCTTCAATTGCATCCATTTTTACTGGCCCTCCAGGTTTTCTGATTCTTTCCGATTGAGTTTTAGCAGATTGTAGTTTTGAGGAATGTGTCCATTTTACGCAGCTTCCCCACTTTATTGTTGTGCATAGTGTTTTCTTAGTATTCTTTCTGTTTCTGTCATGTCAGTTGTTATATCGCCTCTTTCACATCTGATTTTGTTTTCTTGGGTCCTCACCGTTTGTTTTTTGGTGCGTCTGGCTAAAGACTCATCGATCTTATTTCTGTCAGAAAACTAGTTCTTACTTTCATTGATATTTTGTACTGTGTTTTTGGTCTCTGTGTCGTTCATTTCTGTTCTGATCTTCACTATTTTCTTTCTTCTGCATCTCCTCGAAATGTTCAGGTCCTCTTCCCTTTTTAATATTGGGTTGTTGTTTTTGTTTTGTTACTTACATAAGAAATAAAAATGACTTTACATTCTGAATTCTGTGTTTTATTTTAATCTCTGATAGCAGATTTATGCCCCTTCAGAAATTGATGTAGAATATACGTCATCTAAAACTAAACATTTTAAACTATACGCTCCAGTGGTTTTAAAATTGGAATAATGTAGAACTGTTACAGCATAACAAGAAGCTAGAAAAATTCCAGGACAAGTTGAAAGGGAAACTGAGATAGATTTTTAGACAGCAGTTTGAGTTAAGCCTATCTTCCCTAAGCCAAAGGCACTGGAGAATAAATAGTTTGTATTAGATGGGAAAGATGCAGAAACCCAGGTGCAGAGACTAGGGCACAGGAAACCACCTGGACAGGAACCCCCAGAGGCCTACAAGGGACAAAGACTGGGAAAACAAGAACTTTGTCCCCAGGTAATCTATGCTCCCAGAGCATGTCATGGGTCATGCGGTGGAGACCCCCTAAGCATTCCTCCCTAAAGATACCTTTTAAGTCTCAGTTGTATTTCAGCTCCAGGCCCATAAAAGCATTAAGACAAGACAAGTGGCATTGGAGTGGACTCAGGACCAGACACATTGACAAATGAGGCCCTTCCTGGCATGGACTAATCAGTGGCGACCAGCACCCTGAAAGGGCACCCCTGGAAAGCTGATGAATATTCTCTTGAGAACTCCCCTTAAGCCTCCCATAAGATTTTCCACCTGCAAGGGAGATAAATATGCTCAGGACAAAGGACCAAGTGTGAGCTCCCCTACACCACAGGAAAGCGTGACAGCGCCAGTTTCCTCCTTCCTTCTGCGGGGGCCCCATGGTGCTTTCAACCAGGGGAGCAATGGGCAGTGGCAGCTCATCCCAGGCTTGTCTTCTGAAACTGTCTGAAAGGTCTTGGAAATGTGTCCAAGGCCCCCTTTTCTCTGACTTCCCAGTGAGCAAAGGCAGCCCAGCCTAGGCTATCCTGTTACTTCGTCTATGCACCTGCCTTGGTTCACCAGCCTAAGTACATTTTTATTACAGCCATTAAAGCTTTGGGTTTTTTTCTTCATTTTTTTCTCTTGATTGAAATCTTTCCTTCAAGATGACAAGAGCTGAGGCCTTCTGCCTGTATCCCCTGTAACACAACCGTCATCTTTTCACTTCGGAAACCTTAATGTCAACATAAAAGAAAGCCTCATCCCATTTAAAGAGTATACCCAATTCTACTCTGGACTATTTCCTCATTTACACTGATGTCTTTCCCATCTCCATGGCTATGCTATTGCTATTGTCGTTGTTGTTAACCCTCACTAGAGGATATTTTTTTCATTGACTTCCAGAGAGAGTGGCATGGAAGAAGGGGTAGAGAGAGAGAGGTGCCTCAGTGTTAGAGACACAGACATTGGTTGCTTTTCTAATTCGCTGCACACCTGGGATGAGGAATGAATCTACAACCTAGGTATGTGCCCTCAACTGGGAATCAAACCTGAGACCCTTCAGTGTGCAGGCCGACACTATACCACTGAGCCCCGCTGCCCAGGGTAGATATGCCTTTTTAAATATGAAGTTTGTAGGTATATTTAACTTGAAATTGGTAGAGGTTTTAAAATGATTTCTTTAGTTTTACTCATGTTTTCATTGGTGATTTGCCACTATTATATTACTGGCATTAATTTTGCAACAGTTTGTATGTAGCAGGGAGGAAACACTTTTAGATCAGGGTCCAAATAGAGTAGTGTATACGAACTTTTTTTGTTAAAAACTTTTATAGCAATGAGAACCAGAAAAATTTCTACTAAACTATCTAACACTACAACTGAAAGATTTAGAAAGAGAACAGAAAACAAGAAAGGGCCCAGAGGAAGTAAAAGGAAGAAAATAATAAAGAACCAGAGCCTAAATAAATAACGTAGAGACTAAAAAATTAAAAAAGGTCAATGCAACCAAGAGCTTGTCTTTGAATAGACAATCAGTGTGATGAACTTTTAACCCAACTCACCAAAAACCAAAGACAGAGGTCAAAAATAAATAAATTGAGGAACAAAAGAAGTGAAGTAACAACTGATACCACTGAAATACAAAGGGTTGTAAGCAAATACCCTGAACAACTATATGCCAACAACCTGGATGAAATAGACAAATTTCTGGAAATACACAACCTTCCAATACTCAGTGAGGAAGAATCAGGCATGCTGAACACGTTGATAAAAACTGGTGAAATTGGAACAGTGATTTTTTAAAAAATGCCCAAGAAAAAAAGGGCCAGGCCCAGACAGTTTCAGAGGGGAGTTTTATCAAACATTCAAAAAATAATTCAAATTGTTCCAAAAAGTCCGAGAGGAACAAACACTCCCAAGCTCTTTTTAGGCAGCCTGAATAATCCCAACTACAAATCCAGGTAAAGACCTTGCAAAGAAAGAATTACAGGCCAATATCCGTGATAAACAGAGATGCTAAAATCTTCAAACAAATATTAGCAAATTGGATCAAGCAATATGTTAAACAGATCACACCCCATGACCAAGTGGGGTTTATTCCAGGGATGCAGGTTTGGTACAGTATTCACAAATCTATAAATGTGATGCCTCACAGGAACCATTTGACAAACAAAAATCTCATGATCATCTCAGTAGGTGCAGAAAGAGCAACAAAACCCAGCGCCCATTTTTGAGAAAAACCCTCAGCACAGTGGGGATAGAGGGATCATGCCTAAACACATTAAAGTCCTTATAGGACAAACCTTCAGTCAACTTCATACTCAATGGGCAAAAACTAAAACATATCCCCTAATAAGAGGAACAAGACAGGGACGTCCACTTTCACCATCTTTTATTCAACAGAGTGTTGGAAGTCCTTGCCACAGCGATCAGACAAGGAGAAAACATAAAAGGCATCCAAATTGGAAAGGAGAAATAAAACTGTCACTGTTTGCAGATGACCTGATATTGTATGCTGAGAACACTAAAGAGGTCACCAAAAGACTTCTAGATTTAATAATAAATGAACTCAGCTATGCACCAGGATGGAAAATTAATGCCCAGAAGTAAATGGCATTTTTAAACAACATTCATGATCTCTCAGAAAGAGAAACTAAAACAAACAAACAAACAAACAAAAACACATTTAACGTGCAACAATAAAATTAAGATACTTAGGAATTAACTTAACCAAAGGGGTGAAAGACGTGTACTTGCAAAACAAATATGTTCAAAAAGGAGATAGAGGAAGATATAAACAAGTGTAAGAATATACCATGCTAATGGATTGCTAGAATCAACCTCATTCAGATGTCCGTACTCCCCAAAGCAATCTATAGATTCAAACTATTCATAAAATACCAATGTCCGATATCACAGACCTAGAAGAAGTAGTGCAAAAATTTAAAGGACACAAAAAGGACAGCACCCCAAATCGCTGAAGCAATTTTGGGAGGAAGAGAAAAGTGGAAGGAATCAAAATAATACATATCAAGATATAGTAAAGCCATTTTAATCGAAACAGAATGGAACTGGCAGAAGAACAGACTTAATGACATAAATGGAACTGAACAGAGATCCCAGGAATTGACCCAACTCATTACACTCAATTGAGAATTTACAAAGGAGGCAGAGCATACAGTGGAGTAAAGGAAGTCTCTTCAATAAATGGTGTTGGGAAAATTGGACAGGAACTTTCAAAATAATGCAACTAGACCACTATCTTGCACCGCACACAAGGATCAACTCCAACTGGATAAAAAACTTAAAGGTAAAACATGAAACCATTAAAAATCCTAGAAGGAAATGGAGGCAGCATGATCTCAGACATCTCTCATTGCAATATGCTCACCAATACACTGCCTAGGGCAATGGAAGCAAAGGAGAAAATAAACAAATGGGACTACAGCAAAATAAAAAGATTCTGCACAAAGATACCATCAACAAAATGCAAAGGGAACTCATTATATGGGAGAACATATTTGCCGATGATACATCTGATAAAGGGTTACTACCCCTAATATTTTAAGAAACACACCTTCACAAGAGGAAGACAAACGATCCAATTAAAAAACGAGCAAAGACCTAAGTAGACACTTCTCCAAAGAGCGCATAAACATGTCCAAGAGACATATGAAAACTGCTCAGTGTCACTAATCACCAGAGAGATGAAAATTAAAACAATAATGGGGTATCACCTGAGGTCTTCCAGAATGGCTATGTTTTCAATAAGTCAATAAACAGAAAGTGCCTGTGAGGGTGTGCAGAAAAGCTCACCCTAGTATACTGCTGGTGGGAATGCAGACTCGTGTAGCCTCTATGGAAAACCTTATGACATAGGAGGTTTTCTCAAAAGTTGAAATACAGAACTGCCATTGAACCCAGTGGCCCCACTGCTTGGAATATGTCCTACGAAACCAGGAACATCGATCAGGAAGAATATATAAACCCCTCTGTTCAGAGCAGCACAATTTACAATAGCTCACAGGAATGGGTACATGAATCTGCTTTGATTCTGAGTGACAGTAGACATGCACACTCCTGCATCTTCCTTCAGCTTCCTGCCTGAACATGATGCCACACTGCAGTTCTTCAGACTTTCTGTCTCTTCCCAATGCCGCAGTGGCCTGGCGTCATAGGCTATCCTTCCGAGCCTCAGGGTGTTCATGTGAGAGAAAAATGTCCCAGCTACCTGACAACCCAAGGGGGAGCCCCACTGGCATCTCCTCACATGTCCTCTAAGTGCCTTCTCCTGGTTCCAACATCCTCAAGTAGTCCTTACTGATTTTCTGGCAGAGCAAAAAGTGATCGTCCAGAGACGGCAGGGATCTGACTAAAAATCCAAAAGCAGGGGAACACACCAAGCTCTCTTAGGGCATTGCAAGCAAGCCTCCACCTCAGCAATCCTGTCAGACCCCGCCACGCTGTGGGCAGAGAACTAGTTGAAGTAGTTAAGGCTGCTGTTCTGGTGCCTGGAGCTGTTGGCCCATCGTTCATAATGCTGGCACCACTGAATGCAAGAGGCATAGGATGCACTGTATCCTGCAGCATGAGGAGTGTGTGGAGAAGGGCACATCACCTTTCAAGTTCTATGCACTTCCTGCTGCTGCCCATAGAGAGAGCCTGCTCCCGCCTGTGATGGTAATGAGATACTCCTTCACAGTGGCAGTACTGCATTAGTATGATTTGCTACAAAAGGACAGTTAACCTTGCCATCATCCCTGGCATGTCTGGCTCCCTCCACCTGCAGAAGGAATGTGGGTGGGGGTTAGGGACATCTCACTCCTGGACACCCAAGTGTCCCTGCTTACATGGACAGGTTATATTCTCAAGGCCCCTCCCTTTCCAGCACCAGTACCTGCAACATCACCTTCACATTGATCGTGTGGCTATGAAAGAACTAAAACATGGAGATCTACAAAACAGCCTGGCTTGGCCTGAACCACCTATCTTCTGGCCCCATTCCTTCTGCATAAGAGGCACAGAGGAACACAGAGGTTCCTGGGGTTACAGGTGCCTGCACCCATGCGGTCACACTGATTCCTCACAGGCTTTGATATCCCCACACCCTTGCCTGCACACGGCTTCACAGGATACCCTGATTCACGCACGTCACACGTTCCTGCCTCTGATGGAGGACTTGGGCATGCCCACACCATTTTGGGCTACTAAAACAGCTCTTCCAAACTGTGACTGGACAGAGGGCATCACGCTACTCAGCCCCGCCCCTCACTGTCAGCCTCAGTGTATGGGCCTCAGAACTGTGGTGAAACATTCCTGAGGAAGCTCTATGTTACCCGAGCATTTGCAGCTTTCCCAGGGTTTGGTGTCTGGGGGGCTCTTGCTTACGGCTACTCACGTTTCCCACTTCAGAATCCATTTTCTCTACCGCTTTCCCACAGATCCACAGTGACCCCTAGTAATATGCACAGGGAGAAATGCCCGGGACATTACAGGCTGCCCAGTCTGTGGGATATCTGAGGCTGAAGTGACAGGCAAAGGGAAGAACTGTGGCTGGAGAGGACTGTAGCCTACATTCCGGTAGAGTTGGATGATCAGGATAACTACGGCCAAGGTACGGTCTCAATCTGACTCCTTTTACATCAGTTCTCTTGTTTTTGTTTCCATTACTCTTGCTCTTTCTGTCTTTTCCTCATTCTGACTCTTTCTTCCATCTACCCATTGGGTTTCAGTGACCCGTAGAAAGAACGACTTGATGCTGCCTAAGGGTTTCTTCATTGCAGGAGAAAGGCTCGGTCTGAAGGAACAAAGTAAATAAACAATCATATTCACACGAGGCCATTGTTATGTGAGGAAATGTAATACCGTCAAAAATGCACAAGATGTACTGGCTGTGGACACCATGGTCCAGAGATTGCCCAACACAACTTCACGTACATGCCTGTGCCTCTGTGTGTGTTGTGTGTGAGGGCTATAGAACACTCTTCATGTTATTGTCCCTCTGGGCATTTACCCTTCCAGCTGGGGATTCGACCCCAAGTGAACCTAATATCCAGACTGACTGCTCACATGCCTTTGCTCTCTTCCCCACAACTCCTACATGCAATTTATACTCCCACTGGCTAAGTGTGGTTCTGAATCCTGGGCTCAGAGGATGATTCTCGCAGCAAATACAGTGCTCTCATACTTCTAGGGAGGGATTCTGCTTCAAGTGTGAAATGCACTGGGAAGCCTCCCACCGCGTTGCCTGCTGTCAGTGTGTGAGCTGACCTCCGACAGAAAGGAACCTGGAAATCCATCATCCTTTCGGAGCTCGCAGTGGACATTCAGGCCCTTGCTCCCAAATCCATTTCCTTGAGCTACCTTATGTCCCTGGGTCCATTAGTATCACCCACTTCAATGGACTTACTCTTAGTTCTCCCTCCTCCCCAGCCTCCAGCACACAGAAAGAATTCTGTCTTCTCATACTGTCCTAAAGCATAACAACTTAACCGCCACTGCCACTGCACAGGCCCAGCCCTCACAGGCAATGGTCATTCACAGGCAGCCAGTTGTAATGCCCCAAACTAGGGACAAACACCACAGAGACAGACGCTATTGATGCTCTTGATTTATGTGTTCCAAGAACACACGACAAACAGACAAACAGAGCTGATGCTCCTGCTTTAACTTTCCATTTCATACCATGCTCCCGATCTCTCTGTGACTGAATACCTGGTCACACAGACATTCTGCTCCATTGTCCTGTGCAGGAACATAATGTCTGCTTGAAAACACATACTCATGTCAAAACCTTCTTATGTGCACTTCTCTATTTGAAGGAAAATGGATGGTCCCTCCTATTTAACTCACACTGTGGGAGATACCCTAACACAATAATTGACTATCATCTCCTAGCAAAATTCCTAAAGAGTATAGTATAATTATTGGTGGCCCTAACATGAAGAGTCGGTCATTGCTGAAATTAGGATCTCTTAAATTTCCTGCTGCCTTGTGTTGGATGCATCACACCACACCACCTTTTTAATGAGCAATGACCTCAGGATCACCCAGTTAGGAATTTGGACACACCTAAGGAAATATTTGATGGTTGCAATGATCCATAAAAGGAAGTGGTGGCACAGCAGCCTCAGCCTTTGTATGAAAAGGCTCCTGGACAAGTGTGGGAAGGGTCAGAGGAAGGACATCATGGGGGCCTCCATTTAAGGAATAGTAGACGGGCCTAAGGGTGAGGGAGGTGGCCTGGAGCGAGAGTTCAGAGGAGTGGGTCAATGAATCTGCTTTGATGCTGAATGATTTTGCACATGCACACTTCCTCATTTTACATCAGGTGTCCCTGTCTGAATATAATTCCCACTGCAGTGCTACATACTTCCTTTCTCAACCTGATTCTCTGAGGACCTGACATAACAGGCTCTACTCCTCCCAGTATCAGGGCGTCCATGAGAGAAAGCAATGACCCAGCTACCTAGCAAACTAGGGGCGAGTGTCCAGGAACAGTCCCCCTCACCTGTACTCCTCTACCTTCACTCTCCTGGGGCCAAGCTCCTCGCACAGTACTTGAGATGATTAGACCACACTTCTATTACTGATGTTCTAGTAGGGCAAACAGGACTAGTCAGAAGAAGCCAGGGATCTCACTTTACGAACCCAAGAGGTAGGGGAACCCAAAGCTCTCCTTCTGCATTGCCACCGAGGCCCAACCTCAGTATCCTGTCATATCCTTCCAGGTCGCAGCATTTTTCTCCTAAATAACATTGTCGGGAATGCTGGAAAGGCATTCTCACGCTTATCCAATAGATGGCAGCTTTTCGTTTCAAATCATGTTATTGGGGATGTTGGCAATTCATTCTCATGCTTGTCAAAACATGGCGGCTTTTTTTTACAAATAAAGTTACTGAGCAGGCTGGCAATGCATATCCACACTTGTCCACGAGATGGCAGCATGACTTCACATGTCATTTCATTCGGGATGGTACCACTGCATTCCCTCGTTTCTCCACCAGGTGGCAGCACTTTTCCACCAAATGATTTCATTGGGCATGCACGGTAGGCATGCTCAGGTATGCCCAAGAGTTGTTTGCATTTACCTCAAAATGTCATTTCTTTCGTGATGCTGGAAATGGATTCTCATTCTTGAACAGTCACAGCATGCAGTTATGTCCGCACGTGCCAAAAGGCGGCTTCTAACAGAAAAATACAGTTTGCACATACTTCTACAAAGGGAATTTGGTTTAACTGTGAAATGAACGTAAAACCCCGGCCTGGTTCCCTGCTGTCTCCCTAAAGCGAGGGTATGGCAAACGCATCATCCTTTATAACTTATCACTGCAAATTCCGACCCTTGCACACAAGGCCTTTCCTTGAACTCCCTTATCACCCAAGGGAAAATGGTAAACTCTATTGGACTTTCACTGATTTCTTAATCCACCACAGTCTCTACCACACAGAAAGAATTTTGGCTTCTGATACCATCAGAAAACACAACTTAGCCACTTCTGCAATTGTAAAGGCCATGCATTCACGGGGCGGGTAATTCAGAGAGTCCATTGTCAAGGCAAACAATACATAAACAGGCACATTAGATGCTCTCGCTTTATCTTGCCATTTATTCCATGTGCTGCATATGTCCATGGCTGAATGCCTTTCCACAGGGACATTCTGCACCTAATTTCTACGCAGGAAAAGAATCTTTGCTTGAAACACCTTTTAATCTGAAAAAGCTTCTCACGTGCACTACTTATATTGGAAGGTCCCTCCTATAGTTCTCACACGTTAAATGCGTGCAGTTAACACAGCAAATCTGGTATCATCTCCTCTGAGGATAATCAAAAAGTATTTAAAAATCATGTCAAGCCCAAACCTGACAAAGTTGGAATCTCTTCCGTTTTCTCCAGCCATGCATTCAACAGTTCCCACCACAACTTGGTTGTGATGGGCAGTGTACCCAGGAAGGCCAGCGATACAATTCAGTAAATACATGGTGGTTGTGATGATCAATAGAGGGATGTGGTGGCACAGCAGCCTCAGCATTTTCATGAAGGAGGATACTGGAAAGTTGTGGAGGGGGTTCTAGGAAGCACATCACAGAACTTCTCTTTAATGCATGGTAGGCAGGCCTGAGGGTGGTGTTGGTGACCTGAGGTGTGAGATCAGAGAAATAGGCCAAAGAATCTACTTTCATTCTGAGTGACAGAGGAAACAGACATGACCTCATCATCCTTCAGCCTCCCCCAAGTGAACATGATTGGCACTGCGGTGCTCAGAACTTCCAGCCTCATCCTCATACCGTGATGATGTCACAGGCTGTATTTCTCCCAGCTTCAGTGTGTTCATGTGAGAAAACAATGTCCCAGCTCCCTGGCAATCCAGAGGCAAGTGAAGAGTTGGTCTCTGCTCACCTGTTATCATCTATGTCCCCTCTCCTGATGCCAACATACACTCATAGTTCTCACTGTTGATCTGGAAAGGAAAAATGGGCTCCACAGGAGAGGGCAGGCGTCTAAACCACAAACCCAAAAAGCAGGGGATCACACCAAGCTCTCTAATGGCATTTCCTGCAAGGACCCACCTAAGCAATCCTGTCAGATCCCGAAACATGGTGATCAGAGACGAAGTTGAAGAAGTGAATGCTGCTGTTCTGCCTGCAGTTGTAGGCCTGTCGTTCATACTGCAGGTACCACTGAATGTGAGTGGAATGGGTCACCCTGTATCCTGCAGCTTGAGGAGTGTGTGGAGAGGAACCTGTCACCTTCCAACTTGGACACACTTCTTGCCGCAGGCCATGCAGGGAGCCTCCTCTCTCCTGTGATGGTTATGAGAGGATCCTTCACAATCACAGTATCGTGGATGTAGGGGTTTTTGTGAAAGAGCAGCACAGTCTTGCAGCGATTGCTGCCATGCCAGGCTTCCTTCACCTGCAAAAGGATAGTGGATCCGGTTTAGGGTGATAACTTATTCCAGAACTCCCGCCTATTCCTTCCTGCAGGGATAGGATTTTTTCACAAGCTCTCTACCTCCCCAGCCGTGGTCTGCACAGCCTGACCTTCAGATTGATCATGTGGCTGAGCATGGTTTCATCTTGGTCACTGATAATGGCTGACAATTCCAGATTGTTGACAAATTGCAGCAGGTCAAAACGCCTGCACGCTGCAAGCTGAACATGAAACAGCTACAAAAAGGAGCAGATCCTTAAAGCAGCTTGGATTGCTCCCACCTCTCTAACCCCTAGCCCAGCTCCTTCACCATAAGATGCAAAAAGAGAGCACAGTGGTTCTTGTGGGCTCCATGTGTTTATACACACACGGGCACACTGTTTTCCTGACAGCCTTTGACCTCGCCTACATACTTGCCTGCTGAGTGCTTAACAGGATACCTTTATTTGTGGACATCACTCATTCCTGCCTCTCACTGACTTGGATATACAGAGGACTTGGACACGCAGCCCCCCTCGAGTGCAGCATTACCCCAAGAAGAACCTGAGTGACACAGAGCAGTGTGGAGGCAATGGCCCTTGTTCTGCGCATGAGTCTGATCTGGGACGGCGCTCCTGAAGCCCAGGGAGAGTTTTTGTGGTACTGGTGAGATAAAAGGGTGTCTCTGAGATTTTGGATCACACTGTTCTCACTATCCTGAGCTTCACTCCAATGTGTCTATTTGATTCTGAGCTACCGATCCCCACTAATACATTTCTCATGCACTAGGGCAGGCATATTGCGTTCCCTTCTGTAGAGTCAAGGATACACTATTGACTCAGCATCTGGCAATGCACTGAACGTTTGTGCTTTTCAGTTCTAAACAGGGCTGCCGCCGCTGCCAGGTACTGGGCTTGAGCCAGCAGAAGGATCTGCTCACTTGTAAGTTCACGGGCTACATTCCTAACTTAAGTGCCCGGAGCACATCCAGTGGGGACCAGGTGCACTTCCCACTGAGCCAATCCTCTTCGTGCTCCTGCTCGACTGGCTCTTCTTGTGGATGTTTTGTTTCTATCTGTGCCTGAGGCTCAACATCAACCACTACCTTCATGACTTTTATGGCGTCCTCTCACCCAGGACAAACTGCTCCCTGCCAATTAATTCCTCCTCAATCAATTCCTTCTCCTCTCCCTGCTCCACCCTGTCTGGCCCTTGTAGAAACTCATGATACATTTCCTCTGCCAAAGCATAACTTACCCACTTCTGCAACTGTAAGGCCCAGCCCTCCCAGGGACTGGTCGATCATTCCAAGGCAGCCAATCGTAAGGCTCAAACCAACACACAAACAACAGACAGACAGACAGACAGACAGACAGACAGACAGACACGGTACTTGCTCTTAATTTATCTTTCTAACTACATGCCATGCTCTGGATGTCTCCGCATCTCAATGCTTTCCCACAGGGACATTCTGCATCTATTTCCTGTGCAGGGAAACAATGTTTGCTTGAAAACACATATTTCGCTGAGAAAGCTTCTCATGTGCACGACTCTTCTTTGAAGTAAAATGGACAGTCCCTCCTATTTATCTCACAGTGTGGGAGGTCCCCTGAACACAACAAACCTCCTATTGTCTCCTCTGACTATTACTAAAGAATACTGAATAATCCCCAATCTGTAAAATGGGTCACTGCCGCCAGTGGGATCTCTTAAGTTTCCACCAGCCCTGTGTTCAACATGTGCCGCCACAACCCGTTTATAACGGGCAGTGTTTTCAGGATGACCTGTGGAGGAATAAGGAGACACTTAAGGAAATATATGGTGGTTGTGATGATCAATAGAGGCAAGTGGTTCCAGAGCAGCCTCAGCCTTTGCATTCTCATGCTGAAACACCACGTGGCAGCATTTTCTCCTCAAATGGTATTATTGCAGATGCTCACTCTGAATTCTTACTTTTGTCCAGAGGCGGCAGAAAGTTTCTTACCAACGATTGTTCTGGGGATGCTGGCAATGCATTCTCACACTTTTCCACCAGGTGTCGGCATGATTTCACGAGTAATTTTATTGGGGATGCTGGAAAAGCATTCACAATTCCATTCAACAGGTGGAAACATTTTCAACAGGATGAATCCATTGGTGAACTCGTGGATGCATTCTCACGGTTACCCACCAGGTGGCAGTATTGTTCCAACTGAGGATCATATTTGGGATGCTTGTGGAGATGCAGAAGATGCATTTTCTCGTTTGTCCACCAGGTGGTGGCATTTTGACACCACGAGATTTTATTGGCTATGCTGACAATGGAAGCTAATGTGTGTCAAGCAGGCAGCAGAATTATTTTACCGCACGATTTCGCTGGAGATGCTTGCAATGGTTCTATATTTATCAGTTGGCGTCAATATTCCACTAGTGAATATCAGGAATGTTCTGGAAGTGCATTCTCACGCTTTTCCACCAGGTGGCAGAATTTCCCCACAAAGTACTTTTACTGAGGATGCTGGCAAGGCATTCCCACGTTGTTTTCTACAGCTGTCTGCATTTTCCCTCCACTGTCCCATTTTGGGGAAACTGGCAATGCATTTTGGCGCTGAAACATGAGATGGCAGCATTTTTCCACCAACGATTCTGTTTGAGATGCTGGCAATGCTTTCCCACGTTTGTCTTAACACGTTTGTGGAAGCATTTTTACTACCAAATTATATTATTGGGGGTGTTGAAAATTCAGTCTCAAGTTTGAAAAAGACTTGGCTACATTTTCCACAAATGTGATTATTTTGTGGATGTTGACAAGGCATTCTCACGTTTTAACAGCCATTGAACCTACTTTCCCAAAAATGATTCTATTGGGAATAGTGGCATGGCACTTTCACTTTTGTTCAATAGCTGGCAACACTTTCACCACAAAGTATCGTTTGGGGAATGCTGGAAGCACGTTCGTCCAACGTACTTCGTAGAAGTACTTTTCCACAAAATGATTTTATTGCGGATGCGGGCAATGCATTCTTCAGTCTCTCAAACAAGAGGCCACATTTTCCACCAAACGATTACTTTGGTTGTGCTGGCAATGCATTCCCACATCTGTCCACAAGGTGGCCACTTTTGTTTACCAAGGGATTTTCCTGAGAACGCTGGCAATGCATTCCCTTGCTCGAATACCAGGTGACAGCATTTTCTCCACAAGTGATCTTATTGGAGATGCTGTAACTGCATTTTCACATTTGTAGAAAGGTGACTGGTTTCTTATTTACAAATGATTGTTTTAAGGCTGCTGGCAATTCCTTCTGACACTCAAACACCAGGTGCAGTATTTTCCCACCAAATGATATTATTGAGGATCCTGGCACTGCATGCTCCTCCTTGGAGAACAAGTGGCAGCTATTTTCCACCATGTAACTTCACTGGGGCTTCTGGCGATGCATTTTCACTCTTGTCCAATAGGTGGAAGCATTTTCCCACAAGTGATTTCACTGGGGATGCTGGCAATGAACACTCACACAAGTCGACAAGATAAGGGCATTTTTCCCACAAGAGATTTTCATTGTGAATCTTGGCAATGTATTTTCAAATGTGTCCGCCATTTGGCAGCCAGCATCATCTCAGAAGGGATTTTCATGAGGATGCGGGCAACGCATTCTCACACTTGACAAACATGTGGCGGCCTTTTTCCAACAACTGATATTATTGGGGCTGCTGGCAATGCATTGTGAAGCCTGTTTACAACAAGCCCGCATTTTTCCACCAAATGTTATTATTGCACATAAAGGCAATGGTTTCTCCCGCTTGTCCACCCGTCGGCACCTTGACATCACAAGTGATTTTGTTTGGTAAGCTGAGAATGCATTCTTACGTTTGTTCAGCCAGTTGCGGAATTTTTCCACCAAGCGACTTTATTGCTGCTGGCTGTACATTCTCACCTTTGTCCAACTATTCGCCGCAGTTTTCCCCTAAAGTGATATTGTGTGTGTGGGTGTGGATGTTGGTTTTGAATTCTCACACGTGGACATTGGCTATCAGAATTTTAGGCCCAAATCACTTTATTGTGATTCCAGAGCATGCGTTCTCACTCTTGTCCACCAGTTGGCACCTTGATCTCAGTAGGGGTTTCATTGGGGATTCTGGGAAATCATTCATACAGTCCTTTAGCACCTGGTGGCCTTTTTCTCAAAGAGTGATTTTGTTGGGGATGCAGTCAATGCATGCTTCACCTTGTCCACCAGGGGGCAGAATATTTCCACCAAGTTTTTTTTAAAGGGGATGCGTTTAATGCTCTCCCACTTACCTCCACAAGGTGGCAGCATTTTTAAAACAAACGCTTTTCTTGGGAATGCCGGGAATGCTCTCTCACATTTGTAAACAATGTCAGGTAATTTCTCATCAAACGTTTTTACGGGAGATGCCTGAAATACATTATCACCTTTTATTCAAAGGGGCAGCATTTTTTCAACCAAATAATTTTACAGGGGCTGGCAATGGATGCTCACGTTTGTCCCACACTTGGCAGCATTTGTCCCAGAGAAAGTTTTTTTGCGGGGATGCGTGGCAGCGTTTCGCCCCAAATGATTTTATTGAGGATGCCTGCAAGGCAGTCTCAGGTCTCTACATGAGGTCACAGTAGTTTTCAACCACATGATTGGATTGGGGATACTATCAGCGCATTCTCACCCTTTTGCATTTTGCCGACAGAGAGGTTTTGTGGTGATTCTGACAATACATTCTCAGACTTATCTGAGAATTGGCAGTATTTCCGTACAAATGACCTTACTGGGGATGCTGGCAATGTATTCTCACGATTGTCCACGTAGGACAGGATTTTCAATCAAATAATTTTATGGGAGATGCTACGCAGCCATTCTTGCACTTGTCAACCAGAAGGCAGGTTTTCCACAGTATGATTTTATTGGGCATGCTGGCACTGCATTCGTAATCTTTTTCATAGGTGGCAAAACTTTCCCAAAAACTTATTATTTGCGGGATACTGGCAATGAATTGTCATTCTCAAGCATCCGTTGGCAGCATTTTTTAGCTAATGATTTTGTTGGGGATGCTCGCCGTGCGTTTTCCTATTTGTCGACCAGTGCACCTGGTGCCCGCTGGAGGTGCTCCAGGCACATAAGTTAGAGATGGAGAATATGGACTTGCAAGGAAGCAGAGCCTAACGGAAAATCTTGATAATGCATTGCCAGATTTCTCAGTAAAATCCCTGTGAGAGCTCAGTTCCGTATTATGTTCGAACGTTGGAAGCAAATGCCAGGATCCCCAATAAAATTGTTTGGGTCAAAGATGCCGCTTCCATGTGGGCAAGCGTAAGACTGCCTTGACGTTATTCCCAATAAAATCATTCTAGGAACAGTGCTGCCTCTTAATGGATAATCTTGAGAATGCATTTTCAGCATCTACAAAATAATCACCAGAGTGAACATATAGGCCATCGGCTGGACAAATGTAAGAATGCCTTCTGAGCCTACCAAATAAACTTGCATAAATGTCCAGTGTTGGGTCCTAAAAAATGATGGATTTCTAAGTATCCTCCCTGTAGGGAGTCGGTCACACATTAGGAACAGGCAACCAGGTGGGAGACTTCACAGTTGAACCAAAGTCCCTCTCTAGAAGTATGACTGCACAGTGTTTTGCTGAGAGAATCAGTCTCTGAGGCCGAAGATCCCAAGCGACATTTAGCAAGGGGTGGAATAAGGTGCACAGATACCTGTGGCGAATTGAGTCAAGGCGTGTGGGAAGTCAGAAGTGTATTAGGTTCATTTGGGCAAGAATCCCCTGCTGGAAGAGTAAATGAGCAGAGGGACAATAAGAAGGAGAGTGTGCCACAGCCCGCACACACAAGCACACACAAGCACACACACACACATGCACACACACAGAGGCAAAGGCATGGACATGAATTTGTGTTGGGCAATCTCTGGACTATGATGTCCACAGTCAGTACACCTTGCCCGTTTTTGACACTTTTTACGTTTCCTCAAATGGAAATGGCCTCCTGTGAATATGATTGTTTATTGACTTTGTTCCTTCAGACCAAGCTCTTGTGCAACCAACTAATCCTTAAGCAATATCAAGTCATCCTTGCTACTCGTCACTGAAACCCAAGGAGTGGATGAGAGAAAGTCAGAATGAGAGAAAGACCAAAAGAGCAAAAGCAATGGAAACAAATAAAAAGTTACTAATCTAAAAGGAGTCAGACTGAGACCTTATCTTGGCGGTAATAATCCTGATGATCCAACTCTACCAGAATGTAGGCTACAGTCCTCTCCAGCCACAGTTCTTCCCTTTGACTCTCACTTCAGTCTCAGATATCCCTTATACTGGAATAGCCTCTACTGCCCGGGCATTTCTCCCTGTGGATATTACCAGGGGTCCCTGTGGATGTGTGGGAAGTGTTAAAGAAAACGAATTCTGAAGTGGGAAACGTGAGTTGCCTTAAGAAAGAGCCCACTAGACACCGAACCGAAGGAAACCTAAAGATGCTAAGGCAAAATAGGACTTCCTCAGGAACGTTTCTCTACAGGTACAAGGCCCATACACTGAGGCTCACAGTGAGGGGCAGGGCTGAATACGATGATGCCTGCTGTAGTCTCACAGTTTGGAAGAAATGTTTCAGAAGCCCAACAGCAAAGGGGAGCGAGTGGGGTGTCCAGGAGCCTTTTCCACGCTACGTGACCACATCCCAAGCCCCTGTCTGTAGGCTCAGTGAGACCACACTGAGCACAGCAAGAACCCATATCCGGACCTGAAGTGTCTGTCTTTACTGTATGGCTTATTCTTGACCCTTTGGTCAAATATTAATTGACCATGATGGCATGGGTCAATTTCAGGATTCTGTACTTTTCCATTGATCTATGTGCCTGTTCCTGTGCCAGAAGCAGGTTGTTCTGATCACAGTGGCTTTGCCCTACAGCAGGATATTCAGTAATGTGATCCTACAACTCTGTTCTTTCTCAAGAATACTGTGGGTGCACGGGGTCTTTTTTGGTTTCCTATAAATTTTTGAAACATTTTTTCCAGCTCTGTGAAACACACTGTTGGGATTGATGACAATTGTGTTGAATTTATAGATTGTTTTGGGTAGCATGGATATTTTGATAATGTTAATTCTTTCAGTCTATAATTCTTTCACTCCTTTGTATCTTCCTCTATTTCTTTTTTCAATGTCCTGTTTCTGAATACAAGTCTTTTACATCCTCCTTTGACTTTACTCCTAGGTGTCTTATTTTTTCAGTTGCAATGGTAAATGGTATAGTCTTTTCTAAGAGTTCATAATCGGTGTAAAAAAAATGCCATCAATGTGTTGATGTTAATTTTGCTTCCAGCTTCCTTGCCAAATTCATTAATTATATCCACAAGTACTCGGTGGACTCTTTAGTTTTTTATGTACAATATCATGTCATCTGCAAGTAATGACAGTTAACCTTCTCTCTTCCGATACGGATGCCTTTTATGTTCTCTTTTTGTCTGCTCGCTGTGGCTAGGACTTCCAGTAGTATGCTGAGCAGTAGTGGTGAAAGGGGCAACCGTGTCTTATTCCTCTTCTTAGGGGATATGGTTTTAGCCTTTGCACGTTGAGTATGATTTTGGCCCCAGGTATGTTGTATATGGCCTTTATTATGTTGAGATATATTCCCTCTATTTCCACTTTGCTCCCAGTTTTTTCCAAAATGGGTGCTGGATTTTCTAGAATATTTTCTCTGTATCTATTGATATGATCATAAGATTTTTGTCCTTCATTTTGTTTAGCTCTCACATTTCTTGATTTGCGAATATTATACCAGCGCTGCGTCTCCAGAATAAATCACACTTGGTCATGGTGTATGATCTTATTTAATGTATTGCTGGATAAAATTTGGTAATATATTTTCTGAGGATTTTGGCACCTATGTTCATGAGGGACGTTGGTCTGTGAAATTCTTTATTTGCAGGATCTTCATCTGGTTTTGGGGTTTATTATAATACTGGTCTCATAAAAATATCTCCCTCCTCTGGAATTTTCTAAAATATTTTGAGGAGAGTGGGTTTTAATTCTTCTTTAAATGTTTAGGTAAGCTCGCATGTAAATCCATCTGGCCCCAGACACTTGTTTGCTGGAAGTTTTTTTCTTATTACTTCTTCAATTGCATCCATTTTTACTGGCCCTCCAGGTTTTCTGATTCTTTCCGATTGAGTTTTAGCAGATTGTAGTTTTGAGGAATGTGTCCATTTTACGCAGCTTCCCCACTTTATTGTTGTGCATAGTGTTTTCTTAGTATTCTTTCTGTTTCTGTCATGTCAGTTGTTATATCGCCTCTTTCACATCTGATTTTGTTTTCTTGGGTCCTCACCGTTTGTTTTTTGGTGCGTCTGGCTAAAGACTCATCGATCTTATTTCTGTCAGAAAACTAGTTCTTACTTTCATTGATATTTTGTACTGTGTTTTTGGTCTCTGTGTCGTTCATTTCTGTTCTGATCTTCACTATTTTCTTTCTTCTGCATCTCCTCGAAATGTTCAGGTCCTCTTCCCTTTTTAATATTGGGTTGTTGTTTTTGTTTTGTTACTTACATAAGAAATAAAAATGACTTTACATTCTGAATTCTCTGTTTTATTTTAATCTCTGATAGCAGATTTATGCCCCTTCAGAAATTGATGTAGAATATACGTCATCTAAAACTAAACATTTTAAACTATACGCTCCAGTGGTTTTAAAATTGGAATAATGTAGAACTGTTACAGCATAACAAGAAGCTAGAAAAATTCCAGGACAAGTTGAAAGGGAAACTGAGATAGATTTTTAGACAGCAGTTTGAGTTAAGCCTATCTTCCCTAAGCCAAAGGCACTGGAGAATAAATAGTTTGTATTAGATGGGAAAGATGCAGAAACCCAGGTGCAGAGACTAGGGCACAGGAAACCACCTGGACAGGAACCCCCAGAGGCCTACAAGGGACAAAGACTGGGAAAACAAGAACTTTGTCCCCAGGTAATCTATGCTCCCAGAGCATGTCATGGGTCATGCGGTGGAGACCCCCTAAGCATTCCTCCCTAAAGATACCTTTTAAGTCTCAGTTGTATTTCAGCTCCAGGCCCATAAAAGCATTAAGACAAGACAAGTGGCATTGGAGTGGACTCAGGACCAGACACATTGACAAATGAGGCCCTTCCTGGCATGGACTAATCAGTGGCGACCAGCACCCTGAAAGGGCACCCCTGGAAAGCTGATGAATATTCTCTTGAGAACTCCCCTTAAGCCTCCCATAAGATTTTCCACCTGCAAGGGAGATAAATATGCTCAGGACAAAGGACCAAGTGTGAGCTCCCCTACACCACAGGAAAGCGTGACAGCGCCAGTTTCCTCCTTCCTTCTGCGGGGGCCCCATGGTGCTTTCAACCAGGGGAGCAATGGGCAGTGGCAGCTCATCCCAGGCTTGTCTTCTGAAACTGTCTGAAAGGTCTTGGAAATGTGTCCAAGGCCCCCTTTTCTCTGACTTCCCAGTGAGCAAAGGCAGCCCAGCCTAGGCTATCCTGTTACTTCGTCTATGCACCTGCCTTGGTTCACCAGCCTAAGTACATTTTTATTACAGCCATTAAAGCTTTGGGTTTTTTTCTTCATTTTTTTCTCTTGATTGAAATCTTTCCTTCAAGATGACAAGAGCTGAGGCCTTCTGCCTGTATCCCCTGTAACACAACCGTCATCTTTTCACTTCTGAAACCTTAATGTCAACATAAAAGAAAGCCTCATCCCATTTAAAGAGTATACCCAATTCTACTCTGGACTATTTCCTCATTTACACTGATGTCTTTCCCATCTCCATGGCTATGCTATTGCTATTGTCGTTGTTGTTAACCCTCACTAGAGGATATTGTTTTCATTGACTTCCAGAGAGAGTGGCATGGAAGAAGGGGTAGAGAGAGAGAGGTGCCTCAGTGTTAGAGACACAGACATTGGTTGCTTTTCTAATTCGCTGCACACCTGGGATGAGGAATGAATCTACAACCTAGGTATGTGCCCTCAACTGGGAATCAAACCTGAGACCCTTCAGTGTGCAGGCCGACACTATACCACTGAGCCCCGCTGCCCAGGGTAGATATGCCTCTTTAAATATGAAGTTTGTAGGTATATTTAACTTGAAATTGGTAGAGGTTTTAAAATGATTTCTTTAGTTTTACTCATGTTTTCATTGGTGATTTGCCACTATTATATTACTGGCATTAATTTTGCAACAGTTTGTATGTAGCAGGGAGGAAACACTTTTAGATCAGGGTCCAAATAGAGTAGTGTATACGAACTTTTTTTGTTAAAAACTTTTATAGCAATGAGAACCAGAAAAATTTCTACTAAACTATCTAACACTACAACTGAAAGATTTAGAAAGAGAACAGAAACCAAGAAAGGGCCCAGAGGAAGTAAAAGGAAGAAAATAATAAAGAACCAGAGCCTAAATAAATAACGTAGAGACTAAAAAATTAAAAAAGGTCAATGCAACCAAGAGCTTGTCTTTGAATAGACAATCAGTGTGATGAACTTTTAACCCAACTCACCAAAAACCAAAGACAGAGGTCAAAAATAAATAAATTGAGGAACAAAAGAAGTGAAGTAACAACTGATACCACTGAAATACAAAGGGTTGTAAGCAAATACCCTGAACAACTATATGCCAACAACCTGGATGAAATAGACAAATTTCTGGAAATACACAACCTTCCAATACTCAGTGAGGAAGAATCAGGCATGCTGAACACGTTGATAAAAACTGGTGAAATTGGAACAGTGATTTTTTAAAAAATGCCCAAGAAAAAAAGGGCCAGGCCCAGACAGTTTCAGAGGGGAGTTTTATCAAACATTCAAAAAATAATTCAAATTGTTCCAAAAAGTCCGAGAGGAACAAACACTCCCAAGCTCTTTTTAGGCAGCCTGAATAATCCCAACTACAAATCCAGGTAAAGACCTTGCAAAGAAAGAATTACAGGCCAATATCCGTGATAAACAGAGATGCTAAAATCTTCAAACAAATATTAGCAAATTGGATCAAGCAATATGTTAAACAGATCACACCCCATGACCAAGTGGGGTTTATTCCAGGGATGCAGGTTTGGTACAGTATTCACAAATCTATAAATGTGATGCATCACAGGAACCATTTGACAAACAAAAATCTCATGATCATCAAAGTAGGTCCAGAAAGAGCAACAAAACCCAGCGCCCATTTTTGAGAAAAACTCTCAGCACAGTGGGGATAGAGGGATCATGCCTAAACACATTAAAGTCCTTATAGGACAAACCTTCAGTCAACTTCATACTCAATGGGCAAAAACTAAAACATATCCCCTAATAAGAGGAACAAGACAGGGACGTCCACTTTCACCATCTTTTATTCAACAGAGTGTTGGAAGTCCTTGCCACAGCGATCAGACAAGGAGAAAACATAAAAGGCATCCAAATTGGAAAGGAGAAATAAAACTGTCACTGTTTGCAGATGACCTGATATTGTATGCTGAGAACACTAAAGATGTCACCAAAAGACTTCTAGATTTAATAATAAATGAACTCAGCTATGCAGCAGGATGGAAAATTAATGCCCAGAAGTAAATGGCATTTTTAAACAACATTCATGATCTCTCAGAAAGAGAAACTAAAACAAACAAACAAACAAACAAAAACACATTTAACGTGCAACAATAAAATTAAGATACTTAGGAATTAACTTAACCAAAGGGGTGAAAGACGTGTACTTGCAAAACAAATATGTTCAAAAAAGAGATAGAGGAAGATATAAACAAGTGTAAGAATATACCATGCTAATGGATTGCTAGAATCAACCTCATTCAGATGTCCGTACTCCCCAAAGCAATCTATAGATTCAAACTATTCATAAAATACCAATGTCCGATATCACAGACCTAGAAGAAGTAGTGCAAAAATTTAAAGGACACAAAAAGGACAGCACCCCAAATCGCTGAAGCAATTTTGGGAGGAAGAGAAAAGTGGAAGGAATCAAAATAATACATATCAAGATATAGTAAAGCCATTTTAATCGAAACAGAATGGAACTGGCAGAAGAACAGACTTAATGACATAAATGGAACTGAACAGAGATCCCAGGAATTGACCCAACTCATTACACTCAATTGAGAATTTACAAAGGAGGCAGAGCATACAGTGGAGTAAAGGAAGTCTCTTCAATAAATGGTGTTGGGAAAATTGGACAGGAACTTTCAAAATAATGCAACTAGACCACTATCTTGCACCGCACACAAGGATCAACTCCAACTGGATAAAAAACTTAAAGGTAAAACATGAAACCATTAAAAATCCTAGAAGGAAATGGAGGCAGCATGATCTCAGACATCTCTCATTGCAATATGCTCACCAATACACTGCCTAGGGCAATGGAAGCAAAGGAGAAAATAAACAAATGGGACTACAGCAAAATAAAAAGATTCTGCACAAAGATACCATCAACAAAATGCAAAGGGAACTCATTATATGGGAGAACATATTTGCCGATGATACATCTGATAAAGGGTTACTACCCCTAATATTTTAAGAAACACACCTTCACAAGAGGAAGACAAACGATCCAATTAAAAAACGAGCAAAGACCTAAGTAGACACTTCTCCAAAGAGCGCATAAACATGTCCAAGAGACATATGAAAACTGCTCAGTGTCACTAATCACCAGAGAGATGAAAATTAAAACAATAATGGGGTATCACCTGAGGTCTTCCAGAATGGCTATGTTTTCAATAAGTCAATAAACAGAAAGTGCCTGTGAGGGTGTGCAGAAAAGCTCACCCTAGTATACTGCTGGTGGGAATGCAGACTCGTGCAGCCTCTATGGAAAACCTTATGACATAGGAGGTTTTCTCAAAAGTTGAAATACAGAACTGCCATTGAACCCAGTGGCCCCACTGCTTGGAATATGTCCTACGAAACCAGGAACATCGATCAGGAAGAATATATAAACCCCTCTGTTCAGAGCAGCACAATTTACAATAGCTCACAGGAATGGGTACATGAATCTGCTTTGATTCTGAGTGACGGTAGACATGCACACTCCTGCATCTTCCTTCAGCTTCCTGCCTGAACATGATGCCACACTGCAGTTCTTCAGACTTTCTGTCTCTTCCCAATGCCGCAGTGGCCTGGCGTCATAGGCTATCCTTCCGAGCCTCAGGGTGTTCATGTGAGAGAAAAATGTCCCAGCTACCTGACAACCCAAGGGGGAGCCCCACTGGCATCTCCTCACATGTCCTCTAAGTGCCTTCTCCTGGTTCCAACATCCTCAAGTAGTCCTTACTGATTTTCTGGCAGAGCAAAAAGTGATCGTCCAGAGACGGCAGGGATCTGACTAAAAATCCAAAAGCAGGGGAACACACCAAGCTCTCTTAGGGCATTGCAAGCAAGCCTCCACCTCAGCAATCCTGTCAGACCCCGCCACGCTGTGGGCAGAGAACTAGTTGAAGTAGTTAAGGCTGCTGTTCTGGTGCCTGGAGCTGTTGGCCCATCGTTCATAATGCTGGCACCACTGAATGCAAGAGGCATAGGATGCACTGTATCCTGCAGCATGAGGAGTGTGTGGAGAAGGGCACATCACCTTTCAAGTTCTATGCACTTCCTGCTGCTGCCCATAGAGAGAGCCTGCTCCCGCCTGTGATGGTAATGAGATACTCCTTCACAGTGGCAGTACTGCATTAGTATGATTTGCTACAAAAGGACAGTTAACCTTGCCATCATCCCTGGCATGTCTGGCTCCCTCCACCTGCAGAAGGAATGTGGGTGGGGGTTAGGGACATCTCACTCCTGGACACCCAAGTGTCCCTGCTTACATGGACAGGTTATATTCTCAAGGCCCCTCCCTTTCCAGCACCAGTACCTGCAACATCACCTTCACATTGATCGTGTGGCTATGAAAGAACTAAAACATGGAGATCTACAAAACAGCCTGGCTTGGCCTGAACCACCTATCTTCTGGCCCCATTCCTTCTGCATAAGAGGCACAGAGGAACACAGAGGTTCCTGGGGTTACAGGTGCCTGCACCCATGCGGTCACACTGATTCCTCACAGGCTTTGATATCCCCACACCCCTGCCTGCACACGGCTTCACAGGATACCCTGATTCACGCACGTCACACGTTCCTGCCTCTGATGGAGGACTTGGGCATGCCCACACCATTTTGGGCTACTAAAACAGCTCTTCCAAACTGTGACTGGACAGAGGGCATCACGCTACTCAGCCCCGCCCCTCACTGTCAGCCTCAGTGTATGGGCCTCAGAACTGTGGTGAAACATTCCTGAGGAAGCTCTATGTTACCCGAGCATTTGCAGCTTTCCCAGGGTTTGGTGTCTGGGGGGCTCTTGCTTACGGCTACTCACGTTTCCCACTTCAGAATCCATTTTCTCTACCGCTTTCCCACAGATCCACAGTGACCCCTAGTAATATCCACAGGGAGAAATGCCCGGGACATTACAGGCTGCCCAGTCTGTGGGATATCTGAGGCTGAAGTGACAGGCAAAGGGAAGAACTGTGGCTGGAGAGGACTGTAGCCTACATTCTGGTAGAGTTGGGTGATCAGGATAACTACGGCCAAGATACGGTCTCAATCTGACTCCTTTAACATCAGTTCTCTTGTTTTTGTTTCCATTACTCTTGCTCTTTCTGTCTTTTCCTCATTCTGACTCTTTCTTCCATCTACCCATTGGGTTTCAGTGACCCGTAGAAAGAACGACTTGATGCTGCCTAAGGGTTTCTTCATTGCAGGAGAAAGGCTCGGTCTGAAGGAACAAAGTAAATAAACAATCATATTCACACGAGGCCATTGTTATGTGAGGAAATGTAATACCGTCAAAAATGCACAAGATGTACTGGCTGTGGACACCATGGTCCAGAGATTGCCCAACACAACTTCACGTACATGCCTGTGCCTCTGTGTGTGTTGTGTGTGAGGGCTATAGAACACTCTGCATCTTATTGTCCCTCTGGGCATTTACCCTTCCAGCTGGGGATTCGACCCCAAGTGAACCTAATATCCAGACTGACTGCTCACATGCCTTTGCTCTCTTCCCCACAACTCCTACATGCAATCTATACTCCCACTGGCTACGTGTGGTTCTGAATCCTGGGCTCAGAGGATGATTCTCGCAGCAAATACAGTGCTCTCATACTTCTAGGGAGGGCTTCTGCTTCAAGTGTGAAATGCACTGGGAAGCCTCCCACCGCGTTGCCTGCTGTCAATGTGTGAGCTGACCTCCGACAGAAAGGAACCTGGAAATCCATCATCCTTTCGGAGCTCGCAGTGGACATTCAGGCCCTTGCTCCCAAATCCCTTTCCTTGAGCTACCTTATGTCCCTGGGTCCATTAGTATCACCCACTTCAATGGACTTACTCTTAGTTCTCCCTCCTCCCCAGCCTCCAGCACACAGAAAGAATTCTGTCTTCTCATACTGTCCTAAAGCATAACAACTTAACCGCCACTGCCACTGCACAGGCCCAGCCCTCACAGGCAATGGTCATTCACAGGCAGCCAGTTGTAATGCCCCAAACTAGGGACAAACACCACAGAGACAGACGCTATTGATGCTCTTGATTTATGTGTTCCAAGAACACACGACAAACAGACAAACAGAGCTGATGCTCCTGCTTTAACTTTCCATTTCATACCATGCTCCCGATCTCTCTGTGACTGAATTCCTGGTCACACAGACATTCTGCTCCATTGTCCTGTGCAGGAACATAATGTCTGCTTGAAAACACATACTCATGTCAAAACCTTCTTATGTGCACTTCTCTATTTGAAGGAAAATGGATGGTCCCTCCTATTTAACTCACACTGTGGGAGATACCCTAACACAATAATTGACTATCATCTCCTAGCAAAATTCCTAAAGAGTATAGTATAATTATTGGTGGCCCTAACATGAAGAGTCGGTCATTGCTGAAATTAGGATCTCTTAAATTTCCTGCTGCCTTGTGTTGGATGCATCACACCACACCACCTTTTTAATGAGCAATGACCTCAGGATCACCCAGTTAGGAATTTGGACACACCTAAGGAAATATTTGATGGTTGCAATGATCCATAAAAGGAAGTGGTGGCACAGCAGCCTCAGCCTTTGTATGAAAAGGCTCCTGGACAAGTGTGGGAAGGGTCAGAGGAAGGACATCATGGGGGCCTCCATTTAAGGAATAGTAGACGGGCCTAAGGGTGAGGGAGGTGGCCTGGAGCGAGAGTTCAGAGGAGTGGGTCAATGAATCTGCTTTGATGCTGAATGATTTTGCACATGCACACTTCCTCATTTTACATCAGGTGTCCCTGTCTGAATATAATTCCCACTGCAGTGCTACATACTTCCTTTCTCAACCTGATTCTCTGAGGACCTGACATAACAGGCTCTACTCCTCCCAGTATCAGGGCGTCCATGAGAGAAAGCAATGACCCAGCTACCTAGCAAACTAGGGGCGAGTGTCCAGGAACAGTCCCCCTCACCTGTACTCCTCTACCTTCACTCTCCTGGGGCCAAGCTCCTCGCACAGTACTTGAGATGATTAGACCACACTTCTATTACTGATGTTCTAGTAGGGCAAACAGGACTAGTCAGAAGAAGCCAGGGATCTCACTTTACGAACCCAAGAGGTAGGGGAACCCAAAGCTCTCCTTCTGCATTGCCACCGAGGCCCAACCTCAGTATCCTGTCATATCCTTCCAGGTCGCAGCATTTTTCTCCTAAATAACATTGTCGGGAATGCTGGAAAGGCATTCTCACGCTTATCCAATAGATGGCAGCTTTTCGTTTCAAATCATGTTATTGGGGATGTTGGCAATTCATTCTCATGCTTGTCAAAACATGGCGGCTTTTTTTTACAAATAAAGTTACTGAGCAGGCTGGCAATGCATATCCACACTTGTCCACGAGATGGCAGCATGACTTCACATGTCATTTCATTCGGGATGGTACCACTGCATTCCCTCGTTTCTCCACCAGGTGGCAGCACTTTTCCACCAAATGATTTCATTGGGCATGCACGGTAGGCATGCTCAGGTATGCCCAAGAGTTGTTTGCATTTACCTCAAAATGTCATTTCTTTCGTGATGCTGGAAATGGATTCTCATTCTTGAACAGTCACAGCATGCAGTTATGTCCGCACGTGCCAAAAGGCGGCTTCTAACAGAAAAATACAGTTTGCACATACTTCTACAAAGGGAATTTGGTTTAACTGTGAAATGAACGTAAAACCCCGGCCTGGTTCCCTGCTGTCTCCCTAAAGCGAGGGTATGGCAAACGCATCATCCTTTATAACTTATCACTGCAAATTCCGACCCTTGCACACAAGGCCTTTCCTTGAACTCCCTTATCACCCAAGGGAAAATGGTAAACTCTATTGGACTTTCACTGATTTCTTAATCCACCACAGTCTCTACCACACAGAAAGAATTTTGGCTTCTGATACCATCAGAAAACACAACTTAGCCACTTCTGCAATTGTAAAGGCCATGCATTCACGGGGCGGGTAATTCAGAGAGTCCATTGTCAAGGCAAACAATACATAAACAGGCACATTAGATGCTCTCGCTTTATCTTGCCATTTATTCCATGTGCTGCATATGTCCATGGCTGAATGCCTTTCCACAGGGACATTCTGCACCTAATTTCTACGCAGGAAAAGAATCTTTGCTTGAAACACCTTTTAATCTGAAAAAGCTTCTCACGTGCACTACTTATATTGGAAGGTCCCTCCTATAGTTCTCACACGTTAAATGCGTGCAGTTAACACAGCAAATCTGGTATCATCTCCTCTGAGGATAATCAAAAAGTATTTAAAAATCATGTCAAGCCCAAACCTGACAAAGTTGGAATCTCTTCCGTTTTCTCCAGCCATGCATTCAACAGTTCCCACCACAACTTGGTTGTGATGGGCAGTGTACCCAGGAAGGCCAGCGATACAATTCAGTAAATACATGGTGGTTGTGATGATCAATAGAGGGATGTGGTGGCACAGCAGCCTCAGCATTTTCATGAAGGAGGATACTGGAAAATTGTGGAGGGGGTTCTAGGAAGCACATCACAGAACTTCTCTTTAATGCATGGTAGGCAGGCCTGAGGGTGGTGTTGGTGACCTGAGGTGTGAGATCAGAGAAATAGGCCAAAGAATCTACTTTCATTCTGAGTGACAGAGGAAACAGACATGACCTCATCATCCTTCAGCCTCCCCCAAGTGAACATGATTGGCACTGCGGTGCTCAGAACTTCCAGCCTCATCCTCATACCGTGATGATGTCACAGGCTGTATTTCTCCCAGCTTCAGTGTGTTCATGTGAGAAAACAATGTCCCAGCTACCTGGCAATCCAGAGGCAAGTGAAGAGTTGGTCTCTGCTCACCTGTTATCATCTATGTCCCCTCTCCTGATGCCAACATACACTCATAGTTCTCACTGTTGATCTGGAAAGGAAAAATGGGCTCCACAGGAGAGGGCAGGCGTCTAAACCACAAACCCAAAAAGCAGGGGATCACACCAAGCTCTCTAATGGCATTTCCTGCAAGGACCCACCTAAGCAATCCTGTCAGATCCCGAAACATGGTGATCAGAGACGAAGTTGAAGAAGTGAATGCTGCTGTTCTGCCTGCAGTTGTAGGCCTGTCGTTCATACTGCAGGTACCACTGAATGTGAGTGGAATGGGTCACCCTGTATCCTGCAGCTTGAGGAGTGTGTGGAGAGGAACCTGTCACCTTCCAACTTGGACACACTTCTTGCCGCAGGCCATGCAGGGAGCCTCCTCTCTCCTGCGATGGCTATGAGAGGATCCTTCACAATCACAGTATCGTGGATGTAGGGGTTTTTGTGAAAGAGCAGCACAGTCTTGCAGCGATTGCTGCCATGCCAGGCTTCCTTCACCTGCAAAAGGATAGTGGATCCGGTTTAGGGTGATAACTTATTCCAGAACTCCCGCCTATTCCTTCCTGCAGGGATAGGATTTTTTCACAAGCTCTCTACCTCCCCAGCCGTGGTCTGCACAGCCTGACCTTCAGATTGATCATGTGGCTGAGCATGGTTTCATCTTGGTCACTGATAATGGCTGACAATTCCAGATTGTTGACAAATTGCAGCAGGTCAAAACGCCTGCACGCTGCAAGCTGAACATGAAACAGCTACAAAAAGGAGCAGATCCTTAAAGCAGCTTGGATTGCTCCCACCTCTCTAACCCCTAGCCCAGCTCCTTCACCATAAGATGCAAAAAGAGAGCACAGTGGTTCTTGTGGGCTCCATGTGTTTATACACACACGGGCACACTGTTTTCCTGACAGCCGTTGACCTCGCCTACATACTTGCCTGCTGAGTGCTTAACAGGATACCTTTATTTGTGGACATCACTCATTCCTGCCTCTCACTGACTTGGATATACAGAGGACTTGGACACGCAGCCCCCCTCGAGTGCAGCATTACCCCAAGAAGAACCTGAGTGACACAGAGCAGTGTGGAGGCAATGGCCCTTGTTCTGCGCATGAGTCTGATCTGGGACGGCGCTCCTGAAGCCCAGGGAGAGTTTTTGTGGTACTGGTGAGATAAAAGGGTGTCTCTGAGATTTTGGATCACACTGTTCTCACTATCCTGAGCTTCACTCCAATGTGTCTATTTGATTCTGAGCTACCGATCCCCACTAATACATTTCTCATGCACTAGGGCAGGCATATTGCGTTCCCTTCTGTAGAGTCAAGGATACACTATTGACTCAGCATCTGGCAATGCACTGAACGTTTGTGCTTTTCAGTTCTAAACAGGGCTGCCGCCGCTGCCAGGTACTGGGCTTGAGCCAGCAGAAGGATCTGCTCACTTGTAAGTTCACGGGCTACATTCCTAACTTAAGTGCCCGGAGCACATCCAGTGGGGACCAGGTGCACTTCCCACTGAGCCAATCCTCTTCGTGCTCCTGCTCGACTGGCTCTTCTTGTGGATGTTTTGTTTCTATCTGTGCCTGAGGCTCAACATCAACCACTACCTTCATGACTTTTATGGCGTCCTCTCACCCAGGACAAACTGCTCCCTGCCAATTAATTCCTCCTCAATCAATTCCTTCTCCTCTCCCTGCTCCACCCTGTCTGGCCCTTGTAGAAACTCATGATACATTTCCTCTGCCAAGGCATAACTTACCCACTTCTGCAACTGTAAGGCCCAGCCCTCCCAGGGACTGGTCGATCATTCCAAGGCAGCCAATCGTAAGGCTCAAACCAACACACAAACAACAGACAGACAGACAGACAGACAGACAGACACGGTACTTGCTCTTAATTTATCTTTCTAACTACATGCCATGCTCTGGATGTCTCCGCATCTCAATGCTTTCCCACAGGGACATTCTGCATCTATTTCCTGTGCAGGGAAACAATGTTTGCTTGAAAACACATATTTCGCTGAGAAAGCTTCTCATGTGCACGACTCTTCTTTGAAGTAAAATGGACAGTCCCTCCTATTTATCTCACAGTGTGGGAGGTCCCCTGAACACAACAAACCTCCTATTGTCTCCTCTGACTATTACTAAAGAATACTGAATAATCCCCAATCTGTAAAATGGGTCACTGCCGCCAGTGGGATCTCTTAAGTTTCCACCAGCCCTGTGTTCAACATGTGCCGCCACAACCCGTTTATAACGGGCAGTGTTTTCAGGATGACCTGTGGAGGAATAAGGAGACACTTAAGGAAATATATGGTGGTTGTGATGATCAATAGAGGCAAGTGGTTCCAGAGCAGCCTCAGCCTTTGCATTCTCATGCTGAAACACCACGTGGCAGCATTTTCTCCTCAAATGGTATTATTGCAGATGCTCACTCTGAATTCTTACTTTTGTCCAGAGGCGGCAGAAAGTTTCTTACCAACGATTGTTCTGGGGATGCTGGCAATGCATTCTCACACTTTTCCACCAGGTGTCGGCATGATTTCACGAGTAATTTTATTGGGGATGCTGGAAAAGCATTCACAATTCCATTCAACAGGTGGAAACATTTTCAACAGGATGAATCCATTGGTGAACTCGTGGATGCATTCTCACGGTTACCCACCAGGTGGCAGTATTGTTCCAACTGAGGATCATATTTGGGATGCTTGTGGAGATGCAGAAGATGCATTTTCTCGTTTGTCCACCAGGTGGTGGCATTTTGACACCACGAGATTTTATTGGCTATGCTGACAATGGAAGCTAATGTGTGTCAAGCAGGCAGCAGAATTATTTTACCGCACGATTTCGCTGGAGATGCTTGCAATGGTTCTATATTTATCAGTTGGCGTCAATATTCCACTAGTGAATATCAGGAATGTTCTGGAAGTGCATTCTCACGCTTTTCCACCAGGTGGCAGAATTTCCCCACAAAGTACTTTTACTGAGGATGCTGGCAAGGCATTCCCACGTTGTTTTCTACAGCTGTCTGCATTTTCCCTCCACTGTCCCATTTTGGGGAAACTGGCAATGCATTTTGGCGCTGAAACATGAGATGGCAGCATTTTTCCACCAACGATTCTGTTTGAGATGCTGGCAATGCTTTCCCACGTTTGTCTTAACACGTTTGTGGAAGCATTTTTACTACCAAATTATATTATTGGGGGTGTTGAAAATTCAGTCTCAAGTTTGAAAAAGACTTGGCTACATTTTCCACAAATGTGATTATTTTGTGGATGTTGACAAGGCATTCTCACGTTTTAACAGCCATTGAACCTACTTTCCCAAAAATGATTCTATTGGGAATAGTGGCATGGCACTTTCACTTTTGTTCAATAGCTGGCAACACTTTCACCACAAAGTATCGTTTGGGGAATGCTGGAAGCACGTTCGTCCAACGTACTTCGTAGAAGTACTTTTCCACAAAATGATTTTATTGCGGATGCGGGCAATGCATTCTTCAGTCTCTCAAACAAGAGGCCACATTTTCCACCAAACGATTCCTTTGGTTGTGCTGGCAATGCATTCCCACATCTGTCCACAAGGTGGCCACTTTTGTTTACCAAGGGATTTTCCTGAGAACGCTGGCAATGCATTCCCTTGCTCGAATACCAGGTGACAGCATTTTCTCCACAAGTGATCTTATTGGAGATGCTGTAACTGCATTTTCACATTTGTAGAAAGGTGACTGGTTTCTTATTTACAAATGATTGTTTTAAGGCTGCTGGCAATTCCTTCTGACACTCAAACACCAGGTGCAGTATTTTCCCACCAAATGATATTATTGAGGATCCTGGCACTGCATGCTCCTCCTTGGAGAACAAGCGGCAGCTATTTTCCACCATGTAACTTCACTGGGGCTTCTGGCGATGCATTTTCACTCTTGTCCAATAGGTGGAAGCATTTTCCCACAAGTGATTTCACTGGGGATGCTGGCAATGAACACTCACACAAGTCGACAAGATAAGGGCATTTTTCCCACAAGAGATTTTCATTGTGAATCTTGGCAATGTATTTTCAAATGTGTCCGCCATTTGGCAGCCAGCATCATCTCAGAAGGGATTTTCATGAGGATGCGGGCAACGCATTCTCACACTTGTCAAACATGTGGCGGCCTTTTTCCAACAACTGATATTATTGGGGCTGCTGGCAATGCATTGTGAAGCCTGTTTACAACAAGCCCGCATTTTTCCACCAAATGTTATTATTGCACATAAAGGCAATGGTTTCTCCCGCTTGTCCACCCGTCGGCACCTTGACATCACAAGTGATTTTGTTTGGTAAGCTGAGAATGCATTCTTACGTTTGTTCAGCCAGTTGCGGAATTTTTCCACCAAGCGACTTTATTGCTGCTGGCTGTACATTCTCACCTTTGTCCAACTATTCGCCGCAGTTTTCCCCTAAAGTGATATTGTGTGTGTGGGTGTGGATGTTGGTTTTGAATTCTCACACGTGGACATTGGCTATCAGAATTTTAGGCCCAAATCACTTTATTGTGATTCCAGAGCATGCGTTCTCACTCTTGTCCACCAGTTGGCACCTTGATCTCAGTAGGGGTTTCATTGGGGATTCTGGGAAATCATTCATACAGTCCTTTAGCACCTGGTGGCCTTTTTCTCAAAGAGTGATTTTGTTGGGGATGCAGTCAATGCATGCTTCACCTTGTCCACCAGGGGGCAGAATATTTCCACCAAGTTTTTTTCAAAGGGGATGCGTTTAATGCTCTCCCACTTACCTCCACAAGGTGGCAGCATTTTTAAAACAAATGCTTTTCTTGGGAATGCCGGGAATGCTCTCTCACATTTGTAAACAATGTCAGGTAATTTCTCATCAAACGTTTTTACGGGAGATGCCTGAAATACACTATCACCTTTTATTCAAAGGGGCAGCATTTTTTCAACCAAATAATTTTACAGGGGCTGGCAATGGATGCTCACGTTTATCCCACACTTGGCAGCATTTGTCCCAGAGAAAGTTTTTTTGCGGGGATGCGTGGCAGCGTTTCGCCCCAAATGATTTTATTGAGGATGCCTGCAAGGCAGTCTCAGGTCTCTACATGAGGTCACAGTAGTTTTCAACCACATGATTGGATTGGGGATACTATCAGCGCATTCTCACCCTTTTGCATTTTGCCGACAGAGAGGTTTTGTGGTGATTCTGACAATACATTCTCAGACTTATCTGAGAATTGGCAGTATTTCCGTACAAATGACCTTACTGGGGATGCTGGCAATGTATTCTCACGATTGTCCACGGAGGACAGCATTTTCAATCAAATAATTTTATGGGAGATGCTACGCAGCCATTCTTGCACTTGTCAACCAGAAGGCAGGTTTTCCACAGTATGATTTTATTGGGCATGCTGGCACTGCATTCGTAATCTTTTTCATAGGTGGCAAAACTTTCCCAAAAACTTATTATTTGCGGGATACTGGCAATGAATTGTCATTCTCAAGCATCCGTTGGCAGCATTTTTTAGCTAATGATTTTGTTGGGGATGCTCGCCGTGCGTTTTCCTATTTGTCGACCAGTGCACCTGGTGCCCGCTGGAGGTGCTCCAGGCACATAAGTTAGAGATGGAGAATATGGACTTGCAAGGAAGCAGAGCCTAACGGAAAATCTTGATAATGCATTGCCAGATTTCTCAGTAAAATCCCTGTGAGAGCTCAGTTCCGTATTATGTTCGAACGTTGGAAGCAAATGCCAGGATCCCCAATAAAATTGTTTGGGTCAAAGATGCCGCTTCCATGTGGGCAAGCGTAAGACTGCCTTGACGTTATTCCCAATAAAATCATTCTAGGAACAGTGCTGCCTCTTAATGGATAATCTTGAGAATGCATTTTCAGCATCTACAAAATAATCACCAGAGTGAACATATAGGCCATCGGCTGGACAAATGTAAGAATGCCTTCTGAGCCTACCAAATAAACTTGCATAAATGTCCAGTGTTGGGTCCTAAAAAATGATGGATTTCTAAGTATCCTCCCTGTAGGGAGTCGGTCACACATTAGGAACAGGCAACCAGGTGGGAGACTTCACAGTTGAACCAAAGTCCCTCTCTAGAAGTATGACTGCACAGTGTTTTGCTGAGAGAATCAGTCTCTGAGGCCGAAGATCCCAAGCGACATTTAGCAAGGGGTGGAATAAGGTGCACAGATACCTGTGGCGAATTGAGTCAAGGCGTGTGGGAAGTCAGAAGTGTATTAGGTTCATTTGGGCAAGAATCCCCTGCTGGAAGAGTAAATGAGCAGAGGGACAATAAGAAGGAGAGTGTGCCACAGCCCTCACACACAAGCACACACAAGCACACACACACACATGCACACACACAGAGGCAAAGGCATGGACATGAATTTGTGTTGGGCAATCTCTGGACTATGATGTCCACAGTCAGTACACCTTGCCCGTTTTTGACACTTTTTACGTTTCCTCAAATGGAAATGGCCTCCTGTGAATATGATTGTTTATTGACTTTGTTCCTTCAGACCAAGCACTTGTGCAACCAACTAATCCTTAAGCAATATCAAGTCATCCTTGCTACTCGTCACTGAAACCCAAGGAGTGGATGAGAGAAAGTCAGAATGAGAGAAAGACCAAAAGAGCAAAAGCAATGGAAACAAATAAAAAGTTACTAATCTAAAAGGAGTCAGACTGAGACCTTATCTTGGCGGTAATAATCCTGATGATCCAACTCTACCAGAATGTAGGCTACAGTCCTCTCCAGCCACAGTTCTTCCCTTTGACTCTCACTTCAGTCTCAGATATCCCTTATACTGGAATAGCCTCTACTGCCCGGGCATTTCTCCCTGTGGATATTACCAGGGGTCCCTGTGGATGTGTGGGAAGTGTTAAAGAAAACGAATTCTGAAGTGGGAAACGTGAGTTGCCTTAAGAAAGAGCCCACTAGACACCGAACCGAAGGAAACCTAAAGATGCTAAGGCAAAATAGGACTTCCTCAGGAACGTTTCTCTACAGGTACAAGGCCCATACACTGAGGCTCACAGTGAGGGGCGGGGCTGAATACGATGATGCCTGCTGTAGTCTCACAGTTTGGAAGAAATGTTTCAGAAGCCCAACAGCAAAGGGGAGCGAGTGGGGTGTCCAGGAGCCTTTTCCACGCTACGTGACCACATCCCAAGCCCCTGTCTGTAGGCTCAGTGAGACCACACTGAGCACAGCAAGAACCCATATCCGGACCTGAAGTGTCTGTCTTTACTGTATGGCTTATTCTTGACCCTTTGGTCAAATATTAATTGACCATGATGGCATGGGTCAATTTCAGGATTCTGTACTTTTCCATTGATCTATGTGCCTGTTCCTGTGCCAGAAGCAGGTTGTTCTGATCACAGTGGCTTTGCCCTACAGCAGGATATTCAGTAATGTGATCCTACAACTCTGTTCTTTCTCAAGAATACTGTGGGTGCACGGGGTCTTTTTTGGTTTCCTATAAATTTTCGAAACATTTTTTCCAGCTCTGTGAAACACACTGTTGGGATTGATGACAATTGTGTTGAATTTATAGATTGTTTTGGGTAGCATGGATATTTTGATAATGTTAATTCTTTCAGTCTATAATTCTTTCACTCCTTTGTATCTTCCTCTATTTCTTTTTTCAATGTCCTGTTTCTGAATACAAGTCTTTTACATCCTCCTTTGACTTTACTCCTAGGTGTCTTATTTTTTCAGTTGCAATGGTAAATGGTATAGTCTTTTCTAAGAGTTCATAATCGGTGTAAAAAAAATGCCATCAATGTGTTGATGTTAATTTTGCTTCCAGCTTCCTTGCCAAATTCATTAATTATATCCACAAGTACTCGGTGGACTCTTTAGTTTTTTATGTACAATATCATGTCATCTGCAAGTAATGACAGTTAACCTTCTCTCTTCCGATACGGATGCCTTTTATGTTCTCTTTTTGTCTGCTCGCTGTGGCTAGGACTTCCAGTAGTATGCTGAGCAGTAGTGGTGAAAGGGGCAACCGTGTCTTATTCCTCTTCTTAGGGGATATGGTTTTAGCCTTTGCACGTTGAGTATGATTTTGGCCCCAGGTATGTTGTATATGGCCTTTATTATGTTGAGATATATTCCCTCTATTTCCACTTTGCTCCCAGTTTTTTCCAAAATGGGTGCTGGATTTTCTAGAATATTTTCTCTGTATCTATTGATATGATCATAAGATTTTTGTCCTTCATTTTGTTTAGCTCTCACATTTCTTGATTTGCGAATATTATACCAGCGCTGCGTCTCCAGAATAAATCACACTTGGTCATGGTGTATGATCTTATTTAATGTATTGCTGGATAAAATTTGGTAATATATTTTCTGAGGATTTTGGCACCTATGTTCATGAGGGACGTTGGTCTGTGAAATTCTTTATTTGCAGGATCTTCATCTGGTTTTGGGGTTTATTATAATACTGGTCTCATAAAAATATCTCCCTCCTCTGGAATTTTCTAAAATATTTTGAGGAGAGTGGGTTTTAATTCTTCTTTAAATGTTTAGGTAAGCTCGCATGTAAATCCATCTGGCCCCAGACACTTGTTTGCTGGAAGTTTTTTTCTTATTACTTCTTCAATTGCATCCATTTTTACTGGCCCTCCAGGTTTTCTGATTCTTTCCGATTGAGTTTTAGCAGATTGTAGTTTTGAGGAATGTGTCCATTTTACGCAGCTTCCCCACTTTATTGTTGTGCATAGTGTTTTCTTAGTATTCTTTCTGTTTCTGTCATGTCAGTTGTTATATCGCCTCTTTCACATCTGATTTTGTTTTCTTGGGTCCTCACCGTTTGTTTTTTGGTGCGTCTGGCTAAAGACTCATCGATCTTATTTCTGTCAGAAAACTAGTTCTTACTTTCATTGATATTTTGTACTGTGTTTTTGGTCTCTGTGTCGTTCATTTCTGTTCTGATCTTCACTATTTTCTTTCTTCTGCATCTCCTCGAAATGTTCAGGTCCTCTTCCCTTTTTAATATTGGGTTGTTGTTTTTGTTTTGTTACTTACATAAGAAATAAAAATGACTTTACATTCTGAATTCTGTGTTTTATTTTAATCTCTGATAGCAGATTTATGCCCCTTCAGAAATTGATGTAGAATATACGTCATCTAAAACTAAACATTTTAAACTATACGCTCCAGTGGTTTTAAAATTGGAATAATGTAGAACTGTTACAGCATAACAAGAAGCTAGAAAAATTCCAGGACAAGTTGAAAGGGAAACTGAGATAGATTTTTAGACAGCAGTTTGAGTTAAGCCTATCTTCCCTAAGCCAAAGGCACTGGAGAATAAATAGTTTGTATTAGATGGGAAAGATGCAGAAACCCAGGTGCAGAGACTAGGGCACAGGAAACCACCTGGACAGGAACCCCCAGAGGCCTACAAGGGACAAAGACTGGGAAAACAAGAACTTTGTCCCCAGGTAATCTATTCTCCCAGAGCATGTCATGGGTCATGCGGTGGAGACCCCCTAAGCATTCCTCCCTAAAGATACCTTTTAAGTCTCAGTTGTATTTCAGCTCCAGGCCCATAAAAGCATTAAGACAAGACAAGTGGCATTGGAGTGGACTCAGGACCAGACACATTGACAAATGAGGCCCTTCCTGGCATGGACTAATCAGTGGCGACCAGCACCCTGAAAGGGCACCCCTGGAAAGCTGATGAATATTCTCTTGAGAACTCCCCTTAAGCCTCCCATAAGATTTTCCACCTGCAAGGGAGATAAATATGCTCAGGACAAAGGACCAAGTGTGAGCTCCCCTACACCACAGGAAAGCGTGACAGCGCCAGTTTCCTCCTTCCTTCTGCGGGGGCCCCATGGTGCTTTCAACCAGGGGAGCAATGGGCAGTGGCAGCTCATCCCAGGCTTGTCTTCTGAAACTGTCTGAAAGGTCTTGGAAATGTGTCCAAGGCCCCCTTTTCTCTGACTTCCCAGTGAGCAAAGGCAGCCCAGCCTAGGCTATCCTGTTACTTCGTCTATGCACCTGCCTTGGTTCACCAGCCTAAGTACATTTTTATTACAGCCATTAAAGCTTTGGGTTTTTTTCTTCATTTTTTTCTCTTGATTGAAATCTTTCCTTCAAGATGACAAGAGCTGAGGCCTTCTGCCTGTATCCCCTGTAACACAACCGTCATCTTTTCACTTCTGAAACCTTAATGTCAACATAAAAGAAAGCCTCATCCCATTTAAAGAGTATACCCAATTCTACTCTGGACTATTTCCTCATTTACACTGATGTCTTTCCCATCTCCATGGCTATGCTATTGCTATTGTCGTTGTTGTTAACCCTCACTAGAGGATATTGTTTTCATTGACTTCCAGAGAGAGTGGCATGGAAGAAGGGGTAGAGAGAGAGAGGTGCCTCAGTGTTAGAGACACAGACATTGGTTGCTTTTCTAATTCGCTGCACACCTGGGATGAGGAATGAATCTACAACCTAGGTATGTGCCCTCAACTGGGAATCAAACCGGAGACCCTTCAGTGTGCAGGCCGACACTATACCACTGAGCCCCGCTGCCCAGGGTAGATATGCCTCTTTAAATATGAAGTTTGTAGGTATATTTAACTTGAAATTGGTAGAGGTTTTAAAATGATTTCTTTAGTTTTACTCATGTTTTCATTGGTGATTTGCCACTATTATATTACTGGCATTAATTTTGCAACAGTTTGTATGTAGCAGGGAGGAAACACTTTTAGATCAGGGTCCAAATAGAGTAGTGTATACGAACTTTTTTTGTTAAAAACTTTTATAGCAATGAGAACCAGAAAAATTTCTACTAAACTATCTAACACTACAACTGAAAGATTTAGAAAGAGAACAGAAACCAAGAAAGGGCCCAGAGGAAGTAAAAGGAAGAAAATAATAAAGAACCAGAGCCTAAATAAATAACGTAGAGACTAAAAAATTAAAAAAGGTCAATGCAACCAAGAGCTTGTCTTTGAATAGACAATCAGTGTGATGAACTTTTAACCCAACTCACCAAAAACCAAAGACAGAGGTCAAAAATAAATAAATTGAGGAACAAAAGAAGTGAAGTAACAACTGATACCACTGAAATACAAAGGGTTGTAAGCAAATACCCTGAACAACTATATGCCAACAACCTGGATGAAATAGACAAATTTCTGGAAATACACAACCTTCCAATACTCAGTGAGGAAGAATCAGGCATGCTGAACACGTTGATAAAAACTGGTGAAATTGGAACAGTGATTTTTTAAAAAATGCCCAAGAAAAAAAGGGCCAGGCCCAGACAGTTTCAGAGGGGAGTTTTATCAAACATTAAAAAAATAATTCAAATTGTTCCAAAAAGTCCGAGAGGAACAAACACTCCCAAGCTCTTTTTAGGCAGCCTGAATAATCTCAACTACAAATCCAGGTAAAGACCTTGCAAAGAAAGAATTATAGGCCAATATCCGTGATAAACAGAGATGCTAAAATCTTCAAACAAATATTAGCAAATTGGATCAAGCAATATGTTAAACAGATCACACCCCATGACCAAGTGGGGTTTATTCCAGGGATGCAGGTTTGGTACAGTATTCACAAATCTATAAATGTGATGCATCACAGGAACCATTTGACAAACAAAAATCTCATGATCATCTCAGTAGGTGCAGAAAGAGCAACAAAACCCAGCGCCCATTTTTGAGAAAAACTCTCAGCACAGTGGGGATAGAGGGATCATGCCTAAACACATTAAAGTCCTTATAGGACAAACCTTCAGTCAACTTCATACTCAATGGGCAAAAACTAAAACATATCCCCTAATAAGAGGAACAAGACAGGGACGTCCACTTTCACCATCTTTTATTCAACAGAGTGTTGGAAGTCCTTGCCACAGCGATCAGACAAGGAGAAAACATAAAAGGCATCCAAATTGGAAAGGAGAAATAAAACTGTCACTGTTTGCAGATGACCTGATATTGTATGCTGAGAACACTAAAGAGGTCACCAAAAGACTTCTAGATTTAATAATAAATGAACTCAGCTATGCAGCAGGATGGAAAATTAATGCCCAGAAGTAAATGGCATTTTTAAACAACATTCATGATCTCTCAGAAAGAGAAACTAAAACAAACAAACAAACAAACAAAAACACATTTAACGTGCAACAATAAAATTAAGATACTTAGGAATTAACTTAACCAAAGGGGTGAAAGACGTGTACTTGCAAAACAAATATGTTCAAAAAGGAGATAGAGGAAGATATAAACAAGTGTAAGAATATACCATGCTAATGGATTGCTAGAATCAACCTCATTCAGATGTCCGTACTCCCCAAAGCAATCTATAGATTCAAACTATTCATAAAATACCAATGTCCGATATCACAGACCTAGAAGAAGTAGTGCAAAAATTTAAAGGACACAAAAAGGACAGCACCCCAAATCGCTGAAGCAATTTTGGGAGGAAGAGAAAAGTGGAAGGAATCAAAATAATACATATCAAGATATAGTAAAGCCATTTTAATCGAAACAGAATGGAACTGGCAGAAGAACAGACTTAATGACATAAATAGAACTGAACAGAGATCCCAGGAATTGACCCAACTCATTACACTCAATTGAGAATTTACAAAGGAGGCAGAGCATACAGTGGAGTAAAGGAAGTCTCTTCAATAAATGGTGTTGGGAAAATTGGACAGGAACTTTCAAAATAATGCAACTAGACCACTATCTTGCACCGCACACAAGGATCAACTCCAACTGGATAAAAAACTTAAAGGTAAAACATGAAACCATTAAAAATCCTAGAAGGAAATGGAGGCAGCATGATCTCAGACATCTCTCATTGCAATATGCTCACCAATACACTGCCTAGGGCAATGGAAGCAAAGGAGAAAATAAACAAATGGGACTACAGCAAAATAAAAAGATTCTGCACAAAGATACCATCAACAAAATGCAAAGGGAACTCATTATATGGGAGAACATATTTGCCGATGATACATCTGATAAAGGGTTACTACCCCTAATATTTTAAGAAACACACCTTCACAAGAGGAAGACAAACGATCCAATTAAAAAACGAGCAAAGACCTAAGTAGACACTTCTCCAAAGAGCGCATAAACATGTCCAAGAGACATATGAAAACTGCTCAGTGTCACTAATCACCAGAGAGATGAAAATTAAAACAATAATGGGGTATCACCTGAGGTCTTCCAGAATGGCTATGTTTTCAATAAGTCAATAAACAGAAAGTGCCTGTGAGGGTGTGCAGAAAAGCTCACCCTAGTATACTGCTGGTGGGAATGCAGACTCGTGCAGCCTCTATGGAAAACCTTATGACATAGGAGGTTTTCTCAAAAGTTGAAATACAGAACTGCCATTGAACCCAGTGGCCCCACTGCTTGGAATATGTCCTACGAAACCAGGAACATCGATCAGGAAGAATATATAAACCCCTCTGTTCAGAGCAGCACAATTTACAATAGCTCACAGGAATGGGTACATGAATCTGCTTTGATTCTGAGTGACAGTAGACATGCACACTCCTGCATCTTCCTTCAGCTTCCTGCCTGAACATGATGCCACACTGCAGTTCTTCAGACTTTCTGTCTCTTCCCAATGCCGCAGTGGCCTGGCGTCATAGGCTATCCTTCCGAGCCTCAGGGTGTTCATGTGAGAGAAAAATGTCCCAGCTACCTGACAACCCAAGGGGGAGCCCCACTGGCATCTCCTCACATGTCCTCTAAGTGCCTTCTCCTGGTTCCAACATCCTCAAGTAGTCCTTACTGATTTTCTGGCAGAGCAAAAAGTGATCGTCCAGAGACGGCAGGGATCTGACTAAAAATCCAAAAGCAGGGGAACACACCAAGCTCTCTTAGGGCATTGCAAGCAAGCCTCCACCTCAGCAATCCTGTCAGACCCCGCCACGCTGTGGGCAGAGAACTAGTTGAAGTAGTTAAGGCTGCTGTTCTGGTGCCTGGAGCTGTTGGCCCATCGTTCATAATGCTGGCACCACTGAATGCAAGAGGCATAGGATGCACTGTATCCTGCAGCATGAGGAGTGTGTGGAGAAGGGCACATCACCTTTCAAGTTCTATGCACTTCCTGCTGCTGCCCATAGAGAGAGCCTGCTCCCGCCTGTGATGGTAATGAGATACTCCTTCACAGTGGCAGTACTGCATTAGTATGATTTGCTACAAAAGGACAGTTAACCTTGCCATCATCCCTGGCATGTCTGGCTCCCTCCACCTGCAGAAGGAATGTGGGTGGGGGTTAGGGACATCTCACTCCTGGACACCCAAGTGTCCCTGCTTACATGGACAGGTTATATTCTCAAGGCCCCTCCCTTTCCAGCACCAGTACCTGCAACATCACCTTCACATTGATCGTGTGGCTATGAAAGAACTAAAACATGGAGATCTACAAAACAGCCTGGCTTGGCCTGAACCACCTATCTTCTGGCCCCATTCCTTCTGCATAAGAGGCACAGAGGAACACAGAGGTTCCTGGGGTTACAGGTGCCTGCACCCATGCGGTCACACTGATTCCTCACAGGCTTTGATATCCCCACACCCTTGCCTGCACACGGCTTCACAGGATACCCTGATTCACGCACGTCACACGTTCCTGCCTCTGATGGAGGACTTGGGCATGCCCACACCATTTTGGGCTACTAAAACAGCTCTTCCAAACTGTGACTGGACAGAGGGCATCACGCTACTCAGCCCCGCCCCTCACTGTCAGCCTCAGTGTATGGGCCTCAGAACTGTGGTGAAACATTCCTGAGGAAGCTCTATGTTACCCGAGCATTTGCAGCTTTCCCAGGGTTTGGTGTCTGGGGGGCTCTTGCTTACGGCTACTCACGTTTCCCACTTCAGAATCCATTTTCTCTACCGCTTTCCCACAGATCCACAGTGACCCCTAGTAATATCCACAGGGAGAAATGCCCGGGACATTACAGGCTGCCCAGTCTGTGGGATATCTGAGGCTGAAGTGACAGGCAAAGGGAAGAACTGTGGCTGGAGAGGACTGTAGCCTACATTCTGGTAGAGTTGGGTGATCAGGATAACTACGGCCAAGATACGGTCTCAATCTGACTCCTTTTACATCAGTTCTCTTGTTTTTGTTTCCATTACTCTTGCTCTTTCTGTCTTTTCCTCATTCTGACTCTTTCTTCCATCTACCCATTGGGTTTCAGTGACCCGTAGAAAGAACGACTTGATGCTGCCTAAGGGTTTCTTCATTGCAGGAGAAAGGCTCGGTCTGAAGGAACAAAGTAAATAAACAATCATATTCACACGAGGCCATTGTTATGTGAGGAAATGTAATACCGTCAAAAATGCACAAGATGTACTGGCTGTGGACACCATGGTCCAGAGATTGCCCAACACAACTTCACGTACATGCCTGTGCCTCTGTGTGTGTTGTGTGTGAGGGCTATAGAACACTCTGCATCTTATTGTCCCTCTGGTCATTTACCCTTCCAGCTGGGGATTCGACCCCAAGTGAACCTAATATCCAGACTGACTGCTCACATGCCTTTGCTCTCTTCCCCACAACTCCTACATGCAATTTATACTCCCACTGGCTAAGTGTGGTTCTGAATCCTGGGCTCAGAGGATGATTCTCGCAGCAAATACAGTGCTCTCATACTTCTAGGGAGGGCTTCTGCTTCAAGTGTGAAATGCACTGGGAAGCCTCCCACCGCGTTGCCTGCTGTCAGTGTGTGAGCTGACCTCCGACAGAAAGGAACCTGGAAATCCATCATCCTTTCGGAGCTCGCAGTGGACATTCAGGCCCTTGCTCCCAAATCCCTTTCCTTGAGCTACCTTATGTCCCTGGGTCCATTAGTATCACCCACTTCAATGGACTTACTCTTAGTTCTCCCTCCTCCCCAGCCTCCAGCACACAGAAAGAATTCTGTCTTCTCATACTGTCCTAAAGCATAACAACTTAACCGCCACTGCCACTGCACAGGCCCAGCCCTCACAGGCAATGGTCATTCACAGGCAGCCAGTTGTAATGCCCCAAACTAGGGACAAACACCACAGAGACAGACGCTATTGATGCTCTTGATTTATGTGTTCCAAGAACACACGACAAACAGACAAACAGAGCTGATGCTCCTGCTTTAACTTTCCATTTCATACCATGCTCCCGATCTCTCTGTGACTGAATTCCTGGTCACAAGACATTCTGCTCCATTGTCCTGTGCAGGAACATAATGTCTGCTTGAAAACACATACTCATGTCAAAACCTTCTTATGTGCACTTCTCTATTTGAAGGAAAATGGATGGTCCCTCCTATTTAACTCACACTGTGGGAGATACCCTAACACAATAATTGACTATCATCTCCTAGCAAAATTCCTAAAGAGTATAGTATAATTATTGGTGGCCCTAACATGAAGAGTCGGTCATTGCTGAAATTAGGATCTCTTAAATTTCCTGCTGCCTTGTGTTGGATGCATCACACCACACCACCTTTTTAATGAGCAATGACCTCAGGATCACCCAGTTAGGAATTTGGACACACCAAAGGAAATATTTGATGGTTGCAATGATCCATAAAAGGAAGTGGTGGCACAGCAGCCTCAGCCTTTGTATGAAAAGGCTCCTGGACAAGTGTGGGAAGGGTCAGAGGAAGGACATCATGGGAGCCTCCATTTAAGGAATAGTAGACGGGCCTAAGGGTGAGGGAGGTGGCCTGGAGCGAGAGTTCAGAGGAGTGGGTCAATGAATCTGCTTTGATGTTGAATGATTTTGCACATGCACACTTCCTCATTTTACATCAGGTGTCCCTGTCTGAATATAATTCCCACTGCAGTGCTACATACTTCCTTTCTCAACCTGATTCTCTGAGGACCTGACATAACAGGCTCTACTCCTCCCAGTATCAGGGCGTCCATGAGAGAAAGCAATGACCCAGCTACCTAGCAAACTAGGGGCGAGTGTCCAGGAACAGTCCCCCTCACCTGTACTCCTCTACCTTCACTCTCCTGGGGCCAAGCTCCTCGCACAGTACTTGAGATGATTAGACCACACTTCTATTACTGATGTTCTAGTAGGGCAAACAGGACTAGTCAGAAGAAGCCAGGGATCTCACTTTACGAACCCAAGAGGTAGGGGAACCCAAAGCTCTCCTTCTGCATTGCCACCGAGGCCCAACCTCAGTATCCTGTCATATCCTTCCAGGTCGCAGCATTTTTCTCCTAAATAACATTGTCGGGAATGCTGGAAAGGCATTCTCACGCTTATCCAATAGATGGCAGCTTTTCGTTTCAAATCATGTTATTGGGGATGTTGGCAATTCATTCTCATGCTTGTCAAAACATGGCGGCTTTTTTTTACAAATAAAGTTACTGAGCAGGCTGGCAATGCATATCCACACTTGTCCACGAGATGGCAGCATGACTTCACATGTCATTTCATTCGGGATGGTACCACTGCATTCCCTCGTTTCTCCACCAGGTGGCAGCACTTTTCCACCAAATGATTTCATTGGGCATGCACGGTAGGCATGCTCAGGTATGCCCAAGAGTTGTTTGCATTTACCTCAAAATGTCATTTCTTTCGTGATGCTGGAAATGGATTCTCATTCTTGAACAGTCACAGCATGCAGTTATGTCCGCACGTGCCAAAAGGCGGCTTCTAACAGAAAAATACAGTTTGCACATACTTCTACAAAGGGAATTTGGTTTAACTGTGAAATGAACGTAAAACCCCGGCCTGGTTCCCTGCTGTCTCCCTAAAGCGAGGGTATGGCAAACGCATCATCCTTTATAACTTATCACTGCAAATTCCGACCCTTGCACACAAGGCCTTTCCTTGAACTCCCTTATCACCCAAGGGAAAATGGTAAACTCTATTGGACTTTCACTGATTTCTTAATCCACCACAGTCTCTACCACACAGAAAGAATTTTGGCTTCTGATACCATCAGAAAACACAACTTAGCCACTTCTGCAATTGTAAAGGCCATGCATTCACGGGGCGGGTAATTCAGAGAGTCCATTGTCAAGGCAAACAATACATAAACAGGCACATTAGATGCTCTCGCTTTATCTTGCCATTTATTCCATGTGCTGCATATGTCCATGGCTGAATGCCTTTCCACAGGGACATTCTGCACCTAATTTCTACGCAGGAAAAGAATCTTTGCTTGAAACACCTTTTAATCTGAAAAAGCTTCTCACGTGCACTACTTATATTGGAAGGTCCCTCCTATAGTTCTCACACGTTAAATGCGTGCAGTTAACACAGCAAATCTGGTATCATCTCCTCTGAGGATAATCAAAAAGTATTTAAAAATCATGTCAAGCCCAAACCTGACAAAGTTGGAATCTCTTCCGTTTTCTCCAGCCATGCATTCAACAGTTCCCACCACAACTTGGTTGTGATGGGCAGTGTACCCAGGAAGGCCAGCGATACAATTCAGTAAATACATGGTGGTTGTGATGATCAATAGAGGGATGTGGTGGCACAGCAGCCTCAGCATTTTCATGAAGGAGGATACTGGAAAATTGTGGAGGGGGTTCTAGGAAGCACATCACAGAACTTCTCTTTAATGCATGGTAGGCAGGCCTGAGGGTGGTGTTGGTGACCTGAGGTGTGAGATCAGAGAAATAGGCCAAAGAATCTACTTTCATTCTGAGTGACAGAGGAAACAGACATGACCTCATCATCCTTCAGCCTCCCCCAAGTGAACATGATTGGCACTGCGGTGCTCAGAACTTCCAGCCTCATCCTCATACCGTGATGATGTCACAGGCTGTATTTCTCCCAGCTTCAGTGTGTTCATGTGAGAAAACAATGTCCCAGCTCCCTGGCAATCCAGAGGCAAGTGAAGAGTTGGTCTCTGCTCACCTGTTATCATCTATGTCCCCTCTCCTGATGCCAACATACACTCATAGTTCTCACTGTTGATCTGGAAAGGAAAAATGGGCTCCACAGGAGAGGGCTGGCGTCTAAACCACAAACCCAAAAAGCAGGGGATCACACGAAGCTCTCTAATGGCATTTCCTGCAAGGACCCACCTAAGCAATCCTGTCAGATCCCGAAACATGGTGATCAGAGACGAAGTTGAAGAAGTGAATGCTGCTGTTCTGCCTGCAGTTGTAGGCCTGTCGTTCATACTGCAGGTACCACTGAATGTGAGTGGAATGGGTCACCCTGTATCCTGCAGCTTGAGGAGTGTGTGGAGAGGAACCTGTCACCTTCCAACTTGGACACACTTCTTGCCGCAGGCCATGCAGGGAGCCTCCTCTCTCCTGTGATGGTTATGAGAGGATCCTTCACAATCACAGTATCGTGGATGTAGGGGTTTTTGTGAAAGAGCAGCACAGTCTTGCAGCGATTGCTGCCCTGCCAGGCTTCCTTCACCTGCAAAAGGATAGTGGATCCGGTTTAGGGTGATAACTTATTCCAGAACTCCCGCCTATTCCTTCCTGCAGGGATAGGATTTTTTCACAAGCTCTCTACCTCCCCAGCCGTGGTCTGCACAGCCTGACCTTCAGATTGATCATGTGGCTGAGCATGGTTTCATCTTGGTCACTGATAATGGCTGACAATTCCAGATTGTTGACAAATTGCAGCAGGTCAAAACGCCTGCACGCTGCAAGCTGAACATGAAACAGCTACAAAAAGGAGCAGATCCTTAAAGCAGCTTGGATTGCTCCCACCTCTCTAACCCCTAGCCCAGCTCCTTCACCATAAGATGCAAAAAGAGAGCACAGTGGTTCTTGTGGGCTCCATGTGTTTATACACACACGGGCACACTGTTTTCCTGACAGCCTTTGACCTCGCCTACATACTTGCCTGCTGAGTGCTTAACAGGATACCTTTATTTGTGGACATCACTCATTCCTGCCTCTCACTGACTTGGATATACAGAGGACTTGGACACGCAGCCCCCCTCGAGTGCAGCATTACCCCAAGAAGAACCTGAGTGACACAGAGCAGTGTGGAGGCAATGGCCCTTGTTCTGCGCATGAGTCTGATCTGGGACGGCGCTCCTGAAGCCCAGGGAGAGTTTTTGTGGTACTGGTGAGATAAAAGGGTGTCTCTGAGATTTTGGATCACACTGTTCTCACTATCCTGAGCTTCACTCCAATGTGTCTATTTGATTCTGAGCTACCGATCCCCACTAATACATTTCTCATGCACTAGGGCAGGCATATTGCGTTCCCTTCTGTAGAGTCAAGGATACACTATTGACTCAGCATCTGGCAATGCACTGAACGTTTGTGCTTTTCAGTTCTAAACAGGGCTGCCGCCGCTGCCAGGTACTGGGCTTGAGCCAGCAGAAGGATCTGCTCACTTGTAAGTTCACGGGCTACATTCCTAACTTAAGTGCCCGGAGCACATCCAGTGGGGACCAGGTGCACTTCCCACTGAGCCAATCCTCTTCGTGCTCCTGCTCGACTGGCTCTTCTTGTGGATGTTTTGTTTCTATCTGTGCCTGAGGCTCAACATCAACCACTACCTTCATGACTTTTATGGCGTCCTCTCACCCAGGACAAACTGCTCCCTGCCAATTAATTCCTCCTCAATCAATTCCTTCTCCTCTCCCTGCTCCACCCTGTCTGGCCCTTGTAGAAACTCATGATACATTTCCTCTGCCAAAGCATAACTTACCCACTTCTGCAACTGTAAGGCCCAGCCCTCCCAGGGACTGGTCGATCATTCCAAGGCAGCCAATCGTAAGGCTCAAACCAACACACAAACAACAGACAGACAGACAGACAGACAGACAGACAGACACGGTACTTGCTCTTAATTTATCTTTCTAACTACATGCCATGCTCTGGATGTCTCCGCATCTCAATGCTTTCCCACAGGGACATTCTGCATCTATTTCCTGTGCAGGGAAACAATGTTTGCTTGAAAACACATATTTCGCTGAGAAAGCTTCTCATGTGCACGACTCTTCTTTGAAGTAAAATGGACAGTCCCTCCTATTTATCTCACAGTGTGGGAGGTCCCCTGAACACAACAAACCTCCTATTGTCTCCTCTGACTATTACTAAAGAATACTGAATAATCCCCAATCTGTAAAATGGGTCACTGCCGCCAGTGGGATCTCTTAAGTTTCCACCAGCCCTGTGTTCAACATGTGCCGCCACAACCCGTTTATAACGGGCAGTGTTTTCAGGATGACCTGTGGAGGAATAAGGAGACACTTAAGGAAATATATGGTGGTTGTGATGATCAATAGAGGCAAGTGGTTCCAGAGCAGCCTCAGCCTTTGCATTCTCATGCTGAAACACCACGTGGCAGCATTTTCTCCTCAAATGGTATTATTGCAGATGCTCACTCTGAATTCTTACTTTTGTCCAGAGGCGGCAGAAAGTTTCTTACCAACGATTGTTCTGGGGATGCTGGCAATGCATTCTCACACTTTTCCACCAGGTGTCGGCATGATTTCACGAGTAATTTTATTGGGGATGCTGGAAAAGCATTCACAATTCCATTCAACAGGTGGAAACATTTTCAACAGGATGAATCCATTGGTGAACTCGTGGATGCATTCTCACGTTTACCCACCAGGTGGCAGTATTGTTCCAACTGAGGATCATATTTGGGATGCTTGTGGAGATGCAGAAGATGCATTTTCTCGTTTGTCCACCAGGTGGTGGCATTTTGACACCACGAGATTTTATTGGCTATGCTGACAATGGAAGCTAATGTGTGTCAAGCAGGCAGCAGAATTATTTTACCGCACGATTTCGCTGGAGATGCTTGCAATGGTTCTATATTTATCAGTTGGCGTCAATATTCCACTAGTGAATATCAGGAATGTTCTGGAAGTGCATTCTCACGCTTTTCCACCAGGTGGCAGAATTTCCCCACAAAGTACTTTTACTGAGGATGCTGGCAAGGCATTCCCACGTTGTTTTCTACAGCTGTCTGCATTTTCCCTCCACTGTCCCATTTTGGGGAAACTGGCAATGCATTTTGGCGCTGAAACATGAGATGGCAGCATTTTTCCACCAACGATTCTGTTTGAGATGCTGGCAATGCTTTCCCACGTTTGTCTTAACACGTTTGTGGAAGCATTTTTACTACCAAATTATATTATTGGGGGTGTTGAAAATTCAGTCTCAAGTTTGAAAAAGACTTGGCTACATTTTCCACAAATGTGATTATTTTGTGGATGTTGACAAGGCATTCTCACGTTTTAACAGCCATTGAACCTACTTTCCCAAAAATGATTCTATTGGGAATAGTGGCATGGCACTTTCACTTTTGTTCAATAGCTGGCAACACTTTCACCACAAAGTATCGTTTGGGGAATGCTGGAAGCACGTTCGTCCAACGTACTTCGTAGAAGTACTTTTCCACAAAATGATTTTATTGCGGATGCGGGCAATGCATTCTTCAGTCTCTCAAACAAGAGGCCACATTTTCCACCAAACGATTCCTTTGGTTGTGCTGGCAATGCATTCCCACATCTGTCCACAAGGTGGCCACTTTTGTTTACCAAGGGATTTTCCTGAGAACGCTGGCAATGCATTCCCTTGCTCGAATACCAGGTGACAGCATTTTCTCCACAAGTGATCTTATTGGAGATGCTGTAACTGCATTTTCACATTTGTAGAAAGGTGACTGGTTTCTTATTTACAAATGATTGTTTTAAGGCTGCTGGCAATTCCTTCTGACACTCAAACACCAGGTGCAGTATTTTCCCACCAAATGATATTATTGAGGATCCTGGCACTGCATGCTCCTCCTTGGAGAACAAGTGGCAGCTATTTTCCACCATGTAACTTCACTGGGGCTTCTGGCGATGCATTTTCACTCTTGTCCAATAGGTGGAAGCATTTTCCCACAAGTGATTTCACTGGGGATGCTGGCAATGAACACTCACACAAGTCGACAAGATAAGGGCATTTTTCCCACAAGAGATTTTCATTGTGAATCTTGGCAATGTATTTTCAAATGTGTCCGCCATTTGGCAGCCAGCATCATCTCAGAAGGGATTTTCATGAGGATGCGGGCAACGCATTCTCACACTTGTCAAACATGTGGCGGCCTTTTTCCAACAACTGATATTATTGGGGCTGCTGGCAATGCATTGTGAAGCCTGTTTACAACAAGCCCGCATTTTTCCACCAAATGTTATTATTGCACATAAAGGCAATGGTTTCTCCCGCTTGTCCACCCGTCGGCACCTTGACATCACAAGTGATTTTGTTTGGTAAGCTGAGAATGCATTCTTACGTTTGTTCAGCCAGTTGCGGAATTTTTCCACCAAGCGACTTTATTGCTGCTGGCTGTACATTCTCACGTTTGTCCAACTATTCGCTGCAGTTTTCCCCTAAAGTGATATTGTGTGTGTGGGTGTGGATGTTGGTTTTGAATTCTCACACGTGGACATTGGCTATCAGAATTTTAGGCCCAAATCACTTTATTGTGATTCCAGAGCATGCGTTCTCACTCTTGTCCACCAGTTGGCACCTTGATCTCAGTAGGGGTTTCATTGGGGATTCTGGGAAATCATTCATACAGTCCTTTAGCACCTGGTGGCCTTTTTCTCAAAGAGTGATTTTGTTGGGGATGCAGTCAATGCATGCTTCACCTTGTCCACCAGGGGGCAGAATATTTCCACCAAGTTTTTTTCAAAGGGGATGCGTTTAATGCTCTCCCACTTACCTCCACAAGGTGGCAGCATTTTTAAAACAAATGCTTTTCTTGGGAATGCCGGGAATGCTCTCTCACATTTGTAAACAATGTCAGGTAATTTCTCATCAAACGTTTTTACGGGAGATGCCTGAAATACACTATCACCTTTTATTCAAAGGGGCAGCATTTTTTCAACCAAATAATTTTACAGGGGCTGGCAATGGATGCTCACGTTTGTCCCACACTTGGCAGCATTTGTCCCAGAGAAAGTTTTTTTGCGGGGATGCGTGGCAGCGTTTCGCCCCAAATGATTTTATTGAGGATGCCTGCAAGGCAGTCTCAGGTCTCTACATGAGGTCACAGTAGTTTTCAACCACATGATTGGATTGGGGATACTATCAGCGCATTCTCACCCTTTTGCATTTTGCCGACAGAGAGGTTTTGTGGTGATTCTGACAATACATTCTCAGACTTATCTGAGAATTGGCAGTATTTCCGTACAAATGACCTTACTGGGGATGCTGGCAATGTATTCTCACGATTGTCCACGGAGGACAGCATTTTCAATCAAATAATTTTATGGGAGATGCTACGCAGCCATTCTTGCACTTGTCAACCAGAAGGCAGGTTTTCCCCAGTATGATTTTATTGGGCATGCTGGCACTGCATTCGTAATCTTTTTCATAGGTGGCAAAACTTTCCCAAAAACTTATTATTTGGGGGATACTGGCAATGAATTGTCATTCTCAAGCATCCGTTGGCAGCATTTTTTAGCTAATGATTTTGTTGGGGATGCTCGCCGTGCGTTTTCCTATTTGTCGACCAGTGCACCTGGTGCCCGCTGGAGGTGCTCCAGGCACATAAGTTAGAGATGGAGAATATGGACTTGCAAGGAAGCAGAGCCTAACGGAAAATCTTGATAATGCATTGCCAGATTTCTCAGTAAAATCCCTGTGAGAGCTCAGTTCCGTATTATGTTCGAACGTTGGAAGCAAATGCCAGGATCCCCAATAAAATTGTTTGGGTCAAAGATGCCGCTTCCATGTGGGCAAGCGTAAGACTGCCTTGACGTTATTCCCAATAAAATCATTCTAGGAACAGTGCTGCCTCTTAATGGATAATCTTGAGAATGCATTTTCAGCATCTACAAAATAATCACCAGAGTGAACATATAGGCCATCGGCTGGACAAATGTAAGAATGCCTTCTGAGCCTACCAAATAAACTTGCATAAATGTCCAGTGTTGGGTCCTAAAAAATGATGGATTTCTAAGTATCCTCCCTGTAGGGAGTCGGTCACACATTAGGAACAGGCAACCAGGTGGGAGACTTCACAGTTGAACCAAAGTCCCTCTCTAGAAGTATGACTGCACAGTGTTTTGCTGAGAGAATCAGTCTCTGAGGCCGAAGATCCCAAGCGACATTTAGCAAGGGGTGGAATAAGGTGCACAGATACCTGTGGCGAATTGAGTCAAGGCGTGTGGGAAGTCAGAAGTGTATTAGGTTCATTTGGGCAAGAATCCCCTGCTGGAAGAGTAAATGAGCAGAGGGACAATAAGAAGGAGAGTGTGCCACAGCCCTCACACACAAGCACACACAAGCACACACACACACATGCACACACACAGAGGCAAAGGCATGGACATGAATTTGTGTTGGGCAATCTCTGGACTATGATGTCCACAGTCAGTACACCTTGCCCGTTTTTGACACTTTTTACGTTTCCTCAAATGGAAATGGCCTCCTGTGAATATGATTGTTTATTGACTTTGTTCCTTCAGACCAAGCCCTTGTGCAACCAACTAATCCTTAAGCAATATCAAGTCATCCTTGCTACTCGTCACTGAAACCCAAGGAGTGGATGAGAGAAAGTCAGAATGAGAGAAAGACCAAAAGAGCAAAAGCAATGGAAACAAATAAAAAGTTACTAATCTAAAAGGAGTCAGACTGAGACCTTATCTTGGCGGTAATAATCCTGATGATCCAACTCTACCAGAATGTAGGCTACAGTCCTCTCCAGCCACAGTTCTTCCCTTTGACTCTCACTTCAGTCTCAGATATCCCTTATACTGGAATAGCCTCTACTGCCCGGGCATTTCTCCCTGTGGATATTACCAGGGGTCCCTGTGGATGTGTGGGAAGTGTTAAAGAAAACGAATTCTGAAGTGGGAAACGTGAGTTGCCTTAAGAAAGAGCCCACTAGACACCGAACCGAAGGAAACCTAAAGATGCTAAGGCAAAATAGGACTTCCTCAGGAACGTTTCTCTACAGGTACAAGGCCCATACACTGAGGCTCACAGTGAGGGGCGGGGCTGAATACGATGATGCCTGCTGTAGTCTCACAGTTTGGAAGAAATGTTTCAGAAGCCCAACAGCAAAGGGGAGCGAGTGGGGTGTCCAGGAGCCTTTTCCACGCTACGTGACCACATCCCAAGCCCCTGTCTGTAGGCTCAGTGAGACCACACTGAGCACAGCAAGAACCCATATCCGGACCTGAAGTGTCTGTCTTTACTGTATGGCTTATTCTTGACCCTTTGGTCAAATATTAATTGACCATGATGGCATGGGTCAATTTCAGGATTCTGTACTTTTCCATTGATCTATGTGCCTGTTCCTGTGCCAGAAGCAGGTTGTTCTGATCACAGTGGCTTTGCCCTACAGCAGGATATTCAGTAATGTGATCCTACAACTCTGTTCTTTCTCAAGAATACTGTGGGTGCACGGGGTCTTTTTTGGTTTCCTATAAATTTTCGAAACATTTTTTCCAGCTCTGTGAAACACACTGTTGGGATTGATGACAATTGTGTTGAATTTATAGATTGTTTTGGGTAGCATGGATATTTTGATAATGTTAATTCTTTCAGTCTATAATTCTTTCACTCCTTTGTATCTTCCTCTATTTCTTTTTTCAATGTCCTGTTTCTGAATACAAGTCTTTTACATCCTCCTTTGACTTTACTCCTAGGTGTCTTATTTTTTCAGTTGCAATGGTAAATGGTATAGTCTTTTCTAAGAGTTCATAATCGGTGTAAAAAAATGCCATCAATGTGTTGATGTTAATTTTGCTTCCAGCTTCCTTGCCAAATTCATTAATTATATCCACAAGTACTCGGTGGACTCTTTAGTTTTTTATGTACAATATCATGTCATCTGCAAGTAATGACAGTTAACCTTCTCTCTTCCGATACGGATGCCTTTTATGTTCTCTTTTTGTCTGCTCGCTGTGGCTAGGACTTCCAGTAGTATGCTGAGCAGTAGTGGTGAAAGGGGCAACCGTGTCTTATTCCTCTTCTTAGGGGATATGGTTTTAGCCTTTGCACGTTGAGTATGATTTTGGCCCCAGGTATGTTGTATATGGCCTTTATTATGTTGAGATATATTCCCTCTATTTCCACTTTGCTCCCAGTTTTTTCCAAAATGGGTGCTGGATTTTCTAGAATATTTTCTCTGTATCTATTGATATGATCATAAGATTTTTGTCCTTCATTTTGTTTAGCTCTCACATTTCTTGATTTGCGAATATTATACCAGCGCTGCGTCTCCAGAATAAATCACACTTGGTCATGGTGTATGATCTTATTTAATGTATTGCTGGATAAAATTTGGTAATATATTTTCTGAGGATTTTGGCACCTATGTTCATGAGGGACGTTGGTCTGTGAAATTCTTTATTTGCAGGATCTTCATCTGGTTTTGGGATTTATTATAATACTGGTCTCATAAAAATATCTCCCTCCTCTGGAATTTTCTAAAATATTTTGAGGAGAGTGGGTTTTAATTCTTCTTTAAATGTTTAGGTAAGCTCGCATGTAAATCCATCTGGCCCCAGACACTTGTTTGCTGGAAGTTTTTTTCTTATTACTTCTTCAATTGCATCCATTTTTACTGGCCCTCCAGGTTTTCTGATTCTTTCCGATTGAGTTTTAGCAGATTGTAGTTTTGAGGAATGTGTCCATTTTACGCAGCTTCCCCACTTTATTGTTGTGCATAGTGTTTTCTTAGTATTCTTTCTGTTTCTGTCATGTCAGTTGTTATATCGCCTCTTTCACATCTGATTTTGTTTTCTTGGGTCCTCACCGTTTGTTTTTTGGTGCGTCTGGCTAAAGACTCATCGATCTTATTTCTGTCAGAAAACTAGTTCTTACTTTCATTGATATTTTGTACTGTGTTTTTGGTCTCTGTGTCGTTCATTTCTGTTCTGATCTTCACTATTTTCTTTCTTCTGCATCTCCTCGAAATGTTCAGGTCCTCTTCCCTTTTTAATATTGGGTTGTTGTTTTTGTTTTGTTACTTACATAAGAAATAAAAATGACTTTACATTCTGAATTCTGTGTTTTATTTTAATCTCTGATAGCAGATTTATGCCCCTTCAGAAATTGATGTAGAATATACGTCATCTAAAACTAAACATTTTAAACTATACGCTCCAGTGGTTTTAAAATTGGAATAATGTAGAACTGTTACAGCATAACAAGAAGCTAGAAAAATTCCAGGACAAGTTGAAAGGGAAACTGAGATAGATTTTTAGACAGCAGTTTGAGTTAAGCCTATCTTCCCTAAGCCAAAGGCACTGGAGAATAAATAGTTTGTATTAGATGGGAAAGATGCAGAAACCCAGGTGCAGAGACTAGGGCACAGGAAACCACCTGGACAGGAACCCCCAGAGGCCTACAAGGGACAAAGACTGGGAAAACAAGAACTTTGTCCCCAGGTAATCTATTCTCCCAGAGCATGTCATGGGTCATGCGGTGGAGACCCCCTAAGCATTCCTCCCTAAAGATACCTTTTAAGTCTCAGTTGTATTTCAGCTCCAGGCCCATAAAAGCATTAAGACAAGACAAGTGGCATTGGAGTGGACTCAGGACCAGACACATTGACAAATGAGGCCCTTCCTGGCATGGACTAATCAGTGGCGACCAGCACCCTGAAAGGGCACCCCTGGAAAGCTGATGAATATTCTCTTGAGAACTCCCCTTAAGCCTCCCATAAGATTTTCCACCTGCAAGGGAGATAAATATGCTCAGGACAAAGGACCAAGTGTGAGCTCCCCTACACCACAGGAAAGCGTGACAGCGCCAGTTTCCTCCTTCCTTCTGCGGGGGCCCCATGGTGCTTTCAACCAGGGGAGCAATGGGCAGTGGCAGCTCATCCCAGGCTTGTCTTCTGAAACTGTCTGAAAGGTCTTGGAAATGTGTCCAAGGCCCCCTTTTCTCTGACTTCCCAGTGAGCAAAGGCAGCCCAGCCTAGGCTATCCTGTTACTTCGTCTATGCACCTGCCTTGGTTCACCAGCCTAAGTACATTTTTATTACAGCCATTAAAGCTTTGGGTTTTTTTCTTCATTTTTTTCTCTTGATTGAAATCTTTCCTTCAAGATGACAAGAGCTGAGGCCTTCTGCCTGTATCCCCTGTAACACAACCGTCATCTTTTCACTTCGGAAACCTTAATGTCAACGTAAAAGAAAGCCTCATCCCATTTAAAGAGTATACCCAATTCTACTCTGGACTATTTCCTCATTTACACTGATGTCTTTCCCATCTCCATGGCTATGCTATTGCTATTGTCATTGTTGTTAACCCTCACTAGAGGATATTGTTTTCATTGACTTCCAGAGAGAGTGGCATGGAAGAAGGGGTAGAGAGAGAGAGGTGCCTCAGTGTTAGAGACACAGACATTGGTTGCTTTTCTAATTCGCTGCACACCTGGGATGAGGAATGAATCTACAACCTAGGTATGTGCCCTCAACTGGGAATCAAACCGGAGACCCTTCAGTGTGCAGGCCGACACTATACCACTGAGCCCCGCTGCCCAGGGTAGATATGCCTCTTTAAATATGAAGTTTGTAGGTATATTTAACTTGAAATTGGTAGAGGTTTTAAAATGATTTCTTTAGTTTTACTCATGTTTTCATTGGTGATTTGCCACTATTATATTACTGGCATTAATTTTGCAACAGTTTGTATGTAGCAGGGAGGAAACACTTTTAGATCAGGGTCCAAATAGAGTAGTGTATACGAACTTTTTTTGTTAAAAACTTTTATAGCAATGAGAACCAGAAAAATTTCTACTAAACTATCTAACACTACAACTGAAAGATTTAGAAAGAGAACAGAAAACAAGAAAGGGCCCAGAGGAAGTAAAAGGAAGAAAATAATAAAGAACCAGAGCCTAAATAAATAACGTAGAGACTAAAAAATTAAAAAAGGTCAATGCAACCAAGAGCTTGTCTTTGAATAGACAATCAGTGTGATGAACTTTTAACCCAACTCACCAAAAACCAAAGACAGAGGTCAAAAATAAATAAATTGAGGAACAAAAGAAGTGAAGTAACAACTGATACCACTGAAATACAAAGGGTTGTAAGCAAATACCCTGAACAACTATATGCCAACAACCTGGATGAAATAGACAAATTTCTGGAAATACACAACCTTCCAATACTCAGTGAGGAAGAATCAGGCATGCTGAACACGTTGATAAAAACTGGTGAAATTGGAACAGTGATTTTTTAAAAAATGCCCAAGAAAAAAAGGGCCAGGCCCAGACAGTTTCAGAGGGGAGTTTTATCAAACATTCAAAAAATAATTCAAATTGTTCCAAAAAGTCCGAGAGGAACAAACACTCCCAAGCTCTTTTTAGGCAGCCTGAATAATCTCAACTACAAATCCAGGTAAAGACCTTGCAAAGAAAGAATTACAGGCCAATATCCGTGATAAACAAAGATGCTAAAATCTTCAAACAAATATTAGCAAATTGGATCAAGCAATATGTTAAACAGATCACACCCCATGACCAAGTGGGGTTTATTCCAGGGATGCAGGTTTGGTACAGTATTCACAAATCTATAAATGTGATGCATCACAGGAACCATTTGACAAACAAAAATCTCATGATCATCTCAGTAGGTGCAGAAAGAGCAACAAAACCCAGCGCCCATTTTTGAGAAAAACTCTCAGCACAGTGGGGATAGAGGGATCATGCCTAAACACATTAAAGTCCTTATAGGACAAACCTTCAGTCAACTTCATACTCAATGGGCAAAAACTAAAACATATCCCCTAATAAGAGGAACAAGACAGGGACGTCCACTTTCACCATCTTTTATTCAACAGAGTGTTGGAAGTCCTTGCCACAGCGATCAGACAAGGAGAAAACATAAAAGGCATCCAAATTGGAAAGGAGAAATAAAACTGTCACTGTTTGCAGATGACCTGATATTGTATGCTGAGAACACTAAAGAGGTCACCAAAAGACTTCTAGATTTAATAATAAAGGAACCCAGCTATGCAGCAGGATGGAAAATTAATGCCCAGAAGTAAATGGCATTTTTAAACAACATTCATGATCTCTCAGAAAGAGAAACTAAAACAAACAAACAAACAAACAAAAACACATTTAACGTGCAACAATAAAATTAAGATACTTAGGAATTAACTTAACCAAAGGGGTGAAAGACGTGTACTTGCAAAACAAATATGTTCAAAAAGGAGATAGAGGAAGATATAAACAAGTGTAAGAATATACCATGCTAATGGATTGCTAGAATCAACCTCATTCAGATGTCCGTACTCCCCAAAGCAATCTATAGATTCAAACTATTCATAAAATACCAATGTCCGATATCACAGACCTAGAAGAAGTAGTGCAAAAATTTAAAGGACACAAAAAGGACAGCACCCCAAATCGCTGAAGCAATTTTGGGAGGAAGAGAAAAGTGGAAGGAATCAAAATAATACATATCAAGATATAGTAAAGCCATTTTAATCGAAACAGAATGGAACTGGCAGAAGAACAGACTTAATGACATAAATGGAACTGAACAGAGATCCCAGGAATTGACCCAACTCATTACACTCAATTGAGAATTTACAAAGGAGGCAGAGCATACAGTGGAGTAAAGGAAGTCTCTTCAATAAATGGTGTTGGGAAAATTGGACAGGAACTTTCAAAATAATGCAACTAGACCACTATCTTGCACCGCACACAAGGATCAACTCCAACTGGATAAAAAACTTAAAGGTAAAACATGAAACCATTAAAAATCCTAGAAGGAAATGGAGGCAGCATGATCTCAGACATCTCTCATTGCAATATGCTCACCAATACACTGCCTAGGGCAATGGAAGCAAAGGAGAAAATAAACAAATGGGACTACAGCAAAATAAAAAGATTCTGCACAAAGATACCATCAACAAAATGCAAAGGGAACTCATTATATGGGAGAACATATTTGCCGATGATACATCTGATAAAGGGTTACTACCCCTAATATTTTAAGAAACACACCTTCACAAGAGGAAGACAAACGATCCAATTAAAAAACGAGCAAAGACCTAAGTAGACACTTCTCCAAAGAGCGCATAAACATGTCCAAGAGACATATGAAAACTGCTCAGTGTCACTAATCACCAGAGAGATGAAAATTAAAACAATAATGGGGTATCACCTGAGGTCTTCCAGAATGGCTATGTTTTCAATAAGTCAATAAACAGAAAGTGCCTGTGAGGGTGTGCAGAAAAGCTCACCCTAGTATACTGCTGGTGGGAATGCAGACTCGTGCAGCCTCTATGGAAAACCTTATGACATAGGAGGTTTTCTCAAAAGTTGAAATACAGAACTGCCATTGAACCCAGTGGCCCCACTGCTTGGAATATGTCCTACGAAACCAGGAACATCGATCAGGAAGAATATATAAACCCCTCTGTTCAGAGCAGCACAATTTACAATAGCTCACAGGAATGGGTACATGAATCTGCTTTGATTCTGAGTGACAGTAGACATGCACACTCCTGCATCTTCCTTCAGCTTCCTGCCTGAACATGATGCCACACTGCAGTTCTTCAGACTTTCTGTCTCTTCCCAATGCCGCAGTGGCCTGGCGTCATAGGCTATCCTTCCGAGCCTCAGGGTGTTCATGTGAGAGAAAAATGTCCCAGCTACCTGACAACCCAAGGGGGAGCCCCACTGGCATCTCCTCACATGTCCTCTAAGTGCCTTCTCCTGGTTCCAACATCCTCAAGTAGTCCTTACTGATTTTCTGGCAGAGCAAAAAGTGATCGTCCAGAGACGGCAGGGATCTGACTAAAAATCCAAAAGCAGGGGAACACACCAAGCTCTCTTAGGGCATTGCAAGCAAGCCTCCACCTCAGCAATCCTGTCAGACCCCGCCACGCTGTGGGCAGAGAACTAGTTGAAGTAGTTAAGGCTGCTGTTCTGGTGCCTGGAGCTGTTGGCCCATCGTTCATAATGCTGGCACCACTGAATGCAAGAGGCATAGGATGCACTGTATCCTGCAGCATGAGGAGTGTGTGGAGAAGGGCACATCACCTTTCAAGTTCTATGCACTTCCTGCTGCTGCCCATAGAGAGAGCCTGCTCCCGCCTGTGATGGTAATGAGATACTCCTTCACAGTGGCAGTACTGCATTAGTATGATTTGCTACAAAAGGACAGTTAACCTTGCCATCATCCCTGGCATGTCTGGCTCCCTCCACCTGCAGAAGGAATGTGGGTGGGGGTTAGGGACATCTCACTCCTGGACACCCAAGTGTCCCTGCTTACATGGACAGGTTATATTCTCAAGGCCCCTCCCTTTCCAGCACCAGTACCTGCAACATCACCTTCACATTGATCGTGTGGCTATGAAAGAACTAAAACATGGAGATCTACAAAACAGCCTGGCTTGGCCTGAACCACCTATCTTCTGGCCCCATTCCTTCTGCATAAGAGGCACAGAGGAACACAGAGGTTCCTGGGGTTACAGGTGCCTGCACCCATGCGGTCACACTGATTCCTCACAGGCTTTGATATCCCCACACCCTTGCCTGCACACGGCTTCACAGGATACCCTGATTCACGCACGTCACACGTTCCTGCCTCTGATGGAGGACTTGGGCATGCCCACACCATTTTGGGCTACTAAAACAGCTCTTCCAAACTGTGACTGGACAGAGGGCATCACGCTACTCAGCCCCGCCCCTCACTGTCAGCCTCAGTGTATGGGCCTCAGAACTGTGGTGAAACATTCCTGAGGAAGCTCTATGTTACCCGAGCATTTGCAGCTTTCCCAGGGTTTGGTGTCTGGGGGGCTCTTGCTTACGGCTACTCACGTTTCCCACTTCAGAATCCATTTTCTCTACCGCTTTCCCACAGATCCACAGTGACCCCTAGTAATATCCACAGGGAGAAATGCCCGGGACATTACAGGCTGCCCAGTCTGTGGGATATCTGAGGCTGAAGTGACAGGCAAAGGGAAGAACTGTGGCTGGAGAGGACTGTAGCCTACATTCTGGTAGAGTTGGGTGATCAGGATAACTACGGCCAAGATACGGTCTCAATCTGACTCCTTTTACATCAGTTCTCTTGTTTTTGTTTCCATTACTCTTGCTCTTTCTGTCTTTTCCTCATTCTGACTCTTTCTTCCATCTACCCATTGGGTTTCAGTGACCCGTAGAAAGAACGACTTGATGCTGCCTAAGGGTTTCTTCATTGCAGGAGAAAGGCTCGGTCTGAAGGAACAAAGTAAATAAACAATCATATTCACACGAGGCCATTGTTATGTGAGGAAATGTAATACCGTCAAAAATGCACAAGATGTACTGGCTGTGGACACCATGGTCCAGAGATTGCCCAACACAACTTCACGTACATGCCTGTGCCTCTGTGTGTGTTGTGTGTGAGGGCTATAGAACACTCTGCATCTTATTGTCCCTCTGGTCATTTACCCTTCCAGCTGGGGATTCGACCCCAAGTGAACCTAATATCCAGACTGACTGCTCACATGCCTTTGCTCTCTTCCCCACAACTCCTACATGCAATTTATACTCCCACTGGCTAAGTGTGGTTCTGAATCCTGGGCTCAGAGGATGATTCTCGCAGCAAATACAGTGCTCTCATACTTCTAGGGAGGGCTTCTGCTTCAAGTGTGAAATGCACTGGGAAGCCTCCCACCGCGTTGCCTGCTGTCAATGTGTGAGCTGACCTCCGACAGAAAGGAACCTGGAAATCCATCATCCTTTCGGAGCTCGCAGTGGACATTCAGGCCCTTGCTCCCAAATCCCTTTCCTTGAGCTACCTTATGTCCCTGGGTCCATTAGTATCACCCACTTCAATGGACTTACTCTTAGTTCTCCCTCCTCCCCAGCCTCCAGCACACAGAAAGAATTCTGTCTTCTCATACTGTCCTAAAGCATAACAACTTAACCGCCACTGCCACTGCACAGGCCCAGCGCTCACAGGCAATGGTCATTCACAGGCAGCCAGTTGTAATGCCCCAAACTAGGGACAAACACCACAGAGACAGACGCTATTGATGCTCTTGATTTATGTGTTCCAAGAACACACGACAAACAGACAAACAGAGCTGATGCTCCTGCTTTAACTTTCCATTTCATACCATGCTCCCGATCTCTCTGTGACTGAATTCCTGGTCACACAGACATTCTGCTCCATTGTCCTGTGCAGGAACATAATGTCTGCTTGAAAACACATACTCATGTCAAAACCTTCTTATGTGCACTTCTCTATTTGAAGGAAAATGGATGGTCCCTCCTATTTAACTCACACTGTGGGAGATACCCTAACACAATAATTGACTATCATCTCCTAGCAAAATTCCTAAAGAGTATAGTATAATTATTGGTGGCCCTAACATGAAGAGTTGGTCATTGCTGAAATTAGGATCTCTTAAATTTCCTGCTGCCTTGTGTTGGATGCATCACACCACACCACCTTTTTAATGAGCAATGACCTCAGGATCACCCAGTTAGGAATTTGGACACACCTAAGGAAATATTTGATGGTTGCAATGATCCATAAAAGGAAGTGGTGGCACAGCAGCCTCAGCCTTTGTATGAAAAGACTCCTGGACAAGTGTGGGAAGGGTCAGAGGAAGGACATCATGGGAGCCTCCATTTAAGGAATAGTAGACGGGCCTAAGGGTGAGGGAGGTGGCCTGGAGCGAGAGTTCAGAGGAGTGGGTCAATGAATCTGCTTTGATGCTGAATGATTTTGCACATGCACACTTCCTCATTTTACATCAGGTGTCCCTGTCTGAATATAATTCCCACTGCAGTGCTACATACTACCTTTCTCAACCTGATTCTCTGAGGACCTGACATAACAGGCTCTACTCCTCCCAGTATCAGGGCGTCCATGAGAGAAAGCAATGACCCAGCTACCTAGCAAACTAGGGGCGAGTGTCCAGGAACAGTCCCCCTCACCTGTACTCCTCTACCTTCACTCTCCTGGGGCCAAGCTCCTCGCACAGTACTTGAGATGATTAGACCACACTTCTATTACTGATGTTCTAGTAGGGCAAACAGGACTAGTCAGAAGAAGCCAGGGATCTCACTTTACGAACCCAAGAGGTAGGGGAACCCAAAGCTCTCCTTCTGCATTGCCACCGAGGCCCAACCTCAGTATCCTGTCATATCCTTCCAGGTCGCAGCATTTTTCTCCTAAATAACATTGTCGGGAATGCTGGAAAGGCATTCTCACGCTTATCCAATAGATGGCAGCTTTTCGTTTCAAATCATGTTATTGGGGATGTTGGCAATTCATTCTCATGCTTGTCAAAACATGGCGGCTTTTTTTTACAAATAAAGTTACTGAGCAGGCTGGCAATGCATATCCACACTTGTCCACGAGATGGCAGCATGACTTCACATGTCATTTCATTCGGGATGGTACCACTGCATTCCCTCGTTTCTCCACCAGGTGGCAGCACTTTTCCACCAAATGATTTCATTGGGCATGCACGGTAGGCATGCTCAGGTATGCCCAAGAGTTGTTTGCATTTACCTCAAAATGTCATTTCTTTCGTGATGCTGGAAATGGATTCTCATTCTTGAACAGTCACAGCATGCAGTTATGTCCGCACGTGCCAAAAGGCGGCTTCTAACAGAAAAATACAGTTTGCACATACTTCTACAAAGGGAATTTGGTTTAACTGTGAAATGAACGTAAAACCCCGGCCTGGTTCCCTGCTGTCTCCCTAAAGCGAGGGTATGGCAAACGCATCATCCTTTATAACTTATCACTGCAAATTCCGACCCTTGCACACAAGGCCTTTCCTTGAACTCCCTTATCACCCAAGGGAAAATGGTAAACTCTATTGGACTTTCACTGATTTCTTAATCCACCACAGTCTCTACCACACAGAAAGAATTTTGGCTTCTGATACCATCAGAAAACACAACTTAGCCACTTCTGCAATTGTAAAGGCCATGCATTCACGGGGCGGGTAATTCAGAGAGTCCATTGTCAAGGCAAACAATACATAAACAGGCACATTAGATGCTCTCGCTTTATCTTGCCATTTATTCCATGTGCTGCATATGTCCATGGCTGAATGCCTTTCCACAGGGACATTCTGCACCTAATTTCTACGCAGGAAAAGAATCTTTGCTTGAAACACCTTTTAATCTGAAAAAGCTTCTCACGTGCACTACTTATATTGGAAGGTCCCTCCTATAGTTCTCACACGTTAAATGCGTGCAGTTAACACAGCAAATCTGGTATCATCTCCTCTGAGGATAATCAAAAAGTATTTAAAAATCATGTCAAGCCCAAACCTGACAAAGTTGGAATCTCTTCCGTTTTCTCCAGCCATGCATTCAACAGTTCCCACCACAACTTGGTTGTGATGGGCAGTGTACCCAGGAAGGCCAGCGATACAATTCAGTAAATACATGGTGGTTGTGATGATCAATAGAGGGATGTGGTGGCACAGCAGCCTCAGCATTTTCATGAAGGAGGATACTGGAAAATTGTGGAGGGGGTTCTAGGAAGCACATCACAGAACTTCTCTTTAATGCATGGTAGGCAGGCCTGAGGGTGGTGTTGGTGACCTGAGGTGTGAGATCAGAGAAATAGGCCAAAGAATCTACTTTCATTCTGAGTGACAGAGGAAACAGACATGACCTCATCATCCTTCAGCCTCCCCCAAGTGAACATGATTGGCACTGCGGTGCTCAGAACTTCCAGCCTCATCCTCATACCGTGATGATGTCACAGGCTGTATTTCTCCCAGCTTCAGTGTGTTCATGTGAGAAAACAATGTCCCAGCTACCTGGCAATCCAGAGGCAAGTGAAGAGTTGGTCTCTGCTCACCTGTTATCATCTATGTCCCCTCTCCTGATGCCAACATACACTCATAGTTCTCACTGTTGATCTGGAAAGGAAAAATGGGCTCCACAGGAGAGGGCAGGCGTCTAAACCACAAACCCAAAAAGCAGGGGATCACACCAAGCTCTCTAATGGCATTTCCTGCAAGGACCCACCTAAGCAATCCTGTCAGATCCCGAAACATGGTGATCAGAGACGAAGTTGAAGAAGTGAATGCTGCTGTTCTGCCTGCAGTTGTAGGCCTGTCGTTCATACTGCAGGTACCACTGAATGTGAGTGGAATGGGTCACCCTGTATCCTGCAGCTTGAGGAGTGTGTGGAGAGGAACCTGTCACCTTCCAACTTGGACACACTTCTTGCCGCAGGCCATGCAGGGAGCCTCCTCTCTCCTGTGATGGTTATGAGAGGATCCTTCACAATCACAGTATCGTGGATGTAGGGGTTTTTGTGAAAGAGCAGCACAGTCTTGCAGCGATTGCTGCCATGCCAGGCTTCCTTCACCTGCAAAAGGATAGTGGATCCGGTTTAGGGTGATAACTTATTCCAGAACTCCCGCCTATTCCTTCCTGCAGGGATAGGATTTTTTCACAAGCTCTCTACCTCCCCAGCCGTGGTCTGCACAGCCTGACCTTCAGATTGATCATGTGGCTGAGCATGGTTTCATCTTGGTCACTGATAATGGCTGACACTTCCAGATTGTTGACAAATTGCAGCAGGTCAAAACGCCTGCACGCTGCAAGCTGAACATGAAACAGCTACAAAAAGGAGCAGATCCTTAAAGCAGCTTGGATTGCTCCCACCTCTCTAACCCCTAGCCCAGCTCCTTCACCATAAGATGCAAAAAGAGAGCACAGTGGTTCTTGTGGGCTCCATGTGTTTATACACACACGGGCACACTGTTTTCCTGACAGCCTTTGACCTCGCCTACATACTTGCCTGCTGAGTGCTTAACAGGATACCTTTATTTGTGGACATCACTCATTCCTGCCTCTCACTGACTTGGATATACAGAGGACTTGGACACGCAGCCCCCCTCGAGTGCAGCATTACCCCAAGAAGAACCTGAGTGACACAGAGCAGTGTGGAGGCAATGGCCCTTGTTCTGCGCATGAGTCTGATCTGGGACGGCGCTCCTGAAGCCCAGGGAGAGTTTTTGTGGTACTGGTGAGATAAAAGGGTGTCTCTGAGATTTTGGATCACACTGTTCTCACTATCCTGAGCTTCACTCCAATGTGTCTATTTGATTCTGAGCTACCGATCCCCACTAATACATTTCTCATGCACTAGGGCAGGCATATTGCGTTCCCTTCTGTAGAGTCAAGGATACACTATTGACTCAGCATCTGGCAATGCACTGAACGTTTGTGCTTTTCAGTTCTAAACAGGGCTGCCGCCGCTGCCAGGTACTGGGCTTGAGCCAGCAGAAGGATCTGCTCACTTGTAAGTTCACGGGCTACATTCCTAACTTAAGTGCCCGGAGCACATCCAGTGGGGACCAGGTGCACTTCCCACTGAGCCAATCCTCTTCGTGCTCCTGCTCGACTGGCTCTTCTTGTGGATGTTTTGTTTCTATCTGTGCCTGAGGCTCAACATCAACCACTACCTTCATGACTTTTATGGCGTCCTCTCACCCAGGACAAACTGCTCCCTGCCAATTAATTCCTCCTCAATCAATTCCTTCTCCTCTCCCTGCTCCACCCTGTCTGGCCCTTGTAGAAACTCATGATACATTTCCTCTGCCAAAGCATAACTTACCCACTTCTGCAACTGTAAGGCCCAGCCCTCCCAGGGACTGGTCGATCATTCCAAGGCAGCCAATCGTAAGGCTCAAACCAACACACACAACAGACAGACAGACAGACAGACAGACAGACAGACAGACACGGTACTTGCTCTTAATTTATCTTTCTAACTACATGCCATGCTCTGGATGTCTCCGCATCTCAATGCTTTCCCACAGGGACATTCTGCATCTATTTCCTGTGCAGGGAAACAATGTTTGCTTGAAAACACATATTTCGCTGAGAAAGCTTCTCATGTGCACGACTCTTCTTTGAAGTAAAATGGACAGTCCCTCCTATTTATCTCACAGTGTGGGAGGTCCCCTGAACACAACAAACCTCCTATTGTCTCCTCTGACTATTACTAAAGAATACTGAATAATCCCCAATCTGTAAAATGGGTCACTGCCGCCAGTGGGATCTCTTAAGTTTCCACCAGCCCTGTGTTCAACATGTGCCGCCACAACCCGTTTATAACGGGCAGTGTTTTCAGGATGACCTGTGGAGGAATAAGGAGACACTTAAGGAAATATATGGTGGTTGTGATGATCAATAGAGGCAAGTGGTTCCAGAGCAGCCTCAGCCTTTGCATTCTCATGCTGAAACACCACGTGGCAGCATTTTCTCCTCAAATGGTATTATTGCAGATGCTCACTCTGAATTCTTACTTTTGTCCAGAGGCGGCAGAAAGTTTCTTACCAACGATTGTTCTGGGGATGCTGGCAATGCATTCTCACACTTTTCCACCAGGTGTCGGCATGATTTCACGAGTAATTTTATTGGGGATGCTGGAAAAGCATTCACAATTCCATTCAACAGGTGGAAACATTTTCAACAGGATGAATCCATTGGTGAACTCGTGGATGCATTCTCACGTTTACCCACCAGGTGGCAGTATTGTTCCAACTGAGGATCATATTTGGGATGCTTGTGGAGATGCAGAAGATGCATTTTCTCGTTTGTCCACCAGGTGGTGGCATTTTGACACCACGAGATTTTATTGGCTATGCTGACAATGGAAGCTAATGTGTGTCAAGCAGGCAGCAGAATTATTTTACCGCACGATTTCGCTGGAGATGCTTGCAATGGTTCTATATTTATCAGTTGGCGTCAATATTCCACTAGTGAATATCAGGAATGTTCTGGAAGTGCATTCTCACGCTTTTCCACCAGGTGGCAGAATTTCCCCACAAAGTACTTTTACTGAGGATGCTGGCAAGGCATTCCCACGTTGTTTTCTACAGCTGTCTGCATTTTCCCTCCACTGTCCCATTTTGGGGAAACTGGCAATGCATTTTGGCGCTGAAACATGAGATGGCAGCATTTTTCCACCAACGATTCTGTTTGAGATGCTGGCAATGCTTTCCCACGTTTGTCTTAACACGTTTGTGGAAGCATTTTTACTACCAAATTATATTATTGGGGGTGTTGAAAATTCAGTCTCAAGTTTGAAAAAGACTTGGCTACATTTTCCACAAATGTGATTATTTTGTGGATGTTGACAAGGCATTCTCACGTTTTAACAGCCATTGAACCTACTTTCCCAAAAATGATTCTATTGGGAATAGTGGCATGGCACTTTCACTTTTGTTCAATAGCTGGCAACACTTTCACCACAAAGTATCGTTTGGGGAATGCTGGAAGCACGTTCGTCCAACGTACTTCGTAGAAGTACTTTTCCACAAAATGATTTTATTGCGGATGCGGGCAATGCATTCTTCAGTCTCTCAAACAAGAGGCCACATTTTCCACCAAACGATTCCTTTGGTTGTGCTGGCAATGCATTCCCACATCTGTCCACAAGGTGGCCACTTTTGTTTACCAAGGGATTTTCCTGAGAACGCTGGCAATGCATTCCCTTGCTCGAATACCAGGTGACAGCATTTTCTCCACAAGTGATCTTATTGGAGATGCTGTAACTGCATTTTCACATTTGTAGAAAGGTGACTGGTTTCTTATTTACAAATGATTGTTTTAAGGCTGCTGGCAATTCCTTCTGACACTCAAACACCAGGTGCAGTATTTTCCCACCAAATGATATTATTGAGGATCCTGGCACTGCATGCTCCTCCTTGGAGAACAAGTGGCAGCTATTTTCCACCATGTAACTTCACTGGGGCTTCTGGCGATGCATTTTCACTCTTGTCCAATAGGTGGAAGCATTTTCCCACAAGTGATTTCACTGGGGATGCTGGCAATGAACACTCACACAAGTCGACAAGATAAGGGCATTTTTCCCACAAGAGATTTTCATTGTGTATCTTGGCAATGTATTTTCAAATGTGTCCGCCATTTGGCAGCCAGCATCATCTCAGAAGGGATTTTCATGAGGATGCGGGCAACGCATTCTCACACTTGTCAAACATGTGGCGGCCTTTTTCCAACAACTGATATTATTGGGGCTGCTGGCAATGCATTGTGAAGCCTGTTTACAACAAGCCCGCATTTTTCCACCAAATGTTATTATTGCACATAAAGGCAATGGTTTCTCCCGCTTGTCCACCCGTCGGCACCTTGACATCACAAGTGATTTTGTTTGGTAAGCTGAGAATGCATTCTTACGTTTGTTCAGCCAGTTGCGGAATTTTTCCACCAAGCGACTTTATTGCTGCTGGCTGTACATTCTCACGTTTGTCCAACTATTCGCCGCAGTTTTCCCCTAAAGTGATATTGTGTGTGTGGGTGTGGATGTTGGTTTTGAATTCTCACACGTGGACATTGGCTATCAGAATTTTAGGCCCAAATCACTTTATTGTGATTCCAGAGCATGCGTTCTCACTCTTGTCCACCAGTTGGCACCTTGATCTCAGTAGGGGTTTCATTGGGGATTCTGGGAAATCATTCATACAGTCCTTTAGCACCTGGTGGCCTTTTTCTCAAAGAGTGATTTTGTTGGGGATGCAGTCAATGCATGCTTCACCTTGTCCACCAGGGGGCAGAATATTTCCACCAAGTTTTTTTTAAAGGGGATGCGTTTAATGCTCTCCCACTTACCTCCACAAGGTGGCAGCATTTTTAAAACAAACGCTTTTCTTGGGAATGCCGGGAATGCTCTCTCACATTTGTAAACAATGTCAGGTAATTTCTCATCAAACGTTTTTACGGGAGATGCCTGAAATACACTATCACCTTTTATTCAAAGGGGCAGCATTTTTTCAACCAAATAATTTTACAGGGGCTGGCAATGGATGCTCACATTTATCCCACACTTGGCAGCATTTGTCCCAGAGAAAGTTTTTTTGCGGGGATGCATGGCAGCGTTTCGCCCCAAATGATTTTATTGAGGATGCCTGCAAGGCAGTCTCAGGTCTCTACATGAGGTCACAGTAGTTTTCAACCACATGATTGGATTGGGGATACTATCAGCGCATTCTCACCCTTTTGCATTTTGCCGACAGAGAGGTTTTGTGGTGATTCTGACAATACATTCTCAGACTTATCTGAGAATTGGCAGTATTTCCGTACAAATGACCTTACTGGGGATGCTGGCAATGTATTCTCACGATTGTCCACGGAGGACAGCATTTTCAATCAAATAATTTTATGGGAGATGCTACGCAGCCATTCTTGCACTTGTCAACCAGAAGGCAGGTTTTCCACAGTATGATTTTATTGGGCATGCTGGCACTGCATTCGTAATCTTTTTCATAGGTGGCAAAACTTTCCCAAAAACTTATTATTTGCGGGATACTGGCAATGAATTGTCATTCTCAAGCATCCGTTGGCAGCATTTTTTAGCTAATGATTTTGTTGGGGATGCTCGCCGTGCGTTTTCATATTTGTCGACCAGTGCACCTGGTGCCCGCTGGAGGTGCTCCAGGCACATGAGTTAGAGATGGAGAATATGGACTTGCAAGGAAGCAGAGCCTAACGGAAAATCTTGATAATGCATTGCCAGATTTCTCAGTAAAATCCCTGTGAGAGCTCAGTTCCGTATTATGTTCGAACGTTGGAAGCAAATGCCAGGATCCCCAATAAAATTGTTTGGGTCAAGGATGCCGCTTCCATGTGGGCAAGCGTAAGACTGCCTTGACGTTATTCCCAATAAAATCATTCTAGGAACAGTGCTGCCTCTTAATGGATAATCTTGAGAATGCATTTTCAGCATCTACAAAATAATCACCAGAGTGAACATATAGGCCATCGGCTGGACAAATGTAAGAATGCCTTCTGAGCCTACCAAATAAACTTGCATAAATGTCCAGTGTTGGGTCCTAAAAAATGATGGATTTCTAAGTATCCTCCCTGTAGGGAGTCGGTCACACATTAGGAACAGGCAACCAGGTGGGAGACTTCACAGTTGAACCAAAGTCCCTCTATAGAAGTATGACTGCACAGTGTTTTGCTGAGAGAATCAGTCTCTGAGGCCGAAGATCCCAAGCGACATTTAGCAAGGGGTGGAATAAGGTGCACAGATACCTGTGGCGAATTGAGTCAAGGCGTGTGAGAAGTCAGAAGTGTATTAGGTTCATTTGGGCAAGAATCCCCTGCTGGAAGAGTAAATGAGCAGAGGGACAATAAGAAGGAGAGTGTGCCACAGCCCTCACACACAAGCACACACAAGCACACACACACACATGCACACACACAGAGGCAAAGGCATGGACATGAATTTGTGTTGGGCAATCTCTGGACTATGATGTCCACAGTCAGTACACCTTGCCCGTTTTTGACACTTTTTACGTTTCCTCAAATGGAAATGGCCTCCTGTGAATATGATTGTTTATTGACTTTGTTCCTTCAGACCAAGCCCTTGTGCAACCAACTAATCCTTAAGCAATATCAAGTCATCCTTGCTACTCGTCACTGAAACCCAAGGAGTGGATGAGAGAAAGTCAGAATGAGAGAAAGACCAAAAGAGCAAAAGCAATGGAAACAAATAAAAAGTTACTAATCTAAAAGGAGTCAGACTGAGACCTTATCTTGGCGGTAATAATCCTGATGATCCAACTCTACCAGAATGTAGGCTACAGTCCTCTCCAGCCACAGTTCTTCCCTTTGACTCTCACTTCAGTCTCAGATATCCCTTATACTGGAATAGCCTCTACTGCCCGGGCATTTCTCCCTGTGGATATTACCAGGGGTCCCTGTGGATGTGTGGGAAGTGTTAAAGAAAACGAATTCTGAAGTGGGAAACGTGAGTTGCCTTAAGAAAGAGCCCACTAGACACCGAACCGAAGGAAACCTAAAGATGCTAAGGCAAAATAGGACTTCCTCAGGAACGTTTCTCTACAGGTACAAGGCCCATACACTGAGGCTCACAGTGAGGGGCGGGGCTGAATACGATGATGCCTGCTGTAGTCTCACAGTTTGGAAGAAATGTTTCAGAAGCCCAACAGCAAAGGGGAGCGAGTGGGGTGTCCAGGAGCCTTTTCCACGCTACGTGACCACATCCCAAGCCCCTGTCTGTAGGCTCAGTGAGACCACACTGAGCACAGCAAGAACCCATATCCGGACCTGAAGTGTCTGTCTTTACTGTATGGCTTATTCTTGACCCTTTGGTCAAATATTAATTGACCATGATGGCATGGGTCAATTTCAGGATTCTGTACTTTTCCATTGATCTATGTGCCTGTTCCTGTGCCAGAAGCAGGTTGTTCTGATCACAGTGGCTTTGCCCTACAGCAGGATATTCAGTAATGTGATCCTACAACTCTGTTCTTTCTCAAGAATACTGTGGGTGCACGGGGTCTTTTTTGGTTTCCTATAAATTTTCGAAACATTTTTTCCAGCTCTGTGAAACACACTGTTGGGATTGATGACAATTGTGTTGAATTTATAGATTGTTTTGGGTAGCATGGATATTTTGATAATGTTAATTCTTTCAGTCTATAATTCTTTCACTCCTTTGTATCTTCCTCTATTTCTTTTTTCAATGTCCTGTTTCTGAATACAAGTCTTTTACATCCTCCTTTGACTTTACTCCTAGGTGTCTTATTTTTTCAGTTGCAATGGTAAATGGTATAGTCTTTTCTAAGAGTTCATAATCGGTGTAAAAAAAATGCCATCAATGTGTTGATGTTAATTTTGCTTCCAGCTTCCTTGCCAAATTCATTAATTATATCCACAAGTACTCGGTGGACTCTTTAGTTTTTTATGTACAATATCATGTCATCTGCAAGTAATGACAGTTAACCTTCTCTCTTCCGATACGGATGCCTTTTATGTTCTCTTTTTGTCTGCTCGCTGTGGCTAGGACTTCCAGTAGTATGCTGAGCAGTAGTGGTGAAAGGGGCAACCGTGTCTTATTCCTCTTCTTAGGGGATATGGTTTTAGCCTTTGCACGTTGAGTATGATTTTGGCCCCAGGTATGTTGTATATGGCCTTTATTATGTTGAGATATATTCCCTCTATTTCCACTTTGCTCCCAGTTTTTTCCAAAATGGGTGCTGGATTTTCTAGAATATTTTCTCTGTATCTATTGATATGATCATAAGATTTTTGTCCTTCATTTTGTTTAGCTCTCACATTTCTTGATTTGCGAATATTATACCAGCGCTGCGTCTCCAGAATAAATCACACTTGGTCATGGTGTATGATCTTATTTAATGTATTGCTGGATAAAATTTGGTAATATATTTTCTGAGGATTTTGGCACCTATGTTCATGAGGGACGTTGGTCTGTGAAATTCTTTATTTGCAGGATCTTCATCTGGTTTTGGGATTTATTATAATACTGGTCTCATAAAAATATCTCCCTCCTCTGGAATTTTCTAAAATATTTTGAGGAGAGTGGGTTTTAATTCTTCTTTAAATGTTTAGGTAAGCTCGCATGTAAATCCATCTGGCCCCAGACACTTGTTTGCTGGAAGTTTTTTTCTTATTACTTCTTCAATTGCATCCATTTTTACTGGCCCTCCAGGTTTTCTGATTCTTTCCGATTGAGTTTTAGCAGATTGTAGTTTTGAGGAATGTGTCCATTTTACGCAGCTTCCCCACTTTATTGTTGTGCATAGTGTTTTCTTAGTATTCTTTCTGTTTCTGTCATGTCAGTTGTTATATCGCCTCTTTCACATCTGATTTTGTTTTCTTGGGTCCTCACCGTTTGTTTTTTGGTGCGTCTGGCTAAAGACTCATCGATCTTATTTCTGTCAGAAAACTAGTTCTTACTTTCATTGATATTTTGGTCTCTGTGTCGTTCATTTCTGTTCTGATCTTCACTATTTTCTTTCTTCTGCATCTCCTCGAAATGTTCAGGTCCTCTTCCCTTTTTAATATTGGGTTGTTGTTTTTGTTTTGTTACTTACATAAGAAATAAAAATGACTTTATATTCTGAATTCTGTGTTTTATTTTAATCTCTGATAGCAGATTTATGCCCCTTCAGAAATTGATGTAGAATATACGTCATCTAAAACTAAACATTTTAAACTATACGCTCCAGTGGTTTTAAAATTGGAATAATGTAGAACTGTTACAGCATAACAAGAAGCTAGAAAAATTCCAGGACAAGTTGAAAGGGAAACTGAGACAGATTTTTAGAGAGCAGTTTGAGTTAAGCCTATCTTCCCTAAGCCAAAGGCACTGGAGAATAAATAGTTTGTATTAGATGGGAAAGATGCAGAAACCCAGGTGCAGAGACTAGGGCACAGGAAACCACCTGGACAGGAACCCCCAGAGGCCTACAAGGGACAAAGACTGGGAAAACAAGAACTTTGTCCCCAGGTAATCTATGCTCCCAGAGCATGTCATGGGTCATGCGGTGGAGACCCCCTAAGCATTCCTCCCTAAAGATACCTTTTAAGTCTCAGTTGTATTTCAGCTCCAGGCCCATAAAAGCATTAAGACAAGACAAGTGGCATTGGAGTGGACTCAGGACCAGACACATTGACAAATGAGGCCCTTCCTGGCATGGACTAATCAGTGGCGACCAGCACCCTGAAAGGGCACCCCTGGAAAGCTGATGAATATTCTCTTGAGAACTCCCCTTAAGCCTCCCATAAGATTTTCCACCTGCAAGGGAGATAAATATGCTCAGGACAAAGGACCAAGTGTGAGCTCCCCTACACCACAGGAAAGCGTGACAGCGCCAGTTTCCTCCTTCCTTCTGCGGGGGCCCCATGGTGCTTTCAACCAGGGGAGCAATGGGCAGTGGCAGCTCATCCCAGGCTTGTCTTCTGAAACTGTCTGAAAGGTCTTGGAAATGTGTCCAAGGCCCCCTTTTCTCTGACTTCCCAGTGAGCAAAGGCAGCCCAGCCTAGGCTATCCTGTTACTTCGTCTATGCACCTGCCTTGGTTCACCAGCCTAAGTACATTTTTATTACAGCCATTAAAGCTTTGGGTTTTTTTCTTCATTTTTTTCTCTTGATTGAAATCTTTCCTTCAAGATGACAAGAGCTGAGGCCTTCTGCCTGTATCCCCTGTAACACAACCGTCATCTTTTCACTTCGGAAACCTTAATGTCAACGTAAAAGAAAGCCTCATCCCATTTAAAGAGTATACCCAATTCTACTCTGGACTATTTCCACATTTACACTGATGTCTTTCCCATCTCCATGGCTATGCTATTGCTATTGTCGTTGTTGTTAACCCTCACTAGAGGATATTTTTTTCATTGACTTCCAGAGAGAGTGGCATGGAAGAAGGGGTAGAGAGAGAGAGGTGCCTCAGTGTTAGAGACACAGACATTGGTTGCTTTTCTAATTCGCTGCACACCTGGGATGAGGAATGAATCTACAACCTAGGTATGTGCCCTCAACTGGGAATCAAACCTGAGACCCTTCAGTGTGCAGGCCGACACTATACCACTGAGCCCCGCTGCCCAGGGTAGATATGCCTGTTTAAATATGAAGTTTGTAGGTATATTTAACTTGAAATTGGTAGAGGTTTTAAAATGATTTCTTTAGTTTTACTCATGTTTTCATTGGTGATTTGCCACTATTATATTACTGGCATTAATTTTGCAACAGTTTGTATGTAGCAGGGAGGAAACACTTTTAGATCAGGGTCCAAATAGAGTAGTGTATACGAACTTTTTTTGTTAAAAACTTTTATAGCAATGAGAACCAGAAAAATTTCTACTAAACTATCTAACACTACAACTGAAAGATTTAGAAAGAGAACAGAAAACAAGAAAGGGCCCAGAGGAAGTAAAAGGAAGAAAATAATAAAGAACCAGAGCCTAAATAAATAACGTAGAGACTAAAAAATTAAAAAAGGTCAATGCAACCAAGAGCTTGTCTTTGAATAGACAATCAGTGTGATGAACTTTTAACCCAACTCACCAAAAACCAAAGACAGAGGTCAAAAATAAATAAATTGAGGAACAAAAGAAGTGAAGTAACAACTGATACCACTGAAATACAAAGGGTTGTAAGCAAATACCCTGAACAACTATATGCCAACAACCTGGATGAAATAGACAAATTTCTGGAAATACACAACCTTCCAATACTCAGTGAGGAAGAATCAGGCATGCTGAACACGTTGATAAAAACTGGTGAAATTGGAACAGTGATTTTTTAAAAAATGCCCAAGAAAAAAAGGGCCAGGCCCAGACAGTTTCAGAGGGGAGTTTTATCAAACATTCAAAAAATAATTCAAATTGTTCCAAAAAGTCCGAGAGGAACAAACACTCCCAAGCTCTTTTTAGGCAGCCTGAATAATCTCAACTACAAATCCAGGTAAAGACCTTGCAAAGAAAGAATTACAGGCCAATATCCGTGATAAACAAAGATGCTAAAATCTTCAAACAAATATTAGCAAATTGGATCAAGCAATATGTTAAACAGATCACACCCCATGACCAAGTGGGGTTTATTCCAGGGATGCAGGTTTGGTACAGTATTCACAAATCTATAAATGTGATGCATCACAGGAACCATTTGACAAACAAAAATCTCATGATCATCTCAGTAGGTGCAGAAAGAGCAACAAAACCCAGCGCCCATTTTTGAGAAAAACTCTCAGCACAGTGGGGATAGAGGGATCATGCCTAAACACATTAAAGTCCTTATAGGACAAACCTTCAGTCAACTTCATACTCAATGGGCAAAAACTAAAACATATCCCCTAATAAGAGGAACAAGACAGGGACGTCCACTTTCACCATCTTTTATTCAACAGAGTGTTGGAAGTCCTTGCCACAGCGATCAGACAAGGAGAAAACATAAAAGGCATCCAAATTGGAAAGGAGAAATAAAACTGTCACTGTTTGCAGATGACCTGATATTGTATGCTGAGAACACTAAAGAGGTCACCAAAAGACTTCTAGATTTAATAATAAATGAACTCAGCTATGCAGCAGGATGGAAAATTAATGCCCAGAAGTAAATGGCATTTTTAAACAACATTCATGATCTCTCAGAAAGAGAAACTAAAACAAACAAACAAACAAACAAAAACACATTTAACGTGCAACAATAAAATTAAGATACTTAGGAATTAACTTAACCAAAGGGGTGAAAGACGTGTACTTGCAAAACAAATATGTTCAAAAAGGAGATAGAGGAAGATATAAACAAGTGTAAGAATATACCATGCTAATGGATTGCTAGAATCAACCTCATTCAGATGTCCGTACTCCCCAAAGCAATCTATAGATTCAAACTATTCATAAATTACCAATGTCCGATATCACAGACCTAGAAGAAGTAGTGCAAAAATTTAAAGGACACAAAAAGGACAGCACCCCAAATCGCTGAAGCAATTTTGGGAGGAAGAGAAAAGTGGAAGGAATCAAAATAATACATATCAAGATATAGTAAAGCCATTTTAATCGAAACAGAATGGAACTGGCAGAAGAACAGACTTAATGACATAAATGGAACTGAACAGAGATCCCAGGAATTGACGCAAATCATTACACTCAATTGAGAATTTACAAAGGAGGCAGAGCATACAGTGGAGTAAAGGAAGTCTCTTCAATAAATGGTGTTGGGAAAATTGGACAGGAACTTTCAAAATAATGCAACTAGACCACTATCTTGCACCGCACACAAGGATCAACTCCAACTGGATAAAAAACTTAAAGGTAAAACATGAAACCATTAAAAATCCTAGAAGGAAATGGAGGCAGCATGATCTCAGACATCTCTCATTGCAATATGCTCACCAATACACTGCCTAGGGCAATGGAAGCAAAGGAGAAAATAAACAAATGGGACTACAGCAAAATAAAAAGATTCTGCACAAAGATACCATCAACAAAATGCAAAGGGAACTCATTATATGGGAGAACATATTTGCCGATGATACATCTGATAAAGGGTTACTACCCCTAATATTTTAAGAAACACACCTTCACAAGAGGAAGACAAACGATCCAATTAAAAAACGAGCAAAGACCTAAGTAGACACTTCTCCAAAGAGCGCATAAACATGTCCAAGAGACATATGAAAACTGCTCAGTGTCACTAATCACCAGAGAGATGAAAATTAAAACAATAATGGGGTATCACCTGAGGTCTTCCAGAATGGCTATGTTTTCAATAAGTCAATAAACAGAAAGTGCCTGTGAGGGTGTGCAGAAAAGCTCACCCTAGTATACTGCTGGTGGGAATGCAGACTCGTGCAGCCTCTTTGGAAAACCTTATGACATAGGAGGTTTTCTCAAAAGTTGAAATACAGAACTGCCATTGAACCCAGTGGCCCCACTGCTTGGAATATGTCCTACGAAACCAGGAACATCGATCAGGAAGAATATATAAACCCCTCTGTTCAGAGCAGCACAATTTACAATAGCTCACAGGAATGGGTACATGAATCTGCTTTGATTCTGAGTGACAGTAGACATGCACACTCCTGCATCTTCCTTCAGCTTCCTGCCTGAACATGATGCCACACTGCAGTTCTTCAGACTTTCTGTCTCTTCCCAATGCCGCAGTGGCCTGGCGTCATAGGCTATCCTTCCGAGCCTCAGGGTGTTCATGTGAGAGAAAAATGTCCCAGCTACCTGACAACCCAAGGGGGAGCCCCACTGGCATCTCCTCACATGTCCTCTAAGTGCCTTCTCCTGGTTCCAACATCCTCAAGTAGTCCTTACTGATTTTCTGGCAGAGCAAAAAGTGATCGTCCAGAGACGGCAGGGATCTGACTAAAAATCCAAAAGCAGGGGAACACACCAAGCTCTCTTAGGGCATTGCAAGCAAGCCTCCACCTCAGCAATCCTGTCAGACCCCGCCACGCTGTGGGCAGAGAACTAGTTGAAGTAGTTAAGGCTGCTGTTCTGGTGCCTGGAGCTGTTGGCCCATCGTTCATAATGCTGGCACCACTGAATGCAAGAGGCATAGGATGCACTGTATCCTGCAGCATGAGGAGTGTGTGGAGAAGGGCACATCACCTTTCAAGTTCTATGCACTTCCTGCTGCTGCCCATAGAGAGAGCCTGCTCCCGCCTGTGATGGTAATGAGATACTCCTTCACAGTGGCAGTACTGCATTAGTATGATTTGCTACAAAAGGACAGTTAACCTTGCCATCATCCCTGGCATGTCTGGCTCCCTCCACCTGCAGAAGGAATGTGGGTGGGGGTTAGGGACATCTCACTCCTGGACACCCAAGTGTCCCTGCTTACATGGACAGGTTATATTCTCAAGGCCCCTCCCTTTCCAGCACCAGTACCTGCAACATCACCTTCACATTGATCGTGTGGCTATGAAAGAACTAAAACATGGAGATCTACAAAACAGCCTGGCTTGGCCTGAACCACCTATCTTCTGGCCCCATTCCTTCTGCATAAGAGGCACAGAGGAACACAGAGGTTCCTGGGGTTACAGGTGCCTGCACCCATGCGGTCACACTGATTCCTCACAGGCTTTGATATCCCCACACCCTTGCCTGCACACGGCTTCACAGGATACCCTGATTCACGCACGTCACACGTTCCTGCCTCTGATGGAGGACTTGGGCATGCCCACACCATTTTGGGCTACTAAAACAGCTCTTCCAAACTGTGACTGGACAGAGGGCATCACGCTACTCAGCCCCGCCCCTCACTGTCAGCCTCAGTGTATGGGCCTCAGAACTGTGGTGAAACATTCCTGAGGAAGCTCTATGTTACCCGAGCATTTGCAGCTTTCCCAGGGTTTGGTGTCTGGGGGGCTCTTGCTTACGGCTACTCACGTTTCCCACTTCAGAATCCATTTTCTCTACCGCTTTCCCACAGATCCACAGTGACCCCTAGTAATATCCACAGGGAGAAATGCCCGGGACATTACAGGCTGCCCAGTCTGTGGGATATCTGAGGCTGAAGTGACAGGCAAAGGGAAGAACTGTGGCTGGAGAGGACTGTAGCCTACATTCTGGTAGAGTTGGGTGATCAGGATAACTACGGCCAAGATACGGTCTCAATCTGACTCCTTTTACATCAGTTCTCTTGTTTTTGTTTCCATTACTCTTGCTCTTTCTGTCTTTTCCTCATTCTGACTCTTTCTTCCATCTACCCATTGGGTTTCAGTGACCCGTAGAAAGAACGACTTGATGCTGCCTAAGGGTTTCTTCATTGCAGGAGAAAGGCTCGGTCTGAAGGAACAAAGTAAATAAACAATCATATTCACACGAGGCCATTGTTATGTGAGGAAATGTAATACCGTCAAAAATGCACAAGATGTACTGGCTGTGGACACCATGGTCCAGAGATTGCCCAACACAACTTCACGTACATGCCTGTGCCTCTGTGTGTGTTGTGTGTGAGGGCTATAGAACACTCTGCATCTTATTGTCCCTCTGGTCATTTACCCTTCCAGCTGGGGATTCGACCCCAAGTGAACCTAATATCCAGACTGACTGCTCACATGCCTTTGCTCTCTTCCCCACAACTCCTACATGCAATTTATACTCCCACTGGCTAAGTGTGGTTCTGAATCCTGGGCTCAGAGGATGATTCTCGCAGCAAATACAGTGCTCTCATACTTCTAGGGAGGGCTTCTGCTTCAAGTGTGAAATGCACTGGGAAGCCTCCCACCGCGTTGCCTGCTGTCAATGTGTGAGCTGACCTCCGACAGAAAGGAACCTGGAAATCCATCATCCTTTCGGAGCTCGCAGTGGACATTCAGGCCCTTGCTCCCAAATCCCTTTCCTTGAGCTACCTTATGTCCCTGGGTCCATTAGTATCACCCACTTCAATGGACTTACTCTTAGTTCTCCCTCCTCCCCAGCCTCCAGCACACAGAAAGAATTCTGTCTTCTCATACTGTCCTAAAGCATAACAACTTAACCGCCACTGCCACTGCACAGGCCCAGCGCTCACAGGCAATGGTCATTCACAGGCAGCCAGTTGTAATGCCCCAAACTAGGGACAAACACCACAGAGACAGACGCTATTGATGCTCTTGATTTATGTGTTCCAAGAACACACGACAAACAGACAAACAGAGCTGATGCTCCTGCTTTAACTTTCCATTTCATACCATGCTCCCGATCTCTCTGTGACTGAATTCCTGGTCACACAGACATTCTGCTCCATTGTCCTGTGCAGGAACATAATGTCTGCTTGAAAACACATACTCATGTCAAAACCTTCTTATGTGCACTTCTCTATTTGAAGGAAAATGGATGGTCCCTCCTATTTAACTCACACTGTGGGAGATACCCTAACACAATAATTGACTATCATCTCCTAGCAAAATTCCTAAAGAGTATAGTATAATTATTGGTGGCCCTAACATGAAGAGTCGGTCATTGCTGAAATTAGGATCTCTTAAATTTCCTGCTGCCTTGTGTTGGATGCATCACACCACACCACCTTTTTAATGAGCAATGACCTCAGGATCACCCAGTTAGGAATTTGGACACACCTAAGGAAATATTTGATGGTTGCAATGATCCATAAAAGGAAGTGGTGGCACAGCAGCCTCAGCCTTTGTATGAAAAGACTCCTGGACAAGTGTGGGAAGGGTCAGAGGAAGGACATCATGGGAGCCTCCATTTAAGGAATAGTAGACGGGCCTAAGGGTGAGGGAGGTGGCCTGGAGCGAGAGTTCAGAGGAGTGGGTCAATGAATCTGCTTTGATGCTGAATGATTTTGCACATGCACACTTCCTCATTTTACATCAGGTGTCCCTGTCTGAATATAATTCCCACTGCAGTGCTACATACTTCCTTTCTCAACCTGATTCTCTGAGGACCTGACATAACAGGCTCTACTCCTCCCAGTATCAGGGCGTCCATGAGAGAAAGCAATGACCCAGCTACCTAGCAAACTAGGGGCGAGTGTCCAGGAACAGTCCCCCTCACCTGTACTCCTCTACCTTCACTCTCCTGGGGCCAAGCTCCTCGCACAGTACTTGAGATGATTAGACCACACTTCTATTACTGATGTTCTAGTAGGGCAAACAGGACTAGTCAGAAGAAGCCAGGGATCTCACTTTACGAACCCAAGAGGTAGGGGAACCCAAAGCTCTCCTTCTGCATTGCCACCGAGGCCCAACCTCAGTATCCTGTCATATCCTTCCAGGTCGCAGCATTTTTCTCCTAAATAACATTGTCGGGAATGCTGGAAAGGCATTCTCACGCTTATCCAATAGATGGCAGCTTTTCGTTTCAAATCATGTTATTGGGGATGTTGGCAATTCATTCTCATGCTTGTCAAAACATGGCGGCTTTTTTTTACAAATAAAGTTACTGAGCAGGCTGGCAATGCATATCCACACTTGTCCACGAGATGGCAGCATGACTTCACATGTCATTTCATTCGGGATGGTACCACTGCATTCCCTCGTTTCTCCACCAGGTGGCAGCACTTTTCCACCAAATGATTTCATTGGGCATGCACGGTAGGCATGCTCAGGTATGCCCAAGAGTTGTTTGCATTTACCTCAAAATGTCATTTCTTTCGTGATGCTGGAAATGGATTCTCATTCTTGAACAGTCACAGCATGCAGTTATGTCCGCACGTGCCAAAAGGCGGCTTCTAACAGAAAAATACAGTTTGCACATACTTCTACAAAGGGAATTTGGTTTAACTGTGAAATGAACGTAAAACCCCGGCCTGGTTCCCTGCTGTCTCCCTAAAGCGAGGGTATGGCAAACGCATCATCCTTTATAACTTATCACTGCAAATTCCGACCCTTGCACACAAGGCCTTTCCTTGAACTCCCTTGTCACCCAAGGGAAAATGGTAAACTCTATTGGACTTTCACTGATTTCTTAATCCACCACAGTCTCTACCACACAGAAAGAATTTTGGCTTCTGATACCATCAGAAAACACAACTTAGCCACTTCTGCAATTGTAAAGGCCATGCATTCACGGGGCGGGTAATTCAGAGAGTCCATTGTCAAGGCAAACAATACATAAACAGGCACATTAGATGCTCTCGCTTTATCTTGCCATTTATTCCATGTGCTGCATATGTCCATGGCTGAATGCCTTTCCACAGGGACATTCTGCACCTAATTTCTACGCAGGAAAAGAATCTTTGCTTGAAACACCTTTTAATCTGAAAAAGCTTCTCACGTGCACTACTTATATTGGAAGGTCCCTCCTATAGTTCTCACACGTTAAATGCGTGCAGTTAACACAGCAAATCTGGTATCATCTCCTCTGAGGATAATCAAAAAGTATTTAAAAATCATGTCAAGCCCAAACCTGACAAAGTTGGAATCTCTTCCGTTTTCTCCAGCCATGCATTCAACAGTTCCCACCACAACTTGGTTGTGATGGGCAGTGTACCCAGGAAGGCCAGCGATACAATTCAGTAAATACATGGTGGTTGTGATGATCAATAGAGGGATGTGGTGGCACAGCAGCCTCAGCATTTTCATGAAGGAGGATACTGGAAAATTGTGGAGGGGGTTCTAGGAAGCACATCACAGAACTTCTCTTTAATGCATGGTAGGCAGGCCTGAGGGTGGTGTTGGTGACCTGAGGTGTGAGATCAGAGAAATAGGCCAAAGAATCTACTTTCATTCTGAGTGACAGAGGAAACAGACATGACCTCATCATCCTTCAGCCTCCCCCAAGTGAACATGATTGGCACTGCGGTGCTCAGAACTTCCAGCCTCATCCTCATACCGTGATGATGTCACAGGCTGTATTTCTCCCAGCTTCAGTGTGTTCATGTGAGAAAACAATGTCCCAGCTCCCTGGCAATCCAGAGGCAAGTGAAGAGTTGGTCTCTGCTCACCTGTTATCATCTATGTCCCCTCTCCTGATGCCAACATACACTCATAGTTCTCACTGTTGATCTGGAAAGGAAAAATGGGCTCCACAGGAGAGGGCTGGCGTCTAAACCACAAACCCAAAAAGCAGGGGATCACACGAAGCTCTCTAATGGCATTTCCTGCAAGGACCCACCTAAGCAATCCTGTCAGATCCCGAAACATGGTGATCAGAGACGAAGTTGAAGAAGTGAATGCTGCTGTTCTGCCTGCAGTTGTAGGCCTGTCGTTCATACTGCAGGTACCACTGAATGTGAGTGGAATGGGTCACCCTGTATCCTGCAGCTTGAGGAGTGTGTGGAGAGGAACCTGTCACCTTCCAACTTGGACACACTTCTTGCCGCAGGCCATGCAGGGAGCCTCCTCTCTCCTGTGATGGTTATGAGAGGATCCTTCACAATCACAGTATCGTGGATGTAGGGGTTTTTGTGAAAGAGCAGCACAGTCTTGCAGCGATTGCTGCCCTGCCAGGCTTCCTTCACCTGCAAAAGGATAGTGGATCCGGTTTAGGGTGATAACTTATTCCAGAACTCCCGCCTATTCCTTCCTGCAGGGATAGGATTTTTTCACAAGCTCTCTACCTCCCCAACCGTGGTCTGCACAGCCTGACCTTCAGATTGATCATGTGGCTGAGCATGGTTTCATCTTGGTCACTGATAATGGCTGACAATTCCAGATTGTTGACAAATTGCAGCAGGTCAAAACGCCTGCACGCTGCAAGCTGAACATGAAACAGCTACAAAAAGGAGCAGATCCTTAAAGCAGCTTGGATTGCTCCCACCTCTCTAACCCCTAGCCCAGCTCCTTCACCATAAGATGCAAAAAGAGAGCACAGTGGTTCTTGTGGGCTCCATGTGTTTATACACACACGGGCACACTGTTTTCCTGACAGCCTTTGACCTCGCCTACATACTTGCCTGCTGAGTGCTTAACAGGATACCTTTATTTGTGGACATCACTCATTCCTGCCTCTCACTGACTTGGATATACAGAGGACTTGGACACGCAGCCCCCCTCGAGTGCAGCATTACCCCAAGAAGAACCTGAGTGACACAGAGCAGTGTGGAGGCAATGGCCCTTGTTCTGCGCATGAGTCTGATCTGGGACGGCGCTCCTGAAGCCCAGGGAGAGTTTTTGTGGTACTGGTGAGATAAAAGGGTGTCTCTGAGATTTTGGATCACACTGTTCTCACTATCCTGAGCTTCACTCCAATGTGTCTATTTGATTCTGAGCTACCGATCCCCACTAATACATTTCTCATGCACTAGGGCAGGCATATTGCGTTCCCTTCTGTAGAGTCAAGGATACACTATTGACTCAGCATCTGGCAATGCACTGAACGTTTGTGCTTTTCAGTTCTAAACAGGGCTGCCGCCGCTGCCAGGTACTGGGCTTGAGCCAGCAGAAGGATCTGCTCACTTGTAAGTTCACGGGCTACATTCCTAACTTAAGTGCCCGGAGCACATCCAGTGGGGACCAGGTGCACTTCCCACTGAGCCAATCCTCTTCGTGCTCCTGCTCGACTGGCTCTTCTTGTGGATGTTTTGTTTCTATCTGTGCCTGAGGCTCAACATCAACCACTACCTTCATGACTTTTATGGCGTCCTCTCACCCAGGACAAACTGCTCCCTGCCAATTAATTCCTCCTCAATCAATTCCTTCTCCTCTCCCTGCTCCACCCTGTCTGGCCCTTGTAGAAACTCATGATACATTTCCTCTGCCAAAGCATAACTTACCCACTTCTGCAACTGTAAGGCCCAGCCCTCCCAGGGACTGGTCGATCATTCCAAGGCAGCCAATCGTAAGGCTCAAACCAACACACAAACAACAGACAGACAGACAGACAGACAGACAGACAGACACGGTACTTGCTCTTAATTTATCTTTCTAACTACATGCCATGCTCTGGATGTCTCCGCATCTCAATGCTTTCCCACAGGGACATTCTGCATCTATTTCCTGTGCAGGGAAACAATGTTTGCTTGAAAACACATATTTCGCTGAGAAAGCTTCTCATGTGCACGACTCTTCTTTGAAGTAAAATGGACAGTCCCTCCTATTTATCTCACAGTGTGGGAGGTCCCCTGAACACAACAAACCTCCTATTGTCTCCTCTGACTATTACTAAAGAATACTGAATAATCCCCAATCTGTAAAATGGGTCACTGCCGCCAGTGGGATCTCTTAAGTTTCCACCAGCCCTGTGTTCAACATGTGCCGCCACAACCCGTTTATAACGGGCAGTGTTTTCAGGATGACCTGTGGAGGAATAAGGAGACACTTAAGGAAATATATGGTGGTTGTGATGATCAATAGAGGCAAGTGGTTCCAGAGCAGCCTCAGCCTTTGCATTCTCATGCTGAAACACCACGTGGCAGCATTTTCTCCTCAAATGGTATTATTGCAGATGCTCACTCTGAATTCTTACTTTTGTCCAGAGGCGGCAGAAAGTTTCTTACCAACGATTGTTCTGGGGATGCTGGCAATGCATTCTCACACTTTTCCACCAGGTGTCGGCATGATTTCACGAGTAATTTTATTGGGGATGCTGGAAAAGCATTCACAATTCCATTCAACAGGTGGAAACATTTTCAACAGGATGAATCCATTGGTGAACTCGTGGATGCATTCTCACGTTTACCCACCAGGTGGCAGTATTGTTCCAACTGAGGATCATATTTGGGATGCTTGTGGAGATGCAGAAGATGCATTTTCTCGTTTGTCCACCAGGTGGTGGCATTTTGACACCACGAGATTTTATTGGCTATGCTGACAATGGAAGCTAATGTGTGTCAAGCAGGCAGCAGAATTATTTTACCGCACGATTTCGCTGGAGATGCTTGCAATGGTTCTATATTTATCAGTTGGCGTCAATATTCCACTAGTGAATATCAGGAATGCTCTGGAAGTGCATTCTCACGCTTTTCCACCAGGTGGCAGAATTTCCCCACAAAGTACTTTTACTGAGGATGCTGGCAAGGCATTCCCACGTTGTTTTCTACAGCTGTCTGCATTTTCCCTCCACTGTCCCATTTTGGGGAAACTGGCAATGCATTTTGGCGCTGAAACATGAGATGGCAGCATTTTTCCACCAACGATTCTGTTTGAGATGCTGGCAATGCTTTCCCACGTTTGTCTTAACACGTCTGTGGAAGCATTTTTACTACCAAATTATATTATTGGGGGCGTTGAAAATTCAGTCTCAAGTTTGAAAAAGACTTGGCTACATTTTCCACAAATGTGATTATTTTGTGGATGTTGACAAGGCATTCTCACGTTTTAACAGCCATTGAACCTACTTTCCCAAAAATGATTCTATTGGGAATAGTGGCATGGCACTTTCACTTTTGTTCAATAGCTGGCAACACTTTCACCACAAAGTATCGTTTGGGGAATGCTGGAAGCACGTTCGTCCAACGTACTTCGTAGAAGTACTTTTCCACAAAATGATTTTATTGCGGATGCGGGCAATGCATTCTTCAGTCTCTCAAACAAGAGGCCACATTTTCCACCAAACGATTCCTTTGGTTGTGCTGGCAATGCATTCCCACATCTGTCCACAAGGTGGCCACTTTTGTTTACCAAGGGATTTTCCTGAGAACGCTGGCAATGCATTCCCTTGCTCGAATACCAGGTGACAGCATTTTCTCCACAAGTGATCTTATTGGAGATGCTGTAACTGCATTTTCACATTTGTAGAAAGGTGACTGGTTTCTTATTTACAAATGATTGTTTTAAGGCTGCTGGCAATTCCTTCTGACACTCAAACACCAGGTGCAGTATTTTCCCACCAAATGATATTATTGAGGATCCTGGCACTGCATGCTCCTCCTTGGAGAACAAGTGGCAGCTATTTTCCACCATGTAACTTCACTGGGGCTTCTGGCGATGCATTTTCACTCTTGTCCAATAGGTGGAAGCATTTTCCCACAAGTGATTTCACTGGGGATGCTGGCAATGAACACTCACACAAGTCGACAAGATAAGGGCATTTTTCCCACAAGAGATTTTCATTGTGTATCTTGGCAATGTATTTTCAAATGTGTCCGCCATTTGGCAGCCAGCATCATCTCAGAAGGGATTTTCATGAGGATGCGGGCAACGCATTCTCACACTTGTCAAACATGTGGCGGCCTTTTTCCAACAACTGATATTATTGGGGCTGCTGGCAATGCATTGTGAAGCCTGTTTACAACAAGCCCGCATTTTTCCACCAAATGTTATTATTGCACATAAAGGCAATGGTTTCTCCCGCTTGTCCACCCGTCGGCACCTTGACATCACAAGTGATTTTGTTTGGTAAGCTGAGAATGCATTCTTACGTTTGTTCAGCCAGTTGAGGAATTTTTCCACCAAGCGACTTTATTGCTGCTGGCTGTACATTCTCACGTTTGTCCAACTATTCGCCGCAGTTTTCCCCTAAAGTGATATTGTGTGTGTGGGTGTGGATGTTGGTTTTGAATTCTCACACGTGGACATTGGCTATCAGAATTTTAGGCCCAAATCACTTTATTGTGATTCCAGAGCATGCGTTCTCACTCTTGTCCACCAGTTGGCACCTTGATCTCAGTAGGGGTTTCATTGGGGATTCTGGGAAATCATTCATACAGTCCTTTAGCACCTGGTGGCCTTTTTCTCAAAGAGTGATTTTGTTGGGGATGCAGTCAATGCATGCTTCACCTTGTCCACCAGGGGGCAGAATATTTCCACCAAGTTTTTTTTAAAGGGGATGCGTTTAATGCTCTCCCACTTACCTCCACAAGGTGGCAGCATTTTTAAAACAAACGCTTTTCTTGGGAATGCCGGGAATGCTCTCTCACATTTGTAAACAATGTCAGGTAATTTCTCATCAAACGTTTTTACGGGAGATGCCTGAAATACACTATCACCTTTTATTCAAAGGGGCAGCATTTTTTCAACCAAATAATTTTACAGGGGCTGGCAATGGATGCTCACATTTATCCCACACTTGGCAGCATTTGTCCCAGAGAAAGTTTTTTTGCGGGGATGCGTGGCAGCGTTTCGCCCCAAATGATTTTATTGAGGATGCCTGCAAGGCAGTCTCAGGTCTCTACATGAGGTCACAGTAGTTTTCAACCACATGATTGGATTGGGGATACTATCAGCGCATTCTCACCCTTTTGCATTTTGCCGACAGAGAGGTTTTGTGGTGATTCTGACAATACATTCTCAGACTTATCTGAGAATTGGCAGTATTTCCGTACAAATGACCTTACTGGGGATGCTGGCAATGTATTCTCACGATTGTCCACGGAGGACAGCATTTTCAATCAAATAATTTTATGGGAGATGCTACGCAGCCATTCTTGCACTTGTCAACCAGAAGGCAGGTTTTCCACAGTATGATTTTATTGGGCATGCTGGCACTGCATTCGTAATCTTTTTCATAGGTGGCAAAACTTTCCCAAAAACTTATTATTTGCGGGATACTGGCAATGAATTGTCATTCTCAAGCATCCGTTGGCAGCATTTTTTAGCTAATGATTTTGTTGGGGATGCTCGCCGTGCGTTTTCATATTTGTCGACCAGTGCACCTGGTGCCCGCTGGAGGTGCTCCAGGCACATGAGTTAGAGATGGAGAATATGGACTTGCAAGGAAGCAGAGCCTAACGGAAAATCTTGATAATGCATTGCCAGATTTCTCAGTAAAATCCCTGTGAGAGCTCAGTTCCGTATTATGTTCGAACGTTGGAAGCAAATGCCAGGATCCCCAATAAAATTGTTTGGGTCAAGGATGCCGCTTCCATGTGGGCAAGCGTAAGACTGCCTTGACGTTATTCCCAATAAAATCATTCTAGGAACAGTGCTGCCTCTTAATGGATAATCTTGAGAATGCATTTTCAGCATCTACAAAATAATCACCAGAGTGAACATATAGGCCATCGGCTGGACAAATGTAAGAATGCCTTCTGAGCCTACCAAATAAACTTGCATAAATGTCCAGTGTTGGGTCCTAAAAAATGATGGATTTCTAAGTATCCTCCCTGTAGGGAGTCGGTCACACATTAGGAACAGGCAACCAGGTGGGAGACTTCACAGTTGAACCAAAGTCCCTCTCTAGAAGTATGACTGCACAGTGTTTTGCTGAGAGAATCAGTCTCTGAGGCCGAAGATCCCAAGCGACATTTAGCAAGGGGTGGAATAAGGTGCACAGATACCTGTGGCGAATTGAGTCAAGGCGTGTGAGAAGTCAGAAGTGTATTAGGTTCATTTGGGCAAGAATCCCCTGCTGGAAGAGTAAATGAGCAGAGGGACAATAAGAAGGAGAGTGTGCCACAGCCCTCACACACAAGCACACACAAGCACACACACACACATGCACACACACAGAGGCAAAGGCATGGACATGAATTTGTGTTGGGCAATCTCTGGACTATGATGTCCACAGTCAGTACACCTTGCCCGTTTTTGACACTTTTTACGTTTCCTCAAATGGAAATGGCCTCCTGTGAATATGATTGTTTATTGACTTTGTTCCTTCAGACCAAGCCCTTGTGCAACCAACTAATCCTTAAGCAATATCAAGTCATCCTTGCTACTCGTCACTGAAACCCAAGGAGTGGATGAGAGAAAGTCAGAATGAGAGAAAGACCAAAAGAGCAAAAGCAATGGAAACAAATAAAAAGTTACTAATCTAAAAGGAGTCAGACTGAGACCTTATCTTGGCGGTAATAATCCTGATGATCCAACTCTACCAGAATGTAGGCTACAGTCCTCTCCAGCCACAGTTCTTCCCTTTGACTCTCACTTCAGTCTCAGATATCCCTTATACTGGAATAGCCTCTACTGCCCGGGCATTTCTCCCTGTGGATATTACCAGGGGTCCCTGTGGATGTGTGGGAAGTGTTAAAGAAAACGAATTCTGAAGTGGGAAACGTGAGTTGCCTTAAGAAAGAGCCCACTAGACACCGAACCGAAGGAAACCTAAAGATGCTAAGGCAAAATAGGACTTCCTCAGGAACGTTTCTCTACAGGTACAAGGCCCATACACTGAGGCTCACAGTGAGGGGCGGGGCTGAATACGATGATGCCTGCTGTAGTCTCACAGTTTGGAAGAAATGTTTCAGAAGCCCAACAGCAAAGGGGAGCGAGTGGGGTGTCCAGGAGCCTTTTCCACGCTACGTGACCACATCCCAAGCCCCTGTCTGTAGGCTCAGTGAGACCACACTGAGCACAGCAAGAACCCATATCCGGACCTGAAGTGTCTGTCTTTACTGTATGGCTTATTCTTGACCCTTTGGTCAAATATTAATTGACCATGATGGCATGGGTCAATTTCAGGATTCTGTACTTTTCCATTGATCTATGTGCCTGTTCCTGTGCCAGAAGCAGGTTGTTCTGATCACAGTGGCTTTGCCCTACAGCAGGATATTCAGTAATGTGATCCTACAACTCTGTTCTTTCTCAAGAATACTGTGGGTGCACGGGGTCTTTTTTGGTTTCCTATAAATTTTCGAAACATTTTTTCCAGCTCTGTGAAACACACTGTTGGGATTGATGACAATTGTGTTGAATTTATAGATTGTTTTGGGTAGCATGGATATTTTGATAATGTTAATTCTTTCAGTCTATAATTCTTTCACTCCTTTGTATCTTCCTCTATTTCTTTTTTCAATGTCCTGTTTCTGAATACAAGTCTTTTACATCCTTCTTTGACTTTACTCCTAGGTGTCTTATTTTTTCAGTTGCAATGGTAAATGGTATAGTCTTTTCTAAGAGTTCATAATCGGTGTAAAAAAAATGCCATCAATGTGTTGATGTTAATTTTGCTTCCAGCTTCCTTGCCAAATTCATTAATTATATCCACAAGTACTCGGTGGACTCTTTAGTTTTTTATGTACAATATCATGTCATCTGCAAGTAATGACAGTTAACCTTCTCTCTTCCGATACGGATGCCTTTTATGTTCTCTTTTTGTCTGCTCGCTGTGGCTAGGACTTCCAGTAGTATGCTGAGCAGTAGTGGTGAAAGGGGCAACCGTGTCTTATTCCTCTTCTTAGGGGATATGGTTTTAGCCTTTGCACGTTGAGTATGATTTTGGCCCCAGGTATGTTGTATATGGCCTTTATTATGTTGAGATATATTCCCTCTATTTCCACTTTGCTCCCAGTTTTTTCCAAAATGGGTGCTGGATTTTCTAGAATATTTTCTCTGTATCTATTGATATGATCATAAGATTTTTGTCCTTCATTTTGTTTAGCTCTCACATTTCTTGATTTGCGAATATTATACCAGCGCTGCGTCTCCAGAATAAATCACACTTGGTCATGGTGTATGATCTTATTTAATGTATTGCTGGATAAAATTTGGTAATATATTTTCTGAGGATTTTGGCACCTATGTTCATGAGGGACGTTGGTCTGTGAAATTCTTTATTTGCAGGATCTTCATCTGGTTTTGGGATTTATTATAATACTGGTCTCATAAAAATATCTCCCTCCTCTGGAATTTTCTAAAATATTTTGAGGAGAGTGGGTTTTAATTCTTCTTTAAATGTTTAGGTAAGCTCGCATGTAAATCCATCTGGCCCCAGACACTTGTTTGCTGGAAGTTTTTTTCTTATTACTTCTTCAATTGCATCCATTTTTACTGGCCCTCCAGGTTTTCTGATTCTTTCCGATTGAGTTTTAGCAGATTGTAGTTTTGAGGAATGTGTCCATTTTACGCAGCTTCCCCACTTTATTGTTGTGCATAGTGTTTTCTTAGTATTCTTTCTGTTTCTGTCATGTCAGTTGTTATATCGCCTCTTTCACATCTGATTTTGTTTTCTTGGGTCCTCACCGTTTGTTTTTTGGTGCGTCTGGCTAAAGACTCATCGATCTTATTTCTGTCAGAAAACTAGTTCTTACTTTCATTGATATTTTGGTCTCTGTGTCGTTCATTTCTGTTCTGATCTTCACTATTTTCTTTCTTCTGCATCTCCTCGAAATGTTCAGGTCCTCTTCCCTTTTTAATATTGGGTTGTTGTTTTTGTTTTGTTACTTACATAAGAAATAAAAATGACTTTACATTCTGAATTCTGTGTTTTATTTTAATCTCTGATAGCAGATTTATGCCCCTTCAGAAATTGATGTAGAATATACGTCATCTAAAACTAAACATTTTAAACTATACGCTCCAGTGGTTTTAAAATTGGAATAATGTAGAACTGTTACAGCATAACAAGAAGCTAGAAAAATTCCAGGACAAGTTGAAAGGGAAACTGAGACAGATTTTTAGAGAGCAGTTTGAGTTAAGCCTATCTTCCCTAAGCCAAAGGCACTGGAGAATAAATAGTTTGTATTAGATGGGAAAGATGCAGAAACCCAGGTGCAGAGACTAGGGCACAGGAAACCACCTGGACAGGAACCCCCAGAGGCCTACAAGGGACAAAGACTGGGAAAACAAGAACTTTGTCCCCAGGTAATCTATGCTCCCAGAGCATGTCATGGGTCATGCGGTGGAGACCCCCTAAGCATTCCTCCCTAAAGATACCTTTTAAGTCTCAGTTGTATTTCAGCTCCAGGCCCATAAAAGCATTAAGACAAGACAAGTGGCATTGGAGTGGACTCAGGACCAGACACATTGACAAATGAGGCCCTTCCTGGCATGGACTAATCAGTGGCGACCAGCACCCTGAAAGGGCACCCCTGGAAAGCTGATGAATATTCTCTTGAGAACTCCCCTTAAGCCTCCCATAAGATTTTCCACCTGCAAGGGAGATAAATATGCTCAGGACAAAGGACCAAGTGTGAGCTCCCCTACACCACAGGAAAGCGTGACAGCGCCAGTTTCCTCCTTCCTTCTGCGGGGGCCCCATGGTGCTTTCAACCAGGGGAGCAATGGGCAGTGGCAGCTCATCCCAGGCTTGTCTTCTGAAACTGTCTGAAAGGTCTTGGAAATGTGTCCAAGGCCCCCTTTTCTCTGACTTCCCAGTGAGCAAAGGCAGCCCAGCCTAGGCTATCCTGTTACTTCGTCTATGCACCTGCCTTGGTTCACCAGCCTAAGTACATTTTTATTACAGCCATTAAAGCTTTGGGTTTTTTTCTTCATTTTTTTCTCTTGATTGAAATCTTTCCTTCAAGATGACAAGAGCTGAGGCCTTCTGCCTGTATCCCCTGTAACACAACCGTCATCTTTTCACTTCGGAAACCTTAATGTCAACGTAAAAGAAAGCCTCATCCCATTTAAAGAGTATACCCAATTCTACTCTGGACTATTTCCTCATTTACACTGATGTCTTTCCCATCTCCATGGCTATGCTATTGCTATTGTCGTTGTTGTTAACCCTCACTAGAGGATATTGTTTTCATTGACTTCCAGAGAGAGTGGCATGGAAGAAGGGGTAGAGAGAGAGAGGTGCCTCAGTGTTAGAGACACAGACATTGGTTGCTTTTCTAATTCGCTGCACACCTGGGATGAGGAATGAATCTACAACCTAGGTATGTGCCCTCAACTGGGAATCAAACCGGAGACCCTTCAGTGTGCAGGCCGACACTATACCACTGAGCCCCGCTGCCCAGGGTAGATATGCCTCTTTAAATATGAAGTTTGTAGGTATATTTAACTTGAAATTGGTAGAGGTTTTAAAATGATTTCTTTAGTTTTACTCATGTTTTCATTGGTGATTTGCCACTATTATATTACTGGCATTAATTTTGCAACAGTTTGTATGTAGCAGGGAGGAAACACTTTTAGATCAGGGTCCAAATAGAGTAGTGTATACGAACTTTTTTTGTTAAAAACTTTTATAGCAATGAGAACCAGAAAAATTTCTACTAAACTATCTAACACTACAACTGAAAGATTTAGAAAGAGAACAGAAAACAAGAAAGGGCCCAGAGGAAGTAAAAGGAAGAAAATAATAAAGAACCAGAGCCTAAATAAATAACGTAGAGACTAAAAAATTAAAAAAGGTCAATGCAACCAAGAGCTTGTCTTTGAATAGACAATCAGTGTGATGAACTTTTAACCCAACTCACCAAAAACCAAAGACAGAGGTCAAAAATAAATAAATTGAGGAACAAAAGAAGTGAAGTAACAACTGATACCACTGAAATACAAAGGGTTGTAAGCAAATACCCTGAACAACTATATGCCAACAACCTGGATGAAATAGACAAATTTCTGGAAATACACAACCTTCCAATACTCAGTGAGGAAGAATCAGGCATGCTGAACACGTTGATAAAAACTGGTGAAATTGGAACAGTGATTTTTTAAAAAATGCCCAAGAAAAAAAGGGCCAGGCCCAGACAGTTTCAGAGGGGAGTTTTATCAAACATTCAAAAAATAATTCAAATTGTTCCAAAAAGTCCGAGAGGAACAAACACTCCCAAGCTCTTTTTAGGCAGCCTGAATAATCTCAACTACAAATCCAGGTAAAGACCTTGCAAAGAAAGAATTACAGGCCAATATCCGTGATAAACAAAGATGCTAAAATCTTCAAACAAATATTAGCAAATTGGATCAAGCAATATGTTAAACAGATCACACCCCATGACCAAGTGGGGTTTATTCCAGGGATGCAGGTTTGGTACAGTATTCACAAATCTATAAATGTGATGCATCACAGGAACCATTTGACAAACAAAAATCTCATGATCATCTCAGTAGGTGCAGAAAGAGCAACAAAACCCAGCGCCCATTTTTGAGAAAAACTCTCAGCACAGTGGGGATAGAGGGATCATGCCTAAACACATTAAAGTCCTTATAGGACAAACCTTCAGTCAACTTCATACTCAATGGGCAAAAACTAAAACATATCCCCTAATAAGAGGAACAAGACAGGGACGTCCACTTTCACCATCTTTTATTCAACAGAGTGTTGGAAGTCCTTGCCACAGCGATCAGACAAGGAGAAAACATAAAAGGCATCCAAATTGGAAAGGAGAAATAAAACTGTCACTGTTTGCAGATGACCTGATATTGTATGCTGAGAACACTAAAGAGGTCACCAAAAGACTTCTAGATTTAATAATAAATGAACTCAGCTATGCAGCAGGATGGAAAATTAATGCCCAGAAGTAAATGGCATTTTTAAACAACATTCATGATCTCTCAGAAAGAGAAACTAAAACAAACAAACAAACAAACAAAAACACATTTAACGTGCAACAATAAAATTAAGATACTTAGGAATTAACTTAACCAAAGGGGTGAAAGACGTGTACTTGCAAAACAAATATGTTCAAAAAGGAGATAGAGGAAGATATAAACAAGTGTAAGAATATACCATGCTAATGGATTGCTAGAATCAACCTCATTCAGATGTCCGTACTCCCCAAAGCAATCTATAGATTCAAACTATTCATAAAATACCAATGTCCGATATCACAGACCTAGAAGAAGTAGTGCAAAAATTTAAAGGACACAAAAAGGACAGCACCCCAAATCGCTGAAGCAATTTTGGGAGGAAGAGAAAAGTGGAAGGAATCAAAATAATACATATCAAGATATAGTAAAGCCATTTTAATCGAAACAGAATGGAACTGGCAGAAGAACAGACTTAATGACATAAATGGAACTGAACAGAGATCCCAGGAATTGACCCAACTCATTACACTCAATTGAGAATTTACAAAGGAGGCAGAGCATACAGTGGAGTAAAGGAAGTCTCTTCAATAAATGGTGTTGGGAAAATTGGACAGGAACTTTCAAAATAATGCAACTAGACCACTATCTTGCACCGCACACAAGGATCAACTCCAACTGGATAAAAAACTTAAAGGTAAAACATGAAACCATTAAAAATCCTAGAAGGAAATGGAGGCAGCATGATCTCAGACATCTCTCATTGCAATATGCTCACCAATACACTGCCTAGGGCAATGGAAGCAAAGGAGAAAATAAACAAATGGGACTACAGCAAAATAAAAAGATTCTGCACAAAGATACCATCAACAAAATGCAAAGGGAACTCATTATATGGGAGAACATATTTGCCGATGATACATCTGATAAAGGGTTACTACCCCTAATATTTTAAGAAACACACCTTCACAAGAGGAAGACAAACGATCCAATTAAAAAACGAGCAAAGACCTAAGTAGACACTTCTCCAAAGAGCGCATAAACATGTCCAAGAGACATATGAAAACTGCTCAGTGTCACTAATCACCAGAGAGATGAAAATTAAAACAATAATGGGGTATCACCTGAGGTCTTCCAGAATGGCTATGTTTTCAATAAGTCAATAAACAGAAAGTGCCTGTGAGGGTGTGCAGAAAAGCTCACCCTAGTATACTGCTGGTGGGAATGCAGACTCGTGCAGCCTCTATGGAAAACCTTATGACATAGGAGGTTTTCTCAAAAGTTGAAATACAGAACTGCCATTGAACCCAGTGGCCCCACTGCTTGGAATATGTCCTACGAAACCAGGAACATCGATCAGGAAGAATATATAAACCCCTCTGTTCAGAGCAGCACAATTTACAATAGCTCACAGGAATGGGTACATGAATCTGCTTTGATTCTGAGTGACAGTAGACATGCACACTCCTGCATCTTCCTTCAGCTTCCTGCCTGAACATGATGCCACACTGCAGTTCTTCAGACTTTCTGTCTCTTCCCAATGCCGCAGTGGCCTGGCGTCATAGGCTATCCTTCCGAGCCTCAGGGTGTTCATGTGAGAGAAAAATGTCCCAGCTACCTGACAACCCAAGGGGGAGCCCCACTGGCATCTCCTCACATGTCCTCTAAGTGCCTTCTCCTGGTTCCAACATCCTCAAGTAGTCCTTACTGATTTTCTGGCAGAGCAAAAAGTGATCGTCCAGAGACGGCAGGGATCTGACTAAAAATCCAAAAGCAGGGGAACACACCAAGCTCTCTTAGGGCATTGCAAGCAAGCCTCCACCTCAGCAATCCTGTCAGACCCCGCCACGCTGTGGGCAGAGAACTAGTTGAAGTAGTTAAGGCTGCTGTTCTGGTGCCTGGAGCTGTTGGCCCATCGTTCATAATGCTGGCACCACTGAATGCAAGAGGCATAGGATGCACTGTATCCTGCAGCATGAGGAGTGTGTGGAGAAGGGCACATCACCTTTCAAGTTCTATGCACTTCCTGCTGCTGCCCATAGAGAGAGCCTGCTCCCGCCTGTGATGGTAATGAGATACTCCTTCACAGTGGCAGTACTGCATTAGTATGATTTGCTACAAAAGGACAGTTAACCTTGCCATCATCCCTGGCATGTCTGGCTCCCTCCACCTGCAGAAGGAATGTGGGTGGGGGTTAGGGACATCTCACTCCTGGACACCCAAGTGTCCCTGCTTACATGGACAGGTTATATTCTCAAGGCCCCTCCCTTTCCAGCACCAGTACCTGCAACATCACCTTCACATTGATCGTGTGGCTATGAAAGAACTAAAACATGGAGATCTACAAAACAGCCTGGCTTGGCCTGAACCACCTATCTTCTGGCCCCATTCCTTCTGCATAAGAGGCACAGAGGAACACAGAGGTTCCTGGGGTTACAGGTGCCTGCACCCATGCGGTCACACTGATTCCTCACAGGCTTTGATATCCCCACACCCTTGCCTGCACACGGCTTCACAGGATACCCTGATTCACGCACGTCACACGTTCCTGCCTCTGATGGAGGACTTGGGCATGCCCACACCATTTTGGGCTACTAAAACAGCTCTTCCAAACTGTGACTGGACAGAGGGCATCACGCTACTCAGCCCCGCCCCTCACTGTCAGCCTCAGTGTATGGGCCTCAGAACTGTGGTGAAACATTCCTGAGGAAGCTCTATGTTACCCGAGCATTTGCAGCTTTCCCAGGGTTTGGTGTCTGGGGGGCTCTTGCTTACGGCTACTCACGTTTCCCACTTCAGAATCCATTTTCTCTACCGCTTTCCCACAGATCCACAGTGACCCCTAGTAATATCCACAGGGAGAAATGCCCGGGACATTACAGGCTGCCCAGTCTGTGGGATATCTGAGGCTGAAGTGACAGGCAAAGGGAAGAACTGTGGCTGGAGAGGACTGTAGCCTACATTCTGGTAGAGTTGGGTGATCAGGATAACTACGGCCAAGATACGGTCTCAATCTGACTCCTTTTACATCAGTTCTCTTGTTTTTGTTTCCATTACTCTTGCTCTTTCTGTCTTTTCCTCATTCTGACTCTTTCTTCCATCTACCCATTGGGTTTCAGTGACCCGTAGAAAGAACGACTTGATGCTGCCTAAGGGTTTCTTCATTGCAGGAGAAAGGCTCGGTCTGAAGGAACAAAGTAAATAAACAATCATATTCACACGAGGCCATTGTTATGTGAGGAAATGTAATACCGTCAAAAATGCACAAGATGTACTGGCTGTGGACACCATGGTCCAGAGATTGCCCAACACAACTTCACGTACATGCCTGTGCCTCTGTGTGTGTTGTGTGTGAGGGCTATAGAACACTCTGCATCTTATTGTCCCTCTGGTCATTTACCCTTCCAGCTGGGGATTCGACCCCAAGTGAACCTAATATCCAGACTGACTGCTCACATGCCTTTGCTCTCTTCCCCACAACTCCTACATGCAATTTATACTCCCACTGGCTAAGTGTGGTTCTGAATCCTGGGCTCAGAGGATGATTCTCGCAGCAAATACAGTGCTCTCATACTTCTAGGGAGGGCTTCTGCTTCAAGTGTGAAATGCACTGGGAAGCCTCCCACCGCGTTGCCTGCTGTCAATGTGTGAGCTGACCTCCGACAGAAAGGAACCTGGAAATCCATCATCCTTTCGGAGCTCGCAGTGGACATTCAGGCCCTTGCTCCCAAATCCCTTTCCTTGAGCTACCTTATGTCCCTGGGTCCATTAGTATCACCCACTTCAATGGACTTACTCTTAGTTCTCCCTCCTCCCCAGCCTCCAGCACACAGAAAGAATTCTGTCTTCTCATACTGTCCTAAAGCATAACAACTTAACCGCCACTGCCACTGCACAGGCCCAGCGCTCACAGGCAATGGTCATTCACAGGCAGCCAGTTGTAATGCCCCAAACTAGGGACAAACACCACAGAGACAGACGCTATTGATGCTCTTGATTTATGTGTTCCAAGAACACACGACAAACAGACAAACAGAGCTGATGCTCCTGCTTTAACTTTCCATTTCATACCATGCTCCCGATCTCTCTGTGACTGAATTCCTGGTCACACAGACATTCTGCTCCATTGTCCTGTGCAGGAACATAATGTCTGCTTGAAAACACATACTCATGTCAAAACCTTCTTATGTGCACTTCTCTATTTGAAGGAAAATGGATGGTCCCTCCTATTTAACTCACACTGTGGGAGATACCCTAACACAATAATTGACTATCATCTCCTAGCAAAATTCCTAAAGAGTATAGTATAATTATTGGTGGCCCTAACATGAAGAGTCGGTCATTGCTGAAATTAGGATCTCTTAAATTTCCTGCTGCCTTGTGTTGGATGCATCACACCACACCACCTTTTTAATGAGCAATGACCTCAGGATCACCCAGTTAGGAATTTGGACACACCTAAGGAAATATTTGATGGTTGCAATGATCCATAAAAGGAAGTGGTGGCACAGCAGCCTCAGCCTTTGTATGAAAAGACTCCTGGACAAGTGTGGGAAGGGTCAGAGGAAGGACATCATGGGAGCCTCCATTTAAGGAATAGTAGACGGGCCTAAGGGTGAGGGAGGTGGCCTGGAGCGAGAGTTCAGAGGAGTGGGTCAATGAATCTGCTTTGATGCTGAATGATTTTGCACATGCACACTTCCTCATTTTACATCAGGTGTCCCTGTCTGAATATAATTCCCACTGCAGTGCTACATACTTCCTTTCTCAACCTGATTCTCTGAGGACCTGACATAACAGGCTCTACTCCTCCCAGTATCAGGGCGTCCATGAGAGAAAGCAATGACCCAGCTACCTAGCAAACTAGGGGCGAGTGTCCAGGAACAGTCCCCCTCACCTGTACTCCTCTACCTTCACTCTCCTGGGGCCAAGCTCCTCGCACAGTACTTGAGATGATTAGACCACACTTCTATTACTGATGTTCTAGTAGGGCAAACAGGACTAGTCAGAAGAAGCCAGGGATCTCACTTTACGAACCCAAGAGGTAGGGGAACCCAAAGCTCTCCTTCTGCATTGCCACCGAGGCCCAACCTCAGTATCCTGTCATATCCTTCCAGGTCGCAGCATTTTTCTCCTAAATAACATTGTCGGGAATGCTGGAAAGGCATTCTCACGCTTATCCAATAGATGGCAGCTTTTCGTTTCAAATCATGTTATTGGGGATGTTGGCAATTCATTCTCATGCTTGTCAAAACATGGCGGCTTTTTTTTACAAATAAAGTTACTGAGCAGGCTGGCAATGCATATCCACACTTGTCCACGAGATGGCAGCATGACTTCACATGTCATTTCATTCGGGATGGTACCACTGCATTCCCTCGTTTCTCCACCAGGTGGCAGCACTTTTCCACCAAATGATTTCATTGGGCATGCACGGTAGGCATGCTCAGGTATGCCCAAGAGTTGTTTGCATTTACCTCAAAATGTCATTTCTTTCGTGATGCTGGAAATGGATTCTCATTCTTGAACAGTCACAGCATGCAGTTATGTCCGCACGTGCCAAAAGGCGGCTTCTAACAGAAAAATACAGTTTGCACATACTTCTACAAAGGGAATTTGGTTTAACTGTGAAATGAACGTAAAACCCCGGCCTGGTTCCCTGCTGTCTCCCTAAAGCGAGGGTATGGCAAACGCATCATCCTTTATAACTTATCACTGCAAATTCCGACCCTTGCACACAAGGCCTTTCCTTGAACTCCCTTATCACCCAAGGGAAAATGGTAAACTCTATTGGACTTTCACTGATTTCTTAATCCACCACAGTCTCTACCACACAGAAAGAATTTTGGCTTCTGATACCATCAGAAAACACAACTTAGCCACTTCTGCAATTGTAAAGGCCATGCATTCACGGGGCGGGTAATTCAGAGAGTCCATTGTCAAGGCAAACAATACATAAACAGGCACATTAGATGCTCTCGCTTTATCTTGCCATTTATTCCATGTGCTGCATATGTCCATGGCTGAATGCCTTTCCACAGGGACATTCTGCACCTAATTTCTACGCAGGAAAAGAATCTTTGCTTGAAACACCTTTTAATCTGAAAAAGCTTCTCACGTGCACTACTTATATTGGAAGGTCCCTCCTATAGTTCTCACACGTTAAATGCGTGCAGTTAACACAGCAAATCTGGTATCATCTCCTCTGAGGATAATCAAAAAGTATTTAAAAATCATGTCAAGCCCAAACCTGACAAAGTTGGAATCTCTTCCGTTTTCTCCAGCCATGCATTCAACAGTTCCCACCACAACTTGGTTGTGATGGGCAGTGTACCCAGGAAGGCCAGCGATACAATTCAGGAAATACATGGTGGTTGTGATGATCAATAGAGGGATGTGGTGGCACAGCAGCCTCAGCATTTTCATGAAGGAGGATACTGGAAAATTGTGGAGGGGGTTCTAGGAAGCACATCACAGAACTTCTCTTTAATGCATGGTAGGCAGGCCTGAGGGTGGTGTTGGTGACCTGAGGTGTGAGATCAGAGAAATAGGCCAAAGAATCTACTTTCATTCTGAGTGACAGAGGAAACAGACATGACCTCATCATCCTTCAGCCTCCCCCAAGTGAACATGATTGGCACTGCGGTGCTCAGAACTTCCAGCCTCATCCTCATACCGTGATGATGTCACAGGCTGTATTTCTCCCAGCTTCAGTGTGTTCATGTGAGAAAACAATGTCCCAGCTACCTGGCAATCCAGAGGCAAGTGAAGAGTTGGTCTCTGCTCACCTGTTATCATCTATGTTCCCTCTCCTGATGCCAACATACACTCATAGTTCTCACTGTTGATCTGGAAAGGAAAAATGGGCTCCACAGGAGAGGGCAGGCGTCTAAACCACAAACCCAAAAAGCAGGGGATCACACCAAGCTCTCTAATGGCATTTCCTGCAAGGACCCACCTAAGCAATCCTGTCAGATCCCGAAACATGGTGATCAGAGACGAAGTTGAAGAAGTGAATGCTGCTGTTCTGCCTGCAGTTGTAGGCCTGTCGTTCATACTGCAGGTACCACTGAATGTGAGTGGAATGGGTCACCCTGTATCCTGCAGCTTGAGGAGTGTGTGGAGAGGAACCTGTCACCTTCCAACTTGGACACACTTCTTGCCGCAGGCCATGCAGGGAGCCTCCTCTCTCCTGTGATGGTTATGAGAGGATCCTTCACAATCACAGTATCGTGGATGTAGGGGTTTTTGTGAAAGAGCAGCACAGTCTTGCAGCGATTGCTGCCATGCCAGGCTTCCTTCACCTGCAAAAGGATAGTGGATCCGGTTTAGGGTGATAACTTATTCCAGAACTCCCGCCTATTCCTTCCTGCAGGGATAGGATTTTTTCACAAGCTCTCTACCTCCCCAGCCGTGGTCTGCACAGCCTGACCTTCAGATTGATCATGTGGCTGAGCATGGTTTCATCTTGGTCACTGATAATGGCTGACACTTCCAGATTGTTGACAAATTGCAGCAGGTCAAAACGCCTGCACGCTGCAAGCTGAACATGAAACAGCTACAAAAAGGAGCAGATCCTTAAAGCAGCTTGGATTGCTCCCACCTCTCTAACCCCTAGCCCAGCTCCTTCACCATAAGATGCAAAAAGAGAGCACAGTGGTTCTTGTGGGCTCCATGTGTTTATACACACACGGGCACACTGTTTTCCTGACAGCCTTTGACCTCGCCTACATACTTGCCTGCTGAGTGCTTAACAGGATACCTTTATTTGTGGACATCACTCATTCCTGCCTCTCACTGACTTGGATATACAGAGGACTTGGACACGCAGCCCCCCTCGAGTGCAGCATTACCCCAAGAAGAACCTGAGTGACACAGAGCAGTGTGGAGGCAATGGCCCTTGTTCTGCGCATGAGTCTGATCTGGGACGGCGCTCCTGAAGCCCAGGGAGAGTTTTTGTGGTACTGGTGAGATAAAAGGGTGTCTCTGAGATTTTGGATCACACTGTTCTCACTATCCTGAGCTTCACTCCAATGTGTCTATTTGATTCTGAGCTACCGATCCCCACTAATACATTTCTCATGCACTAGGGCAGGCATATTGCGTTCCCTTCTGTAGAGTCAAGGATACACTATTGACTCAGCATCTGGCAATGCACTGAACGTTTGTGCTTTTCAGTTCTAAACAGGGCTGCCGCCGCTGCCAGGTACTGGGCTTGAGCCAGCAGAAGGATCTGCTCACTTGTAAGTTCACGGGCTACATTCCTAACTTAAGTGCCCGGAGCACATCCAGTGGGGACCAGGTGCACTTCCCACTGAGCCAATCCTCTTCGTGCTCCTGCTCGACTGGCTCTTCTTGTGGATGTTTTGTTTCTATCTGTGCCTGAGGCTCAACATCAACCACTACCTTCATGACTTTTATGGCGTCCTCTCACCCAGGACAAACTGCTCCCTGCCAATTAATTCCTCCTCAATCAATTCCTTCTCCTCTCCCTGCTCCACCCTGTCTGGCCCTTGTAGAAACTCATGATACATTTCCTCTGCCAAAGCATAACTTACCCACTTCTGCAACTGTAAGGCCCAGCCCTCCCAGGGACTGGTCGATCATTCCAAGGCAGCCAATCGTAAGGCTCAAACCAACACACAAACAACAGACAGACAGACAGACAGACAGACAGACAGACACGGTACTTGCTCTTAATTTATCTTTCTAACTACATGCCATGCTCTGGATGTCTCCGCATCTCAATGCTTTCCCACAGGGACATTCTGCATCTATTTCCTGTGCAGGGAAACAATGTTTGCTTGAAAACACATATTTCGCTGAGAAAGCTTCTCATGTGCACGACTCTTCTTTGAAGTAAAATGGACAGTCCCTCCTATTTATCTCACAGTGTGGGAGGTCCCCTGAACACAACAAACCTCCTATTGTCTCCTCTGACTATTACTAAAGAATACTGAATAATCCCCAATCTGTAAAATGGGTCACTGCCGCCAGTGGGATCTCTTAAGTTTCCACCAGCCCTGTGTTCAACATGTGCCGCCACAACCCGTTTATAACGGGCAGTGTTTTCAGGATGACCTGTGGAGGAATAAGGAGACACTTAAGGAAATATATGGTGGTTGTGATGATCAATAGAGGCAAGTGGTTCCAGAGCAGCCTCAGCCTTTGCATTCTCATGCTGAAACACCACGTGGCAGCATTTTCTCCTCAAATGGTATTATTGCAGATGCTCACTCTGAATTCTTACTTTTGTCCAGAGGCGGCAGAAAGTTTCTTACCAACGATTGTTCTGGGGATGCTGGCAATGCATTCTCACACTTTTCCACCAGGTGTCGGCATGATTTCACGAGTAATTTTATTGGGGATGCTGGAAAAGCATTCACAATTCCATTCAACAGGTGGAAACATTTTCAACAGGATGAATCCATTGGTGAACTCGTGGATGCATTCTCACGTTTACCCACCAGGTGGCAGTATTGTTCCAACTGAGGATCATATTTGGGATGCTTGTGGAGATGCAGAAGATGCATTTTCTCGTTTGTCCACCAGGTGGTGGCATTTTGACACCACGAGATTTTATTGGCTATGCTGACAATGGAAGCTAATGTGTGTCAAGCAGGCAGCAGAATTATTTTACCGCACGATTTCGCTGGAGATGCTTGCAATGGTTCTATATTTATCAGTTGGCGTCAATATTCCACTAGTGAATATCAGGAATGTTCTGGAAGTGCATTCTCACGCTTTTCCACCAGGTGGCAGAATTTCCCCACAAAGTACTTTTACTGAGGATGCTGGCAAGGCATTCCCACGTTGTTTTCTACAGCTGTCTGCATTTTCCCTCCACTGTCCCATTTTGGGGAAACTGGCAATGCATTTTGGCGCTGAAACATGAGATGGCAGCATTTTTCCACCAACGATTCTGTTTGAGATGCTGGCAATGCTTTCCCACGTTTGTCTTAACACGTTTGTGGAAGCATTTTTACTACCAAATTATATTATTGGGGGTGTTGAAAATTCAGTCTCAAGTTTGAAAAAGACTTGGCTACATTTTCCACAAATGTGATTATTTTGTGGATGTTGACAAGGCATTCTCACGTTTTAACAGCCATTGAACCTACTTTCCCAAAAATGATTCTATTGGGAATAGTGGCATGGCACTTTCACTTTTGTTCAATAGCTGGCAACACTTTCACCACAAAGTATCGTTTGGGGAATGCTGGAAGCACGTTCGTCCAACGTACTTCGTAGAAGTACTTTTCCACAAAATGATTTTATTGCGGATGCGGGCAATGCATTCTTCAGTCTCTCAAACAAGAGGCCACATTTTCCACCAAACGATTCCTTTGGTTGTGCTGGCAATGCATTCCCACATCTGTCCACAAGGTGGCCACTTTTGTTTACCAAGGGATTTTCCTGAGAACGCTGGCAATGCATTCCCTTGCTCGAATACCAGGTGACAGCATTTTCTCCACAAGTGATCTTATTGGAGATGCTGTAACTGCATTTTCACATTTGTAGAAAGGTGACTGGTTTCTTATTTACAAATGATTGTTTTAAGGCTGCTGGCAATTCCTTCTGACACTCAAACACCAGGTGCAGTATTTTCCCACCAAATGATATTATTGAGGATCCTGGCACTGCATGCTCCTCCTTGGAGAACAAGTGGCAGCTATTTTCCACCATGTAACTTCACTGGGGCTTCTGGCGATGCATTTTCACTCTTGTCCAATAGGTGGAAGCATTTTCCCACAAGTGATTTCACTGGGGATGCTGGCAATGAACACTCACACAAGTCGACAAGATAAGGGCATTTTTCCCACAAGAGATTTTCATTGTGTATCTTGGCAATGTATTTTCAAATGTGTCCGCCATTTGGCAGCCAGCATCATCTCAGAAGGGATTTTCATGAGGATGCGGGCAACGCATTCTCACACTTGTCAAACATGTGGCGGCCTTTTTCCAACAACTGATATTATTGGGGCTGCTGGCAATGCATTGTGAAGCCTGTTTACAACAAGCCCGCATTTTTCCACCAAATGTTATTATTGCACATAAAGGCAATGGTTTCTCCCGCTTGTCCACCCGTCGGCACCTTGACATCACAAGTGATTTTGTTTGGTAAGCTGAGAATGCATTCTTACGTTTGTTCAGCCAGTTGCGGAATTTTTCCACCAAGCGACTTTATTGCTGCTGGCTGTACATTCTCACGTTTGTCCAACTATTCGCCGCAGTTTTCCCCTAAAGTGATATTGTGTGTGTGGGTGTGGATGTTGGTTTTGAATTCTCACACGTGGACATTGGCTATCAGAATTTTAGGCCCAAATCACTTTATTGTGATTCCAGAGCATGCGTTCTCACTCTTGTCCACCAGTTGGCACCTTGATCTCAGTAGGGGTTTCATTGGGGATTCTGGGAAATCATTCATACAGTCCTTTAGCACCTGGTGGCCTTTTTCTCAAAGAGTGATTTTGTTGGGGATGCAGTCAATGCATGCTTCACCTTGTCCACCAGGGGGCAGAATATTTCCACCAAGTTTTTTTTAAAGGGGATGCGTTTAATGCTCTCCCACTTACCTCCACAAGGTGGCAGCATTTTTAAAACAAACGCTTTTCTTGGGAATGCCGGGAATGCTCTCTCACATTTGTAAACAATGTCAGGTAATTTCTCATCAAACGTTTTTACGGGAGATGCCTGAAATACACTATCACCTTTTATTCAAAGGGGCAGCATTTTTTCAACCAAATAATTTTACAGGGGCTGGCAATGGATGCTCACATTTATCCCACACTTGGCAGCATTTGTCCCAGAGAAAGTTTTTTTGCGGGGATGCATGGCAGCGTTTCGCCCCAAATGATTTTATTGAGGATGCCTGCAAGGCAGTCTCAGGTCTCTACATGAGGTCACAGTAGTTTTCAACCACATGATTGGATTGGGGATACTATCAGCGCATTCTCACCCTTTTGCATTTTGCCGACAGAGAGGTTTTGTGGTGATTCTGACAATACATTCTCAGACTTATCTGAGAATTGGCAGTATTTCCGTACAAATGACCTTACTGGGGATGCTGGCAATGTATTCTCACGATTGTCCACGGAGGACAGCATTTTCAATCAAATAATTTTATGGGAGATGCTACGCAGCCATTCTTGCACTTGTCAACCAGAAGGCAGGTTTTCCACAGTATGATTTTATTGGGCATGCTGGCACTGCATTCGTAATCTTTTTCATAGGTGGCAAAACTTTCCCAAAAACTTATTATTTGCGGGATACTGGCAATGAATTGTCATTCTCAAGCATCCGTTGGCAGCATTTTTTAGCTAATGATTTTGTTGGGGATGCTCGCCGTGCGTTTTCATATTTGTCGACCAGTGCACCTGGTGCCCGCTGGAGGTGCTCCAGGCACATGAGTTAGAGATGGAGAATATGGACTTGCAAGGAAGCAGAGCCTAACGGAAAATCTTGATAATGCATTGCCAGATTTCTCAGTAAAATCCCTGTGAGAGCTCAGTTCCGTATTATGTTCGAACGTTGGAAGCAAATGCCAGGATCCCCAATAAAATTGTTTGGGTCAAGGATGCCGCTTCCATGTGGGCAAGCGTAAGACTGCCTTGACGTTATTCCCAATAAAATCATTCTAGGAACAGTGCTGCCTCTTAATGGATAATCTTGAGAATGCATTTTCAGCATCTACAAAATAATCACCAGAGTGAACATATAGGCCATCGGCTGGACAAATGTAAGAATGCCTTCTGAGCCTACCAAATAAACTTGCATAAATGTCCAGTGTTGGGTCCTAAAAAATGATGGATTTCTAAGTATCCTCCCTGTAGGGAGTCGGTCACACATTAGGAACAGGCAACCAGGTGGGAGACTTCACAGTTGAACCAAAGTCCCTCTCTAGAAGTATGACTGCACAGTGTTTTGCTGAGAGAATCAGTCTCTGAGGCCGAAGATCCCAAGCGACATTTAGCAAGGGGTGGAATAAGGTGCACAGATACCTGTGGCGAATTGAGTCAAGGCGTGTGAGAAGTCAGAAGTGTATTAGGTTCATTTGGGCAAGAATCCCCTGCTGGAAGAGTAAATGAGCAGAGGGACAATAAGAAGGAGAGTGTGCCACAGCCCTCACACACAAGCACACACAAGCACACACACACACATGCACACACACAGAGGCAAAGGCATGGACATGAATTTGTGTTGGGCAATCTCTGGACTATGATGTCCACAGTCAGTACACCTTGCCCGTTTTTGACACTTTTTACGTTTCCTCAAATGGAAATGGCCTCCTGTGAATATGATTGTTTATTGACTTTGTTCCTTCAGACCAAGCCCTTGTGCAACCAACTAATCCTTAAGCAATATCAAGTCATCCTTGCTACTCGTCACTGAAACCCAAGGAGTGGATGAGAGAAAGTCAGAATGAGAGAAAGACCAAAAGAGCAAAAGCAATGGAAACAAATAAAAAGTTACTAATCTAAAAGGAGTCAGACTGAGACCTTATCTTGGCGGTAATAATCCTGATGATCCAACTCTACCAGAATGTAGGCTACAGTCCTCTCCAGCCACAGTTCTTCCCTTTGACTCTCACTTCAGTCTCAGATATCCCTTATACTGGAATAGCCTCTACTGCCCGGGCATTTCTCCCTGTGGATATTACCAGGGGTCCCTGTGGATGTGTGGGAAGTGTTAAAGAAAACGAATTCTGAAGTGGGAAACGTGAGTTGCCTTAAGAAAGAGCCCACTAGACACCGAACCGAAGGAAACCTAAAGATGCTAAGGCAAAATAGGACTTCCTCAGGAACGTTTCTCTACAGGTACAAGGCCCATACACTGAGGCTCACAGTGAGGGGCGGGGCTGAATACGATGATGCCTGCTGTAGTCTCACAGTTTGGAAGAAATGTTTCAGAAGCCCAACAGCAAAGGGGAGCGAGTGGGGTGTCCAGGAGCCTTTTCCACGCTACGTGACCACATCCCAAGCCCCTGTCTGTAGGCTCAGTGAGACCACACTGAGCACAGCAAGAACCCATATCCGGACCTGAAGTGTCTGTCTTTACTGTATGGCTTATTCTTGACCCTTTGGTCAAATATTAATTGACCATGATGGCATGGGTCAATTTCAGGATTCTGTACTTTTCCATTGATCTATGTGCCTGTTCCTGTGCCAGAAGCAGGTTGTTCTGATCACAGTGGCTTTGCCCTACAGCAGGATATTCAGTAATGTGATCCTACAACTCTGTTCTTTCTCAAGAATACTGTGGGTGCACGGGGTCTTTTTTGGTTTCCTATAAATTTTCGAAACATTTTTTCCAGCTCTGTGAAACACACTGTTGGGATTGATGACAATTGTGTTGAATTTATAGATTGTTTTGGGTAGCATGGATATTTTGATAATGTTAATTCTTTCAGTCTATAATTCTTTCACTCCTTTGTATCTTCCTCTATTTCTTTTTTCAATGTCCTGTTTCTGAATACAAGTCTTTTACATCCTCCTTTGACTTTACTCCTAGGTGTCTTATTTTTTCAGTTGCAATGGTAAATGGTATAGTCTTTTCTAAGAGTTCATAATCGGTGTAAAAAAAATGCCATCAATGTGTTGATGTTAATTTTGCTTCCAGCTTCCTTGCCAAATTCATTAATTATATCCACAAGTACTCGGTGGACTCTTTAGTTTTTTATGTACAATATCATGTCATCTGCAAGTAATGACAGTTAACCTTCTCTCTTCCGATACGGATGCCTTTTATGTTCTCTTTTTGTCTGCTCGCTGTGGCTAGGACTTCCAGTAGTATGCTGAGCAGTAGTGGTGAAAGGGGCAACCGTGTCTTATTCCTCTTCTTAGGGGATATGGTTTTAGCCTTTGCACGTTGAGTATGATTTTGGCCCCAGGTATGTTGTATATGGCCTTTATTATGTTGAGATATATTCCCTCTATTTCCACTTTGCTCCCAGTTTTTTCCAAAATGGGTGCTGGATTTTCTAGAATATTTTCTCTGTATCTATTGATATGATCATAAGATTTTTGTCCTTCATTTTGTTTAGCTCTCACATTTCTTGATTTGCGAATATTATACCAGCGCTGCGTCTCCAGAATAAATCACACTTGGTCATGGTGTATGATCTTATTTAATGTATTGCTGGATAAAATTTGGTAATATATTTTCTGAGGATTTTGGCACCTATGTTCATGAGGGACGTTGGTCTGTGAAATTCTTTATTTGCAGGATCTTCATCTGGTTTTGGGATTTATTATAATACTGGTCTCATAAAAATATCTCCCTCCTCTGGAATTTTCTAAAATATTTTGAGGAGAGTGGGTTTTAATTCTTCTTTAAATGTTTAGGTAAGCTCGCATGTAAATCCATCTGGCCCCAGACACTTGTTTGCTGGAAGTTTTTTTCTTATTACTTCTTCAATTGCATCCATTTTTACTGGCCCTCCAGGTTTTCTGATTCTTTCCGATTGAGTTTTAGCAGATTGTAGTTTTGAGGAATGTGTCCATTTTACGCAGCTTCCCCACTTTATTGTTGTGCATAGTGTTTTCTTAGTATTCTTTCTGTTTCTGTCATGTCAGTTGTTATATCGCCTCTTTCACATCTGATTTTGTTTTCTTGGGTCCTCACCGTTTGTTTTTTGGTGCGTCTGGCTAAAGACTCATCGATCTTATTTCTGTCAGAAAACTAGTTCTTACTTTCATTGATATTTTGGTCTCTGTGTCGTTCATTTCTGTTCTGATCTTCACTATTTTCTTTCTTCTGCATCTCCTCGAAATGTTCAGGTCCTCTTCCCTTTTTAATATTGGGTTGTTGTTTTTGTTTTGTTACTTACATAAGAAATAAAAATGACTTTATATTCTGAATTCTGTGTTTTATTTTAATCTCTGATAGCAGATTTATGCCCCTTCAGAAATTGATGTAGAATATACGTCATCTAAAACTAAACATTTTAAACTATACGCTCCAGTGGTTTTAAAATTGGAATAATGTAGAACTGTTACAGCATAACAAGAAGCTAGAAAAATTCCAGGACAAGTTGAAAGGGAAACTGAGACAGATTTTTAGAGAGCAGTTTGAGTTAAGCCTATCTTCCCTAAGCCAAAGGCACTGGAGAATAAATAGTTTGTATTAGATGGGAAAGATGCAGAAACCCAGGTGCAGAGACTAGGGCACAGGAAACCACCTGGACAGGAACCCCCAGAGGCCTACAAGGGACAAAGACTGGGAAAACAAGAACTTTGTCCCCAGGTAATCTATGCTCCCAGAGCATGTCATGGGTCATGCGGTGGAGACCCCCTAAGCATTCCTCCCTAAAGATACCTTTTAAGTCTCAGTTGTATTTCAGCTCCAGGCCCATAAAAGCATTAAGACAAGACAAGTGGCATTGGAGTGGACTCAGGACCAGACACATTGACAAATGAGGCCCTTCCTGGCATGGACTAATCAGTGGCGACCAGCACCCTGAAAGGGCACCCCTGGAAAGCTGATGAATATTCTCTTGAGAACTCCCCTTAAGCCTCCCATAAGATTTTCCACCTGCAAGGGAGATAAATATGCTCAGGACAAAGGACCAAGTGTGAGCTCCCCTACACCACAGGAAAGCGTGACAGCGCCAGTTTCCTCCTTCCTTCTGCGGGGGCCCCATGGTGCTTTCAACCAGGGGAGCAATGGGCAGTGGCAGCTCATCCCAGGCTTGTCTTCTGAAACTGTCTGAAAGGTCTTGGAAATGTGTCCAAGGCCCCCTTTTCTCTGACTTCCCAGTGAGCAAAGGCAGCCCAGCCTAGGCTATCCTGTTACTTCGTCTATGCACCTGCCTTGGTTCACCAGCCTAAGTACATTTTTATTACAGCCATTAAAGCTTTGGGTTTTTTTCTTCATTTTTTTCTCTTGATTGAAATCTTTCCTTCAAGATGACAAGAGCTGAGGCCTTCTGCCTGTATCCCCTGTAACACAACCGTCATCTTTTCACTTCGGAAACCTTAATGTCAACGTAAAAGAAAGCCTCATCCCATTTAAAGAGTATACCCAATTCTACTCTGGACTATTTCCACATTTACACTGATGTCTTTCCCATCTCCATGGCTATGCTATTGCTATTGTCGTTGTTGTTAACCCTCACTAGAGGATATTTTTTTCATTGACTTCCAGAGAGAGTGGCATGGAAGAAGGGGTAGAGAGAGAGAGGTGCCTCAGTGTTAGAGACACAGACATTGGTTGCTTTTCTAATTCGCTGCACACCTGGGATGAGGAATGAATCTACAACCTAGGTATGTGCCCTCAACTGGGAATCAAACCTGAGACCCTTCAGTGTGCAGGCCGACACTATACCACTGAGCCCCGCTGCCCAGGGTAGATATGCCTCTTTAAATATGAAGTTTGTAGGTATATTTAACTTGAAATTGGTAGAGGTTTTAAAATGATTTCTTTAGTTTTACTCATGTTTTCATTGGTGATTTGCCACTATTATATTACTGGCATTAATTTTGCAACAGTTTGTATGTAGCAGGGAGGAAACACTTTTAGATCAGGGTCCAAATAGAGTAGTGTATACGAACTTTTTTTGTTAAAAACTTTTATAGCAATGAGAACCAGAAAAATTTCTACTAAACTATCTAACACTACAACTGAAAGATTTAGAAAGAGAACAGAAAACAAGAAAGGGCCCAGAGGAAGTAAAAGGAAGAAAATAATAAAGAACCAGAGCCTAAATAAATAACGTAGAGACTAAAAAATTAAAAAAGGTCAATGCAACCAAGAGCTTGTCTTTGAATAGACAATCAGTGTGATGAACTTTTAACCCAACTCACCAAAAACCAAAGACAGAGGTCAAAAATAAATAAATTGAGGAACAAAAGAAGTGAAGTAACAACTGATACCACTGAAATACAAAGGGTTGTAAGCAAATACCCTGAACAACTATATGCCAACAACCTGGATGAAATAGACAAATTTCTGGAAATACACAACCTTCCAATACTCAGTGAGGAAGAATCAGGCATGCTGAACACGTTGATAAAAACTGGTGAAATTGGAACAGTGATTTTTTAAAAAATGCCCAAGAAAAAAAGGGCCAGGCCCAGACAGTTTCAGAGGGGAGTTTTATCAAACATTCAAAAAATAATTCAAATTGTTCCAAAAAGTCCGAGAGGAACAAACACTCCCAAGCTCTTTTTAGGCAGCCTGAATAATCTCAACTACAAATCCAGGTAAAGACCTTGCAAAGAAAGAATTACAGGCCAATATCCGTGATAAACAAAGATGCTAAAATCTTCAAACAAATATTAGCAAATTGGATCAAGCAATATGTTAAACAGATCACACCCCATGACCAAGTGGGGTTTATTCCAGGGATGCAGGTTTGGTACAGTATTCACAAATCTATAAATGTGATGCATCACAGGAACCATTTGACAAACAAAAATCTCATGATCATCTCAGTAGGTGCAGAAAGAGCAACAAAACCCAGCGCCCATTTTTGAGAAAAACTCTCAGCACAGTGGGGATAGAGGGATCATGCCTAAACACATTAAAGTCCTTATAGGACAAACCTTCAGTCAACTTCATACTCAATGGGCAAAAACTAAAACATATCCCCTAATAAGAGGAACAAGACAGGGACGTCCACTTTCACCATCTTTTATTCAACAGAGTGTTGGAAGTCCTTGCCACAGCGATCAGACAAGGAGAAAACATAAAAGGCATCCAAATTGGAAAGGAGAAATAAAACTGTCACTGTTTGCAGATGACCTGATATTGTATGCTGAGAACACTAAAGAGGTCACCAAAAGACTTCTAGATTTAATAATAAATGAACTCAGCTATGCAGCAGGATGGAAAATTAATGCCCAGAAGTAAATGGCATTTTTAAACAACATTGATGATCTCTCAGAAAGAGAAACTAAAACAAACAAACAAACAAACAAAAACACATTTAACGTGCAACAATAAAATTAAGATACTTAGGAATTAACTTAACCAAAGGGGTGAAAGACGTGTACTTGCAAAACAAATATGTTCAAAAAGGAGATAGAGGAAGATATAAACAAGTGTAAGAATATACCATGCTAATGGATTGCTAGAATCAACCTCATTCAGATGTCCGTACTCCCCAAAGCAATCTATAGATTCAAACTATTCATAAATTACCAATGTCCGATATCACAGACCTAGAAGAAGTAGTGCAAAAATTTAAAGGACACAAAAAGGACAGCACCCCAAATCGCTGAAGCAATTTTGGGAGGAAGAGAAAAGTGGAAGGAATCAAAATAATACATATCAAGATATAGTAAAGCCATTTTAATCGAAACAGAATGGAACTGGCAGAAGAACAGACTTAATGACATAAATGGAACTGAACAGAGATCCCAGGAATTGACGCAAATCATTACACTCAATTGAGAATTTACAAAGGAGGCAGAGCATACAGTGGAGTAAAGGAAGTCTCTTCAATAAATGGTGTTGGGAAAATTGGACAGGAACTTTCAAAATAATGCAACTAGACCACTATCTTGCACCGCACACAAGGATCAACTCCAACTGGATAAAAAACTTAAAGGTAAAACATGAAACCATTAAAAATCCTAGAAGGAAATGGAGGCAGCATGATCTCAGACATCTCTCATTGCAATATGCTCACCAATACACTGCCTAGGGCAATGGAAGCAAAGGAGAAAATAAACAAATGGGACTACAGCAAAATAAAAAGATTCTGCACAAAGATACCATCAACAAAATGCAAAGGGAACTCATTATATGGGAGAACATATTTGCCGATGATACATCTGATAAAGGGTTACTACCCCTAATATTTTAAGAAACACACCTTCACAAGAGGAAGACAAACGATCCAATTAAAAAACGAGCAAAGACCTAAGTAGACACTTCTCCAAAGAGCGCATAAACATGTCCAAGAGACATATGAAAACTGCTCAGTGTCACTAATCACCAGAGAGATGAAAATTAAAACAATAATGGGGTATCACCTGAGGTCTTCCAGAATGGCTATGTTTTCAATAAGTCAATAAACAGAAAGTGCCTGTGAGGGTGTGCAGAAAAGCTCACCCTAGTATACTGCTGGTGGGAATGCAGACTCGTGCAGCCTCTTTGGAAAACCTTATGACATAGGAGGTTTTCTCAAAAGTTGAAATACAGAACTGCCATTGAACCCAGTGGCCCCACTGCTTGGAATATGTCCTACGAAACCAGGAACATCGATCAGGAAGAATATATAAACCCCTCTGTTCAGAGCAGCACAATTTACAATAGCTCACAGGAATGGGTACATGAATCTGCTTTGATTCTGAGTGACAGTAGACATGCACACTCCTGCATCTTCCTTCAGCTTCCTGCCTGAACATGATGCCACACTGCAGTTCTTCAGACTTTCTGTCTCTTCCCAATGCCGCAGTGGCCTGGCGTCATAGGCTATCCTTCCGAGCCTCAGGGTGTTCATGTGAGAGAAAAATGTCCCAGCTACCTGACAACCCAAGGGGGAGCCCCACTGGCATCTCCTCACATGTCCTCTAAGTGCCTTCTCCTGGTTCCAACATCCTCAAGTAGTCCTTACTGATTTTCTGGCAGAGCAAAAAGTGATCGTCCAGAGACGGCAGGGATCTGACTAAAAATCCAAAAGCAGGGGAACACACCAAGCTCTCTTAGGGCATTGCAAGCAAGCCTCCACCTCAGCAATCCTGTCAGACCCCGCCACGCTGTGGGCAGAGAACTAGTTGAAGTAGTTAAGGCTGCTGTTCTGGTGCCTGGAGCTGTTGGCCCATCGTTCATAATGCTGGCACCACTGAATGCAAGAGGCATAGGATGCACTGTATCCTGCAGCATGAGGAGTATGTGGAGAAGGGCACATCACCTTTCAAGTTCTATGCACTTCCTGCTGCTGCCCATAGAGAGAGCCTGCTCCCGCCTGTGATGGTAATGAGATACTCCTTCACAGTGGCAGTACTGCATTAGTATGATTTGCTACAAAAGGACAGTTAACCTTGCCATCATCCCTGGCATGTCTGGCTCCCTCCACCTGCAGAAGGAATGTGGGTGGGGGTTAGGGACATCTCACTCCTGGACACCCAAGTGTCCCTGCTTACATGGACAGGTTATATTCTCAAGGCCCCTCCCTTTCCAGCACCAGTACCTGCAACATCACCTTCACATTGATCGTGTGGCTATGAAAGAACTAAAACATGGAGATCTACAAAACAGCCTGGCTTGGCCTGAACCACCTATCTTCTGGCCCCATTCCTTCTGCATAAGAGGCACAGAGGAACACAGAGGTTCCTGGGGTTACAGGTGCCTGCACCCATGCGGTCACACTGATTCCTCACAGGCTTTGATATCCCCACACCCTTGCCTGCACACGGCTTCACAGGATACCCTGATTCACGCACGTCACACGTTCCTGCCTCTGATGGAGGACTTGGGCATGCCCACACCATTTTGGGCTACTAAAACAGCTCTTCCAAACTGTGACTGGACAGAGGGCATCACGCTACTCAGCCCCGCCCCTCACTGTCAGCCTCAGTGTATGGGCCTCAGAACTGTGGTGAAACATTCCTGAGGAAGCTCTATGTTACCCGAGCATTTGCAGCTTTCCCAGGGTTTGGTGTCTGGGGGGCTCTTGCTTACGGCTACTCACGTTTCCCACTTCAGAATCCATTTTCTCTACCGCTTTCCCACAGATCCACAGTGACCCCTAGTAATATGCACAGGGAGAAATGCCCGGGACATTACAGGCTGCCCAGTCTGTGGGATATCTGAGGCTGAAGTGACAGGCAAAGGGAAGAACTGTGGCTGGAGAGGACTGTAGCCTACATTCTGGTAGAGTTGGGTGATCAGGATAACTACGGCCAAGATACGGTCTCAATCTGACTCCTTTTACATCAGTTCTCTTGTTTTTGTTTCCATTACTCTTGCTCTTTCTGTCTTTTCCTCATTCTGACTCTTTCTTCCATCTACCCATTGGGTTTCAGTGACCCGTAGAAAGAACGACTTGATGCTGCCTAAGGGTTTCTTCATTGCAGGAGAAAGGCTCGGTCTGAAGGAACAAAGTAAATAAACAATCATATTCACACGAGGCCATTGTTATGTGAGGAAATGTAATACCGTCAAAAATGCACAAGATGTACTGGCTGTGGACACCATGGTCCAGAGATTGCCCAACACAACTTCACGTACATGCCTGTGCCTCTGTGTGTGTTGTGTGTGAGGGCTATAGAACACTCTGCATCTTATTGTCCCTCTGGTCATTTACCCTTCCAGCTGGGGATTCGACCCCAAGTGAACCTAATATCCAGACTGACTGCTCACATGCCTTTGCTCTCTTCCCCACAACTCCTACATGCAATTTATACTCCCACTGGCTAAGTGTGGTTCTGAATCCTGGGCTCAGAGGATGATTCTCGCAGCAAATACAGTGCTCTCATACTTCTAGGGAGGGCTTCTGCTTCAAGTGTGAAATGCACTGGGAAGCCTCCCACCGCGTTGCCTGCTGTCAATGTGTGAGCTGACCTCCGACAGAAAGGAACCTGGAAATCCATCATCCTTTCGGAGCTCGCAGTGGACATTCAGGCCCTTGCTCCCAAATCCCTTTCCTTGAGCTACCTTATGTCCCTGGGTCCATTAGTATCACCCACTTCAATGGACTTACTCTTAGTTCTCCCTCCTCCCCAGCCTCCAGCACACAGAAAGAATTCTGTCTTCTCATACTGTCCTAAAGCATAACAACTTAACCGCCACTGCCACTGCACAGGCCCAGCGCTCACAGGCAATGGTCATTCACAGGCAGCCAGTTGTAATGCCCCAAACTAGGGACAAACACCACAGAGACAGACGCTATTGATGCTCTTGATTTATGTGTTCCAAGAACACACGACAAACAGACAAACAGAGCTGATGCTCCTGCTTTAACTTTCCATTTCATACCATGCTCCCGATCTCTCTGTGACTGAATTCCTGGTCACACAGACATTCTGCTCCATTGTCCTGTGCAGGAACATAATGTCTGCTTGAAAACACATACTCATGTCAAAACCTTCTTATGTGCACTTCTCTATTTGAAGGAAAATGGATGGTCCCTCCTATTTAACTCACACTGTGGGAGATACCCTAACACAATAATTGACTATCATCTCCTAGCAAAATTCCTAAAGAGTATAGTATAATTATTGGTGGCCCTAACATGAAGAGTCGGTCATTGCTGAAATTAGGATCTCTTAAATTTCCTGCTGCCTTGTGTTGGATGCATCACACCACACCACCTTTTTAATGAGCAATGACCTCAGGATCACCCAGTTAGGAATTTGGACACACCTAAGGAAATATTTGATGGTTGCAATGATCCATAAAAGGAAGTGGTGGCACAGCAGCCTCAGCCTTTGTATGAAAAGACTCCTGGACAAGTGTGGGAAGGGTCAGAGGAAGGACATCATGGGAGCCTCCATTTAAGGAATAGTAGACGGGCCTAAGGGTGAGGGAGGTGGCCTGGAGCGAGAGTTCAGAGGAGTGGGTCAATGAATCTGCTTTGATGCTGAATGATTTTGCACATGCACACTTCCTCATTTTACATCAGGTGTCCCTGTCTGAATATAATTCCCACTGCAGTGCTACATACTTCCTTTCTCAACCTGATTCTCTGAGGACCTGACATAACAGGCTCTACTCCTCCCAGTATCAGGGCGTCCATGAGAGAAAGCAATGACCCAGCTACCTAGCAAACTAGGGGCGAGTGTCCAGGAACAGTCCCCCTCACCTGTACTCCTCTACCTTCACTCTCCTGGGGCCAAGCTCCTCGCACAGTACTTGAGATGATTAGACCACACTTCTATTACTGATGTTCTAGTAGGGCAAACAGGACTAGTCAGAAGAAGCCAGGGATCTCACTTTACGAACCCAAGAGGTAGGGGAACCCAAAGCTCTCCTTCTGCATTGCCACCGAGGCCCAACCTCAGTATCCTGTCATATCCTTCCAGGTCGCAGCATTTTTCTCCTAAATAACATTGTCGGGAATGCTGGAAAGGCATTCTCACGCTTATCCAATAGATGGCAGCTTTTCGTTTCAAATCATGTTATTGGGGATGTTGGCAATTCATTCTCATGCTTGTCAAAACATGGCGGCTTTTTTTTACAAATAAAGTTACTGAGCAGGCTGGCAATGCATATCCACACTTGTCCACGAGATGGCAGCATGACTTCACATGTCATTTCATTCGGGATGGTACCACTGCATTCCCTCGTTTCTCCACCAGGTGGCAGCACTTTTCCACCAAATGATTTCATTGGGCATGCACGGTAGGCATGCTCAGGTATGCCCAAGAGTTGTTTGCATTTACCTCAAAATGTCATTTCTTTCGTGATGCTGGAAATGGATTCTCATTCTTGAACAGTCACAGCATGCAGTTATGTCCGCACGTGCCAAAAGGCGGCTTCTAACAGAAAAATACAGTTTGCACATACTTCTACAAAGGGAATTTGGTTTAACTGTGAAATGAACGTAAAACCCCGGCCTGGTTCCCTGCTGTCTCCCTAAAGCGAGGGTATGGCAAACGCATCATCCTTTATAACTTATCACTGCAAATTCCGACCCTTGCACACAAGGCCTTTCCTTGAACTCCCTTATCACCCAAGGGAAAATGGTAAACTCTATTGGACTTTCACTGATTTCTTAATCCACCACAGTCTCTACCACACAGAAAGAATTTTGGCTTCTGATACCATCAGAAAACACAACTTAGCCACTTCTGCAATTGTAAAGGCCATGCATTCACGGGGCGGGTAATTCAGAGAGTCCATTGTCAAGGCAAACAATACATAAACAGGCACATTAGATGCTCTCGCTTTATCTTGCCATTTATTCCATGTGCTGCATATGTCCATGGCTGAATGCCTTTCCACAGGGACATTCTGCACCTAATTTCTACGCAGGAAAAGAATCTTTGCTTGAAACACCTTTTAATCTGAAAAAGCTTCTCACGTGCACTACTTATATTGGAAGGTCCCTCCTATAGTTCTCACACGTTAAATGCGTGCAGTTAACACAGCAAATCTGGTATCATCTCCTCTGAGGATAATCAAAAAGTATTTAAAAATCATGTCAAGCCCAAACCTGACAAAGTTGGAATCTCTTCCGTTTTCTCCAGCCATGCATTCAACAGTTCCCACCACAACTTGGTTGTGATGGGCAGTGTACCCAGGAAGGCCAGCGATACAATTCAGTAAATACATGGTGGTTGTGATGATCAATAGAGGGATGTGGTGGCACAGCAGCCTCAGCATTTTCATGAAGGAGGATACTGGAAAATTGTGGAGGGGGTTCTAGGAAGCACATCACAGAACTTCTCTTTAATGCATGGTAGGCAGGCCTGAGGGTGGTGTTGGTGACCTGAGGTGTGAGATCAGAGAAATAGGCCAAAGAATCTACTTTCATTCTGAGTGACAGAGGAAACAGACATGACCTCATCATCCTTCAGCCTCCCCCAAGTGAACATGATTGGCACTGCGGTGCTCAGAACTTCCAGCCTCATCCTCATACCGTGATGATGTCACAGGCTGTATTTCTCCCAGCTTCAGTGTGTTCATGTGAGAAAACAATGTCCCAGCTCCCTGGCAATCCAGAGGCAAGTGAAGAGTTGGTCTCTGCTCACCTGTTATCATCTATGTCCCCTCTCCTGATGCCAACATACACTCATAGTTCTCACTGTTGATCTGGAAAGGAAAAATGGGCTCCACAGGAGAGGGCTGGCGTCTAAACCACAAACCCAAAAAGCAGGGGATCACACGAAGCTCTCTAATGGCATTTCCTGCAAGGACCCACCTAAGCAATCCTGTCAGATCCCGAAACATGGTGATCAGAGACGAAGTTGAAGAAGTGAATGCTGCTGTTCTGCCTGCAGTTGTAGGCCTGTCGTTCATACTGCAGGTACCACTGAATGTGAGTGGAATGGGTCACCCTGTATCCTGCAGCTTGAGGAGTGTGTGGAGAGGAACCTGTCACCTTCCAACTTGGACACACTTCTTGCCGCAGGCCATGCAGGGAGCCTCCTCTCTCCTGTGATGGTTATGAGAGGATCCTTCACAATCACAGTATCGTGGATGTAGGGGTTTTTGTGAAAGAGCAGCACAGTCTTGCAGCGATTGCTGCCATGCCAGGCTTCCTTCACCTGCAAAAGGATAGTGGATCCGGTTTAGGGTGATAACTTATTCCAGAACTCCCGCCTATTCCTTCCTGCAGGGATAGGATTTTTTCACAAGCTCTCTACCTCCCCAGCCGTGGTCTGCACAGCCTGACCTTCAGATTGATCATGTGGCTGAGCATGGTTTCATCTTGGTCACTGATAATGGCTGACAATTCCAGATTGTTGACAAATTGCAGCAGGTCAAAACGCCTGCACGCTGCAAGCTGAACATGAAACAGCTACAAAAAGGAGCAGATCCTTAAAGCAGCTTGGATTGCTCCCACCTCTCTAACCCCTAGCCCAGCTCCTTCACCATAAGATGCAAAAAGAGAGCACAGTGGTTCTTGTGGGCTCCATGTGTTTATACACACACGGGCACACTGTTTTCCTGACAGCCTTTGACCTCGCCTACATACTTGCCTGCTGAGTGCTTAACAGGATACCTTTATTTGTGGACATCACTCATTCCTGCCTCTCACTGACTTGGATATACAGAGGACTTGGACACGCAGCCCCCCTCGAGTGCAGCATTACCCCAAGAAGAACCTGAGTGACACAGAGCAGTGTGGAGGCAATGGCCCTTGTTCTGCGCATGAGTCTGATCTGGGACGGCGCTCCTGAAGCCCAGGGAGAGTTTTTGTGGTACTGGTGAGATAAAAGGGTGTCTCTGAGATTTTGGATCACACTGTTCTCACTATCCTAAGCTTCACTCCAATGTGTCTATTTGATTCTGAGCTACCGATCCCCACTAATACATTTCTCATGCACTAGGGCAGGCATATTGCGTTCCCTTCTGTAGAGTCAAGGATACACTATTGACTCAGCATCTGGCAATGCACTGAACGTTTGTGCTTTTCAGTTCTAAACAGGGCTGCCGCCGCTGCCAGGTACTGGGCTTGAGCCAGCAGAAGGATCTGCTCACTTGTAAGTTCACGGGCTACATTCCTAACTTAAGTGCCCGGAGCACATCCAGTGGGGACCAGGTGCACTTCCCACTGAGCCAATCCTCTTCGTGCTCCTGCTCGACTGGCTCTTCTTGTGGATGTTTTGTTTCTATCTGTGCCTGAGGCTCAACATCAACCACTACCTTCATGACTTTTATGGCGTCCTCTCACCCAGGACAAACTGCTCCCTGCCAATTAATTCCTCCTCAATCAATTCCTTCTCCTCTCCCTGCTCCACCCTGTCTGGCCCTTGTAGAAACTCATGATACATTTCCTCTGCCAAAGCATAACTTACCCACTTCTGCAACTGTAAGGCCCAGCCCTCCCAGGGACTGGTCGATCATTCCAAGGCAGCCAATCGTAAGGCTCAAACCAACACACAAACAACAGACAGACAGACAGACAGACAGACAGACAGACACGGTACTTGCTCTTAATTTATCTTTCTAACTACATGCCATGCTCTGGATGTCTCCGCATCTCAATGCTTTCCCACAGGGACATTCTGCATCTATTTCCTGTGCAGGGAAACAATGTTTGCTTGAAAACACATATTTCGCTGAGAAAGCTTCTCATGTGCACGACTCTTCTTTGAAGTAAAATGGACAGTCCCTCCTATTTATCTCACAGTGTGGGAGGTCCCCTGAACACAACAAACCTCCTATTGTCTCCTCTGACTATTACTAAAGAATACTGAATAATCCCCAATCTGTAAAATGGGTCACTGCCGCCAGTGGGATCTCTTAAGTTTCCACCAGCCCTGTGTTCAACATGTGCCGCCACAACCCGTTTATAACGGGCAGTGTTTTCAGGATGACCTGTGGAGGAATAAGGAGACACTTAAGGAAATATATGGTGGTTGTGATGATCAATAGAGGCAAGTGGTTCCAGAGCAGCCTCAGCCTTTGCATTCTCATGCTGAAACACCACGTGGCAGCATTTTCTCCTCAAATGGTATTATTGCAGATGCTCACTCTGAATTCTTACTTTTGTCCAGAGGCGGCAGAAAGTTTCTTACCAACGATTGTTCTGGGGATGCTGGCAATGCATTCTCACACTTTTCCACCAGGTGTCGGCATGATTTCACGAGTAATTTTATTGGGGATGCTGGAAAAGCATTCACAATTCCATTCAACAGGTGGAAACATTTTCAACAGGATGAATCCATTGGTGAACTCGTGGATGCATTCTCACGTTTACCCACCAGGTGGCAGTATTGTTCCAACTGAGGATCATATTTGGGATGCTTGTGGAGATGCAGAAGATGCATTTTCTCGTTTGTCCACCAGGTGGTGGCATTTTGACACCACGAGATTTTATTGGCTATGCTGACAATGGAAGCTAATGTGTGTCAAGCAGGCAGCAGAATTATTTTACCGCACGATTTCGCTGGAGATGCTTGCAATGGTTCTATATTTATCAGTTGGCGTCAATATTCCACTAGTGAATATCAGGAATGTTCTGGAAGTGCATTCTCACGCTTTTCCACCAGGTGGCAGAATTTCCCCACAAAGTACTTTTACTGAGGATGCTGGCAAGGCATTCCCACGTTGTTTTCTACAGCTGTCTGCATTTTCCCTCCACTGTCCCATTTTGGGGAAACTGGCAATGCATTTTGGCGCTGAAACATGAGATGGCAGCATTTTTCCACCAACGATTCTGTTTGAGATGCTGGCAATGCTTTCCCACGTTTGTCTTAACACGTCTGTGGAAGCATTTTTACTACCAAATTATATTATTGGGGGCGTTGAAAATTCAGTCTCAAGTTTGAAAAAGACTTGGCTACATTTTCCACAAATGTGATTATTTTGTGGATGTTGACAAGGCATTCTCACGTTTTAACAGCCATTGAACCTACTTTCCCAAAAATGATTCTATTGGGAATAGTGGCATGGCACTTTCACTTTTGTTCAATAGCTGGCAACACTTTCACCACAAAGTATCGTTTGGGGAATGCTGGAAGCACGTTCGTCCAACGTACTTCGTAGAAGTACTTTTCCACAAAATGATTTTATTGCGGATGCGGGCAATGCATTCTTCAGTCTCTCAAACAAGAGGCCACATTTTCCACCAAACGATTCCTTTGGTTGTGCTGGCAATGCATTCCCACATCTGTCCACAAGGTGGCCACTTTTGTTTACCAAGGGATTTTCCTGAGAACGCTGGCAATGCATTCCCTTGCTCGAATACCAGGTGACAGCATTTTCTCCACAAGTGATCTTATTGGAGATGCTGTAACTGCATTTTCACATTTGTAGAAAGGTGACTGGTTTCTTATTTACAAATGATTGTTTTAAGGCTGCTGGCAATTCCTTCTGACACTCAAACACCAGGTGCAGTATTTTCCCACCAAATGATATTATTGAGGATCCTGGCACTGCATGCTCCTCCTTGGAGAACAAGTGGCAGCTATTTTCCACCATGTAACTTCACTGGGGCTTCTGGCGATGCATTTTCACTCTTGTCCAATAGGTGGAAGCATTTTCCCACAAGTGATTTCACTGGGGATGCTGGCAATGAACACTCACACAAGTCGACAAGATAAGGGCATTTTTCCCACAAGAGATTTTCATTGTGTATCTTGGCAATGTATTTTCAAATGTGTCCGCCATTTGGCAGCCAGCATCATCTCAGAAGGGATTTTCATGAGGATGCGGGCAACGCATTCTCACACTTGTCAAACATGTGGCGGCCTTTTTCCAACAACTGATATTATTGGGGCTGCTGGCAATGCATTGTGAAGCCTGTTTACAACAAGCCCGCATTTTTCCACCAAATGTTATTATTGCACATAAAGGCAATGGTTTCTCCCGCTTGTCCACCCGTCGGCACCTTGACATCACAAGTGATTTTGTTTGGTAAGCTGAGAATGCATTCTTACGTTTGTTCAGCCAGTTGAGGAATTTTTCCACCAAGCGACTTTATTGCTGCTGGCTGTACATTCTCACGTTTGTCCAACTATTCGCCGCAGTTTTCCCCTAAAGTGATATTGTGTGTGTGGGTGTGGATGTTGGTTTTGAATTCTCACACGTGGACATTGGCTATCAGAATTTTAGGCCCAAATCACTTTATTGTGATTCCAGAGCATGCGTTCTCACTCTTGTCCACCAGTTGGCACCTTGATCTCAGTAGGGGTTTCATTGGGGATTCTGGGAAATCATTCATACAGTCCTTTAGCACCTGGTGGCCTTTTTCTCAAAGAGTGATTTTGTTGGGGATGCAGTCAATGCATGCTTCACCTTGTCCACCAGGGGGCAGAATATTTCCACCAAGTTTTTTTTAAAGGGGATGCGTTTAATGCTCTCCCACTTACCTCCACAAGGTGGCAGCATTTTTAAAACAAACGCTTTTCTTGGGAATGCCGGGAATGCTCTCTCACATTTGTAAACAATGTCAGGTAATTTCTCATCAAACGTTTTTACGGGAGATGCCTGAAATACACTATCACCTTTTATTCAAAGGGGCAGCATTTTTTCAACCAAATAATTTTACAGGGGCTGGCAATGGATGCTCACATTTATCCCACACTTGGCAGCATTTGTCCCAGAGAAAGTTTTTTTGCGGGGATGCGTGGCAGCGTTTCGCCCCAAATGATTTTATTGAGGATGCCTGCAAGGCAGTCTCAGGTCTCTACATGAGGTCACAGTAGTTTTCAACCACATGATTGGATTGGGGATACTATCAGCGCATTCTCACCCTTTTGCATTTTGCCGACAGAGAGGTTTTGTGGTGATTCTGACAATACATTCTCAGACTTATCTGAGAATTGGCAGTATTTCCGTACAAATGACCTTACTGGGGATGCTGGCAATGTATTCTCACGATTGTCCACGGAGGACAGCATTTTCAATCAAATAATTTTATGGGAGATGCTACGCAGCCATTCTTGCACTTGTCAACCAGAAGGCAGGTTTTCCACAGTATGATTTTATTGGGCATGCTGGCACTGCATTCGTAATCTTTTTCATAGGTGGCAAAACTTTCCCAAAAACTTATTATTTGCGGGATACTGGCAATGAATTGTCATTCTCAAGCATCCGTTGGCAGCATTTTTTAGCTAATGATTTTGTTGGGGATGCTCGCCGTGCGTTTTCATATTTGTCGACCAGTGCACCTGGTGCCCGCTGGAGGTGCTCCAGGCACATGAGTTAGAGATGGAGAATATGGACTTGCAAGGAAGCAGAGCCTAACGGAAAATCTTGATAATGCATTGCCAGATTTCTCAGTAAAATCCCTGTGAGAGCTCAGTTCCGTATTATGTTCGAACGTTGGAAGCAAATGCCAGGATCCCCAATAAAATTGTTTGGGTCAAGGATGCCGCTTCCATGTGGGCAAGCGTAAGACTGCCTTGACGTTATTCCCAATAAAATCATTCTAGGAACAGTGCTGCCTCTTAATGGATAATCTTGAGAATGCATTTTCAGCATCTACAAAATAATCACCAGAGTGAACATATAGGCCATCGGCTGGACAAATGTAAGAATGCCTTCTGAGCCTACCAAATAAACTTGCATAAATGTCCAGTGTTGGGTCCTAAAAAATGATGGATTTCTAAGTATCCTCCCTGTAGGGAGTCGGTCACACATTAGGAACAGGCAACCAGGTGGGAGACTTCACAGTTGAACCAAAGTCCCTCTCTAGAAGTATGACTGCACAGTGTTTTGCTGAGAGAATCAGTCTCTGAGGCCGAAGATCCCAAGCGACATTTAGCAAGGGGTGGAATAAGGTGCACAGATACCTGTGGCGAATTGAGTCAAGGCGTGTGAGAAGTCAGAAGTGTATTAGGTTCATTTGGGCAAGAATCCCCTGCTGGAAGAGTAAATGAGCAGAGGGACAATAAGAAGGAGAGTGTGCCACAGCCCTCACACACAAGCACACACAAGCACACACACACACATGCACACACACAGAGGCAAAGGCATGGACATGAATTTGTGTTGGGCAATCTCTGGACTATGATGTCCACAGTCAGTACACCTTGCCCGTTTTTGACACTTTTTACGTTTCCTCAAATGGAAATGGCCTCCTGTGAATATGATTGTTTATTGACTTTGTTCCTTCAGACCAAGCCCTTGTGCAACCAACTAATCCTTAAGCAATATCAAGTCATCCTTGCTACTCGTCACTGAAACCCAAGGAGTGGATGAGAGAAAGTCAGAATGAGAGAAAGACCAAAAGAGCAAAAGCAATGGAAACAAATAAAAAGTTACTAATCTAAAAGGAGTCAGACTGAGACCTTATCTTGGCGGTAATAATCCTGATGATCCAACTCTACCAGAATGTAGGCTACAGTCCTCTCCAGCCACAGTTCTTCCCTTTGACTCTCACTTCAGTCTCAGATATCCCTTATACTGGAATAGCCTCTACTGCCCGGGCATTTCTCCCTGTGGATATTACCAGGGGTCCCTGTGGATGTGTGGGAAGTGTTAAAGAAAACGAATTCTGAAGTGGGAAACGTGAGTTGCCTTAAGAAAGAGCCCACTAGACACCGAACCGAAGGAAACCTAAAGATGCTAAGGCAAAATAGGACTTCCTCAGGAACGTTTCTCTACAGGTACAAGGCCCATACACTGAGGCTCACAGTGAGGGGCGGGGCTGAATACGATGATGCCTGCTGTAGTCTCACAGTTTGGAAGAAATGTTTCAGAAGCCCAACAGCAAAGGGGAGCGAGTGGGGTGTCCAGGAGCCTTTTCCACGCTACGTGACCACATCCCAAGCCCCTGTCTGTAGGCTCAGTGAGACCACACTGAGCACAGCAAGAACCCATATCCGGACCTGAAGTGTCTGTCTTTACTGTATGGCTTATTCTTGACCCTTTGGTCAAATATTAATTGACCATGATGGCATGGGTCAATTTCAGGATTCTGTACTTTTCCATTGATCTATGTGCCTGTTCCTGTGCCAGAAGCAGGTTGTTCTGATCACAGTGGCTTTGCCCTACAGCAGGATATTCAGTAATGTGATCCTACAACTCTGTTCTTTCTCAAGAATACTGTGGGTGCACGGGGTCTTTTTTGGTTTCCTATAAATTTTCGAAACATTTTTTCCAGCTCTGTGAAACACACTGTTGGGATTGATGACAATTGTGTTGAATTTATAGATTGTTTTGGGTAGCATGGATATTTTGATAATGTTAATTCTTTCAGTCTATAATTCTTTCACTCCTTTGTATCTTCCTCTATTTCTTTTTTCAATGTCCTGTTTCTGAATACAAGTCTTTTACATCCTCCTTTGACTTTACTCCTAGGTGTCTTATTTTTTCAGTTGCAATGGTAAATGGTATAGTCTTTTCTAAGAGTTCATAATCGGTGTAAAAAAAATGCCATCAATGTGTTGATGTTAATTTTGCTTCCAGCTTCCTTGCCAAATTCATTAATTATATCCACAAGTACTCGGTGGACTCTTTAGTTTTTTATGTACAATATCATGTCATCTGCAAGTAATGACAGTTAACCTTCTCTCTTCCGATACGGATGCCTTTTATGTTCTCTTTTTGTCTGCTCGCTGTGGCTAGGACTTCCAGTAGTATGCTGAGCAGTAGTGGTGAAAGGGGCAACCGTGTCTTATTCCTCTTCTTAGGGGATATGGTTTTAGCCTTTGCACGTTGAGTATGATTTTGGCCCCAGGTATGTTGTATATGGCCTTTATTATGTTGAGATATATTCCCTCTATTTCCACTTTGCTCCCAGTTTTTTCCAAAATGGGTGCTGGATTTTCTAGAATATTTTCTCTGTATCTATTGATATGATCATAAGATTTTTGTCCTTCATTTTGTTTAGCTCTCACATTTCTTGATTTGCGAATATTATACCAGCGCTGCGTCTCCAGAATAAATCACACTTGGTCATGGTGTATGATCTTATTTAATGTATTGCTGGATAAAATTTGGTAATATATTTTCTGAGGATTTTGGCACCTATGTTCATGAGGGACGTTGGTCTGTGAAATTCTTTATTTGCAGGATCTTCATCTGGTTTTGGGGTTTATTATAATACTGGTCTCATAAAAATATCTCCCTCCTCTGGAATTTTCTAAAATATTTTGAGGAGAGTGGGTTTTAATTCTTCTTTAAATGTTTAGGTAAGCTCGCATGTAAATCCATCTGGCCCCAGACACTTGTTTGCTGGAAGTTTTTTTCTTATTACTTCTTCAATTGCATCCATTTTTACTGGCCCTCCAGGTTTTCTGATTCTTTCCGATTGAGTTTTAGCAGATTGTAGTTTTGAGGAATGTGTCCATTTTACGCAGCTTCCCCACTTTATTGTTGTGCATAGTGTTTTCTTAGTATTCTTTCTGTTTCTGTCATGTCAGTTGTTATATCGCCTCTTTCACATCTGATTTTGTTTTCTTGGGTCCTCACCGTTTGTTTTTTGGTGCGTCTGGCTAAAGACTCATCGATCTTATTTCTGTCAGAAAACTAGTTCTTACTTTCATTGATATTTTGGTCTCTGTGTCGTTCATTTCTGTTCTGATCTTCACTATTTTCTTTCTTCTGCATCTCCTCGAAATGTTCAGGTCCTCTTCCCTTTTTAATATTGGGTTGTTGTTTTTGTTTTGTTACTTACATAAGAAATAAAAATGACTTTACATTCTGAATTCTGTGTTTTATTTTAATCTCTGATAGCAGATTTATGCCCCTTCAGAAATTGATGTAGAATATACGTCATCTAAAACTAAACATTTTAAACTATACGCTCCAGTGGTTTTAAAATTGGAATAATGTAGAACTGTTACAGCATAACAAGAAGCTAGAAAAATTCCAGGACAAGTTGAAAGGGAAACTGAGACAGATTTTTAGAGAGCAGTTTGAGTTAAGCCTATCTTCCCTAAGCCAAAGGCACTGGAGAATAAATAGTTTGTATTAGATGGGAAAGATGCAGAAACCCAGGTGCAGAGACTAGGGCACAGGAAACCACCTGGACAGGAACCCCCAGAGGCCTACAAGGGACAAAGACTGGGAAAACAAGAACTTTGTCCCCAGGTAATCTATGCTCCCAGAGCATGTCATGGGTCATGCGGTGGAGACCCCCTAAGCATTCCTCCCTAAAGATACCTTTTAAGTCTCAGTTGTATTTCAGCTCCAGGCCCATAAAAGCATTAAGACAAGACAAGTGGCATTGGAGTGGACTCAGGACCAGACACATTGACAAATGAGGCCCTTCCTGGCATGGACTAATCAGTGGCGACCAGCACCCTGAAAGGGCACCCCTGGAAAGCTGATGAATATTCTCTTGAGAACTCCCCTTAAGCCTCCCATAAGATTTTCCACCTGCAAGGGAGATAAATATGCTCAGGACAAAGGACCAAGTGTGAGCTCCCCTACACCACAGGAAAGCGTGACAGCGCCAGTTTCCTCCTTCCTTCTGCGGGGGCCCCATGGTGCTTTCAACCAGGGGAGCAATGGGCAGTGGCAGCTCATCCCAGGCTTGTCTTCTGAAACTGTCTGAAAGGTCTTGGAAATGTGTCCAAGGCCCCCTTTTCTCTGACTTCCCAGTGAGCAAAGGCAGCCCAGCCTAGGCTATCCTGTTACTTCGTCTATGCACCTGCCTTGGTTCACCAGCCTAAGTACATTTTTATTACAGCCATTAAAGCTTTGGGTTTTTTTCTTCATTTTTTTCTCTTGATTGAAATCTTTCCTTCAAGATGACAAGAGCTGAGGCCTTCTGCCTGTATCCCCTGTAACACAACCGTCATCTTTTCACTTCGGAAACCTTAATGTCAACGTAAAAGAAAGCCTCATCCCATTTAAAGAGTATACCCAATTCTACTCTGGACTATTTCCTCATTTACACTGATGTCTTTCCCATCTCCATGGCTATGCTATTGCTATTGTCGTTGTTGTTAACCCTCACTAGAGGATATTGTTTTCATTGACTTCCAGAGAGAGTGGCATGGAAGAAGGGGTAGAGAGAGAGAGGTGCCTCAGTGTTAGAGACACAGACATTGGTTGCTTTTCTAATTCGCTGCACACCTGGGATGAGGAATGAATCTACAACCTAGGTATGTGCCCTCAACTGGGAATCAAACCGGAGACCCTTCAGTGTGCAGGCCGACACTATACCACTGAGCCCCGCTGCCCAGGGTAGATATGCCTCTTTAAATATGAAGTTTGTAGGTATATTTAACTTGAAATTGGTAGAGGTTTTAAAATGATTTCTTTAGTTTTACTCATGTTTTCATTGGTGATTTGCCACTATTATATTACTGGCATTAATTTTGCAACAGTTTGTATGTAGCAGGGAGGAAACACTTTTAGATCAGGGTCCAAATAGAGTAGTGTATACGAACTTTTTTTGTTAAAAACTTTTATAGCAATGAGAACCAGAAAAATTTCTACTAAACTATCTAACACTACAACTGAAAGATTTAGAAAGAGAACAGAAAACAAGAAAGGGCCCAGAGGAAGTAAAAGGAAGAAAATAATAAAGAACCAGAGCCTAAATAAATAACGTAGAGACTAAAAAATTAAAAAAGGTCAATGCAACCAAGAGCTTGTCTTTGAATAGACAATCAGTGTGATGAACTTTTAACCCAACTCACCAAAAACCAAAGACAGAGGTCAAAAATAAATAAATTGAGGAACAAAAGAAGTGAAGTAACAACTGATACCACTGAAATACAAAGGGTTGTAAGCAAATACCCTGAACAACTATATGCCAACAACCTGGATGAAATAGACAAATTTCTGGAAATACACAACCTTCCAATACTCAGTGAGGAAGAATCAGGCATGCTGAACACGTTGATAAAAACTGGTGAAATTGGAACAGTGATTTTTTAAAAAATGCCCAAGAAAAAAAGGGCCAGGCCCAGACAGTTTCAGAGGGGAGTTTTATCAAACATTCAAAAAATAATTCAAATTGTTCCAAAAAGTCCGAGAGGAACAAACACTCCCAAGCTCTTTTTAGGCAGCCTGAATAATCTCAACTACAAATCCAGGTAAAGACCTTGCAAAGAAAGAATTACAGGCCAATATCTGTGATAAACAAAGATGCTAAAATCTTCAAACAAATATTAGCAAATTGGATCAAGCAATATGTTAAACAGATCACACCCCATGACCAAGTGGGGTTTATTCCAGGGATGCAGGTTTGGTACAGTATTCACAAATCTATAAATGTGATGCATCACAGGAACCATTTGACAAACAAAAATCTCATGATCATCTCAGTAGGTGCAGAAAGAGCAACAAAACCCAGCGCCCATTTTTGAGAAAAACTCTCAGCACAGTGGGGATAGAGGGATCATGCCTAAACACATTAAAGTCCTTATAGGACAAACCTTCAGTCAACTTCATACTCAATGGGCAAAAACTAAAACATATCCCCTAATAAGAGGAACAAGACAGGGACGTCCACTTTCACCATCTTTTATTCAACAGAGTGTTGGAAGTCCTTGCCACAGCGATCAGACAAGGAGAAAACATAAAAGGCATCCAAATTGGAAAGGAGAAATAAAACTGTCACTGTTTGCAGATGACCTGATATTGTATGCTGAGAACACTAAAGAGGTCACCAAAAGACTTCTAGATTTAATAATAAATGAACTCAGCTATGCAGCAGGATGGAAAATTAATGCCCAGAAGTAAATGGCATTTTTAAACAACATTCATGATCTCTCAGAAAGAGAAACTAAAACAAACAAACAAACAAACAAAAACACATTTAACGTGCAACAATAAAATTAAGATACTTAGGAATTAACTTAACCAAAGGGGTGAAAGACGTGTACTTGCAAAACAAATATGTTCAAAAAGGAGATAGAGGAAGATATAAACAAGTGTAAGAATATACCATGCTAATGGATTGCTAGAATCAACCTCATTCAGATGTCCGTACTCCCCAAAGCAATCTATAGATTCAAACTATTCATAAAATACCAATGTCCGATATCACAGACCTAGAAGAAGTAGTGCAAAAATTTAAAGGACACAAAAAGGACAGCACCCCAAATCGCTGAAGCAATTTTGGGAGGAAGAGAAAAGTGGAAGGAATCAAAATAATACATATCAAGATATAGTAAAGCCATTTTAATCGAAACAGAATGGAACTGGCAGAAGAACAGACTTAATGACATAAATGGAACTGAACAGAGATCCCAGGAATTGACCCAACTCATTACACTCAATTGAGAATTTACAAAGGAGGCAGAGCATACAGTGGAGTAAAGGAAGTCTCTTCAATAAATGGTGTTGGGAAAATTGGACAGGAACTTTCAAAATAATGCAACTAGACCAATATCTTGCACCGCACACAAGGATCAACTCCAACTGGATAAAAAACTTAAAGGTAAAACATGAAACCATTAAAAATCCTAGAAGGAAATGGAGGCAGCATGATCTCAGACATCTCTCATTGCAATATGCTCACCAATACACTGCCTAGGGCAATGGAAGCAAAGGAGAAAATAAACAAATGGGACTACAGCAAAATAAAAAGATTCTGCACAAAGATACCATCAACAAAATGCAAAGGGAACTCATTATATGGGAGAACATATTTGCCGATGATACATCTGATAAAGGGTTACTACCCCTAATATTTTAAGAAACACACCTTCACAAGAGGAAGACAAACGATCCAATTAAAAAACGAGCAAAGACCTAAGTAGACACTTCTCCAAAGAGCGCATAAACATGTCCAAGAGACATATGAAAACTGCTCAGTGTCACTAATCACCAGAGAGATGAAAATTAAAACAATAATGGGGTATCACCTGAGGTCTTCCAGAATGGCTATGTTTTCAATAAGTCAATAAACAGAAAGTGCCTGTGAGGGTGTGCAGAAAAGCTCACCCTAGTATACTGCTGGTGGGAATGCAGACTCGTGCAGCCTCTATGGAAAACCTTATGACATAGGAGGTTTTCTCAAAAGTTGAAATACAGAACTGCCATTGAACCCAGTGGCCCCACTGCTTGGAATATGTCCTACGAAACCAGGAACATCGATCAGGAAGAATATATAAACCCCTCTGTTCAGAGCAGCACAATTTACAATAGCTCACAGGAATGGGTACATGAATCTGCTTTGATTCTGAGTGACAGTAGACATGCACACTCCTGCATCTTCCTTCAGCTTCCTGCCTGAACATGATGCCACACTGCAGTTCTTCAGACTTTCTGTCTCTTCCCAATGCCGCAGTGGCCTGGCGTCATAGGCTATCCTTCCGAGCCTCAGGGTGTTCATGTGAGAGAAAAATGTCCCAGCTACCTGACAACCCAAGGGGGAGCCCCACTGGCATCTCCTCACATGTCCTCTAAGTGCCTTCTCCTGGTTCCAACATCCTCAAGTAGTCCTTACTGATTTTCTGGCAGAGCAAAAAGTGATCGTCCAGAGACGGCAGGGATCTGACTAAAAATCCAAAAGCAGGGGAACACACCAAGCTCTCTTAGGGCATTGCAAGCAAGCCTCCACCTCAGCAATCCTGTCAGACCCCGCCACGCTGTGGGCAGAGAACTAGTTGAAGTAGTTAAGGCTGCTGTTCTGGTGCCTGGAGCTGTTGGCCCATCGTTCATAATGCTGGCACCACTGAATGCAAGAGGCATAGGATGCACTGTATCCTGCAGCATGAGGAGTGTGTGGAGAAGGGCACATCACCTTTCAAGTTCTATGCACTTCCTGCTGCTGCCCATAGAGAGAGCCTGCTCCCGCCTGTGATGGTAATGAGATACTCCTTCACAGTGGCAGTACTGCATTAGTATGATTTGCTACAAAAGGACAGTTAACCTTGCCATCATCCCTGGCATGTCTGGCTCCCTCCACCTGCAGAAGGAATGTGGGTGGGGGTTAGGGACATCTCACTCCTGGACACCCAAGTGTCCCTGCTTACATGGACAGGTTATATTCTCAAGGCCCCTCCCTTTCCAGCACCAGTACCTGCAA